>NW_015971822.1:0-600000 GCF_000732125.1 Scedosporium apiospermum | reverse complement strand
TCTTCCGGTTTCTGTCCATAGACAACATAGCTGCCAAATCGTCAGCTAGGAGCACAAGTGTAAGATCAAATATCAGGCATCTTACATTGGCCAATATGCATGAATCTTGAGGTCTCTCAGGTCCCGACGGACAAACGCAAGAGTGACATCGAGTTCTTCCTTGGTCCAACCGAGAACCCTGGTATACACGGCAGCACTGAGGCCCTCGAGGCCCGAATCAATATTTTCAAGGGTCCACGCCCCTAGGAGTTTTTAGTCCAAGTAAACCAGGTCAAGGTTAATGCACAGAGAGACGGCCTGGGAGAGTAAAGCCCCAAAAAGAGGTTTCTTACCTAGTTCCTTGAATTTGGGGTCTTTTGGCCACGTATTCTGAGGCCACTTGAATACGCGCTGTGTGACATTCTGAAAGCCCTGTGCTTCAAGCTGCTTTTTATACTCAAAGGCGCCGTCGAAGGGTCGGCCAATTTTCCGAGTACCGTCCAGAAGTTCCGTGACCCAGGTGGACAAATGCGTATCCTTCGTCGTACCATCATCAGAAGTGACGGGACAGATGTCACAAAGTTCGATCCAGCCGCCGGGGTTGAGATTGTCGTACGCCTGCTTGAAGAACTTGGGCCAGTCCGCGAAGGCGGCCGTCATCATGCGACTGTAGATAAAGTCAAACTTGGTATTAAAGGTCCAGTTATCTTCAAGATCGTCAATTTGGAACGAAACATTGGGCGGAATGAAGGGACTCTGGGTGGGGCTGAGGTCGACACCAATCACGGACGTATCGGGATGCTCATCCGCGAAGTCCGTAGCCCAGAGACCCGTCCCGGTGCCGACATCCAGAACATGTCGTAACTGATGCCCGTCGCGGCCCGCCGGACTGAGGTAAAGATTATTGTTGAACGTTAGGAGGAACAGGTGATGTTGCAGGTCGAGGCGCTCGTTCTCGGCGGCATCATTAGGTATCACATATTTACCATCCTTATACGCATGGTAGGTTCGGCCATTCTCTTGGCGATAACGCAGAATACTGGTAGTTATCGAGGCAGTTGAGTCTTGGCCAACGCGGAGGAAGGACTCGAATGCTGAATCTTGGTCGTCTCTAGTATCAACGTCGATCGTCTCAGGTTGAGCTACAAGAGAGCGGTCGTTCGTGTCAACTGGGGGGCTTGGGCTAGCCATCTTGAGTCGGCGTCTGTTTTGAGAAGGGGATGATCTGCGATTTTGTGAGCCTTAGTGAGCTACAGTGTACACGCAGCAAGCGATCTTCCTTGTCAGGAATCAGGATGGTGAAGGTGCCATGTCACATATCGATGCCTCGGCCTATGAGACAAATTGTGGTGCTTTCATGACCCCACATCTTCCCAACAAGGATCTTGAGGGACTTTCGTCGAAGAGGTCTGAGGATGCCAATCACGAATGCTGCCCTTGCACGTGATATCACTTGGCGTTCATCACTTCTCCTGAACCCTAACGGCTGCGCATTGGGCTCTCATCTCTCACAGAGATGCGGCGTTAATGACGGGATTTCTTCATATCGTTCGGTCATGTAAGTCGGAGGTTATCGTCTTTGCGATTCTGGGATGGGAGCCATTGGGAATGTGGTATGATATCCGCCGCAAAACGAGTTGCTAGTTTAGTTCCCGCCTCCTTAGTCCTTGCTTAGCGTCGCATGATGCGTAGGGGCAGGGCTGGTCCACCAGCTCTCTAGCTCTCTGAGATCTTTCGCGCCTGGGTCCTAGATATTCTTCAATCAACGGGCGTGAATAATTCCTGAGGAAGGTTGTTCAAAAAAGCGGTCCAGAGTCCATGGCTCTCCGCGACCGAAGAACTAATGGCCGGCGTTCACTGCCGTCGAGGACGCAGTGGAGAATCAACGGTGCGTCAACCAAGAAATCTAACATAGGAAGCTGGTTGGTGCTGATGCAGTGCTCAGATGCGATTGGCTTGTGCCTTGAACCAATTGTGCAGGGTCAGTGTTCTCAAAACACACAACCCACGGCTTTTTGTACTATTTTAGCGTCATCTTTGTGTTTCATTTTCAGGATGCCCCGTTTCTAAGATGATGTGGTGGTGGCCCACTCGGACGGCTAGACAAAGTACGACAGAGTCTTTCCCGTTGCTACACAGTTAACTTCTGTATCTCAACTCGAGATTCATATCAAAGGATGCCGGGCGACTGTGGTCGGGAGCAAAATGATAGCATTGAAGTGACAAGCGCCTGGTTGGAAAAGGAACATTCCCGGAGAGTTAGAGTGGAGATGTAACGGTGACTGACCATCAAGAAAAGTGATCTACAGGCGTCGAGATCGCCTAGATTTTTCGGGGGTGATCGTCGATAACCCTTAATGTAACCCTACCACTTCGGGCCCTAAGACTCCCGCGAGGCCGCCCTGCAAACCTCGTCCGAGCCCTAAAACTTCGTATCCAAGCTTCACACGAAGCACAGGCGCTCCGTGGACCCATGCTCTGGTCGTCTCCGACGAATCCTGGTTTGCTCTAGACCTCGAAGATCTAGAAGCTCCATTCCAGGGATTCTTATTGTTTTTCCCTCCTCGGGCAAACAACAAAAGTACTAGGGGACCGGGCGCGGGAGTTCGTAGATCTCGGTTTTGAAACGGATGCACTGCCCGTCTCTCGGCTTTCACCACGCAGGACTCGCCGCACTTGGGGTACAGCCACGGTGCTGGAGAAGATGCGATTGGCCGCCTCCCCTGTGAGTCCCGAGCCTCAGCTCCATCGTTCGTTAAGCTATGATTTGTAAACTACGTTTCAAGTGCCTGGTGTAGCTATTTTCGACACCTGAGCTTCGGAGCAAGAACTAAACACGAACGTGAGACGAGCGTCGAGATCGTGAAGCGCGGCCTTGCTGCCATGTTCTGGGCCATTTCTAGGAAGAGCAACGATGTATAAAAAGTCAAGCTTCCCCCCTCAGTTCTGGCTTCCTTCCCCTTCCTCATCACGCTCCCCAGAACATCAAGCGCAGGCTCCTTCCTTCTCCCGTTTTCCTACGTCCTTTTTTCCTTTCACTTTCGCTTCTCAACACTAAAGCCCAGGCGGCTCTTTCAGTCTAATTTACTCTGCTTCTCGGCCATTTTTTTTTTCTTGTCATTTCCACTACTCAAACGTTCAACATGCACTACTCACTCCCTCTCGTTGCTGCCCTGGCCAGCATTGCCTCGGCCCACGGCGTCGTGACCTCCATCCAGGGCGCCAACGGCGTCTCCATGCCCGGCCTCTCCATCGCTGATGGTACCCCTCGTGACTGCAGCACCAACAGCTGTGGTTCCCAAGCCGACACCTCCATCATCCGAGACCGCGAGATTAACTCCGGTGAATGCGGCCCTCTCGGTCGCACCCAGGGCAACGGCCCCGTCTCGGCCGAGACCATGATTCGCAACTTCATGGGCGAGGGCGCCGCCCCAAGGAACGATGGCGCCAGCGAGTCCGTCGGCGTCGAGGATGACATCCCCAACAACATCAACCAGAGGAAGAGGCACCAGAGGCGCCAACTCGGTGGTGTTCTCGGCGGCCTTGTTAATGACTTGACTGGCACCGGCCAGGACAGCAAGGGCGGCGCTCTCGGTGGTCTTCTTGGCGGCTTGACTGGTGGTGGCAATGGCGCTACTGGAATCGGCGGCCTCCTTGGTGGAGGTGGCGATAAGAGCAATGGCCCTCCTGAGTCGAGCGTTGCTGCCAGCGCTGGAGTTGGTGCCACCGAGGGTCTTCCTACCTGTGCCGATGATGGTACCATCACCATGACTTACCGCCAGGTATGTTAACTCCAACCTTACCCGCCCTTAAAGTGTCTCAGAAAGGCTAACAGTCAAATAGATCAACCAGGATGGTGCTGGCCCTCTCAGGGCCTCTGTCGACGGCACCTCCGGCGGCACTGACGCCAACGCCTTCCAGACCGCCGAGGTCACCCAGGATGTCCCAGGCCTCGGTATCCAGGGTCTCTCCCTCGCCACCAACACTGAATTCCCTCTCAAGGTCCGCATGCCCGAGGGCATGACCTGCGACGCCACTGTCGCCGGTGTCGAAAACGTCTGCGTCGTTCGTGTCCGCAACGGTGCTGCTGCTGGTCCCTTTGGCGGATCTGCTGCCTTCACCCAGTCTCCTGCCGCGAGGAAGCGAGCTATTGCTTTCAGGCTCAAGAAGCGGATGGAATTCAATAACCGCTCTTAAGTGGATAGTCCATATTGCTAGAGATTGCGGTTTATTCGAGGAACAAAATTGCGAAATAGGGAAGCTAGTGTTAGTTATATTGTCGATAGATTTGACGATCTCGCCGTAGTGGTTCATTTGTCTTGGAAAAATGGCCGCGACAGTTGCAGTTGTATAATAGCTTTGAATTTTATCCTATTTTTCCATCTGATCATCATCACTGCTTTGCCTCGATCTTTTCGCGACGATGCGGCTTGTTCGTTCTTTCGAACGATTCGCTGTCGAGGCAGGAGTTCCGTTCTGGTCGAGCCTTCCTTGATTCCTCCAGTCGGCTAAGGGACATCGTCTGCAGCTCCTCGACCCCAGGGCAAGATACCCGGACTTGACAGTAGACCTCAATAAGCGGCCCCCCTCTAAGGCCCACCCATTACCGTAGGAAACGAAATCTGACCGAACGCTACGTATCAGAAGCCTCCCATACCCCTAGATGAGATGGGTGTGAGGCTTCTGCATCACAATTGATACCTCCTGTCTGAGCTGAATCAATATGCTTGGGTTTCGTTTCCCCTCGCGGGCGGACACGCGACCAAACGAGGATGCCGAGGTTCGCGACAAAAGCGGGGAGAAAAGGTGCCTGCGTAGTTAGAGTCAACGTGGACTCGGGGGCATGATGGGGTCGAACTTCGAGGAAACGAAGGAGATTTTATGGAAGAAAAAAAGTGACAATGGAGGGAATTCAGGCCGAGGTGGGTCGCGGCTTGATAGGGAGTCAAATGATTTGGCTCGAGTAAAAATCTCGGGCCGTCCTTCCCAGTCCAGAATCCCAGATCCGTCAGATTGTAGGTGCCCGAAGACTAAGCCTCACGAGACCGTCTCTAATTGATAAGATGGTTTCAAACTAAAAAGTCTTTGCTATTGGGGAGCTATCGCCAGACCTTGTCCACCTCTTGGAATTAGTGCAGATTATGAGTAGTGGTTACGAACAAGGTTGTCTAGAAATACAAGGCCTAGAATCGGAAAAGAATTCAGGCAGAGGGGATGGAAAAGAAAGTAAGGCAGAAGAAACAAGCCAAGCACAGAAAAACAAAAAACCAGAAGACCTAAACCGAACCAAAAGCAACAAATGCAAATCCCTAATCTAAAAGACACCCTTTATCCATGAAAAGACGAAATTCAAGCATCAACCGGCGCCGCAACAATGCTGAACTGACCACCAGCACCACTCCACGTCAACTTCTTTCCCTTCACGCGCTCCTTGGGAATCTGCTGGAATGTATCGATGTCATCGTACGAGCCAAGACCGAGCTGGCCCTGGGTTCCGAATCCAGTACTGTAGGCGACACCCTCGGAGTTGACGATGATGGTGTGCTCCGTACCGCAGCCGACGTGGACGGCGGAGCCAACCTCTGGGACCTCAGTGGGCCGGAGGCAGATACGGGGCTTCTCGCGATCATCGAGACGGACGAGCTTGGGGTCCTTGATCTGGGCATCAGTGAACTTAATGCCGAGCTGGCCACCGTCGATACGGCCCCAGATATAGCACTTGCCGTCCTGGGTAACGGCGGCAGAATGATGGGCACCGCCGCCTAGGGAGGTGACGTTCTTGCCCGAAAGCGAAGCGACCTTCATCGGAGTGGAAACAGCGCCGTTGTCCTTTCCAGCTGTCTTCGCGTAACCGGTCTGGCCAAAGCTGTTCAAACCCCACTGCAATGGCTCGGGTTAGCACATGCCCATCGAGAAATGGGAAATGGGGAAGAGGGACGAAATCCAAACGTACCGACCAGACGTTATCGTGGGTATCGACGACGAAGCTATGGAAGTGGCCGGACGAGATGTACTTGGCCTTGCCCTCCAGCGTGTGAATGGGCTGTGGCATGAAGGCCCTGGTGCGCTGTCGCCGGGAGGCGACGCGGCGGCCGAGCTGACTCTGCTCACCAACCCCCCAGGCATAGGCAGTGCCGTGGCTATCAAGAGCGAGAGCGTGATTCGCTCCACATGTAATCTGGACAACGTCCGTGAGGCCAGGGATAAGAATTGGCGTTGGCTGCACCTTAATCTCGTTGCCTTCTTCGTCGAATCCGAACATTTTATCGCCCTTGCTGTCCTAGTACGCGAGTTTCGTGTTAGAATCAAGTTGGCGAGAAGCTTAGGGAACAGTCAAATTTCAACTCACGGTAAAAGTACCCCAGCCATAAACGCGGCCGTCCTCGGTGAGAGCTAAACTGCAACTATCGCCGGCGGCGACCTGGGTGAAGACGGTACCCTTGGGGAACACGTTCGAGGGGATGGCGGTGGGAGTGGACTCTTTGGGATTCAAATCTCCCGTCTCGGAATCATCATCCGAACCCTCATCGGCATCGCGCAAACCACCTTCCCAGTTGGTGTCGCGGCCGAGAGCACCGTTGTCGTTGACACCCCAGGTGACAATCTTGTTATCCTTGGTCAGGGCAATCGTGTGCATACCTCCGCAGAAAATATCAACAACGTGAAAGCTCTTCGCGTCGCCCGTGTTGAGGGCAGGAATGAGACGCGGTCGCGTCGCCTCAGTCTTGACAGGGCCGAGACCAAGCTCGCCATTCTCGCCAGTTCCGAACACGAAAATATCGAGCACTTGAGCAGGCGTCTTGTTCAGAGGACCAGCTGGCACAACAACTTCCTCAACCTCATGCTTGACGGCACGGGCTCGCTTCGTAGGACGGCCAGCGGGGGCTAGATTCTCTTTATCTTCTTCCTCCTCGGGGGAGGCTGCCTTTCGCTTCTTCGACGCGGCGGGCTTCTCGGGGGCGGGCTTCGCCTTAGGGGGTGCTATCGAGCATGACGCGCGTCAGCAAATGATCACAGACCGAAATGGGGCAGCGACCTAAGAATCAATTGACTTACCAACAGGTTTGGCCTTCGCAGCGGTGGCTGTCTTGGTTGGCTTGGCCACCTTGGTTACCTTGGTTACCTTGGACGTGGTGGTCTTGGTGATCTTGGATGGCGCCGCCTTGGTGGTCGCGGATTTAGTGGCGGCGGCTTTCGACGTCGCCGTCTTCGTAGCAGCCGCCTTCGTAGGGGTCTTTGCCGTAGCTTTTGTAGTAGATTTGATAGTGGAGGCCTTGGCCTTCGTGGTAGTGACAGACGCTTTCGTCGTCGTAGATTTCTTGCCAGAGGCCTGGGCAGCCTTGGCGGCAGGTTTCTTCGGAGGCATTTTGGTCAAGAGAACGTGACGAGGGCAGTTTCTGATGCTTAGATCGTTGGTTCTTTGGATAGAGAAGACACGGGGGAAGATGGAAAGAGGGTTTGATATGAATCGAGAATGGTGTAGTTTGCGCGTGTGGTGGTTGTGTTGTGTGCGAGGAAAAGATTTCAAGCTCTAGAAAAGCTGTGCACTTCCTGTCGTGTTGGGTCCAGCTGTTTTTTTCCCTCCCGAAAGGAGTGAAGTACTGATGTAGAAAAGATACTAGCTTCTTGCGTCGGACGCGCTGGTGCCCAATCAGCTCACTTTGTGGGCTTCGTGGTCACTCACGTTTTTGGGTTTAGTGGCATGACAATTGCACTGGAGTGGTGACGAGGCCGGTCTGCCAAGGGAGGATATGCCTCAGGGTAGGTTGTATTGGTAGTTATTTTCAATGTTGCCAATTGAGGTGACTTTGAATCGGTCTCAGGGTTCAATCGAGTCTTTTATTGATGGATCAATTGATGTTAAGACCAGAAGAGATCCCAATCAATACGATGCTGCAGGGGAAGAGGGTCTGCCAGGTACTTCTGCCAGGTGTTCCGTGTTCCCGCCAGGTGCTCCGCCGATATTTTGCCCAGCCCTGACCATGACCTCACTCAGCCAGGGAGGGGAGGACCGCCCAGGAGGCACCAGTGGACTCATGGTACCGCAGCTGAGAAGAAGGTTGTACTCCAACCAAAATCCCGCGCGTGGGTTTTTGGGGACAAGCCTTCATACGCGTCGCGCATGGCGTCGATCAAAGCTTGACTCGATTACCTTAGTTCACTACGAAGTGAGTTAGACTGTCAGAGCTTCGACGTGATCTCGAAAGGCACTTGTACTATAATCATACAATCGAGTTTCGTCATCTGAGATCCCGACCTTGAGGTATTATTTCGCGGTCGCGTTAAGTCGCCCACGTTCATAATTCCGTATTGCTTTTCTCCCAATTTCTTTTCTTATTTTTAATGGGACGCGATTGAAAGAACAAGAACAGTCAACAGTCATGGAGAGCGGATGACTCCTCGGCTCCGTGACTTCGCCAGGACCCACGGATTGGATCGCAACGACTCTCCCTTTCTCGATCCTGGGATCAATCGCGGGAAAAAATTAAAAATTAAAAATTAAAAATTTAAAAAAATAAAAAAAAAAATTAAAAAAAAAAAAAAATTAAAAAAACCGGTATTCCGCCACAACTCTCCCGATTTTACGCCAGTAAATTTTGTATTATTATTTTATTTGTTTATTTTATTTTCCTTCCCTTCTTCTTGCCTTTCCTTGATTTTTTTCTTCTTTTTTTCGGGAAGGTGGAATCACGAAGACGAAGTACTTCACTCATCGAGTCACCGGAACAGGAACGTTTCGGGGCGTCTTGAGTCTACATTCGGTCAATTTTTAGGGATTTGCCGAAGGATTTGGTCGTTATATACATTGAACAAGGCCAAGTGATAATGTTCAAAAGAAGTCTTGACGAAGAGTACATTGCTGCATATCCCGGATATGCCTTCGGGGTCCATCAATCCACCCAGACTGTCAAAAGTCCTGATTCGAACGGGGCAATTTGTTCTGTTCGGATAATCCACGTTAGTTACCCTCCGTGACCTCCCCATAAAATCCCTAGTGATGCACTCACATTCTCGAAATCTATGGCTGAGCGGGAGCCCCCTCGTCAGGATTATCAGGCTCAAGATCCCCGTTGTCTGCGGGCTGGTCGGGAACGACGAGACCTTCGAAGCAGTCGATGTCGTTGAAAAGGTAAGGGCTGGAATCCATGACGGTCACGTTGTCTTCCACCGGAACGTCATAAAGCAAGCAGGTACCGTCGCCGAAAGCGAGACTCCTGCATCCCTCGGTGGACGCGCAGAGCTGGGCGCAGTCCTGGATGTCGGCTGTCACCTCCTCATCTTGACGGGCGATGAAGGCAGGATTGGTTCCCTTGTCGTAGCCGATGACCTCGCAGTTAGACTCCTCCTGCTCCTGGGCAGTGGCGGTGGCGATGAATGCCACGAGCAACGTGAGCGTGGCGTAGGAGCGCATGGTGGCAGATGGCAGAGTTTTTGATTTGATCTTTCTCGAGTCTCAGATGTCCGGCGAGAGAAGAAAGAAAAACGGATCGGGATTGAGGATTGTCAGGAACTTGGAAAGAGCACTCCAGGACATGGAGGGGGAATCTGGAATGGATATTTATTTATCTCGCTTCTCACCTCCGCTCCGGACCTCATCATCTCCGTTATTCTAGTACAGGCCGAAGAGCCTTCGCTGGGGAAAGTTCCGTGCTTCCCTCGGGTAATAATGAAAACTGGCAACCTTGATGTCAATGAATCCGGAATCCATGACTCGCTCTGTTACCGGATAATCAATTCCACTTCCTGTTCTGATCTACACATATTTTAATATGGTTGAATGGGCGAATTACGCAGTCGGTGTCTTTTGTCAGGAACCACGGCTGTTAATCGCCAGGACGGAACCACATTTCCTCTTGCTACTTTTACGCTTCGGCACGGGGATCTAATTATTGGACACTCACACGTCAAATTCTATACATGCTCCCAAGGCTCGAACGGCGACGGCAAACTTGGCGCCGCAGACTGGAGGCGCCTTGCCCTAACTGCGCCACCCCTAGGGGCAGGCACAAAAGGAAGAGCAAGATCGGCCTCCTTCACCTCATTCGGAAGTCACCATTGCGTTTCTGTGGATCCTACCTTGGAGCAATTCTTGCTTTCGGCGTGCGGGGGTTTCGGCACCAAGTTATTTCGCATAGAGTAGATGACGAAGCCGGCGACCGGCGATCCCGCCACCAACATATATTCGACAACCCGGATATATGACCCTTATAGCGCGGCCCTTCTAACTCTTACAAGAGGCAAAGACGAAAACGGCTAGATCGGGCGGCGAAAAGTATGTGCGCTTCCCTTCTGTCATCTTCCGTCTCATATAACTTCCGGTATATTGCCAAGGCTAAGTAGATTAAGAACGCGGCCGAAGTTTCGAGATCGACGAAAAGGCACGCAAGTCTCATTCCCCCATAATAGTCTGACATCTCCCCCAAACGAAATCAAATGGGACGGGGATCGCCCGGCCGTCAGTCACCTTTTACCGAGATGAGGGCGGGAAAACCAGGTCGGACCCCACGCTGCTGGATCTCTGACTACAGTTGAGAACAAAAAAGAGTATCACATTAACATCTATTATAAGCGGCCCCTCAGGCAGGTCCTTAAGCTCGCTCTTGGAGCGCTATATTCCATTCGCTCGTCTGTCGAGGATCGGCAGATGTGGGTCTTCTAGAACCTTGGTGGCCACCGCAGAGCAAATTGAACCCGTATCAAACACGAATATGACAATCAAGAGTCAAAGCGACCCAGCTCGGTATATTCTTTTCCGACGCGGCAGTTCGAATGGAGCTAGAGTAAGGCTGCCTGATGTAGCTCAAAGAGACACGGCCAGGCACACATGTTCAAACTGAATATACTCACCCGAGAATATCACGTCTTGTTTTGGTCACTGTCATTAGCCTGAGTAAGGTGGGAGCTGATCCGTCAAGAAATGTGCACCTCAAGCGGTGGGCAAGAGTCCATGGTCTATCAAAATATAAAGGTCTGTCGGTTTGTTTTATCGAGAATGCTCTTTAAATCGGCTAACATTGTCAGAGATCTCGGCGCAGCGAGGCTCGTTCGGCAAGGATACTACCCACAGTGTCCAAGTCATCCTGGTGTATGAAACTATTAAAGAAAAATGAAGTAGTGTTGATGCGTGGCAATAAAACACACCTACTTCTTCATTGTGTAGTTATGACGAAAGGCACAACTTCCCGTACCGCCCCCGCCCCCTAGATTCTCCTAAAAACAATAGAATTCACTCCGTACGGGTTCTTTCGTCGTCGTGCCAGCCGTCATGGCATTTCTCATTGCCAAATCCAGTCAGCACTGCAGTCTTCATTACATTGAATCTTGCAGCAAATCTTGCAGCAATGTCCGACAAATCTGCTTCTCAGGCCGGGGAGAAGGGGAAGTTTCAACCCGTCTCGTATAAACAATCTCAAAGCCTTCCAGGGTATGTTGCGAAACGAATTGATCCTCAGTTACTCGTTTGGGCGGCTTGAATTAACATCGTTTAATCTAGTCTTGAGCGGGAGATGAAGCCGACGAGCGAATCCACGGCACTTGAGGGAAGTGGAGAGTTCCACGAATATGCAGCGGCTGGAAAGTTGAAGGACCGCAAGGCCATCATCACAGGCGGAGAGTAAGTAGAATTGTGTATGAATCAATATGCGGAATCTCGAACCTGGCATGCGACTGGCCTAACTGCTTCCATTTGTCTTCCAGCTCCGGAATTGGTCGAGCTGTTGCCGTTCTTTTCGCTCGCGAAGGTGCCGACATCAGCATCGTATATCTCCCAGAAGAGCAACCTGATGCTGAAGATACAAAGAAAATGGTGGAGAAGGAGGGCCGACAGTGCTTGTTGATAGCGGGGGACCTTATGGACAACAGAAATTGCCAGAATGCTGTGTCAAAGCATGTCGAAACGTGGGTGTTCTATCTGATCCTTATGGAGGATGAAAGTCGAAGCTGATGGCTCTCTTACGAATTCAGATACGGCGAGGTTAACATTCTGGTGAACAATGCCGCGAAGCAGATCAAGTGTCCAGACTTCGCGGATATCGACCTCGAAAACGTGGAGAGCACGTTCCGAAGCAATGTCCTCCAAATGTTTGCCATGACCAAGTATTCCATTCCACATATGCCCCGGGGCTCAGCGTAAGTGTCCGAGCTACAATCGTATTGACTCCACTCATCATACTAACGATTAGGATTAGTATCATCAACACGACCTCAACGGTGGCTTTCCGAGGCACACCCTCCATGGTCGACTACTCCGCCACCAAAGGCGCTATCGTCTCTTTCACTAGGGCACTGGCCCAGAACCTCCTTCCCAAAGGCATTCGCGTCAACGCTGTGGCTCCAGGGCCGGTCCACACGCCACTTCAGCCCGCTTCCCGGTCTGCCGAGGAGATGGAAATCTTTGGTTCGAAGTCCAAGGTCGGCAGGGTTGGCCAGCCGAGTGAGGTCGCGCCAAGTTTTGTGTTCCTAGGATCTAGGGACTCAGAGCTGTATTATGGCCAGGTCCTCAAAGCCTTCCCTATCGGGGATTGAATCATTGGCTTTGTGTATATTCTGTCCTGTAGATTAGGTGCCAGTAAGAAGGTATAAGGTAGACTGCCTGAAAGACAAGATGTTTGGTAAAATCAGCCAAGTGCATACATAGAAATGATCCCTAGTTTCTTCTATGATCTCTAGTTTCAAACCGGTGCAATTGTCCGCAGTACCCACCCCCTTCCATATTCTTCCACATAACAGCCAGCTTCCATGGGAAATAAGACGAAGGACAGCTATATTCTCCGTCAAGATGTATCGTTGCGGTTCGAGTCTCACACTACAGCATCGTCTAGATCAAAGCCATAGATTGTTTATTAATCAAGACTGTAGCTATCCACCCTCTGTCCTTCACCGTGACTGGGATTATCCAACAGCATACCCAAGTGGCACCGGTTCTTTCAGCCGCTCCATGTACAACCCCGGTCTTGTCCTTCTCCTACCCGACTGTGCTTCCATCCGTAATCGTGGTCACCTCATGGCTGTTTGCTGAGATGGCCGCTTACCCAAGGACATCGGCGCAGATCTGCTCGACCTCGAGGAGGACATTGACTGGAATATACCGTTAGCACCTTGTCAAAGACTGGAGGAGAGGTATTAACGTACGGGCGGGGATAAGACCACCGCAAGCAGCAACAACACAGTCAGTAGCGGCAGCGCGGATAGCAGCCATGTTGGCGGGCTGGCAACCGCAGGCCCAGTCGCCAACGTTGCAGTCGCTGGCAGCGACAGTAGCCTCGTCGAGGCAGACCTGAGCCTTACCGCCGCATTGGGTGATCACCTGGGCCGAGGTGGCCGCGGCGAGAGTGAGAGTGGCGATGGAGAACTTCATTTTGAAGGTGCTTTGGAGGGTTCTTGAGAACAGAAGATGTAAGGTGCTTTGAATGCTTGACTGAGAAGTTGTGGAAGTCTTTGGTTGAGTAGAGAGAAGAAGAGAGAGGAAGAGAGAGGGTAGAATTGTGTCTTTATATACGCGAAGATGACCACCGGAAACACCTTTCCTCGGCCCACATGCCTCGAAATATCTTGCGACCTCGCCGACTACACGACGACGTAGCAAAATGGGAAGAGTCCATCGATGGTCTGGGGATATGCGTCAACGTGTAATCTTAGCTGAGTATTACAGGGGTTGTGGAGAGCCGTCAATACATCATGTGGACGGTGTCCGCTGGCGCCGGCATTTCTTCACGACCATGCCCCTGTTTCCCCAGACTATAATTTGCTGTTTTGTTAATACTTGGCTCTCTGTTTTCTAATTCGGCCTTATGCTGTGTATGCTCTTCTCCGTAGTAGAGTATAAGTCATAGACTCCCGTCTCGACAGGAGTAGAGGCTCAGTATTCTCATCGCTATATCACTTTGGATAATAGCCCACACCGCGTTGTACCCCATTGACTTTTCGGACAGGCTAGTTCAATGGGCGTACGGTGAAGTTGCAATTCAGCAAGAAAATGCACATGCCAATCCGTTATTGAAGTTCTTGACGACTTCCGAGGCTCGAGGACGGACGTGCCTGGGCCCTGGCCCCAAAAGTCCTGCCGTTGGCGTCACATCCTAACTCCTTGAACGGGCAGGTCATATTAATAGAGATGCTATAGGTGAAAGGGCGAAGCGGCCTTTCATGAAGTGTGGTTCGCATAGCTGTCGGCTAAGCGGGGAATGAGAAACCTGGGGAAATGCGGGATTGGAGGAGAACCTGCAGCCCAATTTCGTGTTTACTGAGCAAGATCCTCTTTCCACTAGCTCATTCCCCGCGATTGTGCCCATGCTCTGCATTGAGGCGGGAGCTATAACAGCTGGTGATAAACGCCACAATCTCCATCTTGCTGTGGGGTACTGACACCCAAGGCGGACTCACCTTCTTAAAACGGGGTGGGATCCTACAGCACGATGGCACGGGCGTTCTGGCGTTTCTTCGATGGCAATCAGTTGTGTAGTATTCGGCTGCGCCCTAGTCAGAATACAACCTCATCGGGGGACCACATAAGGCCAACCTCCCTGTGTGTAAGGGACAGTTACGAGTCATGAACACGACGACATTCAATGAATGACTTCCTAGCAAACGAGGATTGTCAATAAAATTAACAACTCCGTGCATAGGCACCTGACGTAGACGTGCTCTCATGCAGTAAACATCATTGGCTAAGAATCTCTAGACGGTTTAACAGTCAACTGAACGATACATAAATCGGGCCCATTGAGGGATAATAGTGTCGAGTATCTAGTTTCGACCAAAGCTCGAGAGTTGTCCAGACATTCAGCTGATAGTTCCCTTCCAGCGGCTGGAACAAGAAATCGCTGATATAAGTTGCTGGATAACTGGCTCACTGAGGAAATATACGTATGATCCTACGTTTACGTACTGCGAGTGTGAGAAACAAGTGTATTGTGTCATTGGTTTCATCAAAGTTCTTTAGCTACCCGACAAATGGAGGTCTTTTGTGTTTACTGCTACGTTCCTCTGACACAATATATGTGAGGCATTTTTGAAATTGACTCGGATACAGGATTTCCGATTCTGACAACTCTGGAAGTTCGGCGAGAGCAAACGGGGAGGGCGAATGGTCCCGGCCTTCATTCCTCTCCACTCTCTCCGGCCTCTCCCGAGACCCACCACATGGGTACTGGCTGTGGTCCCACGCCCCATCTTCAGGACAAGGTATAGCTGTCAGCTTTTCGATAAATGACAAGTGCTTACTTTTCTCCTTCTCTCCCTGTGACTCTTTCGACTCGGGGTTAGAAAATAGAGAAACAACAAGCGGCACGCTCTTCAGCCACAGCCAAATTCGCCCATATCACTAAGGCGCCTGCTCTGGATTGTTGGGTACACCCCATGTGAGATGGCTATGGAGAACTTGAATGACGTCTAAACCGATCTGAATGAAGTGAGGCTTTCTCAAAGTTTAGTTTCCGCTCATAGATGCGTCCCTGTGGCGTCAATACCTTTATAATTTATCCTAGTCGCAGTCCCTTTCGCGCCCCAACTCTTTTGCAGGTTGATATGTTGATAACAATACAAAACGGACCTCTGACCTGTCAGAGACACGTCACTCCCACGTCTCCTATGCTCATGATGCCATGTTAATCACGGAGCCTAATCTGCTACGATGAGCTGGAACTTACATCAACATCACTCTGTCACATGGGATAGCGATCTATCAATTGTATATGACATGCGGACGGATCTGGCCTCGAAATAGTATAAATGGACGAGGTCTTATTTTTCTATTCCTTCAGATATCTATGTTTCTGTCAACGAAGATTTTAACGCCGACCAAGGTAAAACTCGCACTTACATTTCACGACCGCTTTCATCGAAGAAAATTCAAACGCCGCACTCATGGCCGACAGGAACCCTGGCAATTTTGCCAACTGGTTAGGGAATCTCCCTTGACTCAGTTTTCAAGCCTAATTAACTAACTGCTTTCGGCTCTAGGCCCAAGGAGGACCTGAAGGAGACTGCTTCCAAGGGGGGTCAATCCAGCCACAGTGGAGGCTTCGCCAGCATGGACCCTGATAAGCAGGTTTGTTTCCTCTCCTCCTCACGCTCACCCCTTTCCATGATTATCTAGTTAACACGGGTGTATAGCGAGACATCGCTTCCAAGGGCGGCCAGGCATCTAGTGGATCTTTCGAAAAGGGAAGTGAGAGAGCCAGAGAGGCTGGTCGCAAGGGAGGTTCGAAACACCAGAGTTCACCTGAGGATATTTAATGGGCAAGGCCCGATGTCGCTGTAGCTTGTAAGGGTGAGGGGAAGAAGTATCATCTGAAGTTCCATCGAACAACTAGAGGTAGTAATTAACATAGTAACGGCTCACAGAATAGCCGTGTCCGAAGCCGCTTCCGCCGCCGCATTCAGCTTCTTCAGTGACCTGGCGATATTCTCTCGGGCCGCCTTTTCATATCCATCTCTAAACACCGCTGAATAGAAGATAAAAGGTCGTTGTAGAAACGACCTTAGTACATCTGATCGCCCCTTTCTCCACCCCTCTTGGCTAACCCAGGCATACTCTTCCCGCACCGCCGCCTCGTATTTCTCAAATGCCTCCTCCTCAGCACCTAGTATACTCAAATCCATGTCAAGGAACATTTCCGCATCCGATACAAATCGGGCATCGGTGAATTGTGGAACCGTGTGAGTTGCCGTCGCTTCAATCATGGTACATATGCGGTCGACACGTTCGCGGTCGAGAGGAGGATCCGTGCTGCTTAGCCGCGATAGTGCGAGCTCGGCACTCTTGGTCTCATTATCGGTGGCTTTCGCGTCGTATATCGCATCGTGAAACCAGATGGCTGCCTCGATTGCGTCCGGATCTGCAAGGACGCCTCTGTGCTGTCGGAGAAGCTCAAGGAGGGAGTTCACATGGCCGAGGTTGTGGTATTTCCGATCCTTGGACGAATAGAGTATCTTTAACTCCGTTAAAGTCTGAACGTTAAGGAGAGCCGCCATGATTCTGATTCTGATGACGCTTGGCTCAGCTTGTGTGAATGGGAAGACCATCAGCCGCACGACTTCGTGTATTAGGGTCCTACGGCCCCTTCAATTGCATTGCCCCGCACACCGATACCGTAGATATCGTATAGCTCCATGGTCAAAAGTCCCGTGTCCAGGTCTTTGGAAGTTTTGGAAGAGGAAGAAGATCGCAACTAAATAACTTATTCAAAGAGAAACCAAGTTCCCTCCAACATGCCGGGCCGGAATGGGCGCGTAATAAAATTTTCCGTTTTCTTGATAAATCCGACGCGTTGGCCTCAGTAATCCTCACTTCCAGAACTACTACTCAAGGTTGAACTATCCCAAGACTTGTTCTCTCTCAACCGAGCATATTGCATTAAAGCCCGGAAAATGCAAAGCGCAATCCCAAGAGCTAATACCACGGCAATGCAAGCAGTCGCCGCCGTCTTGACTCCAGAGCCAAGCGACGATGTCCAGATAGGGCCAATTGCAGCTCCACCAACAGCTATTAAGGCGAGGGGCAGCAGAACACCGCTGATCAGTATACTTTTACTTTCCCCCCAAAGGCTCACCACGTTTTGGTACATTTGGCGCATTAAGTTGACGATTTTCTCTAAGTTGAAGGCGATAAAGACAAGAGGTATGCACAAGGCGGCGCCAACCGTAACTGTTTGGAGCAATCTTTAGTTAATAACGATGCGGTTTGCGTGAAATGATGGGCAGGCCGATACATACATAGAAACGTCAAAAAGTAGCCGAGAGGTAGCCTGCCGTCGGCTGATTGAGGAAGCGAATCAAGATTAATGGCGAAAACAGCGGCAAGAAAGGACGAAGGGAGCTGTATGGCGTGTGAGTAGCTGTTCCCGTTAAGAATCCGGCTTCGAAGAACCACTCACAAAGATGATCGTTACCACGGTAAAGACCATTAAGGTCTTACCCTGCCTGCCGCTCTCCAAAGCCTGGTCGGCCATCATAGTTTGTATCCTCGTCGAAGCTCTGGCCTGTTCAGCCGTGTTTTCTGCTTGCTTACGTGCCGACAGTACCTCCAAGAAGTTGGCTTGCTTCTGCTTGAGGTCGATAAGGTTAATCAGCTGCGGGAGGATGTAAATGGTTAGCTTGCTTCACTCATTCGATTTAAAAAAAGTCGGACCGAGGCATAAGTCGAGATTGAACTCACAGAATCTTTGGTGTTCTTCACTAATTTTTCCATGGTTTGGATCCGATGGTCGTGAGTAGCAGACACTCTGTTCTCTTCCCACTGCGTTACCCCTTTTCTGGAAAGGATCTCTTTCATCGCGCCCACGGCATCGTTTTGATGTTTTAGCACCATTCTCAACATGTCGAGTTCGTCTCTTATTTCCTGGACTTCGGCGAGAAGGGAGATATCCAAACGGATATCAAGGTCGTCGGTTGTTAGGGAAGGTTGGTTCAGTCGGTTCCTAAACGCCTGGAGTCTCCTGGTTGCGGAGTTACTCTGAAGTGAGATTGTTAGTAAATGCAGAAACAAAGATACGATAGGAGCAGAGATGTCTAAAGGCGAAGAAGGGGTCCGGAGAAGCTTACCACACGCGCCACTTCGTATTCAAAAAAGTCGAAAAACTGAAGGTCATTGGGAAGGTCATGAGGATCGAAGAGACCAACGCAAGTGTCCACAACCAGCCGCGCCATGTCGTAGACCGAGGTTACCGGTTTTCTGAATGGTTTCTTCAGATGTCGGAGAATGTGCTGATAAACGTTGAGAGGGTCATCGCGGATGATAGTGTGGATATTATATCTATTGCGGTGGGTATCTTGTTCCTGTCCCCAAGATTCCCAGTTAAGTGGGCAACAGGTGATGACGGTTTCTGGAATTGCCATGTCAGGACGATTGTGTGATCATCTCCCACTGACGATGGAGAAAATTACAATAATATAACCAAGGGAAATTGAAATAAAGATTTCGGGAACTATTCCCGTGGTTGAAAAAAAAGATGTGCATAGAAGAAACTAGCATACCTTTGTTCAATATCCATACCCAGAGCTGGTCGACCATGAAGATCTTGATCGCTTGTCCATGATATCTTCTTGTGTATCGGTATATCACTTGATCCTTGGCCCTCTCATACGTCCCCTCCACGCGACCGTAAACATACTGGTCCAGCGTACGTCGTGGTTGGAGAGTGGGAACATCCTCTGGATTTCGGCTCTTCAGATAGCCCCTGATAAGATGCTCGAATGGGTGGACTATATCGAGGACTGCTGTCCCAGGCTTTTTGTGGGTTTTCTTGGGACTTTGGTTATTGAGATGGATTGTGAACGTTTCTGGCTGATTTGCCTCTGTAGCTTGGTCTGGAGATTGCGGGGTTTCCCTGGAGTTGGCCTCGTTGTTCGCGTTGGCTGAGTGGGTATCTCTCGAATTTTCCTGCTCGACGGTTTCAACTTTTGGACTCGGGGGCTGACTGGAGGGTTGTAATATCTTAGACGAATCAACTCCAGGGGTACTGCTCGTCTCCATGTCCACTTTTTCTGCTTCTCCGTTTCCCTTTGAATACTCAGCAAGATCTCATTCCTGATATACTACGTCGAGTTGACACAGGGCCAACCTACCGTCTTGCCGAACATCCATGCACGCTTGGGACGGGTTGGACCGCTTGTATGCGGTCTATCAACGGATAGTGGTCTTGAGGAACGAGGAACAGGACGGCTTGAAATAGGCGGAGGAGGCGGAGGAGGCGGAGGAGGTTGAGATGTGTCGACAGAGGAGAGATATGTCTGGTGGTGGTGTCCCTGGACAGTTTCGAAGTGAAGGTAAGGAATATATGGGAGTGTCAGCTAATTTATCCGCCTCTAGAAAGCCTCTGCAGGCTCGACCTACAAATGATGCTATTGACAACTCCAGTGCCGAAGATGTTCCAAACTCTTCTTCCGGCTCGTCCTTTAGGTACCGTTAGTCACCTCACCGACCCTTGAAGATTATCACCGCGGGCTGGGAGACCTCTGACGTACTTGAATTACTCTACATGAGGGCCTCATGAATGGGTGTCCTGTAGATTGGCCGGTACCACGAGTTGTCGAACTAAGAATGCCTAGTTCTTCCTTGAGCCTTGTCTTGAGCGAGTGGGGTCCAGACTGCTGGTCTGACAATATCCTCGTCATTAATCCCTGCTGTTGTTAGCCAAGCCAAACACAAGGTGTAATAATGGATGGGCGCCGATACCTCAACCCACTCCATCTAATTTCATATCCAGTAAAGTTAGCTGCGAAAAAAATTCTTGGGAGATGGTAGAGATGCTGGGTTCTGAGATTGAGATGCATAGTATACCTACATTGTTAGCAGGGATGTGGTACCAGGTGAACTGCGGCTTCCGGCCTATCAAGTCTTCTGGTCTCTCAGAAGCACGCACACCTTGAGGGCCTATGCCGTACAGCAGCTCATATATGGAGGCAGACTTGGAGTAGCGTCGCTCGCGACCATCCAAGTGAAATTCCATCATGGATACCTCGAACGATCGACAGGCCGCCATCTTCTCGGGGTCGTGACGAGGCGCCGGGAGTGCTCGGGAGAACCTAGCTCGGGTCTCGATATCTTTCTGACGGGGTTTACCAATAGATGGTCCTTCAAGTAATGAGCCTGAGTTTAGTAAATTGGCGATTTCCTTTCGCTTTTCTTCGGAAAGCTCGTCTAGAGAAAGTTGCCCAAGGTGATCTTTCAACGCGGTGTCGGCGCCGTGCCGGAGGAGCAATTTGACAAGCTCCAAGTCGCCCCGGATCATAGCCTCGAACAACGGAGTTGGCTTTTTGATGCCTCCCTTAAGGTTTGGTGGTGGCGGCTGCGGTTGCCCCTTTGCGGGCGGGACGACTGGTGCGCCTTGATCAAGGGGCCCAGACTCTGGGGGCCACATGAGCATCTGGATGGCCCATCCGGGTTGAATAACACTCTCCCAAACAGCAGGAAGAATGATACCCCCATCAGGACCGCAGAGGTCATACTTGCCTTGAGCCACAAGGGGGGCGAGGACATCAATACCAATAAATGCTTGTCTAATAAGATCCTCCATCCCATTCCATGTGCTGCAAAGATGAAAAGGAAAATTGAATCTCCTTCCTACAGCATCACGGAACTTAATAGTTTCGGGGGCGCCAGCGGCGCCGTCCGAGACGCGTGGACCTAGGTGATATGGAGGCGGCGGTGGTGGTGGAACATGGTGGAAATCAGGTGGAGGTGGAGGTCGAGGTCGAGGGCGTGATTGTTTAGCCTCCTCCTCCGCTAATTCTAAGAGAGTTTTCCTCTTCTTCTCAGCTTCGTCCCAACCTTTTCCAGGAATCCACGGCGAAATACCGCCTCCAGCCTTTTTTTTCTTTGTCGTTTTAATCCTACTTCCAGGCCTGGCATAAGCCGCGGGGGGAACCCATCCCCCCCCGAGCCCCAAGCCGGGCGGACGAGGGGGGGCAGCGCCTTTCGCCATCCCTGGGTGAAATGGGGTAGCCCTATGCGGCAATGGAATTTGGGGTTGTTTCTGCTTTTTCTCGCTGGCCGTGGCGTCTGCATCTGCGCCATTATCGAGCAGGAGCTGGACGATGGAGATGTCACCGCGCGTAACCGCTTCGTACAAAGCAGTAGTGCCTGTTTGGTCGTTTACCGACTCAATGTTGGCGGCGCAGTCCAAAAGGAGCCTTGCAACAGGCTCGTTGCCCAGTTTTGCAGCAATCCATAGAGGTCTCTCTCCTTCTCTCGAGATCGCCTCGACATTGGCCCCACGTTCGAGCAGGAGCCGAGCGAGATCGACATTTCCCTGACGCGCAGCCCGATGAAGTACGGT
This sequence comes from Scedosporium apiospermum, assembly GCF_000732125.1. Taxonomy (NCBI): domain Eukaryota; kingdom Fungi; phylum Ascomycota; class Sordariomycetes; order Microascales; family Microascaceae; genus Scedosporium; species Scedosporium apiospermum. Next base: position 578,242 of record NW_015971822.1, on the reverse strand, counting down.
CCTTCCATCGCTATCCACCACTTCGATATTGGCATCGTTGTCCAAAAGCACAGGGATGATTGAAAGTTTGGCATGCTCAACGGCGAGATGCAATGGCGTGTGGCCCTCGAAGTCCGGCGTTTCGATAATGTCGGGATGGCGGTTTAAGAGTTCGGTTACCGTTTCCACGGACCCCGAGATGATAGCATCACGAAGACGTGTCGCTGCATCATCGGTCTCAGACTCAACGTTCAGCTTACTGCCAGAGGGCGCACCTCTCTCCTGACTCTCTGCCACGGCAGCCATTAACACTATCGTGATGGGTCAGCCTCTGGTGTCTATAGACTCTATGGTGCAGAAAGTCTCACATCAACTAGGCAGCAGATAGGCTGGGGAATAAATAAGGTGGCTGGTTATCCAGGATGACATTAAAAAAATGTTCTCACTGGATGTTCGGATCGGTGTGCGTTCAGCGGAAGTGCGCAATTGGGCATTCTGTATGCATGTAAGATGAAAAAGATGGAACCCTAGCCACAACTGCAGCCAATTACCTGGTCTCCAACCCCTGCACATCGGACAAGATAGAAAGATGCCCCTCAGCGCAAAACCTCATCGACGGATTCATCCTCGTTCTAACCCAGTCGGCATCAAACTCTTCGAGACTTGATACTAACAGTCATGCCGACTCTCATTGAAATATTACGTGTAGCCTACGCTTTATATATGCCCTTAGGCACTAGGCCTATGTCCATTCTGACCAACTTCCCGAAAACCCCACGCTGGAGGCGGAGAGGGGAGACTGGAGAGAAGGAAGCAGAAGGTGAACAGCCGACAGAAACAACAAGCCGGGGTGAACGAGCAGAAGAAGACGGCTCTGACAGAGCAGCCTCAGTATATGGAGTATGTAATTAACCCACCCCCATTCCTTCCCCCTTGTACACGACTGCAGGGACTTGAGCTGATGCAGCTGATGGTTATTAGACCCGAAGCAGTTCGAGTCAGACTCAAAGTTCAGGGACATCGTCTAGGAAGCGTTCCTTCTGGCGCCGCTGGAAATACCGTCTTAATCCTAGACATTTCACATGGTGGAGGCTGGTTTTTAGGTCCCACCGTATTTCTCGTCCCTTTTTCAGCTATCGCCACCTCCTCGTCGGCTTTCTCACAGTGTCCATAATACTACTCGGTAGGAAAGCATGAATCACCGCCACCTCTGGCACTTAACACTAATAACTCGCTTTCTATATTAGCCGTTCTCCTGGCTGGGTGCACCACTGGGGGCCTGAGCAAGGTGTACCTCCTTTCACTTTCGTACGACAGCAATAACAGTACTGCAGCTCAGAACGCCATTGGTATCAACACAACTACACTAAACACTATACTGAATCTATCCCAAAACATGTCGGGCCTTGAAGTACGGGTTTCCTACTTCGGCTTCTGCTTGATGCTTAACTCGAGTCTTTCAGCGTGCTCCAATGATATAGGCGCCTTGCAGCAGAGTGTTGATGGACATGACCCTCTTAATCTGATGTGGATGGCCAAGAAGTTCCATGATGAAACCATCTTTAGCGGTCTCATGTAAGCTACAGTTGACACCCATGTTCGGGACGCATCCTTTGCTTTACACTTTGGTCTAATGTCAACAGATTCATAGCGATCATTTTCGCCTTTGCGTGCGTCTGCCTCCTTTTGGTGTCCTTCCCAAGTTGGCATAGAGAATACGATAGCGATGACAGTGAAATCGAGGTCAAGCCGTTCCCCAGTCGACAGATAGTGCAAGCGTCACTCGGAATTGTATCGATTGCGGCACTCCTGGGTCTCATTTCTGCCTTGTGGCAGCACCTTTCTACCGCAGCCACCACAGTCATGGTCAAAACATTAACATATAACAGCGTCGTCGGACACGTCGGCACAGCAGCCATGGTTTTGGGTTGGGTGGGAGCAGCGATTTTCGTGGTGGTTGCTCTAGGAATTGTCCTTATAATGATGAGCCTCAAGGTCCTTGCCGAATTGGCAGATTAGTTTTGTTGTGGGAATGCAAGAGAAACTTCAAGGTTGATATATCGACTCTGTTCGATCAATATTTCACTGACTTTTAGAAGTCCTCGAGAGGCGTGCATGTGAAACAGAATATTATAGGACAGGCCCTGTCATAGTCTCGTTCAAAACCAAACCCGCCACTCCAACAACACCCAATAACGCTATCCTCTAGCCAGTGGTTCCCTCTGTTTATTAAACCATCTCGTTATGGGAGTAGGCTAATACACTGCCGATCCGCGATCAAGTTCGGCATTGAGAACCTCACAGTATCTTGGTCACCATGATTTTCTACTGCATTTGGTCTGGAGAAAGCTGAAAGCAACAAGGCCGAAGCGACACAAAGTTTCACCCACAGACCAACATCGGGGACTCTACAGCAGGCAGGTCGAGGTGAACTGAAACTAACAAGCTGACGTCTAGGGTAGTTACAAATATACAAGGAGCTAATCCGGCCGTGGAAACTTTGCGTGCATCCTCGTGAGGAACGTCGCCGTAGAGGCCGCCGACTGCTGGATTCACAAAAGCAAGCTCACTTGAGACATTGGGCAGAAAGGTAAGGTAGCAAAGGTATAACCCTTTTTCCCCTGCGGCCTCGATATTAACCCGCAGCATAGAATCAACAGACTATATGACATGATATTCTATTTCATTCCCTGTTTCGGGAAAGTGCGGTCAACTTAAACGGCATGTATCAGAAGATTTACGGACTGTGAATTGCTTCTCAGGTTCTGCTTTCCGCTCTTCTCTCTTGGGCACTGGAGAGAGTCGAGATGACTCCTTCCTAGATCGTATCCTGTATATCAACCCAGTGGGCAGCCGCCACCGTGGGATCAGACTATCACGGGCAACAGGCGGCTGGAGACATATTAAAAGAGCCCGGCCGAAAAAGAAACTAGCTAATAATTCCAATGGCAGATCCTCCCTGGCTGTTTCCCTGCTTAGTAGAAGTCCAACAATCTCATTCAATCCACTAACGTCGTTCCTTCCTACACAACGAGTTCTTGGTCAGGCACAGAAGAGGGAAATGCGGGTTCTCAGAGATCAAACCTCATGTTCTAGTTTCTTCCCACATCAGAATTTGATTCTTGAATCAACCTAACACGAACATAGGGAAAAGCCTCAGCCCGTATGGGGCTTAAGAACTCCTTGCCGAGGCTACTCGTGATCCCAGTCACTTCCAACATACCCCTGAAACGGCCATGTCTGACAGTACGCCGACGCCTAATAGGCGTGTTGTGATGGATCCCGATGGAGACCTTATCCTCCTGGTCGGCGGCGAGACCCAGTCCCCGGAACAAGAGGTACTTGTCTGCTCAAGGTCAATGAGGCGCGCATCTCCTGTCTGGAAGAAGATGCTCTACGGTAACTTCAAAGAGGCTAAACCCGCCCAGGGACAGTGGACTGTATCACTCCCTGACGATGAGCCAGAGCCGATGCTTACAATCTTGCACGCAGTCCCACGGACAATTTGACAAAGTTGCCAGGAGCCCTAGTGTCGAACTCATATATCAAATTCTTCTCCTTACGAACAAGTACGATATGACGTCCTTGGTTCGGCCATGGGCGGCAAATTGGCTCGCCAAGACCACTAGAACCTACCAACCCTTTATGCCTGTTCAGAACAGAGAGCTCACTCTCTGTCCTTGGCGAGAGACCTGTGAGGCGGGAATAGATCGTATGCTAATGGCTCTCTACATATCATGGGAACTTGGAAAGTATCGGGTTTTCCAGGAGGTGGCCTTCCAATTGGCAAAGGTAGCATCCATAAACGACGAGGGGGGGCTGGTTCTTGGTGGAAATCCCGCATTGGAGCCGTCTCAGGCTCTGTGGCCATTTGATGCCATAGGTGAGTGGTCTGTCACCCTATCGGACGATGCTATCTCTCCTTGTACTAACTTATCTCTCAATCTGCTACGACGTAGGTTTAATCTCAGAACTAAGGCTCGCCTTTCTTCATAAAATATTGCGGGGCATCCAAACCATAGTCGATCAACTTTCTTCACAAAAGGGCTTGTGCCGTCATTCCGCCGATGCCGCCCGCTCTACTGAATGCAGCCGTCTGGCGCTCGGGAGTCTTTGGAGCCTAATGATGGCAGAGAGGCATGCGATTCTCCCGGGGAATCCGGGAGAAATTCGTGAGAGCTGCGCACACCTCGTAAATCAACTTTGGGGGTTGTCTCAGAAACTCATCTATCTCTCAGAGGGCCACAGAAGGTCATGCGACTATACTAGTATTATCCAAAAGGCTCTCTTGGATGCGTCGCGTGACTACTATGTCAACATCCCCTTTCCTTTCATTATCCACATGGTTGAGCAAAGGGAGAAGACCGGACTCAAGTGGTAACGTGACAGGCATGGCATCCCAAAACCTAATATGGGTATCATGGGGCTTAACGATTGCACAAGAACTGCTTGCCTGACTTAGGAATTCTTGAGGTGAGAAAGATGGCGGGTCCGAAAAGCAAATTGGCAGGGACGGGCTCGAAGTTAAGGAAGAATATCATTGTTTCACGGGGGGTGGGTATGGATAAATTTAGACTCAAGATATGAAATAAAAGCGATCAATTTCTCGTTGACATGTCTTAATTACAACTTGCCAATCTGAACGACTCCTGTTCACTGTCCATACTACCAATCCCAACGCCACTTCATGCTACGTGAAGTCCTGAAGTCATATTGCCTGGAAATCCTCCGAAAAAGACCCAGTGAGAAGTCGAAACCTCTAAGCGGAATAGGCGTCGTCATCATCCTCCTCGAAAACTAAGGCAGAAAAGTTATTAGCAGCTGTCCAGGGATACATTGTTCCAGCAGGGCGAGGAACAGAGATTTACCAGAAAAAACCTTGAAGTTAGACACACCTTCTTTCTTGATAGCTCGGACCGACGTGGCGCGCTTAGCAGAGGGACTAATGTCGTCTTCCTGCTTAACCTTGCGCTTGCGGCCCGAAGGGGTCGAAGTGGCTGAGTCCGTCTTCTTGGGGCTGGGGCCCCCTCGCATCTTGCCGCCGGTGATGTCGCTCATTTTATAGTCGAAGCGCTTAAGGAGGCGCTCAACTCGCTTGGCCCTGCAATTGAAAGCCGAGAGGTTAGCATATGTCGCGGAAAACATGAAGAAGAGAGAAAGAGGGAAAGAAAACAAAACCAATTTTGACAGCGGAAGGGGCGAGAGAGGGAGACGGAAGGGAATGGGGCGAATATTTTTGGTGAAGATAGACTTACGCGGCGCCACCGCTGGCAATGTCCAGCTTCTCGGAGAGATGGTTCCAATCAGGTTTGACGCCGTTGCCAGACTTGCCACAAGAAACGAGGAGTTCGACGAGAAGGCGGGCGTCAGCCTGAGAAATGACGGGCGCGTCTCCGCCAGCCGCAGCAGAGTTACCCTTGCCGCCCTTCTTGGACTTGACGGTGCCGTTATCTTGAGAATCCATGTTTATGTTTTGTTGGTCAAATGATACAGTGAGGAGATGGTGTTTCAAACGGGGAATGTCGTGTCGGTGTCGGTGGGTTGGTGGATTGTGTCGAGAAGTTTGTTGGAGGAAGAGATTGATTGACGGATTCCGACTGAGGAGGGAAAATAAAGAGAGAGGAGGGTAAGAGGCAACCGCCAGAAGAAGAAGGCCCAAGGCTGTGGAAGACCCTGGCTTGTTCCTTTGCGTAGTCGACGCAAGATTCAGTCGAGTTTGATTCATTTTGAAGGTAAAAAGAGCTCGCAACTACCACACACTCCCCTCACAAATTGTCTCGAAGGGAATGACAGCAGCTTCTCGTTGAGAGGTTGGAAAGAAGATCTCATCCACTCCCTGCCCTATTAGGACCAGATTTAACAATCTCATTATTCCTTAGGATGAGACTAAAGAAGCCAGGCTTTTAGTCTATGTGCATCTTCCAAAGCCGAGATTATTGTATATGTAGTTCATCAGACTAAGAGAAATCTAGCGCACATGTGAAGGGCAACTGGCTCGAGGGTAAGTAGGTCTTTCTTCATGTCAAGCATCAAATCAGATCCATTTTATCCTTCAGAGCGGTTCTTTGTCACGACCAGTTTCGGGTTTGGGACTCCTGGACAAGGATTTAAAACAGTGGCTGAACTCAGCTGAAGAGTTCCGTCCCAAACTGTTGTCCCAAACGGGCACCATGAGAAACCAGGTTTTCTGGTTTGTATTTGGTTAAGGCCTGCCCAAAGCCTTGCACTATGATTCCGCGTTGACGCTGCATGTGGCATATAAAAATTGACGTTTCCAGTTGTGGCTTTGGAGTGTAGTCTTCGGCTGAAACATCAGCACACGATTACCCTCAGTTTCGCGACGATGGACAACTCCAGAACGAGTATGCGCCCTCGCGAGCAATGCCATTGTTAATAAGGGTAGTTTAGTCTTCTAATTGTTTCTTTATTAAATCACTCCGGATCTTCCGAAATAGCACATTTAGAGTCTTCAAGTCTCTCGGGCGGCTTTCCATTCATGGCCCGTTAATATACTCAATATACTAGTAGAAACCCGAGGCTAATCCAAATGCACTGGGATATGGCATAAGGGAACAAACATCTCAGACTCCTGGCGATATAGTGCAACCCTAACCTTAAGGTAATGTGGCTTCCTCGCGTCTAAAGAAGAAACACTCACATGGACAAGTTTTGGGAAGGGCAACAGGCATCTCAAAAAAGAACGGCTCCTGGGAGGTGGCTGCTTGCTAAAGTGCTACAGTTTTGTGACTGAAAAATGCACCACTTCTTCTTCACCAGAATGCATATCTCGACAGTAAGTGATGTGCTTCGCGTTTTACGGCGAACCTAGAGATATCTGGAGGGTAGGTGTATGACTTTAACAAGGCGAGCGGCAGATTTTCTCTGAGACCGAATAGGCCGTTAGTATGAGAATCTGTGCCCCGCAGCCTTGGTCGTGGCAGTATTTGATAGCCAGCAAGCAGTCCGTGCCATGGATGGGGTCCGTTGACCATTGTGGCTTGTGGGGAGAGCAGGGGCGCCCAAATCTGCGCGTCGCATACGCAGGCAATCGCTTCAATGGCTTGGGTTCAACATGGGTCCCTGCCCGCCGGACTCCTCTGGAGAAGGGGGAGGAAACCCATACATAGATTTAGGCAAAGGTTTCGACTACGGGCGATGCTTAGAAAGAAAGCGTCGTCTTCAATTTCGGGTTTGACTATCCTGGTCACAAAATGTCAAGACAGACTTGGAAACAGACCCGCATACAATTCAGAAGAGGGAAGGCGGTCTCGAAGAGCTGTGACCGACCTTGGCACCAATGCCCAAATTGACGGCCCTGATTGGAGCTGCGTCTGTTGAGCCTGGGAATCATACCAACTGGCACAGCAACATACGTCCAGAAACAATGCATGAGGAGACGTTCCAGGCCAAGATCAAGAATCCTGCTCCCCTCGACGGCCGTTGTGGACTTTCAGCGAGAGTGGGTGGGTGTAGCGTGGATACGTGGAATGCGACAGAGATTAGATATGCATCTATGTATCTTCCTATGATCCCGTCTTTCATCTTCCACCAACTGGCATCTCGTTTTGAGAAGGACTTGCAGCAATCGATTCGTAGTAAAATGTTGTGAAGGCCAATACTTCGCTCTGAACACTAGGGCATTGTCTTGGAAAAAGAAGAACGCGTCAAAAGGTTGGGAGAGATTAATTAACTAGATCCCCGCAAGTAGCGAGGCAGGCAGCGACGCCAATTCTAGAAAATGCCCGAATTCATCTAGAAGTATCGACGGGCCCTTCGCGGGGTGCAGACCGGCTCCCGCATGCCAAGACGGGATCGGTGAATTTAATAGATGCATCGTTCGGATTTCTTCGTTCCAACTCTTTCTCTTGTACTCTAATCTCTACTTCTCCTTTTTCGTACATCGCCCGAGATAAAGAGGAAAACAAAGTTCGAGCCGGCGCAAAATCCACCCAATCTTGAAGCAGCGAACCCTCCACAGTCCAGGGACGGAAGCCGGGCCTGGTACCAGCCTAGTATACTACACTACCAGGCATGGGACGGCAATTGGTCCCCGAATCGGGACACGCAGACACGCAGATACGCAGACCAAGACGACTCAGGGATGGGAGGAGACGCTACCAGCCAGTAAATCTCCACAATCTGCAAAGAATAGAGTTCATAGCTCAGCACTGCCCTGTGGAGCAGCGCAGGGGTAGGCCGGCAAGTTCCACGGCCAGGCCAGGCAACTCCGAACCTACTCCTTGAACCAGCTGAACCCCGAGGAAAAAAGAAAAGCTGGGCTCGACTTTCTCGGGAAGGAAGAATGGGATTGGAGAAAGCCGGAGGAATTGGGGGCCGGAGAAGAGGAATCAAACTCGACACCTCGACACCTCGACACCCCCGCCTTTTCGAATCCCTTTTTTGAATCCCTCTTCGAAGAGAGGGTGAGGGATTCAGGATTCACCCGCGCCGCCCAACGAGTCCCGAAGTGATTCGGAGAGAGAAGAAGAACATAAAAGGAGAAGGACCAATCGAGTTATATAATAGTCCCATCAGCCGAATCATCCTCGGATTCCCTCCGAGATACATCGGCGAAGTGATTACCCGCCTCGTTTCTCGCGTTCGATTGCGATTTGCGACACACCCGAGAACCTGCGGGCATTTGCCTTTTCTTCTTCCCCTTTCTTAGATTCAATTGCAACTGCCCTTTAAGAATATATAATCCATTGTCTCCCTCGCAGGCACAGCCAATTGAAGCTTCTTTCCCCTTCCTTCCTCTCCCCAGTTTGCCATCCGGTTCGCATACAGCCCATCGACCGCTTTCCCTCGACATTAAACCTAGCGACTCCCTTTCTTTCATCGCGAATCGACGAGATCCATACATCGCCAGCCTCATCCGAAAATGCCTCGTCCATGCCTCCGTCGTTGCCGCCGGCCAAACGACCCCGAGCGCAGCAATCCGCTTCGCCTAACCCGCCGCCTCGAACTCTCGAGGCGCGTCCAACTCCTGCTGCTCCTCGCGAACCTCGCCGTGGCGGTCCCCGTCGCTTTCTACCTCCGTGCGACAAGGGCAGGGCCCTCGGGATGCCTGCCTGGGGTTTTCTTCTGCGTGCGTCGAATACGTCTCTTCTTGCCGCGTTGGGCCACGTTGGTGCTAATGATATATCTAGGCTGCCGCGACGCTGGTCGTGACGACATCGATGGCGTACGTGGGGAAATTGCGTGGAGGATACAGGTCTAGTCGGTTCCTGAAGAAGGCCATCGCTGTAGATATTGTCTGTCTCCTTATGCAGGCCTTTGCGCTTGCGGATCTTGGGCGAGGACGCTCCTTCCATCACGGTCAAGAAGGTATTATCACCTTGGGTCCATCAGGATAGCAAAGTGAGACCGGAGTTTCTAACCTTCGTCGAGCAGGATATCATCACGGGCCGTCGGCCAGTTCCGCCCACAAAGAGCTCAACGGTGAAGAGACGGAGGGTGCGTCGTGCACCCTCCCCAAAATCTCATTGATCCTCACTGTCCTTGTAATGTAAGAAATCGGATTCCCCTACTCTCCGTCTGCCAAGACCTGATCTTGCTAAGAAATCCCGGACAGCGTCTCCTACATCCACACCGTCGCCCGCTCCGTGCGTCTCCTCGCTTCGCTCCGCCGCCAGCCCGCCCAATTTACTGGCACCGGTTACCGAGTTCTGCCCACCGACGACGTCAAAGTCCCCATCGCCCTGTCTCTAATCAAGGTGCCTACGTCCACCTTCGATGGAAATGGCAACGGCGCATCGGTGGCGTCGTCCACAACCTTGGAAAAGGCCCTCACTCCAACCTCCTCAACAGACAGCGGAGTAGTAACGGACGAGCAAGAGAAGTCTTAAGCTGAGTCTCTCGTTTGGAAATTAAACAGAAGACAGCACTGGGGACGTAGTCTGAGCAGAAGTTCCTTGAATCATTGGTTGATTCTGGTAGCGATCCGACTTTACAGGCTTCAATATATGGAAACTTCGGCCATGAAATACTCTTCTGTCATGATGACCTGGGAAATCGTGACGATAAAATGAGCTGTGACAGCCCACCGAATCTAGCTCCAGCAGAGCCCCTTTTCCAATCCAATCACTAGTAGAGTACGACCTTGAGAATTATGACATGTGCGTCCTCTCCCAACATTCCACCTCATGTGAAAGAATGCGACGAGACGGAGGGAACACCTTCGAGCTCCCGGCAAAATACATCTCGAGACGTAAATTCACATCCTTTCATCCCATGCTCATCTTAGAACCCCGCAATTTTGATGGTAATGCCTCACCGGTAGGGGCCATATGCCGAACGAGAGCCCGGCTAAACTTGGTGGGGTCGATTGTAGATGGGAGAGTGTTAATATGCATATCGCGCGCTGTCGCCCGATATTTCTTGGGAGTTACAGAACCTGGGCCTGCCAAGTGGAAGAGGCTAAGATGTCGAAGCGAGTGTTGAGTGCTGTCCGCTAGAGAGTTAGACCGTTGATGTCATTAAAAGGGAACATGAAATAAAGAAGGTTTGACATGGGTGCCATCGCTGTGGAATGAAACACGGAGGGAAGCTGGAGAGCCAATGTCACATCTGGCGGGTCTGACATCAAATGGGGAATTGGACAAGGCAGAAGCCGATCTTAGGAGGCGTCCTCATTGAGACATTGAGACACACGTTCATGGCCGCCAGTCGAGGTCGAACAAATCGAATGTGTGTCGGCCGACATAGTAGAGTTTACATCACGCTATCCCAGGCTCGATGCACCCGGTCGTAAACGGAATCCCTGGCCAGGAACATTCGACGGCCTTTCGTAACCAATAAGACGTCAGTCTGGGTCACGGAGCTGTCCTTCGTCTGCATCGCTCGATATTATCACGACGAGAAGAAGATGAAGGGACAGCTCAAGCGACTACCGGAGACCGAGAAGCTTGTTTTGCCATTTGTTCCGTGACACACGGCTTGAAATTAGTAGCCCGGCCAATGAATGGCTGAGAAAGACGGCGTGGCAGAATTCGAGGAATGTTCCAGGAGTGCGGGGGCCGGAGCGACAAGAAATATTGGCGGAGGGTAACTTGATTGCCTTCCCACTTTCGACGACTGATTCGGCTTGTCTCCGTGCAATTGCTATGATGAGAGAGCAAAAGTTTACGGAAAATGTGAAGGTGGATGGAGATGGGAGAACCGATGTGATTACCGGAAGATCGCAGGCTCCTGGTGTTGTGAGTCGAGAGCGTGCCGAATGAGTTCTTTTGATCTTTTGAAATGAGGATGTTTTCCATCTTGCACTTGGGAGGAGGGGTAGCTGAAATATCATGAAGAGGTCAATACTAGGTCCCAATATGAGTGGACCATTCCGGTTTGTCGAATGCCTAAATGTTCCACTGAAACGATAGGTCGTTCCCCTCATCGATCTTGATGTTCTCTTGATCCGGGGGCAGCCAGAGTGCTTGATGTCAGTGGTGCAGCTCGTACCTGCATCAGCATGGCCTGTGCAGAAGCTAGAGTGGAAGTCCGACGCTCATCCTCAGCCATACAAGCAATATATCGGTTAGAGAGCTTGCATCTTAACACGAAATGAACGGCAAAAGACCACGGCTCGTTCTCGATCGACATTGGAGGTTCAGACCCAGCGGGGTTCTAGCAGCGACCCCAATCTATAAATCAGGGCTGTGATTCCGGGTTTTCACCCAGGAAACCCCCCCGTCTCTTTTACGGTCCCGAGCAACGGTCGCTTCCGTGTTGGCAGATCAACTTCGTTACCGAACATTGTGCAAGGAAAACATCCGCCCTAAGTCGATCAAGATGTCGCTTAACAAGCTTCTTCTCATTTCTTTGTATCTATCGGGCCTCGCGCTGGCTCACCCGGCCAACCACCACCGCCGCCAGGATGACGACGCCCCTGCGGTCCCCGAGGAGCCCGCGGCTCCCGAAGCCCCCGAGGTTGGTCCTCCGGAGTCGGGCGAGGTGAAGCCTGACCTCCCCGTTGTCGTGGCGCCAGCGCCAGGTGAAGGCGAAGGGGAGGAGGAGCCTGAGGAGCCCGCCGAAGGCGAGGAACCCGCCCCAGAAGAGCCCGCAGAGGGAGAAGAGCCTGCTGAGGGAGAGGAACCAGCTCCGGAAGAGCCTGCTGAAGGCGAGGAACCAGCTCCCGAAGAGCCCGGTATGTAACAAAAACATGGCCAGAAAAAAAAAGCCCGCGCTGACATGATAAATAGCCCCCGTCGGACCCCCGACCACTCCGGGCATCCCCAACATCCCCATCCCAGGCGGTGCCGTGCCCGGCTTCCCAGGAGGCGGTTTCGGCGGCTTCTTCGGCCCCACTCCCTACATCTGCTACCCGCTCATCACTGGGTTCCCTGGATTCGGCGGCGGCTTTCCCGGTGGCGCCACGCCCGGCGCGCCTACCGCTCCCACCCCCACACGGCCCGACGTGCCAGCGGCTCCTCCTAGCGTTCCCCAGATACCCCCGCCATTCCCTCCCGCCGAGGGTGAAGAGCCGGCTGAGCCCGTCGAAGGCGAGGAACCTGTCGAAGGTGAAGAACCTGCGGAGGGCGAGGAACCGGCCCCAGAAGAGCCCACCGAGGGTGAGGCACCTGCTGAACCTGAGGAGCCCGCTGAACCTGAGGAACCCGCCGAGCCCGAGGAGCCGGCCAAGGAGGAACCTTAGCTTGCTGGAGAGTGGGAAGTCATGCAACTGGACTGGCACGCCTCTACTCCCTAAACTATGATGGGAGGAGATCTCGACGGAGACTTTTGGTCAATCAGAGACACAACTTAATTTTCTTTCTCTATACCCCAGTGGACGGTGGGGCTTGAGGAATTCTGTACATATTACGCCTGAAATGAAATATTACTGTTGAAATGATGCACCCTTGAATCACACTTCTGTCGGGACGTTAACTGAGCCTTCCGTGGAAGACGGGGTTCGCAATTCAGGGTCAGAAGAACAATTCCATCTTTGTATACCTTGAGAAGCGAGAGTCCGGGGCATTCAATCGCGCAGAAGGTCTTGACAGTGATGGTATTCGTCATTTTCCGCTCGACACCAAATGCGCTCGTGGCGTCTCCCATTGTGGTGTCGCGGGCGGTGTTGGGATTAGAAAAGTGCCTCGAGAAATAGGACGAACCACCATGGCTGCATATCAGGCAGTCTCGAATCAATGAGTGAAAAGAAGTTCGTAGAGGTAATTGGAAACTACGAAGTAAATGTAACAAACTTCATGGATCAGCGACTCGATTAATAGAGCCCAGTTGAAGTTGCCGTCCTGACGCAGCACGAACAGCGCAGCGTCCAGGTCCAAGTCCAGGCGAAGACAATTGCACTCCGGGCTATTCCTACCACGTGAACAACAGACAGAGGCCGTAAACACCCTAGAAAAGTTCTTTCACGGACGCTGAGATCAACCAGCAGCACAGAAGGCACTAGTGGTTTAGTGGTAAAATTGGTCGTTGCCACCTTTCCGCAGCTTCGACTAGCCCCCGGTTCGATTCCGGGCTAGTGCAATCAACATCCTTTCCATTTTTTTTCTTTTTCTTTTTTTTTTTTTTGTCCATTTTCCTACCCTCCCCGTATCATTGTCTCTTTTCCTTCATTCTTTTCTTTTCTTTTTCGGCTTAATCTCGTCATCCTCTCTTTTCCAGTAGAGGACTGGCAATTATTCGTCCTGGCAACGTCGAACGGTTCGTTCTATTCCGCACTCTTCAGACGTGGCTCGTGGGTGATGGACGGATCAAGCAATAGGAAGAAGATGTCAATGCCACTCACTCACTACCTCCCGCTATAATAACTATTCCCACTACAGTCAATCTATCTTACACATTCATATGTGTCTTTTTTTTAAATGAAAGCTTGTACGACACCCCCGCTCGTCATGAGAAGAAAATAATATCCAACCCGATTGCATCACTTTCTTGGAACAGTCGACTCTAAAAGGCTTCCCTTTTATTCGGCGGCACCCCCGCCACGCTCGGCAATGACATCCTTGATGTACTTGATGAGGAGGGGACCGACCTGGTCGGCAATAAGGGTGTCTCCGGCGGCGTTGGGATGCACGCCGTCGCGGAGCATCGAGGCCATGAAGCCGTTGTCCTCGGAGCAGTCGGCGATGACGATGGGCGATTCGGGGGTGGAGTTGGTCTCGACCCAGTCGGGGATGAGCCCGTTGACCTCGACGATGGGGCCGTTCTTGAATGGGAGGGGGATAATCTTGTCAATCTATTGTGAAAAGACGTTAGCCAGCTTGAACTGGAGAAGAGAAATCATTGAGGACCCCACTCACAATGACCTTGACCTTGGGGTTCGCCGCCCTCATCGAAGCAAGCATCTTATCGTAAGCCCCAATGATCTGCGGCACGGTCTTGCCCATATTCACGTCATTGGTACCAAGCATAAAGTTGACAATGTCAGGCACCGTCTTCTCGACCCAGCCATCGATGTAATTGTTGGCAATGTCGACGGCCTGCCAGCCAGAGTGGCCCTCGTGGCCCGTGTCGAAGTTGCCCGACTCGGCGCGGCAGTTCTGCGGGTTGTTGGTCTGGGACCCGACGAAGTCGACTTCGTCTGTGAGGCCTTCCGCCGCGAGCATGTCCCAGACATCGGCTCTCCAGCAGGTGATTTCGGTGATGGAGTCGCCGAGGGGGACTGTTGGGGTTATACCTTGTTAGCCTTCCTGGGAAGCTACTTCTTATGTGTTAGATAAAGGATCACTTACGGAACTTGATCTTCTGGGCAGAAGCCGCAAGGGCAAGGCCCATGACGACTGACAGCTTGGAGAGATGCATGGCTAACGAGCTTCAAGAGGATTCTACAACTGAGAAGCCCAGTTCTCACAAGCTCGGATTAGTGACAAGAAGGAAAGAAAAGGGAAAGGAACAGAATCAACCCAAGTCACGAACAAGGAGTCGCCGACAGAGAAGAACCCATGGGAAGAAAGGGAGCTGGATCATCGAGGATTATATGTTCTCTCATTCGTCTACTTCTCGGCTCCGCAAGATACAACCACTAGAATCTTGAGATAAACGGCACGCACGGCGGGAAATGCTGGCTACGCGGCATGGGCCTGCAGGTTCATCTTCTTTTCCTTTGGCCGGAGGAGCTAAAGAAATGAAGAAAACCTGGGGGTGTGTGCATTTCGACAACAATATATTAACATGGCTTGGTAGCCGATTGGTGGTATTATATTCATATTATCATCCTGCCCACGATATCTTGAGGGGGGAGACCATCGCTTCAAGGGAAGTGGAACACATTGGCGGAGGGATCGGAGTGAAAACCAGATTATCGGGGCATGCCTCCATGGGGGCAACCATTTCGCTCTGCCAAATTAAATGGTTAATTCGGAATTGGGGGAGCCACAATTGACGAACAGCCTTCAGACTTCTTCTCGCTTCATCCGGTGACTTTTTTAGCCGCTGGGAGTGATGAGTCTGTGGAGGAGGCGTACCACGGTTACAGTCACAGAACCGGACTTGGCCAGGACATGCTGATCTGGAGTCTCCTAATGATAGGATGAGTAAATCTGTGTATCAGAAGGCCTCTCATGGATCTTGTAGAGTTCACAAATCGAAGGTGAATGTAATACGTCAAGGAGCGTTGACTCGGCCGAGGTGGTAACCAGCGAAACATCCATTTCAATAAAAATCGAGGCAAAGGAAAAGAAGGCACCGGTAAAACAGAAAGTAGATTCAGGGCCAGTTCAAACTCTAAATAAAATTGGAGAATCTTGGCATAAGAATCCCATCGTATCATATTGACGGCTTGATCCTTTTCTCTGTTGAAATTGAAAATATCAAAAGCCACGAGGTGAGTGGGGAGCTTCTCCGCTTCTCCAATATCCGGACTCCGGATCGCCCCCGAGATCTTATAGCAGCTTGTCCTATAAGTCCAGGCTGTGTGGGAGAGCTCCTCGTGAATGAATACCAAGTAAAATCGTCCTGGGCGAGCCGCACGTCACTAAATCGGATTGAAGCCTCCGGAATGTTAATATGCCAATTGACCATCCATCTCGAACCCACAGCGCCCATGGACTCATGTCGTTTTGAACTGCACCCTGAAGATCCAAAGGTGATCGACAATCAATAAACCTAGCCAGGAGGGACACCAGTTTCCCCAAGCACGGCATACAGGAAAAGGAGAAGAGAAAATAAGAGAGGGAATGCAGCTCAAAATTGTCAATTTGCAGGTATAAATCACAACAAGCGAAACCATCTTTGCCCGCTTCTCGGCATCCATTCCTCCAGAGACTCTTTTAATTGGCAGCAAACTGACACTGCAGCCATCCGTCGCTGACAAAAAGAAGCTCTTCATGTCGTATAAAAATGAGATTGATCGTAAGGGCCAGGTAAACGAACAAGAAATCCAAAGATCCGGAAAGCATTCTTGCAAATCATCAATGCAAACGCCCCACAAACCCATTCTTCCTCTCATATTTCCCGGCCCAAGGCATAATGGAAACCCAAAAATCCTCCTAATAGCCTCGTGGCATACGATATTTCTGCTCGTTCTTCCCCATCTCATGCCGTCTCAACAATTATAATGATCACCAGCTAACCCCCCAAGACAGCCAAACATTCTTATGCGCCACGTGGTGAGACGAACTGATGAACTAAAAGAATCCCTTTAGAACCAGGCCCGAGTCCCTCGGGATACTGGATCGAGCAAGAAACCCGCCGAGGCCCTCTTCTATTCCACGTGGCGGACGACTCGAGCCAGCGGCGAGACCGAAGAATAGGTCCATCGAGCAAAAGCAAAAACCAGGGCCGAAGGTTAATGAATTGCCATTTCATCCCAGAAAAGGTTGATATCCTTTTTTATGCCACGTGGCGGGGAAACGAGTTCCTTTCCGCTTGAAACTAGAACTGGACGCATGAGAGAGGCTCACGATATCAATGACATCCTCGCTGACGAGAATCAAACTTTGTCTCATGTATGGGCTTCGTCGTCTATTCCCCCCGGAATTGGCTTTTGCTGTTCGGAACTTCTCTTTCCTCCTTCCTCCCTCTTTCTTGTCTTATAATTTGTCTGCAAATGATATCAGACGACTCTGTCCTTGACCAAGCACTTTCGGATCCAATACGGCCTGACGGGTAATCGGACCTCGCAGGCCTTCAGCATAGCTTAAGTGTGTGAATAGTACAACTCGCAGTAGCCTTTCGTACTCGGGTTACCGGCCTTGGGGGGCGTCGTCCGCTATGAAGCTCTTTTGTAAACATTCCAATCTTTGGGAGGGGTGTGTGTTCTGCTCCTCCCACCACACTCCATCGAAAATGTCCTTGGCAATCTCGGAGAATCTTGATTAACCTCCTAATGCGTACCATAGCTCTTCCCACCTAGTAAGGGACCTCGAAAAGGAGTGAATGTGTCACTTCGACCTGATGGCTTCCAGCACTCACCAAGTAGTCGAAGCGATATAGGCTTAATAGTGTAGCGTGTTATAGGACCGCAATTTAAGAAGCTATAGAGCAACCAAGTTCTCCGTTGGCCGAACTCGCGATGGTCACAGCTTGCCTCCCTTGGAAGCAAACCACCCCCGCGTCTGCTCGGCGCCCATAAACGAGACCATTAGCATCCTTCCAAATTCATCAAGGTCGTCCGGCTCCGCTTCCCGAAACATATCCTCGAAACTAGAACACTTGACAACGAGGTGCCGTCTATCCCTCCACGCCACGGCAAAGTCCACCGCGTTGCGCGCCGTCCATAAATAGGTCGACAGCGTCCACTCCTCGCAGAGCAGCGTGTCCTCGCACGAGGGCGGGCCCTTACAGCTCAGGATTTGGTAGGCAACTAGGAAGTGCAGGGTGAAGAGGCAGGTGCGACGCGCGGACTCCGTAAAGATCCACGAGCGCCAAAACGCCTCGGTCTCGGTGATGGGGAAGAGGGGTAATTCCTGCGTGCTTTTGGTGAGATTGGTGAGACTACTGGACCGGCTCTCGTGGGCCGAGATGACTGGCAGTAGGGCCGTCGACGCCTCCCTGAGGAGGGGTATGGTGCTCTCGGTAGAGGCGCGGAACTGGATATCGCCGTCCAGGAGGCCCATCAGGTGATAGACCAGGAGGGCTTGGCAGCGAGCGAGGGCTTCCAGCGGGGAAGACGGGATGGGGGACTCGGCTAACTCTTTGGTGCGGGACATGATAATCCTCATAATGAAGGGCTTATTGAGGCTGTTCCTGGCATTGTACATGGCACAGCATGCAATAGCATCTACGGGCGGAAGGAAGTAGGTTAGCACACGCCCCCCAGCAATAAAGGAGTCAGGTGGCCCACACAGAAACGCGTCAGGGGGTGAGAAACAGCACGGGAACAGGGGAACAAGGAACGCTCGGCACAGTAACGAGAGTAATACACCATGAAGCAAAGGAACGAGGGCGTGCGGAAGTAGATGAGCGGGTGTAGATAGATACCTTGAACAGACTTCGGCATATTATCTTCGTACAGAGACGAGTGGCACCAAGGCGCCCGGAGCTCCTCGACGAGCATCTTGGGCGTCCTGCGAAGCAACTCGAGCGAATACTCAAGCCTGTCGGCAATGACATGAGGCAGAGGCTCGAAGCACCCTGGGTCCGCCCAACGAGCCGGCAAACCGATGTCGAGGGGGACCAGTTGACCCGTATCACCCGCCATCAGGAGGTCATTATTATTATCCAACCCGGGCAGATCAATCGATCCAGATTGAGGAGACGGTTCCTGGACCAGGTCGCACCCATACGACATGCAGTCAACACCATTCATAGAAACCGGTTCCCGAGTGAGAAACTCGTCCAGCAGTGCGTCGAAGGCGAAAGTCTCCGTGGTCTTGTTCAGGACTGGGGTCGTCGGCACCGGCGCCTCCAGGATAACAGAGGCCGCATGGATGGAAGAGGGGGTGCTGGGAGTGCTGGGAGTACTACTGAGGGACGTCAACCTATTGCTGTTATTGGGCCGGATGCCGTGGGGGTAGTGGCACTCAATTCCGCGACCTGCGCAGCGGAGACAAGAAGGTTGGGCCAAGTCGCAGCGTCTCTTAGCTTTGGTGCACGCAGCGCAGGACTTGCGCCGAGGCGGCGGATTTGCGCGTTCGACAGCGGTCATCGACATGGCTTGGCTTTCTGCTTTCTGCCCTGTTTCTTCCTTTCAACGGTAGAGGTAGAGAGAGGGGCGAAAACAAGGACGGATACACTGGATATTGCAATATACATGTATCTTGGAAGAAGAAGAACACAAAAAAACACAGAAAACAAAAAAAAAGGGGATGAACATCATCCCGATTGTTCCTTCCTTCGCGATCATCGTCGTGGGCACTGCCGCCTGCTGACGGATGCTGATGTCTTTGTAAGCCGGCAACTTCCGAAATTCTGCGGAACTCCGCCCAAAGACCGCAACTTTGACGCCGCAACTCCACGATGTGATCTCGCCGTATTACTCGTTTGCATTTCTTTCTCATCTCAACGGTCATCGTGCTTCGTAATCCCCGACGGGACGTGTGGATGTAAGCCGACCGTCATAGGAGGTACAGACGGCAAATTCCGTTCCGTCGTCCAGTGTCACAGTGGAACTCCATGGAAATCCGCCCAGGTCCCCATCGCGGAGGTCAATCTCACCAGCGTGCGCGGACATGATAACCTCGGAAGGATATCGAGGAAATTGAAATGGTTATAAAAGGCGGCACTGGCAATCGCGTGGAAACATGAAGGGGAGAAACTGGACATCTCAAATCCATCAGCATCGCAATCAATCACATCAATCACATCAAACAGCTCACCAAGCAACCCCGTGCTAGACTTCTGTAAACCAATTTCTCATCCCAATCAATAAAATCACCATGTCTCCCCAAATCTTTGTCTGCGGCGCAACCGGCACCCAAGGCGGCGCTACGGCCCGCCACCTTCGCGCCGCCGACGTCACCGTCCACGCCCTCGTCCGAGACACCTCCTCGCCCAAAGCGCAGGCCCTCGAAGCCCTCGGCGTCAAGCTCTTCCCGGGCAACTACGACGACGCCGAGTCCCTCAAGGCTGCCCTTGCGGGCTGCACGGGCATCTTCCTCAACTTCTCACCCTCCTTCACCGACTTTACCCAGGAGACGCGCCACGCCAAGACCGTCATCGCGGCGGCCAAGGAAGCCGGCGTCAAGCATGCCGCGTACGCCTCGGTCCTTGGCCACGATGAGTTGCCCGAGCTGCTGGCGTCTTCTGGGCTGGTCGTGGCTACCGCCTTTATCCAGAGTAAGCATGACAATTTCAACGCCGTGGTTGAGGCTGGCTTCGATACGTGGACGAGGTTGCAGCCCGGCAAGTTCATGGGTGATTTCATTGCCCCCGGCGTGCCCATGTTCCCTGATCTCGGTGGATCCGGAATTTGGGAGTCGGGCATCCGGGCCGAAGACGAGATCCGCCTCGTTGATCCCGACGATATCGGCATCGTCAGCGCCGCTGCGCTACTTGACCCCGAAAAGTACAACGGTCAAAAAGTCGACATCTTTTCTCAAATCGTAAACCCCGTTGAGCTTGTGAAGACGCTTACAAAGGTGTCCGGAAAGAAGGTCGGCATCGAGTTCCTCTCCGAAGAGGAGCTCAGCGCGAGGATCGCTACCAATGTGTATTTGCTCGGCCAGCGGCTCACCAGGTACTCGGGGCTCGGGATCCCCTTGGAGACTGCCAAGAAATGGGGCAGTAAATGCCAGACCTTTGAGAACTTCTTGCTCAGGGAGAAGGCCACGGTTGATTCCACTTTTGCCAATGTGCCTTCGGCATAATGTGCTTGAATCGAGCCCGGGTCTGGTCAGGGTGGGTAATTTCTCTTTGGATTCTCTGGTCTGGAGAATGATTGACAGGGGCTAATGACCCGGCATCTGTCCTCGGGACTGCGGGCCCACGGGATTGTGGAATCAGCGGAGACTTTGTACCATTTAACCTATTTTCTAATTGATGTTAATCTTCATTATTGTGCTGTATCGTGTCTTGGAAAGAAAAGGGTATCTAACAAAAGCCTCCCAAAAACACCAGAGCTTTGACACTCATTCTCTCTCCCTTCTTCATTCGTAAGTCCTTCCCACCTCTGGTCGGACCACTCCATTCTCGACCGTACCAAATGTCAAATGCCCAATCCCCATACTTGATTCCTTTCTCGCAGGGAAGAAGAACTGAACTGAAGCTGACCGATCCCCAAGAGGGACAATCGTAGCAACCACGCCCCACCTCAACTTCCTCCTCGCCAACCTCAACCTTGCCTTCCGCGCCTCCTTCTCATTCTTGAATTCCTGCATTATCATCATGCCGCCCTGAGTGATTGCGCTCTGAGGACGATAAGGCGTCGCTGGCGTAGATGTCGGCATCGAGTCAGCATTCTCGTTACCTGCCCATGGGAGTCTCCTTCCGGGCTGTGACGCGGGGGTTATGATACTAAGCCCGCTGACGGGTAACTTCCTCTTCGACTCGTTGAGGCGAATGGTTTGAGCGAGGGGTGAAATCTTCTCATCCTTATAGCTATCGATCCAGGGTGCTGCTGGTGGCTCTAAACCGGGGGTCGGAAGCGGGGGTGCCTGATCATGCTGGTGGTTCGGCTCGAACTTCATCTGTCCCCAAACTGAAGGCGGCCTGGTCTGCTCAGCAGAAGGCGGTGTGGGTGGCTCGATAATTGTTCGCGCCTCAGACGTCGCTCGCTGGCGATAAGAAGATTCTGGCCTTGTATCGTTCGCTGACGGCAAGGACGTGCGATCGTGCTCTCTTGGCGTAGGCGGGACGATTGTGTTTGCATCAGATGCGGCCCGTGAACGTGCCGATACCAGTGACCTGGTGTCGGCTGCTGACCTCACGTTATAAATCGACGAAAGTGGCCTTGTTTGCCGATACGGCGTTGGGGTCGGCGGTTCGAGTGTCTGGGTCTCGGACGTTGCCCGAGGACGATACGAAGTAACCGACCTCGTGTCCCGTGGAGACCTCGCATAATATGGGGATGGCAACGGCCACGCTTGGAGCAAAGGCGTTGGGGTAGGAGGCTCGACCAACTGCGCATCTGACATGGCTCGAGGCCGATACATCGACATCGTCATCGACCTCGTGTCCCTTGGAGATCTTTCTTCAAAGGGTGATGCAGGGCCGATAAGTTTCTGGCCTTCTACGGCTTGATCCTGTATCCAGGGCGACTTAAATACAAACGGGGAATACGGAGCGTTGCTTAGCCGAGCCTCGTTTCCAATCGGACGAACATGGCATGCTGCCGAAATCACCCGTGAGTTGGCTCCAACAATAACCATGTCGCCCTTCAGTTTGGTAAAAGAGATGAATAAAGGCAGGAGAGCGAGAACGAACGAAACAATGCTAAGGATTAGCAATGCTTTGACGGAGTAGCTGAGAGCGACGAGAGTATTTGGCTCGAAACCGATGCCGTCCTCAACATCACGGAGACCGGCTCCGTCTTTGCCAAGATAATCTAGTAAACATCAGGTTAGAAAAGAGCTTAGGGCAATATTGGCATCCAAGTTTAGACTTATTAGACTTACTACCCTCGAAGATGCTCAGGAAATACGTGTTAGACAGAACCCAATGGAGTAGCCCACTGATAACAATAAGAAGAATGCTAGCCGTGAAGGGCAATTGGAGACGATAGGTCGAAACCTGCGAGCCTCTGGGCGTCGTTACCCTCAATGGTTGATACGCAAGACTGTACGAGTTCCACTCCTTTTCAACAAAGAAACGAGTGACAAGCCCGTTATAATGATAGTAACAAGCCGCCAACACTACTTGAGGCTTGTTCGCAAAGAGAAGCGCTAAAGGAAACGAGTTCTCAGGAACATCCAGGCTCGTCATACGTCCATTCTCTGAGTTCCTAGGACCAAATCTAAAGTAAGAAAAGACGAGGATGCTCAGTGCCCAGAGGTGAAAGGCGTAGGTAAGAAACCAACTAAGCAATGAGACAGCGGATCCCTTGTAGTTGGCTCTCTTCGTCCACTCGCGTGGAGTGGCAAGGCCGAAACTGCCATTTCCTTTCTTCCTCATAATGTATCGTGAGACCAAAGTTGGTTTATCAGAGATGGTTAGGGTGCACATATTCTCCGTTGTAAGGTCCGGATCGGCAATAAACGAAGCAATGGCGTCTCCGGGGGTTACCAACGTGTCATCCGTAATGTTCTTCAGAACAAGGCTGGAACCAGTCAGCGATTTGGATATCACCTCGCGGGACCATAGCAAAGTGGACTTACAGAGATAGCGTTGCGATCAAGGCAATGCAAAGTGCTGAGAGACCCATCATAAGAGGAGAAACCCCTAATTTGCACAGCGGCCTTGACTCCTGAGCAAGACAGTACTGGACGTCCAGATTATTGAATTCATCGAACCGGAATCCGTCCCTCGACAATCTGGATATCTGATCCCCTGACTCGTCTTGTGATTCCTGGAACTGAATCGTCCATGTCTTGTTGTTCTCCGGGTTATTCAAAGGATCGTCAATGACGAGAGCATCGTGGGCCCCCAACGCACGCCCGCAAGACTGTATGCATGCTTTGCTGCCTTTTGCGGGCCGGGAAATCATCTCGCACACGGTAGAGAACCACAGCGAGTTCACTTGATTAGTCGGTACGAGGCTGTCCCAGTCTGATGAGGCGGAGGGACTGAGATCAAATACCTGAGATCGCGTCCATCCTCTGGTGTTCGTGGTTCCTGCCGTGTTCACCACGACGACGAGATCCTCGAAGTTCCGCCCACCGTGGCATTTGAGATACTTCTTTCGACAACTCGCAGGCTCGAGGCGCCTCCAAGTCGTTGCGGTTGCCGCAATAGCTTCAAGTTCGCGGACTACCTGAGGAGTATTTGCCAGAAACGAGCTAGCGTTAACTTCGCGACCGTATCCCGGCTCGAATCCTGGAAGAGCAAGACTGGCTCCGGGAGGAAAGAATCCTGCACCATTCACGAAAGGCTCAGCAGCTATCGTCAAATTCCACAGCCTTCCTGGGAAATCAGTCGCGAACACGGCGCTGTTAAATAGCATGTGGACGGGAAGCGAAGCAATGAGCAAGCACAGCCACGCAAAGACTTTGAACTTTGACAGCACGAAGAACAGGTTTGTGAGAGATGGCACCCCAATCTCCACGGATCTGCCCTTCGCGTGTGCTGCATCGACTTCTTCTCGGTTCGGCGAGTTGAGGACCTGCATCGAGAAATTCGCGGCCGAAAAGACGAGTGTCGCCACAATATTTAGAATCAAATGAATCGCGAAGTTGTATATCCTCGTCCTATCGCAGTCTCCCCCGAAGAAAAGGTAGTTGCCCATGAACGATTGGGTCTGCTCGCCGACGAAGAAGGTTGAGATGACAAGGCCCGCGAAGAGCAGCGCCAGGAGAAGGATGTTGAGTCCAGCCGCGCGCCTCCAGCCCGTTGCCTGGGAAAGAACGAAGAAGCCGGCCATGATGGTCTAGTGGCCGCGGTAGTAGAATACCCCCTAATGGGTGATGCTGGCTATCGTAGATGCGTGAATAGCACCATTTGCTTCGATGAGTTAAGAGAACGTACGATGAACCACAGCCGGGGGCGAAACGGTGTAAGGTCGTAGTCCAAGAGCAGATCAGTATGGCGTACGACCCTTGGCTTCAACCCATCCTCTCTTAGGATACCTCCGATCCCCCTCTCTCTCCACATGCGACGCGCGCGGGAGATCACACTGATCCCTGCGCTTCTGTCTGATTTTCATGGCTAACCGGAAGCTCTGGTCAACATGCGGCATTTGAGTGAGTAGAGGGGATCAGGTAAATTGTTAAGCAAGATAAAGCGTTCGGACCCAGCAGACTGGCAAAGGCGCCACGATGCTCGAGTCAATCCACATTTATCCCGATCCTACTCTATGCATCTGCCCGCACCCAAGAACGGGCAGGAATCGAGCCGCTGCGAAGCTGAAACGCGAGGGGCAGCCACGGCCCGGCAAGTCCCATGCCTTCAGCTGCTTGAATTCACAAACTCCCAGGTTCGCGAGAAGGACGGTATCATCACGTCTGAAATCGTGTCGCAAGGGTGTCCCAGTCCTGCATAACCACATAGGGCTGCTACCAACGTCATTCCAGTCCCATGGGGTAAGTGGCATGGGACATGCAATTTCTTAGATTCCGCTGAGCACGCTTTGATCAATCGAGATCTGCCCCTCTGCCCACCCCGCGCTCCAACGCGACGGCGATTCTGTCCGAAAATTCCTGGTATTTATTCCGGACAAATTATCGCAAGGGGATCGAGATCCCCAGGACATAAAATAAATTCTCCGTCGCGAAGAATTCCTGGCCAATATTGTCATGATATCCGACCTGCCACGATGATCTCACACTCTCCTGCAGCCCAAGGACCGCCCGCACCGGCGTTTGACAAGCTCGAGGCACCACAGTCGTCTGTGCAGCAGTCCCCTTGGCGTCCTGGGAAGCAGATGAAACCAATGCCTCCAGCAACGACGGTTTGTGCACGACAGCTAGCGCCCACGACCTTGACTGTGGCACCTCAGCTCGTAACAGGTCAAAAGGCGGCCCTTGAGAGAAACGTCAGATGGTTTTCTCTACCACATGAATTGAAAAGTTGGCAACATCAGCACAAGTAAAAATCAGATTCTCCTCGCTCTCGGGGAAAGTGACAGTTGATGTATACAAAGACGAAGATCAGGCCATTATCCACCAGTTTGACCATTAATGCATCTCAATTCAAGGAAATGAGACCGACCATGCTGAGGCCAACCTGTGTATCTGTCTATGCAAACTTTCTCTTCCACTCATCATTGATGTCGATGTAATCTTCGGGCCCGTACGGATCCGTAATTTCCTTCAGCCACCCACGTTTTCGATGGATTTGGAGGCCAAGATCCGCCATCAACACATCCATGTACGGAACGGCGTCAAACACAAAATCAGGATATTTCCATCCATGGTCTGCAGGGTACCTCCACTTCCCAAACCGATTGTACAGCACTGTTTCGTACTGGAGGTCGTCCAGCGACAACTTGTCTTTCCTAACTACCTGTCCCATTTCGCCCACAGCCTCCGCTGTGTTAACCGCAAGAACGCTGCTCGGGTCACGCGCAAGCTTTCCACCGAAGTAGGCCGCGATCCACAGACCCTGGATGTGAGTGCAAAGGGCATTGCTGAAATTCATGACGCCCCCTGCCACCGCGAAGTCCTTTGTACGTAGGAACTTAGGGGACACGGGCGCGATGAAATGGTAGAGAAGGGGTGGACTGAGGGGCGACTCGGGTGCACCGGGCTCATCAGTACTGAACGCCCCCTGTTGTATAAGGGGCTTGTATCGTTTGTTGAATTCCGGAGGGTTGCGGAGACTCGGGAACCGCTGCAATATTTCTCTGTCAGCCCTCTCAAATAGTCCGGCCTGTGAGGCCAGATCATGCTCATCATCTCCATTCTGGATGAGGTGGGGGAGCCCGATTTCCCTCTCGATGCCCTCTGGGAACATCTTCAAGGCAGGGGCATGCTTCCAGCCGGTCGCGCAAAGCATTCCGTCGGAATCGAGAACATCTCGGGTCGCGTTGGCTAAGTGCACTTTCCCTTCGCTCAAGTAATCGAGATCCGCAATATGCACCTTGACGATGCCGCTCCGGACTAATTCGAAGAAGTCTGTATCATAGTTGAGGATGCTGAAGGTGCAGCCAGTGAACATGGCGGTGGTCCATGGCTTGAGCTTCGACGTTTCGGCATGTTTATCGAATCCACAAAGGTCGTGGACATCGGAGCCAAGGATTTTCCAAAAAGCATTCGTGATTGTGCGTCCTATCGCCGTACCATGGAGAAATGAGCGGATCATAGAGTAGCCACCATCTGCACTCCATACACAGGGGCTGAACCAAGTAAGGAGTCGAGTATCTAGAGATACAAGTTAATAATCCTAGATCAGATTTGGACACCTTTCTCGAACGAATCGCAAGTGAGACGTACTAACAAGCTTTTCCAACCATAACCTCAGGGGAGTCACGAACGGCGGCGCCATCCAACAGCTTCCATGGCCCGACTCTGCAATCTCGTCCGTCAGCTTCACCACTGATAAAAGTTCGCTGCTGTGTCTCGGTACTTACCACGAATGACCCAATCAACCTGAACACCCTTGGTCCCGTAGGCGTAGACAGCATCCCAAGCAGACTTTGTGCCCCCAAAAACAGTCATCCTCTTCGTGTGTTCCGGGCTAACAGTCTCTGAATGTTTGAGAAAGTCTTTCGCGTGAAACAGGGGCCTGGCAAAGTCCTCTTGTCCTTTGATACGTGGCATAAATGGCTCTGAGGTCAGCCCAGTTGCAAGTACGAGGCGGCGGGCGAAGATCATCGATTCCTCGCCCTTCACATCTTGTCGGTCCGAGCTATCTACTGGACGGATTGTCAAAACCCATCCTCCCCCCGGCTGGTGCTCGGCAGACAACACATGTGTTCCACAACGTATGTCGTCGAAAAAGCCGAATCTTTTTGTGTACTCCGTTAGGTATGCATGAATGGCTTGCCCCGTGGGATGCTGGCGTGGCTGGATACCAAATACAGCAGGATCCATGGGGAAGTCGGGGAATTCATAGGTTCCTAGGAGGTTATTTGACTTGAGCCCGGGATAGAGCCGGTGCTCAGCCCATACGCCTCCAATAGTCGAAGCGTAGTCCAAGATGGCGATGGCATGATCAGGATGAAGTTCGCGGTACTGTTTGGCAGCAGCAAGACCATACCAACCTGTATTGAATATTCAATGAGCACATTGACGCAAGAGCAGCCCCGAGAGAAGTTTACTCACCCGCCCCCACAACAACAAGATCTAGTTTTTCCATAACTTATAGGCAAGTTCTCCTGACGCTGTTGGCGAGAGTCTATTCCTTTCGGGCTGATAACGATCGTTGTCCCAGTCCCAGATATCCTGAATTAGTAGTCGAGTGTGGGTGAATCCAATGTGGTACGAAAAGTATTTCAAGGCGACCTGGCTCTTACCTTACTCCAACTATTTCGACTCGACTATGATGCTAGTTATTAGGAAAAGCGGGAGATCAAGAATAGAATCGTCGAGGGCAGTCTTCCGCATCGCTGATATAATCGGGGGCAGGAACCCTCCCAAGTTTCATCGTTCGTCGAGAATGTGACCTTTGACCCGACCAACCAATCGTCCCCGCGACAATCCTTTCCAAAGGGAAGAATGCAAAGCGTAAGCTTGTAAGCTTACTTGCATCAAAATCTTACACCATTGGGTAATTGTGCTGACTTTGAAAGGCGGCTGACAAGACTTCATTGAGGAGGCACAGACCCATGCACTCGTTATCCCATGCTTGTTGTAGGGACCGAGTCAGTGTCGTATGCATCCCGAAAAGCACATAAATACTGGATGCATGTCCTGAATACATACTTTGGACGTAGGTAAATCATTGAGAGCGCTCGATTGTTGTAGAAACCAGGGGAGTCTCTGAGGAAAGAGGATTGAAGCACGCAAGGCCCGTTGGATCGAATAGCAACTTGGATCGGGAGGCGGTAAAGTAGTCGGCCAATTACTGGAACCAAGAATGCCGGGCCGACGACGTGCTCCGTGAATGAGTCTAACCATCGCAGACTCTCAAAGCTCGGAACTCGGCGCCGTTTGTCTAGCACAGCTTTGGGCAATGCAAGTCCGGGGGACCAGGACGAAGACTTCGATGTGCCATGTGTCAACACAGACAGTGTATCGATTGTTTTGCGTATGGTGATTCTAGAAGACGGAATTCATCGTCTGTGTGAAGCTCTTGCGGGGTCTGTAGAGAGGGATATGAATGATCCAAGGAGGCTCCGGAGAGAGCTTCGACTGGGATGCCTAACTTGGTACGTACCATCGAAGGGTGGAAAGAGCATCAGGGTGGTTGGGCAACTCGAAGCCCACTACTCTTTGTCCGGAAAGTCCACCTCAACAACTTGACTACGTCCCCTCTGGAAGGAGATGGCAATGGGAGATGACGAAGATTAACCCCCGGAAAGCGAAGTCGCGCCGATGATGTCAACATCGAGGGTACGTAGCGCTTACAAACGGTACTTTGACGTCCAAGACTGAGCCCTTGACTGTGCCTGCTTCAATAGCTCGGCCGATATCGTGAGGCTTTGGCAGGTTCGTGCTCCATTGATCCATTGATGCCTTGATCCATTGCTACGACATTGATCTGCCTCCGAACTACATTTTTCAGTCCATCCCTGGGACCCAACATCAGACTCCATCGTACACCCCGTTCTAAGCCCGAAACGATATTCATTGTCATGGCAAACGCCGCCACTTCATCCCTCTCGTCCCCGGCTCCATGATTCATAATTTCGACAATCTCTTGATAAACAAATATTCCTTATCCGAAATATCACACCCATGTATCGATCCGCTCGACGCCGACCCTCCCTCGCCTGGTCACGACGCCCATCGCCACCAAAACGGAGGAGAACAGGCCGGGAGGCCTTCAGGAGAGTATCGAGGTGCCTGTAGTTCTATCTTCCCAACAGCATCGCCCCCCAGGGGCATCTGTTGTTTTCCGCCCATGAAGGTTTCGAGTCAAGCACCTAGGGATGGACAACGAACAACTTGCCGAAATACTAGCCAGTGAGTTACCCCCCTTCCGCGGTTGATTCCTATGCCCGTATCTCTTTGTTTCTCTCCCTATCCCGGGACGCACTGTTCCTTCCACTAGCCAGCTCCCCGACTTCCGCATAATACAAGAGCACGACTTCTTTTTAGTGGATAACAATTTGACCTTTGAAAATAGGGGAAAACCTGGCGCTGGCAAGATCGCAACTCCGTATCCAACTCCTCACAGCCTGCATAAACATCGCCGCCGTCGTCCTAACCTTCTGTACCTTGCTCTGGTGGTTCTTCGAACACTACCTCCTTTACAAAAGAGGCCACGTTGCGCATGCGCATATAGTCCGAGATTATTCGCAAAGAATGAGGTTTCCGATGCCGCCGCCCGACCTATCCTTACTCCACCAACGAATCGCGACACGCCAGATGTCAGATCTCCAGCGCGACGTGGACTTTCTCATCCGGGAGGTGAGAATGAGACCACAGAGATTACGGATCCCGTATACTATGGAAGAGTTACAGCAGATATTTGAGTTTCCGCAAAACAGTCAGCAAAACAATCAAGCACACAGTCAACAAGACACGATACCACCCGTTTGAGAGGAATTTGTGCTCGGGGGAGGAAAACACATCCGTCTCTGCCGGTCACTGGGATTGGGCTCTTTGTTTCTCTAGGCGAGTGAGGGAGGTAGGCAGGATGGGCATTTTGGGAAGAAGAGCATCTCCGAGCAGAGCCATTCAATACGATATATTCCACAAAAATTGTTTCATCATTGACTAGTAATCGTATCAAACTCGATTTGATATAATAACGTGCCGAGCCAACTACAAGAAGGAGCCGAGAGAATATGGAGAAAAGGCAAAAAGAATGATCTAGGCAGGGATCGAACCTGCAATCTTTTGATTCGTAGTCAAACGCCTTGCCATTGGGCCACTAGGCCATTTTTCCGAAGGAAACTGGGTTGGGACTTCGCCTCTGATGGAAACCCCATTAACGGAACCCACTGGATAATCGCGCATAGCTTCTGCGTTTCTGTCAGACAGGGCATCCACTCGACAGTTGAACTCTTACAAAGGAGACCAAGACGCTGACAATTGCTCTCCTCAGCCACTTAGTGTGCTAACATTGCAGTGCTTCGTACCTCCAGAGGGCTCATTCGGCTTAGGGCCGGAGATCCGGGTCCAGCCACTGATCTTGCTGGATCCAGATGAGGCAGGAGCCTAAATGATAGGGTTGGACGGCAGTCAAAGGATCTCCAGTGCCTGGCAGTGGCTTGCACCTTGCTCCAGGGGCCAGTCCAGCCCTGCACAGGGGAGTTCGATGCCGGGGGCTCTAAGAATGGAAAACCAGGCACGAGGACAAACGCCAATTTTAGCACTTTGGGATGTCTTGGTCGAGGGAGGTCTTGCTGGATGATGAGAGGTGCCATTGTTTTGCCCCTGAATGCAATTAATAGACTACTACTTCGTACTATTACTTCAAATTGTTCGCACTTCGTATCAAATGCTTCGAGACTATTTGGCCATTTGAATATTTACTGGATGTCTTGGGAATTTGATGGGTCGTTGCCACAGGCTGTGATAGGCCGATGAAGACGGAAGCGCTCGATTTTGTCAAGTATTGAGATTACACGGCGGCTTTTGAATCACACATTGAATGATCATATTCTTCGTTGTTTCCTTGAGTGGAAACGCCCCCTTATTTCTCGGACCTTGATGGGACGGGTCCGTTTGCAACTCTACCCTCGTCTCGTCCGAAGCTACGAGAACATCTCTATCGAATTTTGAAGTGTGAGGTAATGTTACAACCGATCAATGTACCGATACGTTGAGGATGCACGTGAGTAATGCGGCGTTCTAGTTTAGGCACCACGCCGACGGTGGAGAATGGATAATACTGCAACGCACTGCGCTCGATATTATTGCAACCTAGGAACGCTGGATGAGATGATGGGTGATGATGCATTGTGGTGACTGTGCTGGTGGCTGCCTCTGCCGCTCTGCAACGCCAACTCCAGACCACATACTAATATCCGTCTCCAATCACGTCCAACCAGTAAGTCATATCTCATCGTCACCTGGCATACTTTGCCTGCCCTCCCCGCCCTCCATCAGAGGAAGTGTACCTCTCCTCTTTACATAATGAAGCTGAGGGGGAGAATGGAGAGAGAGCCATTTCGACCCAGGCACGTGATGCTCGAGTTGGTGACTCCGGGCCGTGATCCATTGCATCGACTTTGTGGTGCAATCCATTGAATAACTTCAATGTCTTTCGTAGCCATTAGTGGGTACTGGATTGGTAGCCGCTCTCAAGCCGAGAAGATCCATTTTCCCCAATCGAGTGGGACCTTAGCTACGGAGTTGACGGAAGCCCAAAAGAAAGCAAAGTCACCAGAGGATGGAATGGAATAGAAAAAGAAAAAAAACTTCTTCAATAAAAAGAAAAATCCCCACCGGAAGCCACTAGAGGAGCGGGAGACGGGGGTGTTGCTTTTGGAGTTTGGACGGCAGCCGCCGTAAGCACTTTCTGCCTTAATTGGGAACA
This sequence comes from Scedosporium apiospermum, assembly GCF_000732125.1. Taxonomy (NCBI): domain Eukaryota; kingdom Fungi; phylum Ascomycota; class Sordariomycetes; order Microascales; family Microascaceae; genus Scedosporium; species Scedosporium apiospermum. The sequence continues at coordinate 546,247 of NW_015971822.1, read as the reverse complement.
TCGAAAGCCATCCAATTTTACAGACGCAATGCACAGTGGGCAAATGTTTAGTTGAGTCGGTGGAGTCTCGGGGGTACCTGAGTCAACACTCCTATTTGGACTATTGACATGTACATTTATTCTTAGATCTTGGTCATTTACAAAGATAGTGTTGGAGTGTGCGAAATAGTGTAGATTTTTGTCGACAACAGACAGCAAGAGGCGATGTCCTCTATTTTCGTGGTGTTAGAATACCTCGTTCTCCAAATTGTTCTGCTTTACTTTGCAGCTTCGCTCTGATCCCCTTGTCCCGATCGTCGAATATCTTATGGTGGTATTATCCGCCCCTGCCTCCACTACCAGAGCCACCCAATCCCTCCCTTCCGGTACCTTGTACGTGACTACCGTGGGTCATACTTCGACTAGTTTAGAATAGTACTGCACCCATAACATTGAACTTCCCCGTCTCTTCAATGTTGTCTCTTGCTTGTTCAGCGTGGGCTGCACGACAAGTACATTTGGCTCCATTTTGAATTATCGATACTTGCCCGTTACTCGTGGAGTCGTGGCTAAGTTAGGTAGTTATTGTCCAGTCCATCCAGGCTCTCCAGAGCGACAAAGTTACTCCTACTCGCCTCAGCGCTCAGTGCTCTGTCACTACCAAATCTACAGAAAATTCCCACCCCCAACTTTCTCTGCATGTACGGAGTAGAGACGGTGGACGATTCCATCCATCTCGGCACCGCTAAGCCTAGTTCCTAGTTTTGCATACAACATCCCCGGTCTTTCGCCTCGCCTCCTGTGGACGACCACGCCGCTTAATTCCACTCAACTTCCCCTCCTTGAGCCTCCCTATCCAAGAAAAGCGCGTTTCGCGAGCCCTTTGCCATCAGCGACCACATGCGACGCATGCCCAATATAATCGTCTCCTGACCGAATCTCCCCCCTCGTCGAAGCGTCACGTTTGAGGAAATAAAACGACAAGCCCATTCTGCCCTGCCTCCTTAGTGTGCGACGACCTTGAATATCCGTGCTGTTTCCTCAACCACCCCCTTCCTTTATCCTCATGACGAACCGACAATCCTGAAGAATCCCCCCCCCCCATTCGAAGGAGAGAGAGAGCGTGCATACTTTCGTGTACAGCAAAGGGGGAAAAGAGATCGGAGTTTTAAAGTCTGAAAGGCCGCTTATTTGGCACTTTGCCCAGTTCAGGGCCAGACTTTGATCCTCGATGATGGTTCGTTCCAGCGTTATATGTCGAGATGCCCATAACATTGCCTTACTGTGTCCCCCCTCTGCCCTGTCAACCGTCGATAGGCAGGAATGGCCCGCTCCTTGGTCTTGGTCTATGAGATCTATAGGCCGGGCTCTCCCCCCTTCGTAACAGGCAACAACACATCCCCAGGAGCCCGACAAATGTGGCCTTCCCTTGCCATGCCTCCCTAAATCGTTGTCAAGAATACACATGTTGTTTTACCTGTTTGGACTAACATGTGTCTCATTCGCTTCTTTGTGCAGACCTCATCTCGACCCAACCAAGTTGGCGCAAGCTTTTCCAGCCGTCGCGGCCATTCCAACAAGCTGTCCATATCAGATCCGAGCCACCACGTAACAGAAGCCATCGGCACGTTGTACGATGACGAGGATGACGATTCATCGCTCGACCAGCCCCACCGACATTCCGTCGGCGGGCGACCGCTCAGCTTCATGCAAACCCCATACACCGAGCAACTAACCAGGGGAGCCACGCCCAACAACTCGGAAACGCGACCCTCTCTCGAACGATCGACGTCCGACAACACAGGGTTCCTAAGCCCCAATTCCGCCAACACTGCCAACGCTGCCAACGCCGCGCTAAAGAAGGCCCAGACGATGCCCACCAGGATCCCGAATCGCCTAAGCACGTCCTTCGATTCGAGCGGCATGCCGCCGCTGTCACCGACCCTATCACTAAAGGATGTGCAGGCCGACCCCGCCACGTCTCAGTTTGCCCTGACGAATATTGACAATCCAAATGATATCGCCCAGGAGCTCAGTAATCTCCAGGCTCTCAGGAGGATGTCGATGGATGTGGGGAACAACAATGACCCTGACATGCTACCCTTTTCGGCCATGTCCCTCATGGCCATGCCTTCCATTGCTCCTTCGGGCGGCGACGACGAGGCCGACCCCTCCAGGTTATTATGGGTACCTGCTAGGGTCCACCCTGAGTTGGCACCCATGGAGTTCAAGTCCTTTTTGGAGAAGAGGGTACAGTCTATCAAAAGGAGGTCTGCGAGCGAGTCATCCCTGTCGGAGGATGACGGCTTAGCCCGTAGCAACTCGGCTGGTTTGAGGAGGAAGAAATCCATGCTGTCGAGGCAGATCGACCCCTCTGGAGCCAGCGGAGGCTCAGGCTTTGTAGACGGTGCCGAGAGGCTAGGGCGCCAGGGTAGCGGTCGATCGACGCCGGAGTTAACTATTGACGAACTGGTCAAGGACCCGAGCAAGGTCGTGCAGAAACTCACCCAGGAGTCGAAGATGCAAGAACTCGGTGCGGAGTCCAACATCGAAGATATGCCCATCCTGCCGATGCCGCCCGGTGCGGGGCTGCGAAGATCAACCCGAACGCAATACAGGAAAGGGGGAAGTTTACGCAGTAACAAACTTCCATTTTCGAAACGCATCGCTTCACGGCAAGCCGAGGCAGCTGAGGCAGCAGGTGACGATGGTCAGCTCCCACCTCCAACGGCACCGCCGGGCCACGGCCTCTCTCGAACGCAGTCAGAGCCAATCTCTGAAAATTACTCACGACCAAACCGCCCTTTGCGGAGACAGCACAAACTCTCCCAAGATTCAGGGTCGCCAATCACTGCATCACCTACCACAGCAGACGCAACAACACCAACCGCGAAAGATGCCACTGCCTCTTCACAAAACCGTACATTCCAGGTTGACGGAACCAGCAGCCCAGTTCCCCAAATAATAGAAACACCTCCCGAGGAGACTCTCTCTACTACACAACGCTTCCCCCAAAGATCATCCTCCCAGAAAGCCGGAGCCCAGATGCTCACAACCCAACCTCAACAACAACAACAGATTAAGCAACAGCAGCAGCAGCCGATAATCCCCGATGAGCCACCAGCGAAATCAAGCAAACGTCAAGCAGTTGCGCGACAAGCTCAAGCATCTCCGCAGTCCCAGGCAACCAAGACCGCCTCGAGCCCAAGCGAGATGAGCCCCAACTCCACCCCGGTTCTCGCCGATGGCCGATCCAGCCGAACCGACACCCTCACCTACATCCCGACCTACACTGGAGACGACAAGAAGCACGACAGGAAGAGCAAGCGAGACAAGGACGACGACGCCGGCAGTACGACCTCCTCCAAGTCGGGCTGGAAGTGGTTCAAGGGGGACGACAAGAAGAAGAAGGACGACGACCATAAGAAGTCCAAGAGTAAAGGGTTCGTGGAGAGCAATGTGCGCCTCGACGTCATCCAGACATCTATTGAAAATGCTGTATCCAAGGGCCGCGAGAGCCTCCTTCTCGACAGGGACAGCCCGGACAACAACAAAACCAACGAAGATAGGAAGAAGGAAAGCAACCGCAAGTCCGACTCCAGGAAAGAGAAGGACGGCAACATATTTTCCAGCCTGTTCGGCGGCAGCAAGAAGAAAAGCGAAAAGGAAAGCGGCAAGAAGAGCCACAGTCGGAAAGTCTCCGAGGAGCCCCCTTACCGACCGCTACGACCGGACATGGACTACCCGTGGACTCGATTCCCCCTCTTGGAGGAGCGCGCCATCTACCGCATGGCCCACATCAAGCTCGCCAACCCGCGCAGGTCGCTGCATAGTCAGGTCCTGCTCAGTAACTTCATGTACAACTACCTCGCCATCGTGCAGGCCATGCATCCGCAGATGCAGATCCCCGTTTCCCCGCAGCAGAGGCGGCTCGAGGAGGAGCGGAGGAGGAAGGAGCAGGAGAATCAGTATCTTGCGGAGCAACAGCAGCAGATGCAGATGCAGGGTAATCAGGATAGCATCGACCGATATACATTTGACTACCATAGGGTAAGCGAGTTAACATAAGTCCCTTGAAGACAGTAGTTCGCTAACTTGGGCGGTTTATCAGGATGCAAACCAGGCGCAATATGGCGAGGCGCATGCTGCAGACGAGAGCGTCGATTATATGGATGACACTCATATTTATGACTACGATGAGCACAGCGATCAGAATGATCCGAGGGATCATGGGAACTCTTACGGTGGCCATGATGGCAACTATGGACAGCAGCAGGGAGGCAAAGACTACTACGCTTACGGGAACAAGCAGGATGGTGACGACAGTCGAAGGGGGGATTTGTGGTAGCCTCCTCTGGGAAAGCTGTGATGGTGCTCTGTTCCTCTTTTCTTCACAGCTAAATCCTCGTCGAGAGGTGTGCCGACTCGAACATAATGCCCCTTTACTCCTGGGACCCGAGTTGCCTAAGTTGAAGCCTTGCAAGATCCGCTGCGGAAAGGAAGGACGAAGCAGAGTGCGCGGGAGACTTGGTGCATTCATGGAGGATTGGATGACGGGAAGAGAACTACAGCAAGGATCGGGAGTTTCTATTGTGCGTGTATGAATGTATCTCCGAAAGCTTACCAACATCTTCTTCATGCATCAGGGCGGCGTTTTATTTTCATTGGGAACCGGAGGAAAGGAGGAGGTGTAAACGTTTTTCTTTTCTTTTTTTTTTATGTGATGGGGAGTCTGAAACATTTTTTCCTTTTGTACGAAGATGTCTATTTCTTTATCTATTTTATTTCAGGCGCGGTTTTATCTCCTTTTTCTTGTTTTACTTCTCGTTCCTCGCCTCTCCCTTCTTCCCTTTCCCTCCGTTTTAGGCCGTCTTTTGCTTATTTTGGTCCCTTTTCCTTTATATTTCTAGGAATGAAATGCGGAATGAGTGGTTGTCGAAGAAGGAAATGAACAAGATGCAGCGGGAATGGAGAGAGAGAGAGTGTGTGTGTATAGCTTTCTGGCGCGGCACATAGGGAAACATGAGATATTGCCAGAATTCCAAATTGTGGAGGTAACCAACATTGTTTCCTAAGGTTGGCTCTACTGTTTTCAAATACTTGGTCCTGGATCATGCGTTTGTGTAGTCGTTGTGTGTCTGGGTTTGCTGGTGGGTGTATGGATATAAGCGTTGCCCTTTGATGAGAAGAGTGTTTGTCTCAGCAGTTAAGACAAAGAAAGGGCAAAGGAAAGACGCCAACAATCACGGTCACAATCAAGATAAGCAGGTCGAATTTCTTAGGATTTCCGTGCTACCATCGAGGACTTTTAAGCTGAGGGGAAGGAAACACAAATGTTAATCAAGTCTCTGAGGCTGCTTCTGGACGTCTCGATATTGGTTCTCCCTCCTTTCGAATGTACTGTGACTCTAGCAATTCGAGAGGCTGGCCGGGTGTCTAGTTCAGAGCGAGCTTGAATTATTGTCGACATCATCTCATCTTATCAATCAGATCGGGAGAGGTAGTTGAGCGTACTCATCGGATGAAGATCCATGTCCAGAGGTTGAGGAGGAATCAAATGCCCAGTCCAGTCAGTGAAGGTCAGGCGAGTATCTACCGATATTTTGCCGCTCGACACCTGCTCATGCGGCTTGACAACACTGTGCTAATTAATAGTACAAAATAATTGGTGGATGCCCCCTAATACGATGGGCAAACACAACAGCACATTTCACAATTTTATGAAGATTAATCTCAAAACCCACTGTACCTCTGTATTCTCCCCACGCAACTTCATTGTAGGAAGCCGCTCGGTCCACTTCATACTTCATTGGGACATTGCAGGCGAAGTGGCACTGCACCTTTGGAATTGAACGTTGATTCTTGAGGCTGTCGACTCCTTCCCAAACCCTGGTCCGCTCTCAGTTCCTCACTGCCAAATTGTACCAATCCAGTCCCAAGGAATTTTTTGTCCCCATTCAGCGTTTGATATTTTCCTAGATCATCACCAACCCAGCCTCGTGCTGCATCCCGACCTCTTCTCTAAACCCTCCCTTTTTCTTCATCCCCCATCCGAACCTTCCCCCATCAAATCGACCTTCCACACATTTCTCCTAGCTCTCTCTTGATACCCCCGACCCGCCGACGCGATCGATATCGCGAAGACTCCGACGCCCATTTCCTCTTGAATCGAATCGTTTTAACCCAAAGCTTGCCTGAGGTCTCTCCTTTCGAAAGGCCAGGCTAGCAGCACTCAACCCCATCCCGAAACATCCCCTCCTCCTCCTCGCCGGATTCTTCCACGCCTCTTCTGCAATCTTCCTTTGACGACTTTCTTTGAGCTCGCCCGATTTTTTTTTCTTCCCCTAGGATGGCCGCTGTAAGTAATTTATCAAGCTTCCACGTCACCTGCGTCAGCCCATGTCTAGCTCTGCTTGAGCGCCTCGCACAGGCAAGGAAGCTTTTGCGACATTTACCTACCTCCGCCTCGTCCGTCTCCTCTGCCCAGCCGTCGACAGATAATCCCTCCTTTCCTTCCTCCATCTCTTTCGTCGACAGGCTCATAATTACGCTTTCTTCCCTACCCGGCGCATCTTTTCTCCCCTCGCCTACTTCATCAGACCAAACATCATCTTGAAATTTGATACTAATGACTCGCCGATCTCGCCAGCCTCGTATCTACAACAATTCAGGCTACCTGCCTAATGGAGCCACCAATCTTCCCCCGGGTGCCGCCCCTCTGCTGCCCAATCAGGGCCGAATAATTCAGACTGGCCCAATCCGAGTACTTTGCATAGCCGATGTTCGAGGTGCGCCCATCTCCCCTATACCGAATCTTACGTTCCGAATCACCCAGAGAAAAGGGAATGAGCTTTTGTTAACCGTTCTTGCTTGTAGGAAACCTTCGTTCCCTTAACGAGCTCGCCAAGAACGCCCGTGCCGATCACATCATCCATACTGGCGATTTCGGTTTCTACGACGACACTTCTCTCGAGAGGATTGCGGAAAAGTTTGTTGCTTCCCACTCGCTCACATAACCCGTCCCGGGTCCAATGCATTTTGGTGTCATCAGCTTTGGATGGTGATGCTAACGATTTGATCGTCTTTAGGACCCTTAAGCATGTCGCCCAATATTCCCCTCTGATCTCCGAGACCGTCAAGAAGGCTATCCAAGCCGGCCCCAGCCCCGTCAAGACTCGCTTCGCCCCCCACGATCTCCCTTTATCCGAGCTTCCCCTCTTGCTCAGTGGCGAGCTGAAGCTTGACGTGCCTGTGTACACAGTATGGGGAGCTTGTGAGGACGTCCGAGTGCTGGAGAGGTTTCGATCCGGCGAATACAAGGTGCACAACCTCCACATCATCGACGAGGCCCGATCCATGCTCCTAGAGATTGGAGGTGTCAAGCTGAGGCTCTTGGGTCTAGGTGGTGCCGTTGTCATGCACAAGCTCTTCGACAATGGTGAGGGCCGAACCACGATCGCTGGTGGCCAGGGTACCATGTGGACCACTTTGCTCCAAATGGGCGAGCTCATCGACACGGCAAATCGAGTTTACGATCCAACCGAGACCAGGATCTTCGTTACCCACGCTTCGCCTGCGCGGGAGGGCATCCTCAACCAGCTTTCCGTCACTCTCAAGGCCGACTTTTCCATCTCCGCCGGTCTTCACTTCCGTTATGGCAGCTCCTACAATGAATTCAGTGTGAACCCGACTCTCGATCACTACCGTGGTAAGCTTGCCGCGTCCAAGGCCTCTTTCAACGACGTCTGGGAGACGGTCAAGGGTGAAGTAGAGCCCGCCATTCAGCAGAACGAGGCACAGCAAAATCTGCTCAAGAACGCTCTTCAGATCGTTGAAAAGATGCCTACTACTGCCGCTGGAGGTAACCCCTTCGGAGGCCCCGTCGCCGGCCAGACAGCTCTTGGCCAGGTCGATGAGAGCGCTTTCAAGAACATGTGGAACTTCAACCTTGCAGATGCCGCCTTTGGCTGGCTTGTCCTCGAGATCCAGGATGGAAGGATTGGTACCGAGATGCGTGCCCAAGGCTTCAACTTTGCCCACCGTGGATCAAAGCAGCCACCCGCGTCCATCCCCGTACAGCCAGCGCCGGCTTCACCTGCAGTATCTTCCCCCAACCCCCAGGCCAGCCAACAGCCCGCGCCTCCTGCTGCCGCCCCCAGCCGACAAGCACCTGCGGCCCAGCAGCCTAAGCCCGCTGTTCCTTCTCCGGCCCCTGCCAGCGCTCAACCTAAAGTCGTTACTCCCCAGCCTGCTCCTACCAAAGAGCCCGAGAAGCAGGCCCCTGCGGCTAATGGATCCACCCCTACACCCGAAACGTCGGCCTCGCCAGCGCCCAAGACACCAGCGCAGGAAATCATCGGCCTTTTCATTATGAACGTTAGCACCGATGACCAGGCCCGTGATCTCTTCACAGATGAGGATAAAGCCAAGATTCTCAAGATCGAGAAGTGGGGTGCATCGAACAAGGTCGCCCAGTTTAAGACGACCGAGGAACGCGACGCCGCTATGGCTCGACTACCCGATGACATCAAGAACCGAACTCAGGAGGACCGGTCTAAGCCCCTCGTTAAGATCTTCCAACCCCGCGAGTCCAAGCCGTACAGCAGGGGCGGCGGTGCCGGGAATTGGGGCAGCAGCGGTCGTGGCGGTTCTTCCAACGCGGGTAGCGGCTACCGAAGTGCCGGTGGCGGCGCGAGCGACTCAGAGAGCACCCGACGAGGTGGTAGGGGTGGCCGTGGTCGTGGCGACCGTAGCCGGGGAGGCAGGGGCCGAGGTGGCCTGAAGGATGGCGGCGCTTCCTCGCCTGCTCCCTCTTCTGCCACCCCTGTTCCGGAGTCGTAAGGACATCTAACCCCATACGTCTCAATCCCCTCGCCATCACTTGACTCTCTATTGTGGACGGTACCCCTATCTACCGTCTACGACAGCTCGTCACAGGCGAGTTAACAATAGCAAGCACGTTAAAACAACAGCCTCGTACGGCTACAGTATTACTGCTGCGTTGCGAACCTTGGAATGCGAGGACGTCGCCCGAGGAAGAGCAGAGATGTGATGTACTCCTTTCAAGTCTTAGAAGAAGTGGATTATCTAGTCTTGACTGCAATGATACCACGGTGATATTTTTCTTCCTATCCGCCAAAAGGCGGCTATGTATTGGTAATACGATGGAAGGATCTGCACCTTTTGGAGGGGAGAGCACAAAACTCCTCGCAGAGTCTGGTATCGTACTCCTTTCGAAGTACCTATTCTTGTTTTTCTTTTTCCTCTTTTTTATTCCAAAATCTTGTCCTCTTTTTTCTGGGATCAAAATGTCACCGTTCTTGAGGGTGTTGTTTTCCCGGTTCGCGATGTTTTTTGGAGTCGGGAGGAAATTTAGTTTTAGCGCTTTTATTTTCTCATTCCTGCGCTTTCTGTCATGTTAACTAGGTGTCGTCTAATGGAACCTCTGTTCCCAATCTTGTGTTTCACAATCGTCGTGGTTTTGAAAGATTGGTTGTGGACTGTTTGTTTTAACCATCATTGTTCCTTTACACACCTTCTCCCGAATTCACCTTGGCAACAGGGTGGTGTACCGTCTTCACTGGAACCCTCTTGTTCTGCAGAAAAGGCTTTCTTTTTTCTTCTTGTTTCTCTTCGCTTGTGTATCTTGAAAGTGCGTGTAACTGAAAAGACGGGGCTGTTTTGGGGGCGGAATGAACGGAGGGTTAGGGAGGGACAATAAAAATGCTGCGTTAAACCTCGAACTCGCTGATGATATCATTCACCTCCCTACAAGCTGTGACTGGCATCCATACTTGTAAAGCATATTTCTTCTCTCCGGCTTAGTGATACGCGAGGAAAAATGTAGGCATGGCTTGATTGTAGAGGGATTTTATATATGATCATCTTTCGCGACCATCTAATTCTACTAATGTACATTGCCCGACCTGGGCTTCAACCCAATACCGCCCATGCCCGTAAACTAGATGCATGGAAGAAGCAAAGACCTGGAAGATCAGCCGTCTCAAAGGCCTCCTCTCCACAATTCTATAATTACACGACAGGCTTGATACCCTTGTGAATGGCGGCAATGCCATTCGTCAAGTTCTCATAGCCGTCACCCGAAACAGCAAAGCCCGCATCGACAATCATATCACGGAATTCCTCCTGCTTAGGGAACCGCTCAATGCTCTCAACGAGGTACTGGTAGCTATCCCTATCGCCAGCAACGACTTGGCCGATCAAAGGAATAGCGCTAAACGACCAGCGCTTGTACAGGGCATCAAGGATAGGGTTGCCCTGCACGGCGCTAAACTCAAGACAAGCGAAGACACCGCCGGGGCGGAGAACGCGGTGCGCCTCCCTCAACGCGGCAGGGATATCCGTAAAGTTACGAATACCAAAGGCGACGGTGTACAGATCGACCGAGTTATCCGGGATGGAAGCGGGCAGCTGGGTAGCGTCGGCGACGAGGAAGGAGAGTGCGGCCTGGTGGGAGATGGGGAGGGATTCGGAGCGGGAGCGGCCAACGGCCAGCATGGAGGGGTTGATGTCGGAGATGGTCAGGTGTACGGAGGGGTGGTTGTGGATGTCGATGGCGTGGCGGAGGAGGCGGAAGGCTATGTCGCCTGTGCCGCCGGCGATGTCGAGGAGGCGGAGGTCGGAGGAGGGTGTTGTTGGCACGAGGCCTGCGGAGAGGCCGGAGACGAATTGGTCTCTTTTGAGGGGGGAGCAAGTTTACATGGTGAGCACAATTGCACAGTAGTTTCAATTTCTTTGGGGGGCCATGAATTGTTTGCGGTTTCTTGACTATCACGGAGCGGAAAAAAAGAGAAGAGGAATGGGGGTTGTGAGAGAGAGTGAGAGAGAGATTAAGAAGAAGGGAAGACATACTTCCACACCCTATGCCAGCCGAAAGACATGAGATCGTTCATCTTGTCATACGACTCAGCGACACTGGAGAATACGCCCGCCACGCGCTTCGTCTTTTCTTCCTCCGTGACGGTCTGAAATCCGAAATGTGTCGTTCGTGAGGAGCCGTCGCTTGTTTGCGATGTCGAGGTGTCGAGGAGGCATGTGGATCGTGAGAAGGAACGGAATTGAATCGATTGTCGGGAAAGAGGTGATACTACACGCCTTGCGGCGCGTAGACACGGCCGTGACGCCATTGTAAAACTGAAAAGGAAAACGAATTGGGGGGGTTGAGCTGGAACCTATCCCAAGCGTCAGCAGGAGATTTTAGAAATCGCCAAATCGGAAAGTTTGAAGCTTGAGGTTCGAAATGGGATGATTGCATGGGGCTTTTCCGGAAGGTCGCAGTGTGGCTGAAAATGGGGCCCGCCACACAATGTGGCTTGGGTTTTCCCTGCAGGCACCCGCCCAAACCGCGAGCCTGGAACCGAGTGCCAAGCGCGGGGCACAGCTTGAGGATCGATCTCGACTTACCGCATGACTAGCTTGAGCTCACGAACGCAATTCTTCTTTAAGACACCGATCCCGACCGATGTCTGGCAGGCGCTAGGTGGGCAGGAGGAGGACGCTGGATGACTCCAATCTCTATATCCTCATTGTGCTGTTCGAGCTCTCGCTCTTGCTGGCGGCTGAGGACGGCGACGATGAAGTTCATCAGGCTCTTGCGGCTCAACCACGTTACGATTAGGATCAAGATGAAAATGACACAGAATGTCAATGCGATTCCGTCTCCTGGATCCATTGTTGCGTATTCCGTAGGGAGCAGTTGTTTGGTTTGTCGTTTTTCTATGATGCGAGTCGGAAACGTTTGCTTTGGGAGTCGCTGGACTGAAGGAGATGTTTAGAGAGTTTGGATATGTTTACGTTTTTATTCTACTGAGGATTTATGTTTGAAATTTGTAGGGATCAATGATCCTTCGTTCATGATGCTCTCTGCGTTCTGAAGCTTTGAGATTATCTTTGAGATCATCGTGAGTCTGCAACTCCTCGTTGAGTGTGCTTCTCCAGCACTCCTCTTGGGGGGGTTGGTGGGGTGTTCCTGAGTGAATCCAGGGGTACCAATTTGGTGTGCCCACCAAACAAGGGACTGGCACAAAACTCTCCAGCCAAAAAAACAACAAAGAACCTTATCAGAGCCATTGAAGGTGCCAATTCTGGAATTCCCCAGGAACCGTGGGTCCGGGGACAGACTCGTTTTCTGTCGGGTTTTTGCTGGGGAAGCCGGCATTTCATAGTCTCGGCCTCAGCTTTCGGCGTCGGCTTGCTGGGGTATTCGCTTTGCGTCGGCTCTTATGACGTCGTCCAGGATATCCGCGCCAGCCCGCCTAAGAAGAACAAGACCATGAATTCTTCGGAAGAGGACTTCTCCTCAATGTTTATTTTTTCTAGTTTGAGCAGTGAAATTCCAATTATTGCCCTTCCATTTCATTCAATTGCTGTTCCTGGGGAAATTTCCATCATCCTCACCGGTAGAATATAAGAGCCATCAAACATGTCTTCAGCACGGCTTCTACGAGGGCGAGCGATTGCCCGTCTTGCGAGACCCCTCGCTCGGCCTTCGCAACCCTCCTCGGTCCTCCTCATCCAGCGCGCCGCCGCCAGCAACCTCTCTCAGCGCCCAGATTCAGAATACGTCTCCTTCCCGGGAGCCGTCAAGAGTGCGTTCACAACAACGCTCAACTTTGACAAGCCGTCGGATCACGCCGCGATACCCACCTATCGCGTCGTGGACCAGCATGGCGCCGTCGTCGACACTTCCTTCAAGCCGGACCTGTCGACGGAGGAGGTGATAAAAGTTTACGAGGATATGCTGTTCATTTCGCTTATGGACTTGGTCATGTTCGATGCGCAGCGCCAGGGTCGTGTCAGCTTTTATATGGTGTCTGCTGGTGAGGAGGCTGTTTGCGTCGGATCGGCGTCGGCGTTGACTATGGAGGATGTGATATACTGCCAGTACCGCGAGCAGGGCGTGTTTAAGCACCGGGGTTTCACAGCTACCGACTTCATGTCTCAATTGTTTGCCAACAAGAATGATAATGGACGAGGACGGAACATGCCGGTTCACTATGGAAGCAAGGAACTGAATATTGTAAGTTTCCAAACTGTACACCTTGCCTCTATTGCGCTGCCACCAAAGCTCTAACACCATAATCTAGCATACTATCTCCTCTCCATTGGCAACACAGCTACCCCAAGCATCGGGTGCTGCGTACGCCCTGAAGATTCAGAGGCAAAATGATCCCACGATACCTCCTCGTGTCGTGGCGGTCTACTTCGGAGAGGGCGCGGCAAGTGAGGGTGACTTCCACGCTGCCTTGAACATGGCGGCTACCAGGTCTTGCCCCGTAGTCTTCATTTGCAGGAACAACGGCTATGCTATTTCTACGCCCACTCTAGAGCAATACCGTGGTGATGGTATTGCGAGCCGAGGTATCGGATACGGAATCGAGACCATCCGAGTCGACGGAAACGACATCTGGGCGGTCAGGGAGGCAACGAAGCGGGCACGTGAACTCGCTCTGGAAGACGGCGGAAAGCCCGTACTTATCGAAGCCTTGACATACCGTGTGAGCCACCACAGTACCTCCGACGACTCCTTCGCCTACAGGGCGAGGGTGGAAGTTGAGGATTGGAAGCGAAGGGACAACCCCATCATCCGGCTACGAAAGTGGATGGAGGCGCAGGGTATCTGGAGCGAGGAGAAGGAGAAGGAGGCGAGGGAGAGGCTGAGGAGGGAGGTGTTGCACGCTTTCAAGGAGGCTGAGCGCGAGAAGAAGCCTCCTGTGAGGACCATGTTTGAGGATGTCTACGAGGAGCTGACTCCGGACTTGAAGAGGCAGATGGCGGAGTTGAAGTCCATTTTGGAGAGATACCCTGACGAGTACGATGTGAACGAATTCGAGGGCGGAAAGAAGTCTTTGGACAGCTGAAACTATTTTACACCGGGGAATGGCGTAATACGTACTGATTATTGAATCAATATAGAAAGTTCACCATGCTCGTTGAATTGTTGAAGTTAGATTCATGACAAGCACCTAGTCTTTTTAAAGTTGAGGAGGAAAGGAGCATTTCCTAGCACTGATCTTGGGACTTGCAGTTGAGTACCAGATCAGTGGAAGTAACGAAGTATCTTTTCTCAACTGGATTCTTCCCCAAAGCCAAATGGAAGGAAACAGACATCAAAAGATCAATTGATGCATAAAGTAAAAATAGGGTTGTGTCCGTTTTAGCGGGGTAGCAGTATGATAGTACTCATAATTGTACCGTTCGCTTTATGACGGAATAACTTTTGGCGCTGAAGTTATCAAATGGCACTAAGTCTTGGCATTTGGAATCGTCATCAGAGCGTGCCTTCCCCAGAGCCAATAAACGGTGCATTACGAAGTAATTGGTGGAGCATACTCGAAGCGATTGCAGACAGCGAAACACGTCCTTGCGCCACCGTATAACACTTGGTCTGAAGTGTCTCGCCCATTACGGTGACCGATGACTCCGTGGTCCTTGACTCCTTAATAGTCCTTATTAATAGATTCGGCGGGTAGCAGACTTCACTGCAGTCGCCCTGAGTAAGACCGGGCACTGTTTTAGCACCTAACGACAACAGTCGTCACAATTGCAAAGTACCTTTGACCACCGCCTCAGGCTCTCAGCTCAGTCATTCATCAAACTTGCCCTCTGAAGGCTGAACTTGATCTCGTGCACCATCCCGTAACAACCCCCAACTTGCGATGAGCTTCAATAGACGCCGGTACACATCGACGAATTTGAACCGCCGAGCTGTCGATATAGTCCTCCCTTTCCTCTCCACAATATAGAAGCGGGGCTTTCGAGAGCGACACTGAGCATCCCGTTCCGATCACCTGTTAAGTTAACCGTTAAAGCGACCTGCTTCTTCCCCCCGAAGAGCAGCCCGATCTCCAGTCCGATCTCCCCCCGAATAGCGCAACTCATCCAACCCGCCGGACGTATCTGTATACCCTACGATTAATTTACGGCGATACCGATAACAAGCCCTCTCCCAACTCCTCCGGGGCCACGGCCTGTCTGCCTCATGGCGTAATCCATGGCAGAACGAACCTCGGTCGTTGTCGATAGCGATCCACGTCCTTCCGGTCGACACTCCTCACGTTCCCATCATCAACCATCCATACTTAACCAGACGTCTCCACGGCCGGCCTCTTCATCTCACATCCAAGGAGATAGCGGCGCCGCTCCAAGCGTGACGGGAGGCCTATCTGATTCTCGACAAAGGTATCGATCCTTTCCATCCTCGCTTGATTTTCCTGCGTAGTCTTGCCCCAGACCGTCGTAATCTCGTCTTTACCCCCCTCCACGATTCCCCGAGGCTCTAGTCCGTTGCCACCTGCCGCGTTCCCTTGGAAAACCCACATGCACATAGAAGAAGGTATTGGTGTTCGGTAGAGCATCGGGCCTCACTTATCCCGGAGCCTAGTACGTCTAGTACAAGCCCAGCCGGGTTGCAAATACCTGTGCCTGTACCTGTGCGGTAATTCGTGCATTTGGCGAGGCTTTGCTCCTGCCTCTTTTTTTAATATATCCACGTCTGCACCTTCCACCTCGTTCATCTTCCCTCGGTCTCCCCAGACTTGGTCTTTCTTTCCTTCGTCCTGACAAATTTTCCCTAATTCCACTTCGAAGAAAGAAGAATCGTCTTTTGCCAAGTGGAGCAAGAATCGGACCCGTCCAGGCACACCACCTAATCTTGGGCTCTCTCGACTTTTCTGGGCCCCTCCCAACTTCCCAACTGCCAACACCTCTATCCTCGCCTTCTACCTCTTCTCTCCTCCGCTGCTCCCAAGGCAAATTTTCTTTCTACTTCCTTTCCCCTACGGCCTCTCTACCTCTGGGCGACTTGATTCAGATTCTGACATCAATCCCACCTGGTCATTATCTGGATGCAAACAAAGCCGCCCAGGTGCTTCCTGGGAATTCCTTCCTCTCCCGAACTACCATCATCGCCTCAGCTCTAGAGTTGTCTTCGTTCCTCATCCCCCAAGGCTGATGTTTCAGCTCATGACACGAAGCTCTAGCCATTTTCCAACCGCAGCGAGCTGACCTGATGTCACCTAGAATTACAAGATCGGCCGCTCGCCAAGCAGCAAACCGAGCGGCTGCCCAGTCGTCAGCCTTGGGCCCCACCTCCGTCCCTTCTGAACCCCCGGCTGCACCTTTCAGCGCCACTGGTATAGCTCCTAACGGCCAACCCGCCGCCGCAACAAGCACCAGAAAGCGAAAGCTGCCTACAAGTCGGGACCAGAGTCCTTTGTCTGGTGGGAATCAGCAGACATCTCCCACTCGTCGGTCGAAGCGGCAGAAGGGCTTGGATCCAACCCAGCCTCCTACAAACCCCCCGGCGCCGTCCTCATCTCGACCACAAACGAGAAGGGGCAAAGCCGCTTCCAACATGTCAGCTCAAGAGTAAGTTCTTCTTTAGGTCCATCCATGAAGGTAGCCTCTGTGCCAGTTCTCACTGACCACTTCACTTCCTCTCTCTCCAGCGATTCCTCGGCTCCTTTTAGCACAGCTAGATCGGCTACTCCGTCAGCGTCGTCCAGCAGGAAGTCGAGCCGAAGCAAGAAGCCCACTAGCTCTACTCCAGGTATGTGCTTTCTACCGGGCCTTAGTATGGTGCCTCGTCGTCCATGCAATGTTCTTGTGGCATAAACGCACTACGTGTGCTCTTGGTGCTAACTCTCATTTTAGATACGGGTTCCAATCGTCGGTCAAAGAGGAACGCAAACAACTCCAGCGATGCAGCAGACCAAGACACCGCCATGACAGGTGCGGATGACGAGCCCCAAGACGCTCCAGACCCTTCGACATCTGTACCCGTTGACGAGAATCGCTCTGCCGATGACGATAGCGACGAGATGGACGAGGATGATCCACAACGGTACGATGAGGAAGAAGAAGATGACGGCCCTTTCGGTGCTTTTGGCGGACGACATGGCTCAGGATTTTCGAACACCCTTCGGGCTCTCACCGGCATGATGTCTGGTGTGTCCTCGCGGTTGCGAGACATCTTGAACAGTCTACGCCAACCAGATGAGTTCATTCAGCAAGCCGCCCTCCAGGAGCTCTCCGAAATCCTCCTTGTTTCTAATGAGGATAACCTGTCCGGTCACTTTTCCCCAGATTCCTTCGTCAAGGAGCTTGTTACATTGATGCAGCCACCGAACAGCCCAGAGGTTATGCTCCTCGCCTGCCGTTGCTTAGCGAATCTTATGGAGGCTCTCCCGGCTAGCGTGGCTAACGTTGTCTACGGCGGTGCTGTTCCCGTGCTTTGCAGCAAGCTACTTGAGATCTCTTTTATCGATGTGGCTGAGCAATCTTTGAGCACTTTGGAGAAGATTTCGACCGAGTACCCTACGGCCATCGTACGAGAGGGAGGTTTAACCGCCTGTCTCTCCTATCTCGACTTCTTCGCCACCAGCACGCAGCGGACTGCCGTCACGACTGCTGCCAACTGCTGCCGCAACATTCCTGAGGACTCATTCCCCGTCGTCCGAGACGTTATGCCCAAACTCCTTGATGTTCTCGGTAGTAGCGATCAACGGGTGGTTGAGCAAGCGTCCCTGTGCGTCTCGGGAATTGTGGAGAGCTTCAAGTATCACCCATCCAAGCTCGAGCAGCTGGTTGACGTCGACCTTCTGCGAGCCGTTCTTCGCCTGCTTGTCCCAGGCACTACTAACCTGATTGGACCTAACATTCATACCCAATTCCTTCGTGTACTGGCCTTCACCGCTAAAGCTAGCCCGCGGCTCTCCGCCGAGCTGTTCAAGCTTAATGTCGTCGAGACTCTCTATCAGATCCTCACGGGCGTCTCGCCACCAAGTGGCACAGAGGATGTTGCGTCCAAGCTGGATAGCGTTGTCATTATGCAAGCATTGATCCATCGTCCACGGGAGCAGATTATCGAGACTTTGAACGTTATTTGCGAACTACTCCCCGGTCTCCCGCGTAGTATCGAGTCCTCTCTGCTCCTCGAGTCGCACATCTTCCCAGAACCCATCTCCCTCCGCTCGTCCATCGGATCTGGAAGAAACCAGGATGAATCCAATGACAAGAGACTTGAGATGTTGGAAGAGTGCAAGGATGAAGTTAGAAGATTCGCTTTGATCCTTTTCCCAACTCTTACCGATGCCTTCTCCAGCACGGTCAACTTAACCGTGAGACAAAAGGTCCTCACCGCACAGTTGAAGATGCTCTCTAACCTCGATGTGAGCATCTTGACCGAGGCCCTTAGGTCGGTCCCATATGCCTCATTCCTGGCCTCCATCTTATCTCAGAAGGATCATCCTTCCCTCGTGATGCTTGCACTCCAGGCTACTGAACTCTTGGTGAGCCGGCTGGATAAAATTTATCGATACCAGCTCTATCGCGAAGGTGTTATGGCCGAGATCACGCGACTTGCCACCGAGGAGGATGCTCAAGTTTCGTCGCCCGCGTCAGCAAAAGAAGAGGAGAGTCAGAATCGTGAGTCCCGCACCTCGGCGGAATCAGCTGAGCGATCCTCGGACCATGAGGCATCTGAAAACGAGGACGACGAGGAACAGGCATCCTCAGACGAGGAGAATGAGGAAGAGGAGGGAAACTACCCACGGGGTGACGAGGCTTCTGGGTCTCCGGTCAGTTCTCGGGGATCTACTATGTCCATCGACGACGGGCCGCGTCATATTATTTCAGAGGAGGAAAACGCACGCAACACGATTCGGAATGTTGCGAAGAAGTTCCTCGAGACCCACGAGACTGAGAACCAGAGTAGGGTGATGAAGGAGAAAGCCGCCAAGATTCTTGACAGCTTATCTATTCTTGCAAAGGACCTCGGTAAGCTGTACCTGGAGCCAGCTTCAGGAGCTCACTCTACCGAAGCGGGAATTGCATTGTTCTCGAGACTCGCTGCGTACTTTGACACAGACCTGCTGGAGAGTGTCACCAGTGCCGAGCTTTTAGCCTCGGGCCTTGTGCGTGTTCTTCTGGACGTGTTTAGCAACCCGGATGAGGACCTCGCCCGTGCAGCTCAATCCGCCTTCCTCCAGGTTTTCATGGGTGGCATTAGCAGCCTCAACTCTAAACTCCGCCGCGGCGGCGATTCTTCAGCCACTCCATTCAGCATCATGATCCACAAGCTGCAAGATTTGCTCAGTAGGTCCGAGCATTTCGAAGTCATCACCGTCCATAACAACTCGGGTGATGGTAACCGCAGTAGTGCTGTGTCTATGCTTGGCAAGCAAATCCGCCTCCGACTTATCGCAGAGGACGATTCAGATATCCCCCGTCCGTACCGGAACATCGTCGTATCTATTCAAGCGATAGCTACTTTCCAGTCCCTGGACGACTATCTGCGCCCTCGCATCTCTATTACGGAAAGAGCACGAAGCGCTCGTCGAGATGGGCTCACCAAGGCTTTGGCTGCGATGGCTGGAGCTCGAGGACTTCCTCCCTTCGCTGGCTCATCGTCTTCTGGTAGGCTCGCCGACCGATCCGCACCTGGCTCGGTGGCTACTCCACCTCCACCCGCATCCAATACGACTTCCTCGGGCACGAGAGCTTCTCGGAAATCTAAGTCGCGGCCTACCGCCGAAGCCGATGAAGCACAGGCGTCCACGCCTTCGGGCCCGTCGCGTGAGAAGCGAGCTTTGCGGCGATCATCTTGCCGTCAAGGTGCGTCTACGGAGACGCCACCTCCACCTTTGCCGCCCCCAGAGGAAGATGACGATCTACAGGACGCCCTTGAGTGCGCCGATGAGAAGCATCTGACTGATGAGGAGGAGGATGATGATGAGGATGAGCCGAGCGAGAACCGTACTCTCGCGGATCTGGCGGGTGATTTGGATGAGGAAATGGACGACGAGCCTACCCCTGACCCGTCCGCTGTCAATTTGGAAGTTGCTGGTGACAAGGTCACCGCCAGAAATGAGGACGGAACAAGGGTTCATACTCCCAGCAACGCCAATGGCCGCCACCCTCCCCCCAACCCTGCTACTCAGGCGACTCCTACCCCATCCGCTTCCCGCCCCATGACCTATGCGGCCGCTATCCAGTCCACTCCCCAGGATTGGCACGTTGAGTTTAGCTTGGACGGAAAACCTGTTGGAAACGACACTACTATTTATAGGGCCGTTCATCACCTAACAGCTTCTTCCGAGGAGCATGTTGGCCGAAGCATTTGGTCCCAGGTTCACTCCGTCAAGTTCAAGCGAGTCCCCGGACCTGTACCTCAGGAGTCGTCATCTTCATTCACAGTGCAGTCGGATGGCGAGCCTGCTATTGATGGGATCCCGGCGTCTCTTGCTAAGCATCCCACTACAGCCTCTATTCTTCGCCTCCTGCGAATCTTGCATGACCTCAATGCAAACCTCGAAGACGTGCTTGTGGAGAACCAAGAGAATATCCATATTTCTGCGGAGCCCCTCTCCCAGTTTGTGAACACGAAGTTGACGGCGAAGCTGAACCGTCAACTTGAGGAGCCTTTGATTGTGGCGAGCAACTGCCTTCCAAGCTGGTCCGAGGACCTAGCTAGGCTTTATCCATTCTTGTTCCCATTCGAGACGCGTCATCTGTTCCTCCAGTCGACCTCGTTCGGCTATGCCCGCTCTATGACACGCTGGCAGAATGCACAGTCTGCGGAAGACTCTCGTCGTGATAGGAGAGACGATCGACCTTTCCTGGGCCGGCTTCAACGACAGAAGGTGAGAATAGGGCGCGCCAAAATCTTGGAGTCGGCTCTCAAGGTCATGGAACTTTATGGCGCAAGCCAGAGCGTTCTCGAAGTTGAATACTTTGAGGAAGTTGGTACCGGCCTCGGCCCCACCCTCGAGTTCTACTCGACTATTAGCAAGGAATTCTCCAAGAAGAAGCTCAAGCTCTGGCGCGAGGTTGACTCGAACGAATCTGATGAGTTCGTCAACGGCCTTACGGGCCTGTTCCCGCGCCCGATGAGTGATGAGGAGGCGTCGTCGCCTAACGGAGAACGAGTGCTCCACCTGTTTACGTCCCTCGGCAAGTTCGTTGCCCGTTCCATGCTGGACTCTCGCATCATCGATATCAACTTCAACCCCATCTTCTTCCGAATAGGCGACGAGTCGTCTCCCGTCGGTATTCGACCATCCCTTGGCGCAGTCAAGGTTGTTGATCCCGGCCTAGGCCGCTCGCTGAAGGCAATCAAACGGTTCTCCATCGCGAAGAAGGAGATTGACGAAGACCCCAGCCGAACGCCTACGCAAAAGGTCATGCACACGGAGGATATTGTCATTGACGGTTCCAAGATTGATGACCTTTGCCTCGATTTCACACTGCCAGGTTTCCCTGATATCGAGTTGGTTCCTAATGGGTCTCAGATGCGCGTAACTATCTCGAACGTGGACGAATACCTCGACCGTGTTATTGACATGACCCTTGGTTCTGGTGTTCGTCGGCAGATTGATGCCTTCCGAGCCGGTTTCAGTCATGTGTTCCCCTACTCGGCACTGAGTGCTTTCACACCCGATGAGCTCGTGTCTCTCTTTGGCAAGGTTGAGGAGGATTGGTCTCTTGAGAGTAGGTGGTCACTATAACACAGCCCCCACCCTGTAACTTAACACTAACATACCTGTTTTGCAGCACTTATGGATTCTCTCAAGGCAGACCATGGCTACAACATGGATAGCAGATCAGTGAAGAACCTGCTCCAAACAATGAGTGAGCTTACTCTCAGCCAGCGACGAGAGTTCCTCCAGTTCACGACTGGTAGTCCTAAGCTACCAATTGGAGGTATGTTACTGATGATCATAGATGACTTATTTACTTATATAGTTACTAACATATTGATTTGCTTCTAGGATTCAAATCTCTAACGCCCATGTTCACTGTTGTTTGCAAGCCCAGCGAGCATCCCTACACGTCTGATGACTATCTGCCAAGTGTCATGACCTGTGTGAACTACCTCAAGCTGCCTGACTACACGACCATTGATGTCATGAAAAAGCAGCTGTTCACAGCCATGAAGGAGGGTCAGGGTGCATTCCATCTCTCTTAGGCCACCATCTCTCATTCTTTGTCTGAGGGCCAGTCAACCTGTCCTCGGATGCAAAGTTCTTTTACTGCCTCTTTGATCAATGCGGTTTTCATAAGAGTGTACCCATTGTGGCCTCTATAATAAGACCATTTCTTGTCCTCTTATTTTTCTCTTCTTTTGCTGTTTCACACACTTCCCAAAACACCCCCAAAACTTATGAATCTCGATATCTGCACAGCTTACGACTCATGCTGTGGACAATGGATGACAACTGGAATTGCAGGAGGGTTAGGTGGCCAATACAGTACATGCATGCATCATGAAAACAGGATGGGTATGGCGTAGGAGAAGGTGTTTCGTCCTGCCGTCTCTTGATTTCGAATTCCTTTTAGCTTCTCAATGTACAGCCACGAGGATTGTACGTAGCGCGTTTCTAACGGCTCCAAAGAAAAAAGAAAAAAAAGAACAGAAAAAAAAAGTGGCGGAAGCCTCCCTTGATGGGGTTCGGCCCCTTTTGAGGTGGAAGGCTTCGGATGGTCGGTTTGATATTCAAAATTGCAGCTTTTATTAGATTGGTCCCTAAAACACTTGATTTTACTCTGCGGATAACTTGATTACCGGTAGACGATGTCCCATTCCTATTAATGGGTTGTGAAGTAGGTTGCCGGTGTACGTTGGCGCAACAATGACAGGACGGTTGCTAGATCCCGTGCGTTGCTAACCACGGCTCGGTTCGTTCCAAGATTGTACGAGAGCCGCATATATGTAGTAGACAATGAAAGTAGAAGACCGACAATTGATAATTCTAACACGAGTATTTTATATACATAGGTTTCTTTTAGAGGATACTACCCGCAATTTTCAATGCTCTATTTCTTCGGCTCCTCCGTCTTCTCCTCAGGCTTCGGCGTGGGTAGCTTGAAAGAGTCAGGTTTGAGATCAACACCGGGGCCGATCTGCTCCCAAGCACTAGATCCGCCCTCGAAGTTGCGGAAAGCCTGGGTAAGCTCGAGGGGCTCGGTGACGATGCGCTTCTTCTCCTCATCGTACCTGATCTCGGTGTAACCGGTAAGAGGGAAATCCTTCCTCAAGGGGTGGCCCTCGAAGCCGTAGTCGGTCATGATGCGGCGGAGATCGGGGTGGCCGACGAAGAAGACGCCGAAGAGGTCGTAGACCTCGCGCTCGTACCAGTTGGCGCCGTCGTAGAGCGGGGTGATGCTGGGGACGGGGGTGACCTCGTCGGCGTAGGTCTTGACGCGGATGCGGGAGTTGTGGCGGACGCTGAGGAGGTGGTAGACGATCTCGAAGCGTTGGTCGCGGGTGGGATAGTCGGCGGCCGTGACCGTGCTGCATTGGGTGAACTCGGCAGCGGTGTTATCTAGGTAGAATTTGGGTTAGTTTTCTTGTGAAGGGAGAAGAGAAAAGAACAGGTAGAGAGGAGAGGAAGAGATAGCGGATAAAACGGAGACAGCCTGCATACACTTGAGGAAGGAAAAGACGGGAATAACACCGGACGGAGGGATGTAGATGGTGAGCTCATCCTTCCAGACCGAGAACTGCTGGACGTATTTGGGAAGGCAGCCCATGACCCAGGTTCCGTATCGGTGGAGGGCATCAGCCTTGGAAGCGTACTGATCGGCAGGGTTGACAACAGGAGCCTTGAGAGTGCCAATTGGGTTCCTGGGCGCGTGCCTCATGTTGGGGGAGTCCTTGCCGACGGTGACATGTTGCGCAGTGGCCGCCGTCGCGGACAGGCAGCGGAGTGCCTGGGCATTGGTGGCTTGGATGGAGGGCTTCGCAGGCTGGAGAGCCGAAGCCAGAGCTCTGCTTCGACAGACCCGGCTGGCCATTGTGTGTATCCAGATGCCTGATGTTGGCCAATGGACTGAGGGATTGGGTGGATGTCGAGTGAAATCTTGCGGGATTGAGGAATTGATGATGTCTCTGGGAAAGGCGGCATTAACAATTTCCGCAGTGGTATTGGCTAGCCTCCCGAACTGTTAACAGGATACTAACGGTGCTCTATCAAAACCGTACGGAATTAGAGTATCTCGCTAAGAATTATCATCATGAGCTTGCCGGGTATAAAGTCACGCTTTCATCCACGTGACATTTAGGCAAGCCGGTACCTAGTACATTCGTTTCCATGCTAGCGTGTTGTCCGGTTCTTTCCTTCCATCTTGCACTGTGATTGCAGGCGGAAAAGGCTCTGTCTGGTTCTTTCCCTTTCAAAACCTTATTGATCTATCCATCTCTCTTCTCTCTGCCCGATCTCGATCCACGACATAAAACCTTCTTCCAACATCCTGAAAACTATCTCCGCATTCCTTACTCTCTTCCTCCCTACGTCTTTACATAGTCGTCCGATAATTAATCTACTACCCTCACAATGTCGCCGCAAGATACCTTCATCGATGATGAGGATGATTCCTGGTAAGTCTTCCCAGCCGACGCTGCAGGTTTTGAGCCTGATCTATGGATCTTGATTTTCGCGTCACATCTCAGAGCCGCATCGCCGACGACAGTCCATGATATCTAACTTTTTTTTTCTCGTGCCACAGCCCTCTCTGCATCGAAGAGTTCGATCTCTCGGACCGTAATTTCAGACCATGCCCCTGCGGTTACCAAGTATGTGATCAAATTTCTATCCCAGGAGCCGATCGAAACACACACACCGATCCAGCTGGTTCTAACGTTTCACACCCACCACTTCTAGGTATGCCAGTTCTGTTTCAACAATATCAAGACGAATATGAACGGACTGTGCCCGGCATGTCGACGACCTTACGACGAGAAAACGATACAATGGAAGGTTGTGACGCCCGAAGAGTATGTGTCAACATCCATTCCGATCCCCTTCATCGCTGCCCCCGACCGGCTTTATTTGCTAACTCATTGTCCAGAGAGGCGGAATTTCGAGCGAACATTACGAAAAATCAAAAGAAGCGAGCTCAAGAGCAACGACAGAAGGAAGCTCAGAAACGAGAGGCCGAGAAAGAAAACCGAAAAAACCTCGTCGGCGTACGCGTTGTTCAGAAGAACTTGGTCTACGTAACGGGCTTGACCCCGACCGTTCGTGAGGACGAACTCACCAAGACGTTACGGAAGCCCGAGTTTTTCGGACAGTACGGTAACATCCAGAAAATTTCCATTTCGAATCGAAAGGGTGGCGAAGGACAGAATCCTTCGCTCGGCATCTATGTCACTTTCGAGAAGCCTGAAGAGGCTGACCGCTGCATCCGGGCTGTCAATGGATCACAAAACGGAGACCGTATTCTACGAGCTCAGCTCGGTACAACCAAGTATTGCTCTGCTTGGTTGAAGCATGAGCAGTGTACTAACCGTGGATGCATGTTCCTGCACGAGCGTGGTGATGAAGAGGACAGTTACACTAGACAGGATCTCTCGTCCATGAATAGCATTCACACCCAACGACCCATCTCGTCCGCCAGCTCTTCGCGCGCCGCCCCTCGTCCCCAACCCGCACCGCCGCAGTACCAGGCACCTCAACTTCCTCCACCCCCAACCGCCCAGGCTGCTGGCCGACCGATGAGCAAGGATGGCTCCGAAGAGAACGGAACCGACGGGTCCGCCCTACCCTCTTCCGCGAACTGGGCGCGAAACCCACAGCGCAGCCGACGAGGTAGTCATGCTACCAGCGGAGCTGCGCCTAGTCCCGCCATTTCTGCTTCCTTGCCCGCTACGACCGAGGAAGCCGTCAGCGATTCTCCTGCGCCAGAACCGGCAAAACTTGCCACTACTCAACAACAAAAGGACCGCAAGGCTTCGAAGTCGCCTGAGGCGGTTGCCGGACCCTCCCAACCACCGGCAAGGGCCGGTGGTATCCCCGAAGATGTCCTTAAGAGCATCGTCAAGAAGCTCTACTCGTGGAAACTCCCCGAGATTACTCCCGAAATCAGCCAGTCTGTCGAGCTCTATCCCCCCTTGTTCGACATCCGTGGTGGTGAAAAGAGGAGGGCTATGCGCGAGGAGGAGGCCCGTCTTGGTGGAGAGCAGGAGGAAGCCGTTGAAACACAGGAGCCATCAGAGGAGGGTGAACCCGAGACGGGCGGTAGTCTCGCTCTCGGCGGCGAGCCTGAGGAGAGGGAATCGACTCGGGACGGACAAGGATTTGACCCTCGACGTGGTGGAATTCAGCCACCTATCCAGCGATCCAGTGCCGATGGTATCTTCGGTCCTGCCCTCGCTCAGAACGCCAACCTGGGATCTATTGGAAGCCGCACTATGACTCCCCAGCAGCAGGCTTACATGCGACCCCAAAGCGCATTTGCCGATCACCTACCCCCTGGTATCTCGGCCACCCAATCCCTCACTTCTCTGATGCAGCAACAGGGCCATAGCCGCCAGTCATCGAGGTTCAGTTTCGCCAACGAAAACGCCGGTGGCTCTGCCTCTATCCAGCTCGCTGCCAACCCTAGGATCATGGCGCAGCAGAAGGCTATGATGCCCACCTCCTATCCCTCCCAGCCGGGTAGCCAGTACTATACCACCTCGGTTCCTGGCCCTCCCCCGGGCTTGAAGTCCACGGGAACTCCCCCAAGCATGTTTGGCCAGGGACCGACCTTTGGCGGGTCGCCTTTCGGTGCAGCACCGAAAGACACGAACAGCGATCTGTTGCAAAGCATCATTCGCGGAAGAGCTGCTGGGAATGCCCAGGCTCATGATGCAGCAAAGCGTGAGTACATTAATTCTCCTTTTTCCAACCAGTACCCATCTTCCACCTCCTCTACCCCAGCTCCTGCTTCGGGCCTCCTGGCGTCGCTCTACGGTAACCAGCCTGGAGCATTCCAAGACTTTGGTTCAAAGCAGAAGAAGAAGGGGAAGAAGCACAGACATGCTAACACTTCCTCCTCTGGGGGGAGTGGCTTAGTAGATCTTGCGGACCCGAGTATCCTGCAGGCGCGAATGCAACACCAGGCTCAGAGCAACGCCGGGGTCGGACAGGGATTGTTTGGTGGTCAGAGTCAAGGTGGGTACAATCCCAACATGATGTATAATTCAGCCTATGCCCGGTGGTAAAGAGGTCAACCTTCTTTTTTTTTTTTTTTTTCCCACTTTCCCCATGTTTTTTGAAGGGTTTCACAGTCCTTCTCAACCGAATACCAGCGGGACAGCGATGGTGGAGGGAGTGTATAGGATACCAGCCTCAGCTTCGTTTCCCCATACTTTTTTTCCCTTTTTCCCTCACTCTCTCGTACTTTTGTTTCTTCTTTTTATCATGTATTATGAAGGGCGTCTTTTGGGAGGAGTTTTTATCCAGCCATGAGCAGGCAGGTCAGGGTCGGCGGAAAGGCATTTTTCTCTCAAAGTCTTGTTTTCCTCACACTTCTTGTGGTCTGGAAAACAAGCATGCATGAATCGCATTTTGTTCTTGAGCCATTAAGCATTACAAGGACCTGGGCTCTCTATACCCCCCCCTGGAGGGTTTGCATTTGGGCGTCGTCACTATTCTTACTCTTCGATTCTCGTTCTCCTTCCATCAACTCTATTCTCTTTTTAATTTTTTTTCAGAAGGAAGACAGCGGCTTGATATGGTGGTCAGTCCTCGGAGGAAAAACACAACATACTCAACACCCTCTCTCTACGGCTTTCACGGATATCTGCATTTCAAGAGGTTTCATGGATCATATCTCGTCAGGCAAGCCATCATCGTCTTCCTCAAGCCTCCATGTATGTTAACTTGGCAGATGGAATACTTCTTTACCCTCTTGCCTAGATTGGAAGCAAAATTCTAAAGGGTCAAATAGATGAGATGACCCGCTCTGTTTCATCACATTGTTGTTCACTCGATGAACAATTTCATCATCTTCTTCTTTCTCCATCATATCTTCTAGCCTCTGCACTAAGACGATGATGGAGGATGCTGTGACTGAGAAAAATCCAAATCATGTATCTCGTATACATTAAGCGAGCATGAGACAAATGTCCTCGCCTGACTGCCTGCCTGTGGGAAATGAAGCTGCGGCTGCAATCTTGTACCTATCTCTGTTGTTGTTGTTCTTGTTTGGTCGGAGGTTGTTGGTTTCTATCTTTGACCTGCTCTTGTTTCGCTGCCCTTCCGCCTGTTTGGTTCCAGCTGCCGAAAAGGATGTTACTCTTTGGGGATAGCGTTGTGCTAACTCTTCGTGTTTATAGATGATGAGTTGCCTTCGCTTGACGAAGCATCCAGCTCAGTGGATGCCCTGGTGGCAGATGACGATGATATGAGCCTCCCAACTAACCAGCAGACACTATGCTCACTTGAGTCGTTCATCCTGCCTTTGCCGACTCAGTCTGGACACCAGAGTATTGGTCTTGGAGGATTTCCCATCCCATCTATTTCAGCTCCTCCAGGGTTGGCGTTTGGACCCGGTAACATTTACGGGACTGGCCAAATCATCCCTATGCAGCCCATCCTCCCAGCTACCCCAACAATGTCAGTAGCTACTCCTCCTGGGCTTCGAAGTGCTACTGGCAGCCCGGCGCCACGTAGTGCCCCTGCAGGACCAAAACAAGAAGCCTCCAAGAAAGCATTGAACAAGGCCGAAGCTAAGAGCAAAGTCAGAGCGTTGGCAATAGACAGCGGCCTATCGAGAGATATTGCGTCGCAGTCGAGTGCCTCCAAAGGCAAAGCCATTCTGCAGGAAGAAGACTTCCCCACTCTAGACTCGCTCAAGTCCGGTGCTCAGCAGGCTACGTCCCAATCCTCCGCGAAGGCTCATCAGGTTCCGACACCCAAGCCCGTTTTCGCGACTCCTAAGAAGTCGCAACAGGAACCAGTAGTAGCCTCGCCTGCCAAGCCCGAGAAAACTAGGCGCGCCGCAGAGAAGCGACCACCCAAGAATACCTTGAATATTGCTGCGGCAACAACTGCAAAGATGGCGCAGTCCAAGCCTGTCGAGACGGTCACGCCCATCGAGAAGCCCATGGTTGATACCTCCGAGTCTTCCCCCGCTACTGGTACTGGTACACCCTCATCCACTATCCCAACGTCCGATATTCGACCCGGCACCCCAGCTTCCGGGGCTGGGCCTTCGACTGCCTCGAGCCTCTCGCGGGCGGGACCGAAGACCCTGAGGCTTGTGTCGACACCTGGCATCGCTTCGGCGGGCAGTGCAATTCCTGGCCTACTCTCCATGGCTGGACGAGTCGTCCGTCCCGGTACTCCAACCAGCGAAATGTTTAGTGACAGTGCGTCTCTCGTCTCGCCTTCTATCCCGCCGTCGCGCGTCGGTTCCCCTCCGCCCGTTCCCGCATCGAAGATTGTCGGGTCTGCTGCCGTCCGAACTACCACGAAGAGCCAACAGCGCAAGCAACGCAAGGAGGCTCACAAGGGTATGACGGAGGCTATCGTTGAGGCCGCAAAGTCCGAAGTCGAGGTACACGCGCCTGTGGTGGGCCGTAAGAAGAAGCAGAAGAAGGAGAAGCCCGCCAAGGCGGCTGCAAAGGTGCCTGCGAAGGTCACCAAGGTGGACGGGGGCGAATCGAGCAGCGGCGTCGCAGAGGAACGGGATAGCAAACCCGCCACAACCGCAAAGGATGTGAACAGCGCTAAGGAAGAGGAGAAGCCATCCACCACTCCCCCTGTAGCCGCTACCATGTCACCGGTCAAGAAAGGAAAGGAGAACAAAAAGGCCAAGGGTAAATCAAAGGAAGCGGTTGCTCCAGTCCCGGAACCGGCTCCCCCTCAGCCAGAGCCTACCCTTCCCGAGCCCGAGAGACCCTTTGACAAGCTACAGCCGACGCCCGACTCAGTTTTTCGTCGCCTTGTTCGGGATGGCTTGAATCCTCACAAAATCAGCATGCTCCGCCCCTTCAACAGTCATGCCATTCGTCTCGAGGCTAGCGCGATGGCCAGTAAGACTGGCGGTAACATCGGAAGCCCCCACGACCCGAAGCAATTCTGCAAGGACTTCGTCTCGAACCACGAGGAGATTGTTCTCCGAGCCGGAAAGCCAATCCGTCGTATGGAGAATGGCCAGCGCGTTCTCATTACTCCCCACGGCGACGTGGTCCGCGGCTTGACCGAGGAAGAGGAAGATCACTACTTGATACTCCAGAACCGAGTCGCCAAGCACGCCAACGACCCCGTCGCCTACAAGAACGACCAACACAGAGTGCCTTCCGGCGATTTCTCCATCATCCAGGGACGCATGGTTGCCAACGGCCCTCCCAGCTTCTTCCCGCAGGGTGAGGACGACATCCCCAAGTCGTACAATTCCAAGATTCGCCGTGAGGAGGCTATCTCCTTCGCCAACCAGTTTGCCATGCCCAGCATGCGACTCGGCAACCGTACGTTCGTGGGCGAAAAGTGGCGCGACCAGCTCGAGGACGATAACACGGCCGAGGTTATGTACCGTCTCAAGGCAATGTTTTACGACCAGAAGCCGAGCGATTCTCAGAAGCAGCCGCGTGTTGGCGCTCTATTCCAACCCATTTTTGACGGAAGCAAACAGGATGAAGCCGCTGCTAGAGAGAAGGAAGAGGCCAAGCCCCCAGTCAAGACTACCGACAAGACAGTCCCGACTCAGGCCCGTGGTAGCCCTAGCCCTTCCATGTCCAGGAAGAATCTCTTCGCCGACGAGGTAGACGAGAACCCCATCAACGACGAGCACCTCCCGCGCTATGGTCTAGAAGGCCGCGACACATCCACCCCCAGACCCGCACCACCCCTCACCTTCGAAGAACTTGAAAAGGCGTTCTTCTCCTCGAAGAAGGAGGTCGAGAAGTACGAGAAGATGCTCAACACTGTGATTAGAAAGAATAGGCGGATCCTTCTCGGGCAAAATCATTGACTCCTAGTAGGGTTCTGGGGGTTTGCGAGCTGCATTGACGTGTTGGGGGGCTTGATCGTGGTGGTGCTCGGGGTAGGCCTGAGCGTTGCGCTTGAGGTGTTGAGGATGTGTGTTTGTACGTGCACTTGGTTGATAAGTGGGATGGCGGCGTTGGCCGTGATACGTATTTGATGCCATGAATGGTGTTTGTTTTGTTGGTTTTCTGGTTTTGAGCATCAGAGTATGTATACCAGCGGACATCATGGTGGATGAGTTTGAGTATTCAGATGTATTTCTGGCCTAGACTTGCATGTTTCTTCGTCAAGACTTTCTGCCCTCCTTTGAGAGGTCAAGTGCTCGGCATCTTGCATTCATCATACCCCATGCAGCGGTTTCTCTTTCTCCTTTTCTTCTTCTGATTGTCTGTTTTGTTGTCAAACACACCACACTCCTCAGGATCAGCAACTCTTCCTACTCAGACATGCATCCCCTTTCTTGATTAGCTCTCTCCTTACATTACCCCTAGCGCTCTTGGAGGGATCGGTTTTCTCTGCCTGTGCATACATGTACACGGATCATGGTTTGGACGGCGTTTGTTTGGGCAATACCCGCTTCTTGTTTTGTATTCGTCAGGATAGAATCGCCTTGTGCATGCACTTGGAAGGGCTGTGGGCAGCAATGGCACCCCTTTGAGATGGAATAGAGTACAGAATGTGTACAAAGTTGTTAATAAATTGTCCTTACTTCATTTCCTATTCCGCCATGGTTCTGCCATGCGTCATTTCGTGATTTTGTGAATCATTTTAAGGAAGAGCAATATGTATCGCGTTAGTTTTAAGAGGCTTCCCCCTCGTCGTTTTCGTCCTCGTTGGTTACGTCTTCGTCCCCGGCCTCATATTGTGCATTTTGCTCAAGCTGCTCCCGTCGTTTACTCTCCCAGGCGGCCTCCAACTCCTCCTTCAACTTGCAGGTCAACTTCTCCAGGATCCACTCCCCCTCCGAAACCTCCTTCATCAACGGGCTATGATGCCCGACCCAGCTCCACCTATCTCCATCTTCTTCTTCTATTATTTCCTCTTCCTCCCTCACCCGCCCCTTCGAGCCAGGAGGGGGATGAATTCTGGGCACACTGTGCATCTCCGGTGAGGCTTCGTCCTCACCGATAAGGCTGAGATACTCGACCCACTCGGCAAAGGAGTAGCGTTTTCCCGGCTCGTTCTTAATGTCGTCCGAGACGGTGGAGATGGCGGATATGAGGCGGTAGTGGTAGTGGGCGGGATCGGCGGGCGGAATAGTCTGAGGCAGGCTAGAGGGTGTCGGCGGAGGTGATGGAGACGGCGATTCGCTCGAGCCGGGTGCTGCTTCCGGCGCCGTGGCCTCGTCTCCAATTTGGCCGAGGCAGTGGGGACATTTCTCGCCCTGGATATGCTCGCCGTGCTCGCCGTACTTTTTCCGAAAGATCGACAGCGGGCGGTGGTAGTCCTTCACGTGGCGGCTGCGATAGATGCTGAACTTGTCCTTCGAAAAGTGACCAAAGGAGATCAGGTACAGGATGTATTGGACGTCGAACTCGGAGCCGTGCTCACCCGGCAAAATGGTCTTCTTGCCCAACTCGAGCGTCGTGACGCGGATGATTTTGATCACGGTGTCGCTGGCGTTGGAGATAAGTATCGTCATGGTGGGGAGAGCCAAGAGGGCCCAGAAGACGAAAAAGGAGCGGCCACCGTTGGAGACGGGGGTGTGATCTCCGTAGCCGAGCGTCATGAGCGACACGAAGGTGAAGTAGAAGCCATCGAAGTAGGACCAGTTCTGGTAGGGTTCCTCGAACTTCTGGAAGATAACGGCGCCTACGAGCCAGAGGAGGAGCCAAGGACCCATGGAGAAGGCCAGCGAGATCCAGCGGCGTCGGCTGTGGGAGTCGTGGCGGATCATGCGCATGAGGTTGAATTCGGCTTCGCGGCGGGCGAATTCGGTTCTGCGAGCGTCCTGTTCCCAGATGGCCTGGCGGTGATGGCACACCTCAGTTTCGTCGGCGCCGGTCTGGGTGGCCTCGTCCTTGGTGGGAATCTTGGTAGTCGTAGAGGAAGCTTCGGGGGGAGTAGGAAGTGAGGCAGGATGAGGAGGGGTCTGGATGGGATGGAGGATGTCGTCCTGTCCGCGGGCCTTGAGACGGCGTAGGGCTTTCTGGCGGCGCTTTTCCATGACGCGGATGTCTACGCGGCGGCTTGCGCGTTCGAGGGCGAGGGTCATTATAGAGCTGATGACGAGACCGATGCTAATAATTCCGACGAAGGCGTATGGGATCAGCAGGGCCCTGGCAAGATTTGTACTCGGGACGAGGTCGCCGAAGCCGATGGTGAAGAGGGTGGTGTTGGCCCAGTAGACTCCCTCGAGGTAGGCCCAGTCCTCGATGTAGCAGAAGACGAGGGCGCCGAGGAGGAGGTAGATGAGGAAGATGATGGTCTGGAGCATGAGGGTGCGCTGGCTTGAGTTTAGTTGGAAGTCTTTGGGGTAGTGGCCCCTTTCGGCGCCGGTGACGGTGATGACCATGAGGGATGCGACGACGAAATAAAGGATGGCGGCCCAGACGCCGTACCAGAAGGCTTCAGACCAGACATAGTCTTTGAAGTCGGAGAGGAGGCCGCGGTAGGCTACGGCTATGATGATGGTGAGGAGTATGGAGGAGAGGTACCAGCCGACGATGATGATAGGCTGGGCTATAGAGAAGCGGACACGTCTAGTCATGTTGAGGAGGAGGAAGACGTTGGAGGTGATGGCGACGATTAGCTGGACGAGGTTGACTGCGAACATCCTGGTGACGGTGGAAAGAGAGTGTGCGTGAGCTTGTTCTGAGTTGTTCTGAGTTTTCGTCCTCAGTTGATAATAGAAGAGAGAGAGACCTACCATGATGGGTTGTCTAAGTAGATGCGATGCCGTGTGCGATCGAGACCTGGACGATATTGCCTCCACGGCTGGACCAGGGCACATATACTGAACGCCGACGCTACGGGCCCAAGAGTGCCGGCGATGAGAGGGAAGGCCGAGGAGGCATACCACCATCGGCTCGCGAGACTTTAAACATGTTTGTTAGCTCCGAGGGTCTTTTTTTTTTCCCTTTTTCTAGATCTTGCAACAAAATGGGGAGGTGGAGAGGGCGCGTCATATACTTTAGGTCCAATGCCGCATCATGGAAGATGTTGCGTCTTTGAGGGCCTGCAGGCTTCTCGCGTGGTGGAGAGTTGTTAGACTCGAGGTTACTCGCCGATTCGGCCATGGCTCAAAGTTGGTCGACCTCGTCTATCTCGAACGGAAGGAATCTCGACGTTCAATCGCGGACGCAGCGCAATCCCGTTGGATCATAAAATGGCCGGGATCTTGACGCTAAGTACCATGGTGACGCGAATGTTTCAAAGGACAGAGGGAGTTTTCGATGGTGCAACTATCGTGTATCTCAAAACATCATTTTATAATTCGCGACCAGAATACAAATGGAAAAAGACAGCTAGAATAATGTATCATAAGGATGGGATATGCCTCGATTTCGGCTAACAGCGTTGATAGAATCGTCGAGGGGGGGCAGTGGCGTATTATATGCTCAGTAGAACAGGTGGTTCTCAAGACGTTCGTGGCTGCGACTAGAGGGAAATGGTGGCTTTTTTAAGGTTTGGAGGCGGCTCTGGGGCTATTGAGATCGTAGGCGGACCTCCAGGAGGAATAGACCCTCGACGATGTGACTTGGCGACCCGTGATGTATGGAGAAAAAAAATACGAGGTGAAAGAAGGACGGGTCGTC
The DNA here is from genome assembly GCF_000732125.1 of Scedosporium apiospermum. Lineage (NCBI taxonomy): Eukaryota > Fungi > Ascomycota > Sordariomycetes > Microascales > Microascaceae > Scedosporium > Scedosporium apiospermum. The sequence continues at coordinate 511,734 of NW_015971822.1, read as the reverse complement.
TCATCGGATCAGGCGGCTCATGGACTCCCTTTCCAGGCAAGGGCTGATTAGGTGAGGGAAGCGAGGTTCAAGATGCTTGACCCTCGGACGGTTTTAAGGGGGCATTCAAATGAGGATTTAATTGGAATGCATCGCCATTCGGTGTAAGTGAAAGAAAAGAAGAATGAAACTTATTATTTCACGATGAGTGTAAGCGAAGATGTTGGTGGTCTTGGATTGAGGAAGGAGCTACCCGATCGGGGATATTTTGGCACTTTATTTTTAACTCCGAATTTCAACTTCATGATTTGGTGATGGGATGCATTGACCTTCATTCGACACGCTCATTTTCAGACCTCATCTTCAGCACAGAGACATTCTTAATCGGCGAGCTTCCGTGTTGCCGTCCACTCCTTCAAAAATATTTACCCCATCTTTTTTTTTTTCTTAAAAAGTAACTTATAGATTTGAAACGACGATGCCAGATCCCGTCTGAGCAGTAGATTATATCCATCAATCCATCACACCACCGTCTCGTTGCCGCTCCTCGTCACGCCTGCATCACCATGAGATGGCCTCCGTGTCTTTCCAAGCGCGCCATCATATTCCGAACTAGCCCAATCCAGCCATTCTGTGCCAGAAGAGACCAACCGGACCCCAGAAGATGGCACAGCACCGGATCTGACTTCCAGACTATCGAAACTCCCTGTGGTGCGTCCGGCTCCGTCTCCATCTCGTACGCCGCCACCATTCGCATTCTCATCCAATCTCCCTTGCTTTCACCCCTTCTCAACTAACACCGCGCCCGGTAACTCTATAGCCTCTACAACGTTGTCAACCAAAAGACATCAACGCCTCTCCTCATCTACCTACCTCCCTTCCCAACCCCACAACCTTCTCTCAACTTCCTCCCCCGTCTCCTTCACCCCTACCCCACCGCCGTCATCCACTACCGCTGGGCGTCATCGTCACACCCTCCTCCCCCAGACGGTGATGACTCCTCCCCTTTCACCTACCCCCTCCACTGGCCCAACCCCGTCCATGACGTAGCGTTCGGCTACGAATGGATAATCAAAAACCTCTCCCCCCCAGGTCTCTCCCGCCGTGACATCCTCGTCCTCTCCTCCCACCTCGGCGCCTCCCTCGCCACCTCCCTAGCCCTCACCGAATGCCATCCCCACCGGCCCTTCGCCGTCCGGGGTCTCGCGGCTTACAATGGCATCTACAACTGGACCATGTTCCTCCCGGACCATCGGGCGAATCGCACAAAACCGCGGTCCCGCGCCGCCGCCAGAGAGAAAGCCGAGTCCTTTGGCGCTGTTTCCGATCAGGGATGTTCGGTCCTCGCCGATCTAGCGGGGAAGATGCCCGGTCTGTTCGCCCGTCCGGATCGGCTGTTTGACGTATTCGCCAGCCCGGCCCTCATGTTCCAGACATCGGGCATGGACGTGCCGAAGTCCTTTACGAGGAGTACGGAGCTGGCCTCCCAGATCGACTGGCTCGCTTCGCTGCAGTCCTCACCCACATGTCTCACTAGTCCTGATAACAACCATAGAGAGAATTCTCCAGACGAGTTCAAACCCCCCAAGCCGCCGGCTCCCCCTCGCCGCGCAGCCCTCATATTCCCTCCTCGCACGTCAACGCTGAAAATCCCTGACACCACACTACTATACACACGACCCCCTGCGCCGCCGACGGGCGCGAAGCGCAAGTCACGGCGCACGAAACCCTGGGGGAACACGTTCGAGACGCAGGCCCTTGAGCTGGGCGGTCTCATGCGTCGTAGTGTTGAGAAGCTGGAGGTCAAGGAGAGGAGGGTGTGGGATGAGGACTTTGAGGATTGGGAGGGCATGGCGGAGAAGAGGGTTCGTCTGGTTGATGTTGGGCAGGGGGATGATGCCGCGGGGGGTCTTGGGGATGGAGGCTTGGTGGAGGATTTTGTCTCGCAGTGGTTGAGGCAGAAGTATGGCTACTGAGAAGGAAACGTCTTGGAATATTTTTGTTGATTTGTTTCAATAATGATGGTGGAAATACCCAGTTGTTCTCAAGGTTAAGAAGAAAAGAGTATCATTTAATTCCGTATTTACATTAGCATTTAAATATCATACTCGCCAAAGGCATTGCAGTGGCTATTATGGCCCTATCTCACGATCCAGCCCGGAGAGGAGCCCTCCTTGCTCCATGCCCAACTACGCCCAGAGTGCCTCTCTAGAAACATCAATATCCAAACCCTCTTCACCCTCAAAATTATTCATTACCCTCAAGTCAAAGTAAAGCTATTGCTCACCCCCTCAATCGACGAAACCGGCCCAAACAAACTCTTCGCATCCCCAAAATACCTAAACCGATACGTCCCCGGCACAACATCACCCCTCCCATCCTCCTTCGTATCCCACTCAAGCGTAACCTCGCTCGTACCAAAAAGCCAATCCTTCCTCTTCCACGAATACGTCAGGAACCAATCCGCATCACTCCTCACCCTCTTCCACTGCCCGTTATCCTCGCGCCTCTCTACCGCCGCGTACGTCGCCTCGAGCCGCAGGTTATTCCGCGGGTTGGCGCCGATGAAGACGGCCTTGGCGACGGATCCGCGCGGGTAGCTTGATGATGGCTGGGTGATGCATTGGCCGAAGGAGCGGCCGATGGGCGGGTTGTCTTGGACGACGTTGGTAATGAAGGAGAGGGACTTTTGGCGGTTGTCGGGGGGCGTGGGGCCGACGGGGGGTTGGCTGGAGGAGGAGGGGGAGAGATAGGGGGCTGCGGAGACGGTGAGGTTGATGTAGGCGTTGAGGGTGTGTCGACCGAAGAGGGTTGAGGCGCCTTCGTAGCGTTGGATGCCGTACTCTTCGGGGGTGGTGATGTAGTGCTGGGAAGAGGAGATCAGCTCATCAACTCAGATAGGAAAAAGAGGCCATCAAGAACTTACAGAATAGGTGTTCGCCGGTCCACCGATGACGACAACCGGTTCCTCCCCGATAATACTCTCAACCTCCGTACCGACCGCCTCCCTCCACCGCCGTCCGGCCATAGTCGAAACCTCACCCGAACTCACAATAATAACAAACTGACCCACCCTAAGCATCTGCACATCAACAATATTCGGCGACCAAGGATACGGCACATCCATCTCGCCAACATCAAACAAAATGGGCTTAGGCTCCTGACACGTCTTCTGCTGAGCCGACGGCGAGCGCAGCAGGCCCGAGATGACGGCCCAGACGGGGTTCGCGTCGGGGTCTCCCGAGTCGGCCTGGGTGAAGTCGAAGTGGCCCGGGCCGTCGGAGGTTCCAGCGGCGAAGGAGTAGCCGAGGGCGGCGGGACAGGTGGTGGCTTCTGTGCCGTCGAGGAGAGTGAATTTGGAAAATGCCATGTTGTGGTAGAAGTGGAAGAATTTGACGGTTGAGCCCGTTACGGGGACAGCGTGGGATTCGAGGTTGCCCTACAAGAGAAGGGTTAGCAACTCTGCGTCTTGTTCTTCTCGTCGTTTTTCCGTCGTTCTTGTCAACCAACCCCCCCCCCCCCCCCCCCCCCCCCCCCCCCGGTCTTTCACCCTCTCTTCTCAAATCAAAGGCCATGTTGTCGGGAACTCACCAAGATCGACAAGGCACCGGCAAACTGCCTCCTCCCAATCTCAAAACAACTCGACGTCCCAAAATCCACCTTCTCAAACGCCGGCCCCCTCCCATGACAACTCTGCACCTTCCCATCCGCACACGTACTATCCTGCAAATTACACATCTGCCCGCTCCCATCGTCGCAATAAGCATCCAGCACATTCGGCGACGTATCCCCAACGTTCGCCTGACTGAACCCAGCCACGAAGTTCTCGGCCACCACACCATCGCCTCCACGGAGGGTCATCTCGCGCTCGAACAGCCACGCTGCGACGCCCTTGTTGTCGCCGGCCACGAGGGTGTTGTTCTGCAGGAGGGAGGTGCCGTGGACGGCGTACCAGGTGAGCACGCCGGTGGTCTTGAGGTCGGAGGCGCGGCGGAAGCGCAGGAGGGTCATGGTGGTGTCGGTTTCGGCGGAGTAGCGGGCGCGTTCGGAGGCGGGGTTGGCGAGGTAGGACCAGCGGCTGCGGTTGATGGCGCCGTCTGAGATTTCGGTGGTGCCAATGTCGAGGTAGCCCTGGGAAAAGGTCAGTTTTCTCTCTTTCTCTCTACTTTTCAAGGCGAACAACTTCTTACCTCCGTAAGAGAATCGTGAGCTCTCTTGATCGAGAGAACAGCGCCATCAACGATTGCCTGATACCCCTGCCTATCAAATCCCAAGCTCGTAATCTGCGGCAGCAAATAATTCCACCACCCACCGGGCCCCGAATGACTGTGGGTTCCAGTAACCGCGATGTTCCTCCCCGTGTAATACTTTGCATAATCCCCGCCCAGAGCCTTGACGCCCTCGATAATGCCGTTCCGCACGGCCGTGTCCCCCGCCGCCGTGTCGATGACGAGGTACACGAAGCGATCGGCGGGCGAAGAGACGTCACCGACAATGAAAGCGCGGCTGTAGAGCCTCTGGCGCAGACCTGAGCCGACTTGCTCGGAGTCGGCGTATCCGGCGAAGTTGATCTCTACGACGGGGCCGGTGATGTCGCCTTTGCCGAGGCCGATAAGGTACTTGTCGCCGGTGGGGGCCGCCCGGGGGTTCTTCGTCGAGTGGTCGGATGAAGCACCGGGGGAAACGGGGGAGGCCAGGGAGAGGGCGGCAAGGAGACTGAGAAGAAGGAGGGTGGTGAGGGAGAAGACGGTGAGTCGTTGGGGACGAACCCCGTCGTGTAAGTCGAGGGCCATTCTCGACACACTCTCTGTCTATGTCTACCAATCTAGATCGAAAGGAGAAAGCCGGACAGGCAGTAGAAGCTGTCGAATAAAATCAAAAGAGAAAAAAAAATAAGAAGAAAATCCGAAATGCCCCTTTCGTTTTATACGCAGCGCCCGCGATGTACACACGTAATTCCCAGACACCTCCCTATTCCCATCCGAAGAAGCAACGAAGAGGAAGAAGAGAGCTGGACGGATGCAACATCAGGGTCTCGTGCCCAGGTCTCAATCCAACCTCACGTAGCTTTTCCAGCAACCTAATTCTATATGTCCCTCCCTTCTATATAAGAGATAGGATGCAAGAACGGGCTTTGTTTCTCTTTCGGATATCTTGGCCAGCTGGGAATAAATACGCCGAGGTTGGCGACGCGCAAGAGAGGGAGGGTCAAGTAGGTCAGGCCGGGCGGGGCAACCAAAAGAGGATATCGATAGCGTATAGTGTAGACTACACGACTAATAATATCCTTCGCGTTCTTGCTTTTAGCGGGCAAGGCAAGGCGCGAAGTGACGCTGGTGGCAGCAAAGAGAGACAGAATGGGGGAGGTGGAGATGCAAGACGGTGAGGATCCTCTGTGGATGCATCGGCAAGACGTCACGGACTGGGGGATCTACGGACTAGTTCTACATTGCACGGCTACGCGGATGTGAATAGGGTAGGATATGTTTATGTATTCTTCTTCTTTGGGCCGTTACTTCGTATGGATGCGACTGGGGAGGGAGAAGAAGTGGACGGCGTGATTCGGGAGGGTGAGAGTGGCCATCTGAGCTGAGAGTTGTCCATCTTGGGGCGATGAGCAGCGCAGGACCTCTCGATCTCGACGCAAAATCATCCATCTAATTACAGGGGGACGCTATACACAACAAGGATTTGAGAGCTAAGCCCAGGATCAAGGTGAAAAGCCGCCAAGTGAGCATCGTAAAAGTGCGATTGGCTCCCCCGGCATGTTCGGCTCCCGGATAAGAACTGACACTCGACTGCGCTAGGAACAGCTGAACTAAAAAAGCTCCGCCCGCCCCTCTTATTCTCTCTTTCGCCGTTGATGGAAATGAAGATCATCACTTGGCTCGACGATTGGACTCGGGCCATTAGTTAGGCTTTCGCTAGTGTAGTTGCAGTGCGGGTAGTGTGTTAATGCCGTATTATAGCAGGGGCACGAAATGGTGCTGCAAGAAGCAAATTGATCTTGATCATTCTGCGGTCGAATAAGACCGGGTTGGCGTCATACGTTGCAAGATGAGAGACAGAGAGCGTTCGCCAGGAACATTTCGAGCGTGCTCTACCCGTCCATCCATCCATCCATTCATCCACACATCCACACTTAGTCGCATCCCCACAGCTTCTAGCTCCCCGTCCTCGTGGCCTTCCCACTTGGTCAACGCATTGGGAGGGAGAGGGAGCCATCTGAGCCATCTCCTCGTTCCTCTGCCTCTTCTCGGCTTCGCGATTGCTGATCGTCAAGGCGACGCGCATCTACTAGTGCCCTTGAAGTTTATCTACACTAGAATAGTTCATTCTTTTTTCCCACTTGGAAAGTTCAAAAGTGGTCGCTGTCACCACCACTTCATTGCCGATGCGACCCTCCACTTTCAGGCAGAAAAAAAAGAGCGTGTCCAAGTGTCCTGTCAAAGAGTTGCCCCGGATTTCGAGCCTAGGCGAGACCCGATGCTACTGCATGACGGTTCGGCAGCTGTGCTGAGCTGTGCTGGGGTTGCATTGAGAGGAGGGGGTGATTGAAGAAAACAGAATGACAGGGAAAATAATCGTGTGTAAAAAACCTCTTGAAAATAAAATCATAGGTTGAACATGAAATTAAATAAATACATGTCTCGCGATGCGCCCGGGATTCTTGACATACGAAGCAACATTGAAGCCTCCTTTGGTATCTCGGTCAGGATGATGAAAAAAAAAAAAAAAAAGGAAGGAGATACGGAGATACGGAGGAGAAGCAACTGATCTATCGCCAAACAATAGTCGATGATAGTATTGTTGCACTCGCGCATGCTAGAGTGTCAGTCGACCTCCATCCCTCAAAAGGCTCCCACATACTTCGTAGTCACACACATACTTCGTACACACTCGCACCCTCCGTCCTCTGTTCGGTCCGCTGCCCCTTTTCGTTCTTGGCTTCCCTTCCCTGCTGAGCTCCCATCTCATAGACTTGATTGGGCCTCCTGTTGTCACCCCCGAGATGTCCGTCATTTCACTCCGTCATGCCCCGGACGTGACACAGCGAGCACATTGGACAGCGAGGGAAATTGAAAGAATTGAGAGAGTGACCGGAAAACGGACATGGAAAGCGGCGATGGACAGAGTTGAGATTGAATCCTCTATAGTTAACCCATTTTGAGAGAGAGTAGACCAGTTCCGTTGTCCTTTGAATAACAAGATTCCCCCATTCCCCTCCCCTTGACCAGGCTTCAAAATACATTGAACAATCCTACCAAATCATTCCCATCCCCAATTCCCATCCCCGTCCTGGCCAAGAATCCCCAAGTTCTCAATTTCCCATCACTCACTCACTCCTTCTTATCCCACCCCAGAATCTTAGGTCCAAACTCGTACCAGGCAAGTCCCTCGATCCCGCAGAGGACGAGGAGCCCAGCACCGAGGTATATCCTGCCCCTCGGGGTCGAAGCGATGTTCCTGATGCTAAACGCCGGCAGCTCCGGGTTAGCGTTCGTGGTCTTTTTTCCGTCCTGGGTGAGCCGGCGCGTCGTCGTGGAGAAGTAAGACGACGAAGAGGGAGACATGAGTCGTTGGCGGGGGAGGTGCGAGAGGCGCATGGTTTGTCGGATGATGGCAGAAGACATGGTGATTTGGTTTTTTTGATTTAATTTGATTTATTCTTTTTTTGTTTGATTTGATGTTTATGTTGGATTGGTTTGTGATGTGTGTGATATTTGATGAAAAGGTGCTTGTGGTGGTGATCTCGAATGCTCAATGAGTTGATGATGTCCTCAAAATCTCATCCCAAACACCGCCGCGACACCCACGATTTAAATACAAAAAATTCTCCCCTCGCACTCCCTCGTATTATCACATCCCATTGCAATTGATCTCATCCCAATGACTCCTCAAACAACAATAACGTCCAAGCATTCCTGCCTTTCCCGACGGCGATAATGGCCCGGTGTCATCGCCCTCGTCCCCCCTTCTGAACCATAACAGCCCGCGTCATTTGCGGACCCCAGCCTTACCAACAAGCATAACAGACTCGTATTATCGTGGGGCTCCAACGCCTGTTTTGGGTTATTTGGGTAATTTTAGGTGGGGATGAGCCTGTTCAGCGTTGCTGGAAATGGTGAAACCAGGTCATTTGTTCACTGCCGCGGTACCTCGATACCTTCAACTTCCTAATCCGGAAATAAGCAGTGATGCTTGAACAAGTCAACCGTGAATCTTAACATCGAGACCTTCATTAAAGCCCCGAGAAAGAAGAAAAAGCCGTAGTCTATTACAATTACCCACCCAAAAACACGCCCTATAACACCTCACTAAAAACGCCGAACGTTCTTCCCTTGACCCCTTGCCAAATTCCCATTCCTATCCACAGTCAATGGCTTAAACGGTTTCGTCAACTTCTCCATAGGCTTCAAACCCTCTTGCCTCCCCAGAGCCGAAACAACGCCCACCCCATACTTGTTGTTAATTCTGGGCGCCAACGGAGCCAGTTCTCCCGCCCCAATGCGTCCAAACTTGGCGGCCGTCGTCGCGTTCCCCATCGTCGTCGCGTGGAAACTCACGGGCCGCCGCACGCCGTGTCCCGTTATCACCCGGTTCTGAAACGTATCCTTAGCCGCCTCCAGCGCGGCTCTAACGGGCGGCCTTTCTGACGGTTCGGGACGCGGCGGTGAGCTTGAGAAGCCGGGGTATTTCGTCGTCGTCTTCTTTTTCTGCTCAGTGGTTTTCCTGACTTCGACAATCTCCACGTCAGGGTCGTCGTCGTCGTCGTCGTCTTTAATAGTGATTATAGGTGGCAGTGATGTTTCCACAAGCGACCTGCGCGCTTGCACACGCCTCTTCACGTCCTGCAGTCCGCGTTTCGTCAACTCCCTAATCGTATTTTCCGACAGCGGCTGGTTGAACGAGTTCTCCACCTGTCCCGGATGAACGATTCTTTTCCGCGGCACGCCCCGTAAGAAATCATCGTCATCCCAAGCGTCGTCCGGCGGCCGCTTCAACGTCACGGGCCTATTTACAGTAGACGGATAGGTAGTGGCGGTATTGTTCGGCCGACAAAAGCTGGAGAGAGTGGGCTGGTTCGCCGGCCTCTTGGTTGATGCGGCCTGATGGCGTCCCTGCTGCTGTTGACCGCGCCCCGCTCCCTTTGGCCCGCTGCCGGCGCCGACGGATGCTAGAGCGGTATGGTGTGCTCCCGCCGTCGTAAACCCCGGCAACGCTGCTGCCATGGTAAACTGGGAAGACTTCTCCATCGTTGTCGTGTAATCCTTCTGCCACGCGGACGTATACCCCTTGGTGTCCCACGCGGATCCGTTCCTTGGTGGGTTGGTGGGGTTAAAGGGGTCCGACCACGACTGCCGCTTCCGCGCGTAGCCGCCGCCTGGAATTTCCCTGGAGACGTGCCCCGCTGGCCGATCGTAGCCAGCCGGGAACTCGGGTTGCCGATCATCCTCGATGGCGAACATTTCCGGTAGCTTTTTGAACGTGTCCGCCATGGACGGTGCCTTCCTTCCCAGTATCTTAGCCATCGCCTCGACCACCTTATCGTCGAACGACGGCCCAAACGTGGAAAAGTACTTCATGATGTCGTCCGGAAGGAACAGGGACCTGCTGACCCTTTCTCTTTCCCAGGAGTTCGTGTGCCACGGCACGCTGAGATAGAGCAACGCCTGCGCCCTCGTCATCGCCACGTACAGCAACCTCCGCTCCTCAGCCGAGTCTTCCGACCTTGAATGCGGCAGTGACCCTGTATACACGGCGGGCACGAAAACCACCGGCCACTCCAGGCCCTTGGCAGCGTGAATCGTCGATATGGTCACCACGGGCCTGTTCTCCCCCTCCTCTCCAGACTTGTCGTTCGTCTGCGCATCCGTCGCTAGCGCCACATTTGTGAGGAATTTACCCAGTACATCGGTATCCGTCGACGGCTGCTCCACGCCTTCGACCTGCGGAAGCTCGCCTTCGCCGCCAAGGTCGCGCGCAAAATCGCCCGCCAAAGTCAGAAATTCGTCCACGTTAGCGAGTCTCGACTCGTGCTCGTGCTCCAGCGGGTACGTATCCGTCAAGTACTGCCTGAAGTCGAGCTGTGTTATCAGCTCTTCGATAAGCTGAACAAGGCCGATGCTGGGTTCGCCGTCGGCGTTTCTACGCTCTAGGCGGTGTCGCAGGCCGCAGATGATTCGGATCAGGCTGCCACTTAAGTTCTTCTCGGCGGTTTTTGTGAATTTAGTCTTGAGCTTTCGCTGGCCGCGGCAGTGACTTAGTACAATGTACCAAAGACTTAGTTTTGATGTCTCGGCCTCCTCTAGAAGGTTTTTAAGAGTTGCTTCGCCGATGCCACGTTTTGGCTTGTTGAGGATACGGATAAGCGCATCGTTGTTGTCGGGCTGGTAGATGACGCGGAGGTAGTCAAGGAGGAACTTGACCTCTATTCTGTCATAGAATTTGAGACCACCTAGTAGGCGCAGCTGTGTTAGCTGTAGTCTAGATGAGGGCGGGTGCGGGTGCCGTCATAATGAGATTGGATGTTGCTTAGTACTTACCAACCATTTTGTACGGGATACCTTCTTTACCCAACGCCGATTCAATGTGCCGCGAAAGCGAGGCCGACCGCAAAAGAATAGCAATATCGTCATAATTCAACATCCGTCCAGTCATAAGAATAACTCTCTTAACCTCCCCCACAACCCACTCTCCCTCCGTTTGAGACGAGTAAAGCGTACGCAACACCGGCAAGGTCCCTTTATGATGCGTGGGTTTCAAAATTTTCTGATAGCGAGTCTCATCCTGCTGTATGACCTTCAAAGACGCATCCAGAATCAGCTGCGACGAGCGATAATTCTCCTCCAGCGAAATCTCGTCCGTCCGAGGGAACTCGTCTAGCAGTCGGTGGAGGTTTCTAATCTCCGCCGATCGCCAGCCGTAGATGCTCTGATCGGGATCTCCCACGACCGTGATTCTATTCTTCGCGCTCGCGAAGAGTTTCATGAGCTCGTACTGGATCCCGTTCGTGTCTTGGTACTCGTCAATCAAGACGGCTTCCACATTCTTCACGCATGATGGGAACCGCCTGAGGAGCTCTACACCCTTGACGAGCAAATCGTCGTAGTCGAGAAGATTGTGCCTCTCCAGATGGTCCTTGTATTCGGCAAACACCTTGAGGTGTTCCGGACTGTCAGGTTTCTTCTTCTCGCCCGGGTTGGCAGGCTCATCCCAAGGGCCCCTGACCTTCCTCTTGCTAATCCACTCCTTCACGCCGTGGGGATCAAGCGGAATGCGCAACCTCTCGCATATCCGCTTGATAATAGCTCTCGAGTCGCCGTCATCGGTAATGACAAACTTCTTGCTTAACCCAATCTTTTCTCCGTAAACGGCCAGGTATCGCCTCGCTATGCTGTGAAACGTCCCTAGCACAATCTTCCTCGCCGCTTCTTCACCTAGCGCCTTGCTTATGCGCTCCTTCATCTCCCGCGACGCCTTCACCGTAAAGGTGGCGACGACGATGTTCCATGGTTGATAGCCGAAATGGTTGATGAGCCAGACTACACGCGTCGTGAGGGTGTGGGTCTTGCCGCTTCCGGGACCGGCGAGGATGGCGACTGTGTCGGCTTTGGAGGTGACTGCTCTTCTTTGGGCGGCATTGAGGGTTTTGAGCAGAGGGTGATTCAGGCCCGACGCGTCGGCCATAACGCGTAGTGATTGAGGGAGGATGCTACCGGGAATGAGCGTGATGAGGTCATGAGAAACAGCACACGACTCACTCGGAAATGGGAAGTGAAAGGAAGCAATTCCAATTTCTCTCGGGAATGAGGAAAATATATAAAGCACCGCGGCACTTGTGTATTCTATCGAGGCAATGTTGGGTGAATGAAGCTCGGAGAGCTTGAGACGCGATCCAATCACGCCGAAGCTGCAATTACTGGCGTTGCCAGCTGCGGCTAGGAGCTTTTTCCACTTGCCAATTACCAGCGGGGCCAACCATTTTTACAATTGTTAGCGCTCCTCTCCCTCATCCTTCAGAGGCTACACAGGTACATTGCCGCATTTTCGTCACCCCGAGTTCAAAGACGATCCGACGAAAACGTAAAAATCCATTATGGCTCTTCCAGAAGGCGTCAATTCCTGTTAGTTAGACTGAAGCGCTGACGAAAAGAAGTCATATAGTACATATAGCATAACCTTCGTCATGAATAGCGGAATTTTCAAAGTGCAGGCTCGCCAGGCAGATCTGAAGCCGTCTAAATAAGACGTTCCAAGAGATGTTGCGAGATACTATTATAAATGCAGACAGGTACTTCGTATGCATGTTTATATTGCCTTTTTCTGAGAGAGTGGGAATGGGCTAGAGTTGAGGACAAAAGATTAGAACAGGCCGAAAATGTATATATAATATTTCTTCTCTCAGGTCAGTCACTAATGGTGAAACAAATGTAGACAAAGCCGCTGCGGCCAAAGCTTCAATCTCCCAAACGTCCCTCCGCCTCGTTTCTTGAAGACGACGTCAACCCAGCCAACTCTGGTCTTCGTCCCCAAAGCTATCGACACTTCTGCTTCCCAATTGGCTTGATTCAGTAGACGGAGAGAATCATCGCAGGTCCGATAGCTATCTTCACCGTTCAAACGGCGGCTCCATCTTGAGAAAGCTCACAAGGTCGGCGCCGATGGCCTACTGGGATGGCGACGGGGTTTTGGTGCCATCGATGCCGAATTCGTACGCCGGATCGTCCGCGCCGTCAGATCTCACTGGCGACCCACCGAGCGTGAAATGGCCAGCACCCCAGTCCCTAACCTCCTCTACGGATACGATCGCCTAAACGCGTTTACAGCTGCTCAGCAAACTCAATTGATCTCCATTGGGACTGAGATGGTTGCGAGCAATGACTCCCCCTGGCTTGCTATATCCTTTCCTTGCCGTCCAGTTCAAAGGCGACGATGATAAGATGTTGGCGGCGACGAACCAATGCCTTGGAGGGTCTGTGTCTAGTGTTAAAGTGGCTGAACACCTCAACCGCGAGCTGGAGCGATGCACGAGCGGCGACGTTCGACCGGTGAGTAGTGCTGCATTTAGCATCGCCATGAACGGCTCAGAGGCACGGCTCTACATCTCGTCGAAACATAATGAGCTGGATTACTACATGGCCTATGTCAGGGGTTTCTTACTTCAGAATCCCGAGCACTTTATCGAATTCCGCAAGCACGTACGGAACATCATCGACTGGGGGGAGGGCAGGCGGTTGAAAGAGATTCAGGATTCCCTGGATAGCCCTCTGGATGAGAGCAGGGAGAGAGTTGATGTCGACGGAACTGTCGCTTGGGCAGAGCAGGAAGGGTAGCAGTCACCATCAGTGGAGTAAGCAAGGCGGAACCCATTGTCAGGAACACGCATGCACGCCCGCCAATCTCAGTAAAGCATCCAATTTTTTTGTATGAAAAACGGAGAAATTCAAATTGCATGTCATTCAATTGTTCAATTGTTGTTGGAAAGTGTATGGCTAAGCAGGTCGTTCGTGAAGCCAACTAAAGCCAAACGTGGGACTGGTCCCTGCAATTGATGAAGCTGGATCCAGATGCGCCTCTCGTACTCATCAATGATGGAACGAATGGACCTGGTGCCATCGAATCAGTTAGCCTGACTATGATACCGAAGATTGTATCCCATCGAACCTGCAGGGTAATATTCCTGAAACTGTCCTTCCGCGGCGGCAGCCTGGTCTCGGTTCTCCCCTTCTGGATGCACTTCTTCGATCTCGACAATCGGCAACACCCATCACCACATCAACCCCGATGTGCTCTCCCCCTCCGGTGACATCCTTTCGCAATCATGTTCTCTCTTCAAAGTAAATTATCCCATCACTTGCGCACTTACTTGTGTGGTCTAACCCGAGACCACCCTCTGCTCTGCATCCGAAGCGCTGGCCACGATCCGCGACTCGACGCATCTACACGGCCAAGCACGCTCAACCCACAATCTCACACCACTCACACCGCGGTAATACCCTCCCTCAGGGTGTGACGGGTGTGTTGGTCGGTCCTGTCCTTGGTCCTGCTGTGTTCCCAAAGTTGTTTTCTAGCCCTTAGCCTGGCGTCGAGGTTTGCAATCTTAATTTAAAAATAGCATGTAGCCTACCCTCCAACCTTTCACCCATGCAATGTCGTTGCGCAGGGAAGCATCTGCGGGGGAGGGGAAACATGAATTAACCGAGACAGCAGTCCCCGAGAAAATCACCCCTGCGTAATTGTGATGCGCTCCCCTCCCTTGGGAAGAAGGAGGAGGGGACGAAAGAAGAGAGAGAGAGAGAGAGAGTGTGTGTGTGTGTGTCTGCTACTTCGTAGTAAGAAGAAAAGAGATAGAGTTGGCGAGGTGCCAGAATGCGGGTGCCAAAACCCCACCTCTTTGCGTGATAAGAAGCAGGGGCACACACTTTCATGTTGTCAGATTGGGATGAAGTCGATGATCTTCACTTGTCACATCCACGTTTTTGGTCATCACAGGATGAAAAAGGCCCTATTCCATGAGGCGAGCAACCCTACCCGTGTAGAATTCGGATATGGATCTACATGGTAGGTGTCCATGCACAAATCACTTCGAGTGTTCTCGCGCCGGGAGGAAACCCTGTTTGTGACTGCCGTGTGCTTGTAGATTTCGTTCTGATCCCCCCTTGGTCAGACTGTAGTATGCCATTGATCAGAAAAGAAGCCAAAAAGGCATCATCCATAAACTATAGCCCTCATTCGTGCCCATCATTGCCGGTTGCGTTCTTACGATCCTTGCTCACCGCCGACCTTGGAAAATCCTATCAGGAAAGGTCATCACATCTAGCATGTTTTCGTGACTATCCGCATAAACATCGACTTGTGATCGAATCAATCAAAGGTCGGCTTTTTGCGCTTCCTGCGACATCAATCACAATGCTTCGGTGGCAACTCCCCTCGAAACAACGTCATTACACACTATTTGGGAATTCCTTGAGACCTCATTCGGCATGAACAGGACGAAAAGGGGACGAGACTGAGGTCAGAAACATCAGAAACAGCCGATCGGAATGCCTCTCGGCGGCTGCTGCAGAGCTCAACGTCTCATGAAGAACCCTTGGCGGACAGGGCTCGCCCGTCACACGTCAAATCGTAATAGTCTTAGTGTAGACTTGAATGGTGCTCGCCATCTCCTGGGAAGCATACGCATCAATACATCTACCCTGTACTCGTAGTACCTCGTCCTTACTTCATGGGTTGCAGTTTGCTAGACCAAGCAAGGCAAATCTATCCGTCGTCACGAAGCGCTCGAATGCCGGTCAATTAATGCTCCCGGACCCGCTGGGCCTGAAGTCTTGAAGAATTGGATATTGGATTTCAATGCACCGAGCGTAGGATTAGAGCAAAACCCACATGGTTCCGTCTGCATTTAATCCCAATGGATGATTGTTGACCAGGATCTCTTTACGAGCTCGAGCCCGGCATGCCGCGTTGTCTACGAAGTACCAAGCGGGTGCAGTGACTGTCTTGACGTCGGATTGGAATGTGTTTTGCGAGGTACATTACAGATTTGAGTACTTCATTCATTGTCCAAGTATGAATCGACTTGATGGGATGCGGTTTTCAAGAGTGGCCAAGACAGGAACAATAGAAGTCCTGTCGAATGGGGCGACATTAATAACTAACCTTGCGACTTCGACCGCAGCCAGGCCAACCAGGACAGCAACCGAAAGAGAAAGAGAGAACACTGCCCAAGCAAGGAGAGCCCACGCGGGAATGTTGCTGAGTTTTGCGGTCTTCGCCCCCAAATGACCCCGAGATTCTGAATTTCTGAGTGGGCGAGAGTGGAAAGTCCACCGTGTCCACTCCATCAAGTCCTCCATTCGGAGAACTGGGACCATTGAAAGACAAAGAGAAAAGAGAACTGGAGATCCGTCCAAGTCCACCCATGTCGGCAGCCAGCAGCCACTGGTCGTGCTTCAATGCCCATGCTCCCCCGAAAAAATCACACTCTCCCACACCGCCCAATCACGGCCGCTCAATCCCATCCCCAATTCATCCCCCTCAGTTCCGGGCGCTTAACTGACCCCTGCCATCACGTCGATCCGTCCAACCACAGGCGAGAAGTCCCGCATCGAGACCTGCACGCCTCCAGCCGCCGATTTCCAAAAATGGGGCGCTACCTCTGCGATTCCCGGTCGTCGTCCATTGGTGAGGAATTCGTTTGCCTCTCTTTCTCTCTCTCTCGAGTTTCACGACAGCTTTGCGAAGGCAGGATAGAGTCGGCCACATGTAGTTTGGGCAAACTTGTCATGAAATAAGAAAACAGATATGCAAGGAGAATCAAGACAGAAAATCTATCCTAAAAAAGGGACGTCGACAAGAAGGTGGGGTGAGATGCTGCGGGAAAGGGAGGAAGGAAAATAGACTACCAAGTTACGTCGTAGGAAGTAATACGCTACTACCTCATCCTCGTCGACCTGCGTGACGAGACCACGGATTGGACACATGCAGTGACAAGGAATGGGGAATAGCGCGTGTGCAAGGACTGCAAGGACGAAGTATCCTCCGAAAGGAACCAGTCAGACCTCGCATCTGCGCATCTGAGCTCTCCAGAAGAAGAGAACTATCAAGCAAGGGGAAGGGGGGGTGTATAGTGCAGCGCATACCAAAGTTATCCATGAATCCATGTCCAGACTTTTTCGCTTTTTCCTTGCTCCCGCCCCCAAATCTCGACGCTGCTGCTGTACTTCGTACATCACCAGCCGCCCGTCTCGTCTCCGGCCACTCTAGTATATACCCCTCTGCGCCCTTTGTCTCGCTGGATAACTCGGCTCTTATCCCCCCTTCCCTTTCTCCCCATGCAACTTCTCATTCAAATCATGTTTCGCCTTGTCCTCGACGACCGCCGATCGAAAAGTGGAGGATCATCCGCACACACAAGGATCTAGCTACGCTCGTCGAGCCGCAGAACATCCACTACATCAACATGATAGAAGGTCATCACACACCTTTTTATAAACATAACCAGGCCTCAACTTCTTCTTCTTCTTCGTCTACTTCTTACTCTTCTGAAACAGTTTCTACTCTTACTTCTTCATCTTCATCTGTCTTTATTACTTCCTCTCATTCTACTTCAGCCTTCACATCATCATCCCCGTTCTCACCCAGAGCCTGGTTACCAACACGTCGCTCCCGCTCCCTCGTCCTCAACATTATCACTCCTTCTTTACTCTTGTGCCAAGTCGCCGCCGCCCTTCCATCACCTCTCCAAAAGAGACAAGACATCGACAACTCAATCACAGCTGCTTCCCTAGCAGACGACGACACAGCGGGAACCACCCCAACAATATCAACATACCTCCCCGCGCAAATCGGAGGCATCGTCGGATCCTACGCCCTCTCCCTCGTCCTCGTCGCCCTCGGCCTGCTCATCCTCTCCAAAAGACGCCGCGAACATCTCAACGCCGGCGACAACGAAGTAGAATTCTTGCAACACGTTGACAAACCACAACAGATCGTCACGGTGGCTCCTGAGGAACCCCAGTATAACTTCCCTCCCCAATCTCCCCGGAGCATACCCCGTAGCCCCATCGTGCTCCAGACCGAAAACATTGGCGGCTTCACACCAATTGAATCGCCGCACGAACACCTCAACGCTTACGTGCTCCCTTCCCCCACTTCAACAGTCAAATCTCCCCTAGGCGTTGATCCAACCGTCGATCAGAGCGTCGTCAAGGCAGATAGAGAAATGGCTCAGTCACAGCTCGAGGACATGTACAAGTATGTCATGGAACATGAGGAGGCCAAGCTCAAGGGCGTAGAGTTGCCGCCCATTCCCATCCCCACCGGTGGCGCCGCCAATCCTAGAGCTTCGAACTCCTCTTCGGGGCCTTCGACCCCTTCCACCATCAAGAAGGAGAAGGCCAAACCCGCGCATCTCAACCTCGGCCAGACGGGTCCGGAGGAGAAGCGCCAGTCCAAGGCTTCTGCGCTGTTCTCCGCCCTGAGGTCCCCGAGGAGGAAGATGAAGGGCGTCAGCATCTCTTCCCCCATCATGACTCCCATGTCGGGCACTTTCCCTCGCGAATCCCAGGAGCTCAACACCATCCCTCCCCGCCAATATGCGCCCGCTGCCCCTCCTCCGGTGCCTACTGATCAATTCCCATTCCGCGGATCCAGGAACCCCATGATGCCGCTGACCCCGGAGCTCTCTCCCGACGGCACCCAGAGCATCGACGAGAGGCTCGGAAACATGCCCCTCGACACCCGCGGCCACTCTCGCAACGTCTCCCAGGCCCCCACCGAGGGCGAGCCCGAATCCGCCATCTCGGCCACTTCTCAAACCCCCCTGGTCGGCCTACCTCAATCGCCCAAGCCTGGCGTCAACCGATTCCCCAGCCTTCCAGCCTCGCCGAGGTCCCTCAAGGGCCCAATGACTCTCCCCATCCCCCAGTCTCCCAAGCCCGGCGCCAGCTTCTCGCGACCCAACGCTCCCTCGGCCGTTAGGACCGGCGGCGCTCTGCCGCTGCGTGCCTACGAATCGTCCCTGGCGTCTCCGACTCGGTCCACCGTTCAAACCAAGCAGACCGTTTTCGAGCGAATGGGCCCTCTGTCGCCTACCGGAAGGACTCCCTTCACGGGCACCGCGGTTCCTTACTCTCCTTATCAGCCATTCACGCCTTGCATGCCTATTACGCCCTCGCTGGTGACCAAGGCTGACCGGAAGCGGATGAGGAAGCTGGAGCCTAAGACTCCCACGCTGCAGATGGTCAAGAGCAGCGATGAGATGTGGTAATCGGAGCAACCTGAGAAAAGTTTATGAGTAGTTTTGTCCTTTTTTTTTTTTTTTTTAGATGACGGAGGATGGTTCTGGAGGTTGATGATAAACCGTCTTCGGCGGCGACGCTTAGTTTCGAGGAGTTTCTCTCTTCGCTTGATTGATTTCACCGCCGATTCCCCATATTGTTTGACTTCTTTCTTTCTCTCTTTCTTTTTCATTACTTCTTTCGTCTCACCCTTCTCGTCTCACTCTATTTCCGTCATCTCCTTTTTCGGTTTTGGGGAATCTCACGGCAGGAGCCGAGTCAGATGAAAGACGAGTTGGGTCTCGACCCAGAGATAGGTAACTGTGACTGCGGGTTTCATGTCTATATTTTTCTATGTTGGACTTCTTCATTTTTCCTATGTCGTTTATACCATTTTACAGCCACAGCATAAGTCTGGTGGCGAGGAGGATAGGTTTAGAAACTTGCGAGGTATCTTGCACACTTATCAATGACACTTAATGATCCACATCATATCCGTTCAGGAGGTAAAATAAGCCTTGCCGAGTGAACCTAGGTATACCAGCCAAAACTGACCCGAAAATGTCCTCGGTTAAAGAGAGTTGGGTCAGAGTTCGAGGAGTATCCCTTACTCGATCCTACTCCGTATAGAAGGTTCTCAGGTTAAGAGAGCTGCTTCCTTCTTATCGCCACCCATTCCCCTCAGACAGCCTTGCCGCAGAGATAAGAGGGGGAATAGGTGATAAAAAGGAAGATCCCCACGTAGGCAGTGGAGAGTCTGTGATAGTGGTGGCGATTGATACCTGTCAATGCCAGTCCATGATTGAGTGACAGACACAGAACACACACAACCTGCATCCCTAGTTCGACAGAACCCTTTTCTTGATGCGCCACGTTCCCTCGTACCGGCTTTTTCGGAACCTAGATCAAATGTAGCGGCGTCGAGACCCGGCAGGCAGGATAAAAAAGGATTGTTGTCATAAGATAACCCCCCTTCTTCACATCTAGTGGCAACTTGGGTCATGAACAACTCAATTAACTAGTGACCCGGAGCAAGGGCTCGAATTTGCCTTTCCGGAGCTATAGCGAGCTGATCCTCAGCTTTGACGCGATAAATTGCCTTGCGCGCCGTTGATGAAAGGTTATTCTTAATCCCTAAGGATAACCCTTTTAGCGTCCTCCTTAAGCATAACCTTTATCAACGGCGCGCAACACAATTCTAGCCGGTCTCTCGGGCATAAGCCGGTATTCTAGAGAGAGATGACGTTCTTCGACGCGGTAGGGAAGTGGGTTATCTCCTCTTCGGAGCCGCAGAGTGGGCCACGCAGATTATCATCGGAGTTTCCGGGGTTTCTACAAGGCTGAAATGACGAGCATGAGATTTACTTCGCATGGCGCGTGCAACGGAAGAACGCGGCTCACTCTGCATTGTAACTGATCTCGTGGCTCAAGTCGGCTTAAGATCTTACTTCGTGGCTTTCCGTCTTGAGATTGGGGGAACTTCCCGAGAGCTACTGCAGATGGATCTAGACCTAGGCCAAGGTCCAGGCTCCCAAAAGGACAACCGGAAAGAAGGGAGAGATCCTCCACTTGGGGCGGTCCGAGGTGTGACGTGCAGCGCCAGGTATCAAGACACGAAGCAAAGGGCATAGAAGGCGGAGAAGGAGTGGATGATTCGTCAGATTGGCAATTTAAGATTCAAGATAGCTTGCCCAAATAATTTCGATGATAACTTCGTTGACTTTCGGAGCTGTACTGAATAGGGCTAGACGAAGCGGTTAGTGGACTGGAGGGACCTGACTGGGCGCACTATGAGGAGGTCTAGAAACGCGGAGATTATTCCTCGATACTTTGTCCCTTCGGCCGGGTTCGCGGAGGATGGACGATGACTAAGCGGAGTTGGAACAACTGTCGAAGACTTGACAACTCATTGCTTGGACAGGGAAGGAGCTTGTGACAATGGCCAGCATTTGTTGGAGGGTCTGTTCTATGGTGTCTGAGGTAATGCAATCTGTACAAAGTACCTTTGCAAACGACTTTACCAACTCAATTTGAGCACATTTCGTAATAGTGCGGTGGGCAGGAGTACGTACCTTTGCACCGGTGAGTGTTGACTTTGGCCATATTCGCTTCTGGGCTGATCCCCACCCAAAATCGTACGATGACCGCCTTGCAACATCCGGCCCAGGGTTTTCCTCCAAGGACCACTCACAACCCACGCTTCCGAAGGCGTCCCCAGTCCAGCGACTCAGCGAGGACACATCGCGACCTGCCATTGCCATCCGACCGCAGTCTGCAATCTGGGGAATTCAGCGTCCAAAAAATCCAATCCAGAAGGGATCCTCGATTTACATACAGCGTATTATCCGAGTCCCCCCTCTTCAGCTGAGTTTCGTCTCCAGGCCTAGTAATCATTTTTTTTTTTTTCTGTGTTCGATCGGCAATTTGCCCACCACCACGATCCCGAGGCCGTCAGCGAAAACAGAAAGTGTATTTTTTTTTTTCGGTCGCAGGAGGAAAAAACAGAGGACAGACGGAAAACGGAAACACAACAGGCGGAACGTTCTTTTTCGGAACCACACGCACCCACACCCCCTGCTCGCTTTTTTTCTTCCATCATACGACCTTCGATTGTTCCTTACGGCAATTTCTTCGCATTTTGCTCCAAATAGTCAGATAGCAATTCCTCTTTCGTTCGACTCTCGAGGTTCCTTCACTCTGGGATTTGCCCACTCTCGGTCGCACGCCCCCCTTCCAAGACACCGCCCCTCGTCCCATTGGGCCTCAGCTGTGCCATACTGGCCCATACGCTCCTCTACTCATCCTTCAACCCGCGGGCATCTCGCATCGATTCCCTTGATATCGCCTCATTCTCGACATTAACTCCCATCCGCGGCAGTCCCCGCCCCACCTCGGTCTCCCCCCAAAGCTGAGACCCTGCTTCTGCTGTGGCCTCCCTCCCCCCTCCCCTCCCTCTCCTTCCCGCGGCGCATCCTCGCTCTGCGCGCCCGTCTCGCCCGTTTTTGCCTCGTACCGCCTGCCTGCTTTTGGTGCTGAAACCCCGTTCACCTCCTTTCCGCCCTCCCACGGGCCTAATCTCCCGGTCCGCTTCCAGAACCATCCTTCCCTGTCGAGATCAGCCCATCTTCATAGGGAAGTGAGGCCGTCTCTGACAATATGACGAACCAAGACCCCAATACCATGTTCGGTCTGGAAGACACAAGCAGCCAGGCTCCTTCTTCAGTCTTCAACAACGACAACAACAGCACCAACAACAGCCTCCCCGATAGCGTCACACCCCAAGTGAACCCCCAACTTCCGCAAACAGAATCAAGAACTGCCGATCCTTCTACTAATAGTTCTTTCTCGAACGACGAATCGCGATCGTACTTTAGCACGAACCCTAATTGGCCGTTCGATCCCTCAACCGCTGCAGACCAAGCCTCCGAACAACTATTTCATAACCCTTCTTGGGCCGTTAGTCAACAAGGCGTTGCCTCGGCCCCCATATTTCCAAATCCCATGACAGGTGGACAAAATCCTGGCCAAATAACCGCTCACGG
Organism: Scedosporium apiospermum; assembly: GCF_000732125.1. Taxonomy (NCBI): domain Eukaryota; kingdom Fungi; phylum Ascomycota; class Sordariomycetes; order Microascales; family Microascaceae; genus Scedosporium; species Scedosporium apiospermum. The sequence goes on along the minus strand of NW_015971822.1, from coordinate 489,428 downwards.
CCAGACTAGGAATCCGAATGACGTTTTGAGCCTACCTCCTGGTTCGCTCGGCAACCTCACGCCCGCTCAACAAGAAGCCCTCCGAAACATAGCTATGCCATCGCACATCCAGTTCCAGTCGACGAGCACCGATCAGCCGCTCGAGTCCCCCAACAGCCTGAGGCGCGGCGGGGCCTCGTCGCCCGAGAACGACGGCACAAGACTACCGACCAGGAAGCGGAAGTCGTCGGCCGATGTCGACGAAGAAGAAGAAGAAGACGATGACGGCAATCAGCCCGTCAAGAAGACGGCGCACAACATGATCGAGAAGAGGTATCGGACAAACTTGAATGACAAGATCGCTGCCCTTCGAGATAGCGTACCGAGCTTGCGCATCATGTCGAAGAGCGCGAGGGGCGAAGATACGACAGAAGATCGAGAAGAACTACACGGCCTCACACCAGCCCACAAGCTTAACAAGGCTACGGTGAGTATTTCATCATCAAGATCAAGATCTAGTTATATCGCGCATCTCTGAAGTATCCCTTCGCTAACAGTGGGACACGAAACCCCTCAAAATAGGTCTTGAGCAAAGCAACCGAGTACATCCGACACCTAGAAAAGAGGAATAACCGTCTACTAGATGAGAACCATGCCATGCAACAACGAATAGCGGCTTTTGAGAAGCTGTTCATGGCGGGAGCGATGAACGGCGCCATTAGCCCTCTACAACAGCCGCCGCCGATGCAATACCCTCCGCAAGAGAACCAGCCTTTCATGCCCCCGCCGATCAACAACCAAAATACAACGGAGGCTTCTCCGGCGGGCATGATCCAGGTCCCCGAGGACATGAAGCGAATTCTCCAAGCGCAAATGAACGGACAGCCATATCCGGTACCGCAGCAGCCGTACAACCCGAACCCGTCGATTGTGCGACAACAGCAGATTCAACAAATGCAACAGATGCAGCAAAATCGGTGGCGGAATCAAGCACCTTATCTCGGCAAGCTCATGGTTGGGTCCCTTGCGGGGCTCATGTAGAGAAATTTCTTGCTAGCGCCCACCAAATTCTAGTGGCATGGTATTCCGCGTGGGGATCGGCTACTCCCTATGATGCTTTCATAGGAAGGAAGCCATCTCCATGACTCGTCAACTTGCATGTTGAGGCATAACACACCCTACGCATTCAGGTATCTTTATTTTTTTTTTTGTTCCGGAATAGAGGGCAACCTCTTAACGAAGGAGGAAACACTCGGTCTTTCATTCTTCTCCGCTCTCATTAGAACTCGCACTCCGCTGCCAGGCATTTCTGCGGCACCGAGCCAATTGTCGAAGTGGATCCTAGGCAACCAACATTCGCATATTCGCATATCCGGGATTGCGGCTATACGTTTGATTGAAGGATCTCAACCATTTTTTATTATTTTCCCGAAAAGCAAACGAAGTAACGCGTCATGACCACCTTGCGTTACACACAGCCGATATCGGTACCTCGCCTCGCGTTTCAACACGATGGTCCCTTTTGAGTTCGGACCCGTTCGTTCGTCCGCGTCCGCCACGATTATCGCCGACGACTTGGCCCGCCCCGATGTAGCAGAATTCGATATAGCTCTGCTCGGGGCCTCTTAGCCTTTGGACGACGTTGGTGCTAGGCGGCTTACCTAGGGTTGGATCCGCCTTTGAGCGGGCCACGACCACCACGGGCAGTTTGCCAGCCAGCCAGCACAAGAAAAAGCACAGCGCCGAACTCACTCACACTCTCTCCCGTACAACGACTCCTAGCTTCGACTCTCGCCGCACCTCCTTTTCATTTGTCTTGCGTCTGGGTGCGAGTAAAATCACACCACTCCATTCATTCCTATCTACGTTTACTAGAATCTTGATCCCTCTGGACTTACTGGCGTTGGGGTTATTATTCCATTTTGTACGGTCTCTTGAGCGCCTTCACTCTGATCATGTCCAATTGATACACACTTCTTTTTTTACTTTATTTATTTATTATTTTCTTCTCCTTTTCGTTCTTCTCTACATTCTTATTTCTTGAACTGAACTCTCAGAACTAGTGGCACACGTACGTACGGCTATTGATATATACTGCAACATCATTGCATACGGAGAGGAGCGGGCGTTGGCGTTGTTCATTCTCTATTTCTCTGTTAGTTTAGCGAGTTTGTGTTATTTCGGACGAAACATCACTAAGAGGGGGGAGGGGAGCAAAGAATATTGCGTGGAAGGCGAGAAGAAGGAGAACCAGTCTTTTTTTTTCCCTCTTATTTTCTTTTTTTCCTTTTGTTTGGGTGGTTCGGTGGTGGAAAAAAATCCGTTAAGTTTTTGGGGACGGGTAGATTCGCTCCGCCGCTTCGACTTGCATGGTGTTTTTGAGAGTTATTTATGTCTTATTATTATTAGATATTCTACTTTGTTAGATGCGCTTATAGGATATGATCGGATGTGAAAAACATAAAACATCTCAAGGCGACTTTTGACGAAACCTGGCCATGTCGAGTAACTCGTTTCTTTCGTGTAGACATGTTGGATTGTGATGATCTTGATTACCAGTTTTGGATGGCGGGCGGAGGACGCAGGCCACATTTCATCCTTGTAGGGCCTGTCTGGAAAGCGTCAGATCAATACCGGATTGAGAAGTCGTATCCCGTAATTGCAGCGCCGGCGACTGTCCCGACAGGACGGTTTCTTTATCTTGGTCTGTCTGGGCAAGGCTAGGCACATGAAGGCGAGAAGCACGAGGACACCAACGTCATCGTGGCGGGGTCTTCCAATTTCAGGCGGGTAGCTCCTTTTAACCACTAGACAATAGCGGGGCTACTTCAACGACTCGACAGCAAACTCAGAACAATCTTCACAACGTCTTAGCAGCTCGATATCCTTCGCATCATACACCTCATCATCATCACCACCTCCTTCCGAGCTATTTCAAACTGACAGGAAACGGGGGAGGTGAGAAACACCAAGACCATGAGTCAACCCACGGCGAGGGAGATCCCCCCATTCACCTTCCCCCGCGAATACCACTTTCCACCTTTCTTCACCCGCCAAACCAACCTCACAACACACCACGCCCAACTCACCAAATGGTCCTCCCTCATCCTCTCCTTCTGCCAACACTACCGCATCCACCGCCTCTCCCTCTCCCAATTCACCACCACCGCCACCAGCAGCACCGCCACATCTTCCTCCTTAACTTCCTCGTCTTCGGCCGCGCCACTCGAAACCCTCTTCCACAACCCGACTATAAACCGCCGCCTCAGCACAGCGGACATCAAGGACGTCATCGACTTCATGCGCAAGCAGGGCCGCGTCGAGTCGTACGCCCCCACTGGCGCGAACGGCGACGGCGGGAAGGATGTTGTGTGGGTTTATTGGCGGACGCCGGAGGAGTGGGCGGAGATTGTGGAGAGGTGGGTGGATGAGACGGCGCAGAGGGGGGTGGTTTTGACGGTTTATGAGATTACGGAGGGGGAGACTTGTAGGGGGACGGGTAAGTTATTTCTTCATCTTCTCTTCTCTCCTTCCGTTGTTTTTGGGCGTCCTTCTTGCGGTCAGGTGGCTAACGAGTGGAGTTGTAGAGTTTTATGGGCTGGATCAGGAGTTGATGATGAAGGCTCTTCAGGTCCTCGTCAAGAGGGGGAGGGCGCAGATTTTTGGCCAGGAGGACTCGCAGGGTGTCAAGTTCTTCTGAGAGATGAGACCGGAGGCTAGATTGGGCGTTCTGAGTTTGCTATGTTCCTGTAGACAGACATATGGGCTTTTTAGACAAGATTCCCTTTTTATGAAACAAATATATACCCTGCCCAAGTATTGAGAAGGTGAGAAAAAAAAAAGAGTTGACCAAAGAGAGAAAAAAAAAAGATGTGTTCAAGGCCTCCTTCGAACCAGCATACTCTGCAAATGGGGTTATGTGGTGCTGCAAACAGCTCCACTCCTCGCTGCCTCATAACGCATGGTTGCTTAATTTGGCCAGGAGCCCTTACGGTTGCCCGATCGGACATGAGCTTCACCCCATAGGCACATATATAAAGCATTTTGCTGCCAGGTTGGTGCTTAATAATGAATTTGATGGGGAAGGTGCTCAGGTCTCAGCACTTCCTTCACTCCTTCCTTCCTTGTTTCCTAGGTTTTTGCAGGCTCTCATATATCTCTATCACAGCTCCTTGATCTAAGTCTGGTGGGCAGCAACAATGAAAGCTGAGCCCGATTCTGTTCCATTGGCATATAGAAAAGAGGGTAACTTGGAACTCCACCCTCTCCCTCCTTCCAATACTCACTTACACCTGAGCACAGCAGATTGATATCAAAGTTAAGCTGAACTAGACAATGTTTTGCTTCAGTCAACTACAAACATCAATGTACCAAAACCAAAACCCAATAGGTATCCGAAACTCCCGCTAAAACCAAGCCCACTCCGAGTTCCCAATTCCCAGCCATCCTCATCTTCCTCCGGATAAACCCAGCATGCTCCCCAAAACACACAACAGACGACATATACCATCAAACTACTTCTTGGACACCGCAAACTTCTCCTCATCATACGTCACCTCCTGCTTCATACAGACCTCCAACAACCAATCCGGAGAAACAATCCTCGCCTCCATATTCCCCTCCGTTGCCATCTTGCTAAACTTCGGATACAGCTCCCTCTCGGCGGGCGTATCCGACGTCAAGAGATAGACCGGATCGGGAGCCGCCCCGCCGTCCTCCTCGCGTGTCGTCTTCTTGATCGTGTTGTGCTTGCCGTCGTACGTCTTCCAGATGGCGTGGCACGCTACGGCGATGGTCTCGTACGTCTTGACGCCGTGCCGGATGTGCGGCGTGCAGTAGATCGGCACGCCCCAGAGGAGCTTTCCCGCGTTGGATCGGGCCCGCGCTACGGACGTTGATAGCTTCATCTTGTTGGCCTTTTCGCCTTCCTTGTCTACGAGGATGAAGTCGTTAGGGTCGACGACCTCTTTGCTCGTGAGGACGTGGTCGATGAATTCGGTGGATATCACAGTCGCGCCGCGGACGAGGCCGCAGAGGAACTTGAGCGTTCGGAGAATTCGTGGGGCCACGAGGTATTGGCAGGCACTGTTCTCCGGCAGGATCCTGATACCGAGTTCGGCTAGTTTCACCTATGGCGGCCAATCTTAGTAACAGATGAAGGATGAAGAGCGGAGTGGATGGATATCTGGGATTAGGACTTACCCTGTCCTTGTCCTCTTTCTTCGGCTCGTCGACCCACCGCGCGTACCCCGTAATCGTAACCGTGATATTATACGGCTTCTCAATCCTCCTCCTCTTCTTACTCGGCTTACCACCATCGGCCTCTACATCAGCCTCCTCCGCCTCAGCACCCTTGCCCGCTTTCTTTCCCTTCTTCTTCACCTTCTCCTTCTCATCATCCCCCGCCATATCAAGCTGATCAGCCGCCCTCTTCCCGCCCCACGGTCCCCGACCATCCTTGCTATGCCTCTTCTTCTCCTTCTGATACTGCTCGATGTCGCTAGCAAGGAGCCTCAACGAAGCAGCCGCCTTGCTCTTCGCGCTCCTGCCGCCCGTTGACAGCAACGACTCGTCATTCTCCTTGCCTGACGCGACGTACTGCTTCTTAGGTGCCGGCGTCACGGGCTTCTCTACCACCGCCCTCGTGGCTTCCTCCCGCCAAACCTTGACATCCTCGCGACCGATGACGACGCCCTCGGCGGGACCGTGGTCGTAGGCGTTCGCTTGGGCTGCCTCGAGGATAAGCCGTCTCCTCTTGGCAGACGGCGGTAGATCCTCATCCTCCCCGGGGTAGTACTGTTCGCGCAGTCGCGCCTCGTCGAAGAAGGTCTGGCCGATGACTTCGCCGAGGTTCGTCCGCGAGGGGAAGTGCGTGTATTTTTTGTTGCTGCACGGCTGCACGGCGCACTTGGCGTAGCTCTCCTCGATCCAGAGGTGGTTCACCATGTTGATGCCCCAGTCCGCCGCGGCCTCGCATTTCTCGCTGTTGTCGCGCGCCGTGATGAGGTGTGTGTTCTCTGCTTTCATCGTCTTGGTGTACGTGGCTCCGGAAGCCTTGATGAGGTTCTCGAGGTATGTGCGAGCTTCACCTCCGTAGTTTGAGAGGGTAATCTTAAACCCTTCGAAACCAGGGATGCCGTTCTTGGGGATTGGATAGTGAAGGAGGCGACGGAGGGGAGAGGACCACTGATCGGTGGTGATGAGGTGGTACAGCCAGGCCAAGTTCCCCACATCCTTGCACAGCTTTGCCGCTCGAACGTAGTCCTCACCGTCTCTGTATTGGCAAATAAACATGTTGCAGTCCTCCACGTTTGCCGTCACCTCGCCACTAGAGGCCGTGATGACCTCCTCGATGATGCCTCGCAGACGGGAAGTTAGCGCCAAGTCGTCAGCCAGCATAACCGTCTTGTTCTTGAATACACTCAGTGGTCCCCGAGCAGAATTCCGGGTTGACTGAGGAATATGACCGGGCTGGGCGCTAGACGCCCCCTCCATATGCTGGCTCGACGGAAGTTCAACAGAGTCCTCCGGGTTAGCCCGAAGGATCTCCGCATCGGGCAGTAGATACGGCCCCTCATCAATTCGCTTTCCGAGCTTAAAGCAATCGTCGAACCAATGAGGCAAAACAATCTTAGCCCTATAACCCCTCGCCTTCGCCTCTACACACGTCGGATGATCCGCCGAAAGCGCACAAATATGCGTCGTCAACCGCGTTACATCCGGCGAATCCATGCCCCCCAAAGCAGCCGTCGCGCCAATGATGCTCTCCCTATCCGTGACCGGGAGCCCGGCGCAAGTGATGACGACCGAGGAAAAGATCATGCGAGGATCGGGCGAGAAGGGACGGATCTGGGCGAGGCGGCCCTTGGTGAGCGAGAGTTGTATCCAGGAGTGCGCCAGGACGGGGATCATCATGGCTTGGGCCTCTGTATATTGTGGGAAATCGATGGTGTTGGAGATGATGTGGGTGACTCTCTCGACGGGGATGGATCCATTGAATCGGGGCTCGCAGACTTCTCCTCCATTGCGCTTCACAATCGCGGCCAGCTAGGAACAGTTCGTGTTAGCAAAAGACAAAGCGCGGTTCTGACATAAGATGGGGTCTTTATGTATGGGAGATCGGCCGTACCTCTGCAATTTGCTTAGAAGTCAGTTCTGGGCTCGAAACGAAGGCAATGGAGCATTGCGAAAAGATCTGTTTACTCCCCATCGTGGGCAGGCTCGGTGCTTGGAGCACAGGACTGGGGGAGGAGAACAGTGTCCGCTCAAGGAATTTCGGTACGATCAATCTAGACCAATGCTCTTCTAAAAAGAATCGCTCTATGATCAGTTGAGGCTTGAGGCTCGCAGGTAAGGAAAAAAACCGCTATGTGATGGGTATCAAGGAAAATGGTAATTAGACGCGTGAAGCAGTGGGACGTGATGGCTTCGATTCTAGGCTGCAATAAGACCAACACGCTGAAAACGCGAAGCAAGCAGGCGGTCACTTGACAAGTCAAGTACAGCCAACCAACGTCCACGAAATTTTCGTACTCAGCCCCCTTAATTTGGTGAAATGTACTTATTTGGTGGGGCTCAAGAGGTCACGGTACTTTCATACGCGGTCAAGGCCACTCGCGTGTTGGTCCATTAAAACTCGCGACAAGAATTTGAATTGGTCTATCCGCAACTGGCGCCAGTTGACTTCCCTTCACTGAGGAATTGAAGCCTTGAATGTTTCCCCTGAAATGATTGATATCTCTCCAAGAACATTCCGTTCTTATTCTATTTTAACATTCCTTCTAGTTTATTCTCTAGTTTATTCCCACACGATCCTTTTAGAAGACGCTCAATCATACCAAATAGCATTCATACCAAATCCAGGCTCCGGAATCCTCAACCTAGCAACCCTCGCCAAAAACTCATCCTGCCACCTATAAACCTCAATCCAACCCTCCTGATCATCCGTGATAGCCACCCACTCATCACTCCAATCGCACGGCGCCACGGCGTTACTGTGCCCACCGCTCGTGGGAGTCGGATTCAAGCAAATCTGCCTCTCGATGCTCCCATTATCCGCCAGCTTAAACGCCGCAATGTATCCCGTCAAGTCGAAGCTGTTCGCCCTGCTCGACGCAAACATGTACTTTCCGCTGAACGTCAGCGCGCACACATCGGCGCGGTACATGGTCCACCGGTCGGGAATGCCGGGGGGGATGAGCGGGAAGCTGCGGTGCGTGTAGACGGGCATGTGCGTCTCTGGATCGATGACGTATTCGCAGATACGGTTCCCCTTCTCCATGAGCGCGTAGAGGTAGTTGCCCGTAGGATGCATGGCGACCCAGCGCGGGTGGTCCCTCGCATCTGGGGCATCGACGGAGCCGACGAGCACGACCTTGCCGGAGTCAGGGTCGGCGGGGTCCTTGCGGTGGCACCAGAGCTTGTTGGCCGTGAGGTCGGCCGAGTAGAGGTAGGTTTCCGTGGGGTCGAAGACCATGCCGTGGATGCCCGAGTTGGGCTGGTATTCGTAGTTTTGCAGGTTGGTCTCGAGGGCGCCGGTGGCAGAGACGGTGAAGATGTTGCCGTGGCCTGCGTGCTTGTAGAAGGGGTTGCAGTAGACGGCGTAGGGGGGCTTCTTAGCGGAGAGGAGGAAGATGGCTCGCGTGTTGGTCTCTTTCGAGTTGGCCTGGGCTGTTTTGGGGCTGTCAGTAAATAGAAGGAAAAAAAAAAGACATAATCGCTTCGAGTGCTTAGCAGATTGTGAGTCGCGACTTACGATCAACTCCCAAGGGATGAGACGCCTCGTGGACGATCTCGGAGGGGTTCTTCACAGCGTAGCTACCCCATTTCTTCATGCCGGCTCCGTAGATGTTCTTCTTCGCATGCTATTCATGGCTTGTCAGTGATTGCCTACACAATGGCAATGCGCAATGGCTTGTGGTGGTCGCTCCCAATTTTCCTCGATTTGGAGCCGGATCGCGAGGCATTCACATGTCGCAGTCCTTGTCATCGGCCATGACGAATGGCTTCATGCAACTTACATCGAAGGCCATCCATGATATAGGCTGGTCCTCAGGGATCTCGGTCCTCTTCACGAGAGTAAGAGTAAGCTTCTCGTCATCGAATGCGACTGTGAAGATGGCACCTGGAGGGGTCCAAGTGCCAATCATGAGATGATGGACAGGCATAGTTTATGGTGCTGAGGGGGTAAGCAGAGAACTGTGATTAAGAGATAGACCGCTGCTCTTCACAACGTGAAGACTTGTAATAGCGAATGAGAGAATACTCGGTAGCTACGAAGGTCAAGAAACCAAAATTTCTCCAATTATCAATCTAAAACTCGTCTCCGAAAAAGCAGAGAAAAAAGAACGTGAGGGGCACTCTTTGCCCACCCAGGGGAAACGGCAGTGCCGAGCCACGACAAAGTGATAGCTCGGCCCCCAAGCAAAATTCGGGTCCACATGAATATTGGTACATACAAGTGTAGTGTAGTTCATAGTGCCAAACGTAAAAATGCCGACGTCACTTGGGCGAAAGTGTTGCTTTTGCTGGTCCAATTGCCCCTCGACTCGGGCGGGCTCAGAGTTGATGATGTGCCGTGCCCCGCAGCCGCTCTTTCCCTCCCCTCATTGCCGATTCGGACACCCCCACATAGCACAGATGTACACGACTGTCACTACTGTCACTGTTGTCACTACACGTCAATAGATACGTGAATATGGGGCCAGATTCAACGCCACGATTTTCCCTTAGGCGGATTGGGTGGTGGGGGGTATGGCCGAAAGGATCGCGTACACCGTGACTTTTCCACCTTGACTGGATGTAAAAAACGTGCACTGGATCTCATGCAGGCGGACGGCTGTGAGACGCGGGAATGGTGAGCTAGTCAAGATCGGTCTCTTGTCTCGGGTGAATCCATAACCGCTGAGAACTTTGGACGAGTCTTAAACCATCACGCAGGCTTGCAGTGTTGTGAGTGCAATCTTGAGATTTCGAGATGGAAGAAAATGGAATATAATCCGACAACGGAAGGAGGGGCGGGGCTGGCTTTTTAAGATTTGGTCAGGGGAATTCAAGGATAACCGCCCCTGGATGATTGCTCTGGTGGTTGCTCATTTACGGGTTTCTTCGCGGTTGGTCTATTTTAGATTTAAGCCCTTGAATATCCTCGGTACACCAGTCCGCATTGAGAATCACCAATGGACTAGCCGGGTCTATGGGACCAAGATCAGCAACCTACGATTGTAGTTGGCTCGCTCCCGTTCGAGTTACACGCGGGAATAAAACCGAGGGACTCTACTCTAACCCTACCAGAGTAACACATTGTGTTGATGTGCCTGTCCGCCGCTGAAGGTCCCAGGCCGGCGGATAACAACTGACGGGAGCTCGGTGACTCGAACGTAAGATACCTTTGTAGCTAGATAGAACGTAGCAAACGGGCAACTAAATGCTGCAAGAGAACCCGCGCTCATTGCTTAGTTGGCACTTCTTCTAAGACGGTAGCAAGGAAGAACGCAGAAAAAGGGGGGGTTCTGCCAGTCCGCTCTCTCCAAATCTCTGGTGTCCCAAACCGAGTGAGCTGCCGGGTCTCCAACTGAAAACAGGGATAGATCTCGCGGACACGGTGTAGGATCCTGGCCTGCCCACCCTGAACTTCCCGGGCCGTTCGACCGTTCGATGGGAGTAGCCCGATTGGGTATCTGGCTCTGCTCTCATCTTGTCCAGGCACATCGACCCCCTTCCAAGTTCCTTACAAGGTTTGTGGATGCGGCAGCAGTCGGGACGGTCCCGCCCGTCTCAGCCCGCGAGGAAGCCAAGCATGGTTACTCTCCAAGATGAGGCAAACGCACGAGGACGAAGAAAGATACCAGCAACGACTTTATACTTTGATCCTTCCCTCCATAGTACAGCCTCCCGAGGACTCCTATACGTCATCCAACATGTAGCCCATCCCACCGCCCTGCTTCCTACTCCTTCTCCATTAAGGTACATTTAAAAAATGTGCAATGCGCCCTTAAATACTCCCACACAATGCGAATTGTTTCCCAGAACCCGTCGTGCGTTGTTTGCATGCCCTCCAAGAAATGCATCTCAGTTTGCCCCATCCCGACTCCGAAGAAAAAACTTCGTTCCAGAAAATATGACGGTCCCCTTGCACGGATAAAAAAAGCAGACAGAACAAGAAATCAAACCCAACATGCTATAAGTACAGTATCAGTGTCGAACAATTACTTTAACGTTCCCCATCGAGTGATACTTAGTGGCCACCGCCAAGCATCATAATCGCATCTTTTATGGTTTCATTCTGTAATATCTGTTAGGTACGTCTTTTTGGTGACCTGCTGGAGGGCTGGAAACTTACAGAAGGATCAAGGCTGAGGGCGTTCGTGTATGACCGCAACGCCTCTCCTCTCTTCGCAGGGCCGGACATGGAAAAGGCCTGCCCTAGCAAGAAGTGAACACTTGGTTCATCGGGTGCCATCTGCTGCACCAATTGGAGGTCCCTTAAGGCTTCTAGAGGTTGACCGAGACGCAAGTAGAGTCGTGCCGTCTGCAGCCTAATCAGGCTACCAAGGTTCTCTGGAGGTTCAAGCTCAGTGCCGCGCCGCAGATAGCTAAGCGCTGGCCTGTGCTTGCCCATCTTCTCGAGTACCTAAAGGGAAAAGGGCATAATGTCAGTGTCGCCGTATCCTAGGACAAGACATCGATAAGACTCGACTTACCCTTGCAATGTAGGTCAGCAATGCAGCGTTATTTGGATTAACCTTCTCCGCAGACCGGTAGTATTTGAGCGCCTTCTCGCCTTGGCCCAGTCTCTCTTGCACACGTCCCAAACCAACCCAAGCCGAGTAATGACGAGGATCCACCTGCAGCGCCCTCCGGAACGCCGTCGTCGCCTCGCCGTATTCCTCCGCCTCAAAATGTTCATGTCCAAGGAGGGAGTACGAGTAAGCAAGCTGGGGTTCTAGCTGACCCGCTCTCCTGAAGCACTTAATCGCTTCCTGGTGGCAACGTTGCAGAGAGAATGAGTTTCCCACGGCGCACCAAGTCTGCGGTGCAAGGTAATGATCATCGGAAAGCTCGTGGCCTAAAAATGCAAGTTCCACGTCGTCTTTGAGATGCCACAACACCGTCGAATAAACTTCCATGTCCTCCAGCCAGGACGGAGCTATCTTCCGTAGCACCTGGAATGTTGACTTGGCCTGCTTGTACGACATCATCTCATACTGCGCCCTTGCGACCTTTGACAAAACCCACGGCGTCATATGCTGCTCGGAGGGAAGTGATGATAAAGCATCAATGCACGCTTGCGGCTGGAATTGGCTAAGGTGATAATAACCTGTGCCTAGTTTCAGCAGCAGGTTCATCAAAGCCTGCAATTTCTCCTGATCTAGCGCCGCCGCTGCAGCGGCGACAGACGTCAGTCTTGCCGGGTGAGCAGATTTCCCTGCCGGCGTCGGTGAAGAAGGCCCCGTCGTCTTCGAATCACGCGTCGCACCCGCCGTCGACGACCGGATAGCGTTTGCAGCACGGTTTAGAGCCGATGTCTTCCGTTCTATCGGACGTACAGGGTTTCTCGGCCTCGCTAGCCGCTTAAGGGCATCTCGTGTTATAGCGGAGTCGGTCGTTGACCGATCAGATAGGCCATTCGACGGTGCCGTTTGGTTCAGCAATCGGGCGCTCCTCCGCTGAGGAGCTAACGTCAGTGACGAGCTAGCATATCTGCTTGTGAAAACATCGTTTTCTTTCCTGGTCGACCCCGAAGATACCTCCGCCGGCGGAGCATCGAGAACGGAGCGTTGTCTCTTTTTAGAGAGCGAAGGTATCGCTATTCCCGAATAACCCATGGGAATATCTCCAGACACGCTACGGAGATTCCGCGGCTCCGTAGTGTCCATATTCTCGTCGCCAACCGGCGCATCATTCCGGGAGATGCAAAATGGCTGTTGCATGGCTTCACGTAGACCAGAGTCGAAGGAGTGGCCGGGTCGAAGCGAATTCGCTTTAGCTGCCGGATTAGTGGCGTTCACTTCGGATGGCGCCGACTTTGTTAGCTTGCCGTGATCGGCCTTGTTGTTGGAGCTATCTCGTAGCTTGAATACATTAGCCACGCGAAGTTGAACACCTGTGACCATCATTAGTAATTCTGTATCCAGCATGCACGCGAAACGGTATCCTCACCATTATCGCAAAGGTCTGTGAATGCGTCCCACATGAAGGGGTTTGCCTCGAGGGCTGCAACATGGCTGGCTATAGAAGACTTGACGTCTCCACTCGCTTTGTAGAGTTTCCCAAGGAGTCTGTTCACAGCTGCGAGGTCGGGGGCGAATCGCTCGGATACGGCATGGTCATCTGAGACGCAAAATGTCAGCAATCACGCGCCGACTCTCGTTTGTGAGCGCAGCTGTTGGGGGGGAGAATACCAGTCCACAATCGCTGAGCTTGCCTCAGAGCCGTTATGCCATCCGAATAGTTCTTCTGACGCAAACATGCCTGTGCAAAGACATAGGAGCATCCAAGGTGATGGCCACTTAGACCTCTCTCTCGACTATGTTCCGCTGCGAGGGCAACACGACCCAGCCGAAGGCAAGACAGAGACATGAGATGTATCCATGACGAGTTATCGGAGTCGAGAGCATGTAGCCTTTCGGTGACGAACAGTGCGTTCTCGTAGAGGTCGTTGTCGAGAAAGTCATAGACGAGCCGCAACCGGGCATCCATGATGGAGAAGCCTGGAAAGACGTGGCGGCGTGCTCACCACGTCTTGCGGTGCCTGGGGGATTTGCGGGGAGACACTTTAAGAAGCCCAGCGGCAATCGGCGATTCTAACAAAGGAAGACTTGTTAGTTTGCCATGGGGAGGAATGTAAGAGAAATAAGAGGACAAAAAAAATAACGAGCGAGGCACGTTTGTAAATAAGCGCCCGACATACATTGGCATGCGAGAGGTTGGTTCACGACACCTCAAAAAAAAATACGACGAAAAGACAAGAGCTATTCTCGCCCAAAGATCAATTCAATTCAGCCAGGCTGGCGGGTGTTGGCCTGGTAGAGTAATAGAATGGGTATTATTGTGTGTGCGTGTATCGACGTAGTGGGCTGCGTGAATCGACGAGGCGGGAGGTAGGGATGGTGGTGGTTGTGGTGATAACAACATTGAAACACTCCCGCCTTCTCCTTCACAGATGTACACAACGCGTGCTGGCAACCAGGACCACCCAAGTTGCCTGGTTTTGCTGGCCGCCGAATAACATTGCGTCAAAAATACATCGCCCCCTGCAACGTACCAATCCACAGGCTCCAGGTACACTTGGTTGGTTGGTGTGGTGGGGAGTAACATCAATATCTGGGAGAAGCTTAAGCCACTTGTTGATCACGTGATTTGTGATTTCGCGCCCGACCCCCTTTACGTGATCCAATCAGGAGGAGCATTCCTGCGCTCACCACCAAGATTGAAATGTTCCAGGCCATTGAATTCCTGGTGGCTTTGTTCTTGGAAACGTTCTTGTGTTCAATGACAGCGCTTGTTTTCTCCGCAGAATCCCCTGATCCGGCTTGGGCCTGGTCGGCTGCCAGATGTGGTGGAACGCTAAGCGAAACCATTTAGCTCTCTAAGCTGTCAACCCAAAGCCATTCATTAGCAGGCCGCTCTGTTTGGTGACGAGCTCATGATGTGCATGTTCCTACTCTGAGGCTGAACTAGCAATCATGCAAGAAAAGTTTTCAGAACCAGTTCATTGGGAAGAAGCTTCAATTGTTGCACATGCGTTATGAACCCTCTCAAACCTTAAATATTGAATCCAACCAAACGCCTACAGAAACACACAGGCCATATCCAATATACCCAAGCACAGAGATGCCCGCCCAAGAATTCTCTACTCCTCATCGTCGCCCGAGTCAAAGTCCCCATCGACGTTTGGGTCGGGTCTAACAATGCTGTTCAAGAATGATACCTGAAATCCACCATCTTAGATCTGTCTTGAAGATAGAATGCGAGAAAAGGAAGACTTACAAACGGCACCATCGGCGTAAAGATGTCTACGAGCTTTTCCTGGGAACCTGGCCCGAAAATAACGTTATCTGCGACTTTCTTGCTCAGAACGTAGTTTCTCAGTTTGAAGAGTTCCAGGTCACGATGATCGGCACGAATGCCCTTCAAGACACCCTCGTTAGCATTCCTCAAGTCTCAGAACGAGGAATTATCGATTACCTTTGGCCCCACTTTCATGGCATTTTCCTTGTTCCGAGCAGCAAATGCCTTCAGAGCAACGTCTGCGCTGGAGCTCTTGCTGGCATCGGGAAGAAAGTGTTTTTTCAAGCCTGCGTTGTTGAGGATGCGCCGCCATCGCCGAGGTCGCTCGTCAATGCTCTCTCGGATTTTGTAAATGGATTCATTCTCGGGATGCCACAGGCCGCCGCCGACGAAGCAATTCCCTGGTTCAGCATGGATATAGTAACATGCAAACGGTCCTTTCCTCCCAGTGCGAGACCTTGAGAGCCGTCAGCTGGGAGAAAATTTTAGTAATCGGCTTGACTTACCAGGCTGCTGAAAAGTGAGGCTATACGGTATTAGCCATATGCTTGCACGTTCGCTGAAACGGCTTGTAGTTTACCTTGTATGGCGTCGGGTCCTTGCTGAACCTTGTATCCCTATATATGCGGAAGACGACATCTCTCGCGGGCAACTCCGGGATCGTGAAATCTAGGCCAGAGAGTTTTGACGTGAAGCTCATGACGAATGACTCCCAGTCCTGCTGAGCTCTCCGGAACTCCCGATCGTTCGCTAGAGGCCTGCTGTTAGTGGCAACATTAACATCTGATCTATACTGCTAGAGGCTTACATTTGAGCCACGACCTCTCATTGTTCTCCTTCAGATCTTTCAAGAAAAGCATCGTGTTCTTATGGACAAAGTCATCGGCGTACTCGACCCCACCATCGGGCCTCAGGGTTTCGAGTTTGACCACGGTGACCTTGGTGGCAAACTCGTCCTCATCTCCATCATCATCATCATTTTCTTCTTCTTCGCCCCCGTCTTCATCCTCATCTTGGTCGGCAGCATTGTCTTGATACTCATCGGACAAGCCGTCATCGACTTCCTGCTTGCGTTTACTTGCGGGCGCCGATTTGCCCTTTCGCTTCTTTACATTAGAGGTTGTCAGAGGGTCCTCGGAGTCGTCATCCTCCTCAAAATAGTTGCTCTTCTTCACATTTGATGAAATGCGACGCGACCGTCGAGGTTCGTCTATGGTAGTGGAAGCAGCTCGCTTTCTAGGTGGCATTATGCTTGCATCAAATATATAGAATGTCAGTAGAGTCGGGGTTTTATGCTTCGTCGCTGGATGTTAAAAACGAGAAGGGGGAAAATGACGCGGGGGACCGTGATTGACAATCATGAAACTCAGCCGCCGAATCGACGCGATGTCACATGACACTCTGGTCTGTCCTCGAGACCACCGAAGGAGTTGAAATGTGAACACCCGCAAACCCAATTCTTTAGGCACTCTTACAGAGCTTAGAGAACATCAATATTAGATAGTACAATTCAGTATCCGAGATATCTTTAAAGGGACATTCTTCGACTACCGGGCTAACAATGGTTACCGTCGAGAGTTTCCTCAGCCTCTTTCTAGAGGATGATGGGTACGCTATTGATGACCTCTAGTAACGGTTCTAAGTGACAGACTCCCTCTACCACCATTCTACACACCCCAGCTAAAACCGGAGGCAAGCCTGTTTCAAGAGATTGAGGTGTCTGCCCCTCGGGAGGACATCTGCAACTGACTCGAAAGCTGGTTCCACAGAAACAAAGAATGATTCCTCCGAGAGCAGAAGGTATGGGTTAAAAAGCGGCAAAAGAGGTCGTTTTGCATATCCTTTATATATATAAATCGAGGAATGGGGACGTCCCTGATGGCCCCTATATCAATGCGGTGAATCCACAAAAGGAACACCCGAGACAAAGGGTGATGATTGATTGGTCACTGGTATGGATGTACGGTATTTAGAGGAGAAACCCCACCATGTGGTCCAAGTTGCTCACTAACAATTAATCTTCAGCCCACCTACCCGAATGCGGAGTTCTCGTCGCAACCTGATTGTGCCCCGCATCAGCAGAACGTCTTCGAGTTATCCAGCTTCGTAGCCTCATCTCTTCGTTCGTTTACGCCTGAATCTCCATCCGTTTGCGTCGGTTGACTTGGAGAGTCCCCCGTTCCAATGGACCACATCGACACAATTTCCTCCTTTGTCGAAGGAGCCCCTCCAGGCGAAGTATGTTGACAGTTCCCCCTTTTTGCCTCGAAGCACGAGCTAACGAGCGAAGCTCGACGACGTCATTGCAGGTACGAACACGAACACCGCGTCCGGATTGAGAACGAAAGTCTGACAAGCTGGAATGCAGATATCAAGGCCCTTACGATATCGAACCCCCACGTCGTCGCCAAACTCGGCCCTGCCTTCGAGAAGTACAATGAAGAACAGTTCACAACGGTTAAGCTGCCCGGGGGCAGTCAGCATGTGAGGCAGTTCCCGGGACCTAGGGATATCAACAGCATTCTGACGCGAAGTTGAAAGGTCATCGTTAGTTCACACAGCTCCCTCGGCGACGGGAGGTATTACGACGTCGGAAGCTCGTCCAGCTTCCACTTCGACCACCAGAAGCGAGTACGTCGGATAGCATCCATCTTGCCGGTGTCGCCTCGCTAACGCATCATACAGCAAGCAAGCGCCGTACAGTCCCATGTCCTAGATAGCTCCCACACCGACCTCGTGTGCGTTTCCCCGAAGCCGACAATTTCTTCGCATATGTTGTGCTAATGAAGGTGATAGGACCTCCGTGTTGAAGAGTCTCGGAACCTACGTTGGCGAGCATTACCCCAATGCTACATACGGTGTCTATCCCATCGAAAACGACTCCAAGGTTGCAATCATCATTGTTGCCAACAAGTACAGCCCGAACAACTTCTGGTATGTCGGGATCGGAGATAATGTGGGGGGTTTATGATACGGTGCTTGCTGACAATGTGCATGCAGGAATGGACGATGGAGATCGTTCTATATCTTCGATCCCTCATCCGGAAACCTCGAAGGCTCGATTAAAATCGATGTGCACTATTACGAGGACGGCAATGTCCGCCTTCTGACCAACAGACCGATTTCAGTCTCGATCGCTTCCGGCACTGGCAGTGGTATCGTGAAGGAAATATCAGCGGCCGAGAAGAAGTATCAGGAGGAGGTGAACAGGGCATTCACAGGCCTGAGCGAGGGTGCATTCAAGAACCTACGAAGACAGCTACCGGTAACGAGGCAAAAGATCGAGTGGGAGAAGGTGACGAGTTACAGGTTAGGCCAGGATATCGGTGGTGGGAGCTCCAGGAGATAGGTTTGCAGTCCCTTTCTAGCCGGGACCACTAGCCGGGTCGCTCACCACTGCGGCAACCCTGTACTATGAACTGAGCCCAAATGCCGCGAAGCACATCCCGAATTTGAGGGGCAACCCCACACCCACAAGCGTTGGAAGTCACTTGCCGTGGAACAGGGTAAACCTCTACCGGGATCTTATACGTTAGCGTGGGAGATCAGATCTACCACCTGACATACCTCATTACAAGTATTAGGCAAGTATTTTTAAATATAAAGTTTTAGAAGATATACCCGAATACCACTTGATTCGGGATACATTAGGTGGTGGCAATGATTTCTCGCACTAACGTTTACGATCCCGGTATAGGTGTACCATACTAGCGCGGAGAAGCAGATTCGTTGGACAGCCCATCTTAGTCATCAATTCCGACAGTTGAGTTGGAGCTCTGCGACGTGTGGGTCGCCGACAATCACTTAGAATAGAGATAGAGGCAGAGATCGCTGGGAATCAGTTGAATTCTAACTTCTATGATTGGCCCAACGCCCCTGACCATTGGCTTGGAAGGACCTGGACCAGGGATCAATCGACAGCAATCGTACTACTAATTTCTCGGTGCACGGAACCGTCTCCACCCAACCCGTTCGACTTTTGCATTTACTTCGGAGGAATTCCAGCTCGCTCGCTCTAATATTTCTTCACCTTCCCTTTGCTTGCCGCGCTGACCATCCTTTCCCTTCCCTTCCACTTCCTTCTGCCTGACCTCGGTTCTGTATACACATCTGTTCCGTTTCCGTTCCCATTCCGAGCGTTTCTCTCTTGAAGCTTTTGTCTCCTCCCATTGCGCCTCTCCGCCAATTCGTCTCGAGACTCGTCCTTGTTCTTTGTTTCAGAGGACCCTGCAACTCTCACTTTTTCTTTTTTCTAAATCCCGAACCTTTCCTCAACAAACCACCAAAATGTCCGAGTTCACCTACCAAGACGTCGCTGGACACAACACCAAGGATAGCCTCTACATGGTCATCCACGACAAGGTCTACGATTGCACAAAGTTCATCGATGAGCATCCGTAAGTTCTCCAATGCCAATTTTTCGGGGGGAGCCACCCCGCGGTTTCGCGCCGGCCTCCTTTTTTTTTTCAACCCCAAAATTCGCCCGCCACTCCGTCGGATTTTCGGTCGCTTACATATGCCCGCTTCGCTATCGCAGTGGTGGTGAGGAAGTCCTTCTAGATGTTGGCGGTCAAGATGCCACCGAGGCGTTCGAGGATGTCGGTCACAGCGACGAGGCCAGGGAACTCCTGAAGACCCTTCAGACCGGTACCATCAACCGAAAGGTGAGTCTGAATCACCCCATCCTATCCAATCCCGGAAAATATTTACTCCCAATATCTTGTCTCGCGTCGCGCAACTAACGCGAGGAAATCGTCAATTCAGCCCGGTGACCCCGTTCCCAAGGCCTCCGCCTCGTACAGCAGCGCCGTCACTGCCGACTCCAGCAGCATCGGTGTCGCCACGTACGCCATCGTCCTCATCGGCGGTGTCATCTCTTTCTTCGCCTACCAATATGCCCAGAAGCAGGGTCTTATCGCTGCTTAAAGAGCTCTCTACCTCTATCATGACACGGTAGCCCCCGAATTTATAGAGAGTAGCGCCGATTGCATTTGGGAGAAAGGACATTCTTTACTCGGGGGACGGATGGCCTTGCATCTTCTCCTCGCACTCGTTTGTTTGATTAGAAATTGGCGTGGTATCACAAGAACGAAGCCGGTAGTTCTAGCTTCCTGGGAGAAGAAGACCTTCTAGCAAGGCGGGTTGGGAAACGATTGATTGGGACACGATATCTTTTCTCGGTTTTCCTTTTTACTAGAAACAGGAGAAGATACCAACACAACAAAGCGACAGATAGTTTACGGAACCTATGATGGCCAGGCTTTGCAATGCAGTTTAATATTTTTTTGATATAATAAAAAAACGATTTTTTCCAAGTTTCAATGTTTCTTCCAGCTGTCCTCTTTGGCAGATTAATTTTGAAGCTCGGACTCTTCAGGGACCTCTCACATGCATGTGAACTTGGCATTTCCACACCTTTGTAAGCGGGATCAATCTGAGGCCTGGCAATTAAGATCGCTAGATCGCAAGAAACGATTCTTAGATAGGATGATATTCATGAATATAATAAGGAAATAAATTTAAAGCAAAAAAACACACACTTCAGAGAATTTCCCTCCTTTCACATCTGCAGTGACATCTGTTTCCCCAATCCAAACTTGTTGGCAGCTCACCACCATGGATCTGGATGATGAGCTCACCCTTGTTGATGAGCTCAACAGCCCACCAGGCACCTGGAAGAGTCCATCACGTGCAGATGAGAAGGCTATATCACGTGATGCCAAGGAATCCAAAGACAACCCCAGCTCTTTAAACTTTGGCCAAAGCACCCCTGCTCAACACACTCAATCGCCACCATCCGTCCTCCAGAAACATTCCGGCTCCCGAGTAGGACAGAGCAGCGAGCCCGAGTCCCCCACGGCTACGACCGTCCCGAGAGTCAGAATCGTCAAATTCGGCGACCTCAGAATTTCCAACGACGATCTATCTTCCCCCGACCCTCTCCAAGCAGACACCCCAGAGCCCTCTTCTTTCAGCGCCGCGCACAGCCGCGTCGACAACATGTCGTCCTACCTGGAGAGCCAACGGGCAGCGTTCAAAGGCGCCCTCAACTCGGCCGCCTCCAAGATCCAGACGAAGAAGCCTACCATCCCCGTCCCCAGGGCCCCCGCCTCTCCCTCTCCTTCCATCGGCTCGACCACCTCGCGCAATGAACCCGCGACAACGAGCACGCCTCCGGGCAAGCGCAAGCGCACGGACATTGTCTACTCGCAGCCGGAGAACACGAGCTTCGGCGACCAGATCGGCACGCAGATGCACTTTGCTCTGACGTACCTGCGCGAGAAGAACGGACCCAAGTCCCTCGACGACATCCTGGGCCACCTGAGCCTCATGAAGCATGGAGAGCAGTACAAGGAGACCTTCGCCGAGATGATCCGTCGCCACCCCCGCGTCGAGTTCATCCCTCAACCCGACGTCACGGAGCAGAAGTGGAACATGGGCAAATACACCTACCGCCCCATCATCCCGGGAGTCAAGGATAAGACGTCGCTCCTAAAGTTTCTCCAGAACCGCAAGGACGCCTCGGGCGTGGCCGTCAAGGACTTGAAGGACGGATGGCCCGATTGCGAACCCGCCCTCGCCGAGCTCGAGAAGCTGCACAAGGTCCTCGTTATTCGCACTAAGAAGGAGAATAACCCGAAGCACGTCTATCTCGATGACCCTTCCCTCTCGTCCGAGATCGACTCGGAGTTTAAGAACATGTGGCTTCGCGTCCCCATTCCTAAGCCCGAGGAACTCCCGCGCAAGCTGCAGGCTGTTGGTCAGAAGCCTACGAGCGACGACCCCACTGCGGGTGGTAAGATCGTCGCGGCTAAGCCTAAGCCGCAGAAGAAACGGACTACCAAGAGGGTTGGCAAGGTTACGAACACGCATATGGAGGGCGTGCTCAAGGACTTTAGCCACCTTAAGCGATAAAGGAACAGTTCTCATTTGAGATCTTCTGATGGCCACTTAGGGGGAGGAACAGGTGAGCTAATATACAGCCAGCCTCCACGGACTGGCTCACTCACACTCTATCCCTCCTCCGCAGAGAGACAGACTCGGTGGCCTTGTACTATGACATTTCGAGATCATCAGCGGCAAGCAGACAAGGCAGGACGGTTTTTTTTAAAATTATAAAAAAGGGGAGCATAGCATGGCGTTTTGAGGGGAATCCGGCGCAAAAAGGGTGTCTCGAGGAGAAAGAGTTTATCAAATGGGTTGGGTTCTTTCGACTCTTCGCGTTTTAGAGCAGGCGAGGAGGGAGGCAACTCCACGCCAGATACGGTTTGATTTGGTTTGGTTTCGGTTTTTCTTTTTTCTTTTTTGTCTTGGTCTCTTGTTCGTTTCCTTTATGGGTTCTCCGCGTTTGGGGCGAGGAGATCTAGACAATCAATAGACGTATCTCTTGCCGCAATTCCCACTCGCCACTGTAGAGACTGCAGAGATATATCGTAGGAGTGATGGATGGCGGCATTTCTCCCTCTAGCTTTCATTTTCGGGGTCACAGATCACCAAGCAACACATCGGCAACACTAAACGAATCGAGGAAAAGAAAAGAACCATCTATCCATTGTTCTCCGGAATATAGACTGGCCAGGACTGATATCAGCATTTACATACATACACCCTGTCGTCGAATCCTTCAACCATAACCATAGACGAAGCAAGAAATCCAGAAGAAGTGCATGAACAGAAAAAAAATGAGGTAGTCTATATTGCGCAAAAAGACGTTTCACATATCAATCCCTCCTCGTAGCTCGGGCTACCCACCCTTTTTTGCCTTCTATCTACAGAACTGGAAAAAAGGACAACAAAGAGGAGAAAAAAGACCAACACACTTCGGAGACTTGAGACTTGACGAAGTCCAAAAAGGGAGAGGAAGAAACACACATGCGCGAAGGCTACCCTACCGTAAAGAAAAAGGAAAAGGAAATAAAGAGCACAAAAAAAAAAAAAAAACTCCCGCCCTTTCCCTTCCCGCCTTGATTCCCAGCGAACCCAACAGAGGGGATAACCGCCCACTCTGTTTCATAGAGACATCGAAGAAAATCAAAGAGGAAAAAAAGGTGAAGGAGAGAAATTTCACACGAGTTCCATCTATTCCGCGCCATTGACACAACAAAAGAGAAAATGAAAACGACAAGAGAGGGGAAATATTATTTTGAGGGACATAGTAAAGGGAACATTGAGATGAGAGAGTTTCGACTCCGTAAGGAGTCAAGAAAGTCATTAGGTATTCGATAGGGAAAAAAACCAGCCGAGTTGAAAACCTGAGGAGGGCAGATCGTCGGCCGCTCATCGACCAGGCATGTTCGTGCCGAGTCGAGAAGAAGAAAAATAGTTAACACACAGGGGGTATCGAGTGGTCGTTGTTCAGTAGATAATTATTAGTTTGTAGTCCGGGTCTATGCGCATAAAGAGTGACGGTGTTGTTGGGGCCAGCCCACTGCATGTGATGAGTTGGCCTCCTTGTTTTGCATAGAGGGTCTCAGAGCTTGCCCCCAGAGGGCAAAAGAATAGCCTTAAAAGACAAAGGAAACCGACGTTGACGGTCATGTTGACTTCATGAGATGGACACCAAGTTGGGTTCCGTGCTCTGGGGCCTGCGAATCTGACCCGTGTGGGCGTAATAGAACTGATTCATATTGTTCGTCGTTGTTTGGTAGTCGGGATCAGGGTACATGAAAGCGTTGGCGCTACTTTGAGAAGGCGAGCCAGAATGGGTGGGAGATTGCCACCCAAGGCTGCTCATGTGAGGGCTACCGCTGGCGCTGCCGGGACCGGAGTTATGGCTCTCGACGCTAGGCTCCAGTGTAGGAGGCGGGTAGCTCGTTGGGTGGGAGGTGGGTCGGATAGGGTTGTAGCCAGCAGATGTCGTCGAAGTTGGGCTGCCAATGTGGATATCACTCCTCAAGTGGGCCGGGAGAGAGCTGTTCGTGACATACTGCTGGAAATCTTGCCTCGGAAGACCAGTTCCGTCAAGCTGGGCACTAGGAGACATAGACAAATTCCTTTGACCAGGAGAAGGAGTAGTGACGGGAGAGATGTGGCTGGACAGCTGTTCTATCTCGGCCTTGATTCCTTTCACGCCGTTCATTCGGGACGCAAGAGCCGCCGCAGTAGCAGCAGCAGCCTCCTCTATCGTGCCAATATGCTGGTTCTGGTGTCTCGTCAAAGTTGTACGGCGAGTAAAAGTCTTTTGGCAGTTGGCGTAGGGGCACTTGTAAGGCCGGTTACCCGAATGGGTACGTCGATGACGAGCGAGCGAGCTGCTATCGCTGAAGGTCTACGGGGCGCAAAGTTAGCAAAACTTGTGTTTGTACAAGAGATGAAGCGATGATACGTACCCTTCCACACCTCTCGCACATATGCGGTTTCTCGCCAGTATGCACGCGGTAATGCACCGTCAGGGCAGATCGCTGAATGAACTGCTTGCCGCAGTCAGGGTAATCACACACATGAGGTCGGTGACCGGTGTGAATGCGCTCTAAGATTTCCAGGCGTTAGCACCTACAAATATGAATACCAGATATAGAATTCCCTTACCATGTCGCGCCAGATCGCTACGCCTGGCGAAACCCTTCCCACAAGTGCTACACGGGTATGCCTTCACGGGCGGCTGAGGAGCGGGTTGTTGGGTGGGCATGGGCTGGATGGACTGGTTCCAGGTGCCTGGAAGGACAGGGGCCGGCTTATACTCGGTCTGATAATGTTGAGCTATACTCGTGGGTGGCATGCTCGGCAGAGACATGGGTGCGCCGAGCTGGGGGTCATGAGCATGAAGCATCGCGGTTGGGGAAGGATATGACCGAGGAAGCGTGTCGGGAATATCGCCCGATCTAGGCGTCGAGTATCGAGAATGTGTCGAATGTATCGAGCCGTGGGGAGAAACGGATCGATCCAAGGGGTCGGTCATGGGCCGGGAGGCGGCAATCTGAGGTAGGTGGATTTGGTCGGGAGAGGGAATGGATGGAATAGTGTGGTGTGGGTTGGCAACACCGCCCTTTGCGTTGACGAGCATATCGATACCCATCACTTCGGCGGGAGCGGGTGATTTCATTCTCACCAAGAAGGTGTAGAGGTGATTTTCAACGCGGCAACGGGAGCTACTCGAGGTCTCGATCGGACGGGGTTCTGAGCCTGATTCGAGGCAAGAAACAGTCAGCAACCTGTTGGTTAGGATATGAGGAAGACCCTAACTTGTTGTAGTTTTGCTTAGGTGAGATGCAAGGGCTGCACCAACACAGGGTGGTCCGCAGGGAGAAGGAGCGGTGGGAGGATTTGGGAGAAATGGGGACAAGGCGGACAGGGAGATAACAATCCTTTGAGATTTTTTTTTTTTTTTTTTTTTGGGTCTCTCTATTTTTTTTCGTCCCCTTCCTCTTTCCGACCGGTGTGCAGACGAGGCTAAGGCGAAGAGCAATAGGAAGGAGAACGAGCTCACCTGAAATGGGAGATATCAGATTCTAGCTGCCGAAAGTTGATAGGCAGCGGTCGCCAGAGACGTATTCTTGGTGTCACAAGTATGGGACGACTGTGTTCTCCTTAATGCACACACAAGGATTCCACTGCAGGAGAGGGTAGCTGGAGGCGGTATGGAGGCGAAAGGAGCCCGAGGAATTCTGTTTGGGTACAGAAAGCTCCGGTCATAAATTGGCCACCGAGGGCACTAAAAGGCAAAAGTCGGTGGTCGTCGGATAGGTCTGGGGCAAAGAAAGACCCTGACGTCGCGGAGAAGAAGAAATCGGAATGAGAAGATGGTTGATCTCGCGCAGAGAATCGCGGTTCGGACCACGGCGTCTGGATTTGGAGTCGGGCGGAAGAACGCAATGACTCGGTGGTGCTGCAGCTTGGGGAAGAGTGCACGGTTAATTCTGGACTGGAGGCTGCAGCGAATTAGTTTGATGCTGTCTCTACCCAGGCAATAACAAGAGTGGCCCCGGCTAGTTTCGACAACTAGGCAAACACACAGGCGCAAGAACAAGAGGCGATGGGGTTCGATGGAGGCAGGCTGATGACTGAATGGTAGATGAAAAGGATTTTTGTTTGCTTGAGGATCAATAGGAGTAAAAATAGAGTCGGTGGTAAAACGAAGGGCCAAGAAAAGAACGGGATGGACGTGTTTGGTTTGCCAGCCCAAAGACTGAGAGCAGCCAACCAAAGTCAAAAACAAAACCAATGTTATGTCACAGAATCATTCAAGTACTACGCAGGTACTTTTGGGAACATTGAACATTTCAGCACCTAACCAAAATCGCACTCGCACTTGCCAGTTCTGCACTACTAAGCACAGCCAGCACACACGCTAAAATAGAAGGAGCCTTGATGAAGGTGGGTAAGTGCTGCAATCGTGAGTTCTGGTCTGCTGCAAGCGAATCTGGAGAAGGAACGAGGGGCAATGGGACAGAAGAAGAACCGAAGCACAATCAGAAAAAAATGAAAATAAAAATAAAAATAAACGAAAAAGCAAAAGGAAACGAACAGGAAACGAAAGGAGAAATCAAAATGAAGCAACAAAATGCACTTCTCGGCGTGTCTATCCAAGCATTCGGAGAATACCCACTCGCCCGCTGCCAATAGCAAGAAAAAAGAAGTACCAACCTGTTGTGTTTAGGCAAAGAACCAAGTAAAGTAATTGAGTCTCCGTTTACTTCTTGCCAGACAAGCAGATTTAAGCCGCGATATCAGGCGGGCTTTGCGGCCAAATGGAACAATCCAGAATGGTGTGCAGTGCAATAAAAGGAGCGTATCAACGACTCGGCGCTGAGCTTGCGCGTATGGATGATTCGTTTCTCGCGTCGTGGGGCAAGTCGCGATGTGGTCTTCGTCCGTCCTAGACAAGATGGACAGGTGCAGCCGTCCGAGGAGACGGGGATTGTCTGCTTTTGCGCAATGCTGCCAACGGCAATGCTGTGGATTGGATCGAGTCTCCTGCCGCACAAGAGATTTTTGAATTTAACTTCGAGGTCGTGCAGCGAGCGGAAACAGAGTTGGGGTTCGTGTTGTGTTGCTTGGATAAGTTCGTCGACTGGATGGTGGATTACAAGAAGTGTAAGACAAACGCACCAGGCGGACCAACGAACGGGACAAGGAAAGAGAGGTATATCAAGGTTCCCCAGGATATTATTAGAAAGTTGGAGTTGGATGAAGTTCTCGTGTGCCAGGGGCAAAACCAAAACGAAGGGATTACTGTAGGATTTATTGTGACAAGGGAAAGAAAAAGGAGGGAAGCAAGGACGATGCAGCGTGGTTCAAGAAGAGGGTGCAGTGATCCTTTTCTTCAGATCGAGACGAAGAGCGATGTTATGTTCCAACTCCACAACGCCCAGCCAAAGTACATTTACTCAATACGTCTACTACATCCTTCGTCTCCTTCGTCCACCACGAATCATTGCTGATGCTTCGTCGAAGGACCTGATGATGCAGAGACCCAGCCCAGACCAAGTATACTTCCGTCTGTACCTGCCGCTACCCTGGAAAAAGTCTAGAAAAAGACTTGTCGTCCAGGGTGTTATTATTACGGAGTGTTTCGTACCTCTCTTACCTGCACCCTACCGGAGGGGTACAAGACCAATGAATATCTCGCATTTCATTTACCCAACGGAAGGAGTCTGGAAGGAGTACTTCGTATATGCTTGTACATCGTGCGCCGGTTCAGGTACTCTACGTCCCAAGTATTATTACCACCCCCCGACGGGCGGATTAGCTTGGAAGCTGCTGGATGCTGTACCCCAGAGTGCAGTGGTTGAGTATTACACTACACCATTAGTCTATTAACTTCGTACCTTGGACGGATCGTATTCATCAAGGATTACGACACTTTTAACGCAGTCGTTGCCCTTTCCAAAATCGCAGTATCACGACATCACAACCACGAGATGGACGGTACTAGAAACGAGGCTCTTTTTCCAAGACAGATCTAAACGTAAAGGATCTTGTCGATGCAAGGTACAGGACTGTCTTTTTCTCCCCTGCTTCATGCGTTGTCCTGACTGAAGCAAGGTACATTTCGCAAGAATGTGAAGAAAACCCTAGGGCCCGCAGTTTCTCGGTCGTTGGTGTGACGTTGGGGCTTCGGGGATGTTGTCCGGGGGTGCACTGAAGCGCGGGCAAGGGACCCAGACTGGAACCAGGGCCCACCCGGTTTGGAAAGTCGAGCACTTCCCTTTTTTTCTTCTCTTGCCTGGTGGTCCCCTTCGCCCCAGCTTGGGCCACAGATCTGTGTGTCGAGCAGGGATGGGGGGGTGTGTGAGAGAGAAAGCGAGGATACTTCAGAACGTGCGTGAAAGTGAAGCAGCCCACTCCCTCATCAGTCAAACAGCAAACACTTCCTTGCTCTAACTGCGCCTACTAAACCTATAAATAAAAATCCGCCGAGCTGCGGTCCCTGAAGGGAGAAACTAGAAACCAATTGTGACGATGGAGATAGAGAGAGCCAACGCAGGAACGGAACAAAGGGAAATGGGAGAAAAACAAAAGAATAGAATAGAATAGAAAAAAAAGCACGCAGGGCACAGGTGTGGCTGCCACGGAGCTCAACCAGCATCATCTCGGCACGCTCCAGATTAGAACCAGCAGGGTGGTATGCGCACTCCAATAGTAAGAGAACAACGCGTGGAATAGCAAGGAACATGAGGCCATAACCAGGATCCTTCACAATGCGTTTTCCTACTAAACTTTATGAGATCATTACAGATTGCATGGAAGAGAGGGTTAATGGTAATGTCAATTCCAGGGCTGATGCTACCTTGCGTGTATTAGTGTGCTGGTAGAACTGTGAACCGTGCTACTTCACCACGCGATAGATGGACCAGGTATCGTCGAACTTTGCCTCGATTCGGCAAGTTCATCGGAGCTGCCGTGCAAGGTCCTGACCACGGGGGCCCTCCCCCTGGCGTTGCGAAATGCCCGCCTGCCTGGTCCTTCTCCAGATAATAATATGTATGTAGTCTCCTGCGTTGGTTTGGGGGGCCAGGCCACAGGTTCGCATTTGTTATCTCGAGCTGCGCTAGAAGGTTAGAGCTGACCAGTAGATGCTTCAGACGCTACTCGCAGTGGATCATGAGCTTCCTCTATCCCCCTAGGCTCCGTGAGATGTGATATGCAGGATGAAGTCGCAATGGTTCCTAACCCAGATGAGAAAGGATCACGATCCTGCCGTCGAAACAGAAAACAAGATTACACCTCTTATTGCATATTCCTCACGCGGATTGTTTAGAGGCTGCCAAGCTGGTTCGATTACATGGTATCCCATCCTTCCGTGTGGAGTATTGGCAACGGCCCAAGGGAGAAGCCACGCGACGAGAGCGAAATAGCGTCGGATCTAGCGCAAGATTCTGAACGTACGAAAGTACATGTGCGGAGTATAGTGTAATGCGCAGGTCGTGGGCAGTGGGCAGGCACAGATCAATTTGCATGTGGTACGAAAGTAATTTGCAATCCCAGTGAAGCCAGAGGTTTGCCGGGCCCTTCCGCCGGGCCCAGAAAGTGAACAAGACTTCGCTCTCAAACGGACGAAGTGCCGTCCTTGTGCCGTTCCTTGTGAAGAAGTTCACGGGACGAAATGGTTGGGCACAGGATGATTCGTGCGCCCAGAGGGCCCTGAAGCTATTCGCTTAATGGTAGTGGACTATTTGTTTGGTAATTTACGGTGCGGTGCGGTGCTAGGGCGTGGGATGACCCTACTCGCAGCGTGCACTACTCAGTCAGTACACTAGAGTCCAGCGTTGCCCAGTCCCCATTCCTTCAACATCGCAGATCACCGATGGAATCGAACAATTTACGTCAAGTAATAGGACGGGTGTGACTAGTGGCATTAGTCAATAACGGCAACCTGAAATCCTCATCTTACGAAGTACTTCACATTTGGAGCTCTCGTCCAAATTAAGCATGGCGGATGACGATCTGATATTGTGGAGATGTCTGGTAGCCTCAACTCGGCCGGGCGATGATCAAATAGTCTTGTACACCTGTACTTTGGCTTCGTACACTAGTGTAGCTCCTTCGTAGTACGTAATACAAGATTAACCACATGCACGCTGCAGTATCAAATGAAAGACTTGCCAATACCTCGTGCTCGTAATGATGGTGCCCAATTTTAGCTCTTTTCTGGGAGAGCATAAATTTGGCCGTCCAGGTCCGGCTCGCATAACCCTCTCTCCCATGAGAATCTCGTCCAATCTCGTAGTGAGTCGTTAGCAAGGGAGCGAACCAAGAAAATCCAAAATCTCCCCCTCAACTCCAAGGGCCCAAAGGTAGCACAGGTACCATTGAGGGGCAATTGATGGCTCGTCGCTCATGGTCCATCCATCATGGGAAAGAGCTGATGTTCTCGGGAGCTTCAAGGAAGCCGGGCATGCTAGGCAAGGACCACATCGAGGTCCAAGCATGGAAGAAAAGAAGAACACAGATGCCAGCATCGGCAAGGGCACTAAAAAACCACCCTAGCAGGTCAGGAACGCTGGAAGTGTTCGGTTTCGTAATACTTGATTGATGCAGGCATGTTCCAGGGTAAGCCCCCTGAGAAGAAGCACAGGACGAAGAATGTTCCATGGACCTTCGATGCAATAACTCCAGGCTTCTCCGTTGTACGCTAGACTTCTCAGCTGGTGGGCCTGTTCTTGGTTCAAAGTTGTATTGATTCTCCACAACAGCACATTCTACACCCACCAAGTATGCCTCCGGAAGGGGTGGAGGGAACATTCGCATTAATTCAACCCACGCTGAGTACCCATTTTCCAGTATACATCACGGATACATTGGTGATTGTATTAGAATGTGCGCCCCAAGTTGTCCATTCAAACCGAATCGCCTTGGTCACTTCTCAAAATGGGCTAGCTTACCTCGTTTGAAGCGCTGCTTCGTACGAAGTACTTCTTGGAAAATGAAGGCTGCGGGAAATTTGTTACCCCGTATCGCCCATCCACCAAGTTCATGATGCCCGCAATCAACGATTGAACAATCCAACCTGCATCTATTGATGTAGAGTATGAACCAGCACCGCCTTTCGTGACTTCAACGTTGGCTCGTAAACAGTTGGGGGTCATGCATTATCGGGGGCTGCGACTCCCCGGCGAGAGGGAGACAGACGTCAAGAGTCAACTGGTGCCTCCTGCATGACGCAGCGCAACTACCATCATTTCAAGTCGTCCTCCGCCTCGCCTCGGCACGGATCAATCATGCTAATAATAAACGCAAAAGGGAGATAATATCAATTGATCAATTCCGAAGTACAATCAATGCCCATGATACCGATTTGGCAGGCTGGCTGATTTACCAACATTTGTTCCCCCCTCCTTATGCGCAAATTGATAATACTGCGGGCATATCTCTTATTTCAGAATAGGGGACGAGACGGATGAAAAAATAGTATGTCATACTGATACGATTAAGATCGGTCGTCGTATCCATTCTCGGTAACGACAGTTAATCCATAATCCATCCTATCTTCCGTCCCATCCTCAACGGCGAGATCGCCCTCATCAGACAGTTGTGCAGGGACACTCATACCGCGGAGGTGGCTTTCTCACAGTACTTCGTATGGTCCGCTTGTGTCCTTCTTGTCAATCCTCACCACCAAGTCCAAGCCAGACACGTCCTTTGCCATTTCAATTATTCTCAATTGGCCTGTCAGGCCTGAACGGATTTGGGATGGATGTCCATTAGCGCCGAGATATTGCAATGCGACATGGTGGTTGGCTGTGTGGAATTATGCATGGGGTCAAGTGCAGCCAGACCCCCCATCAATCACATTGATAGTCGACCCAGACAAATGGAAGGAGGGGGGAGTGACCACGACAACAAGCTGAACTGGGGAAGGGCGAGGGGACGGCTGGGTTGGTCCTTCCAGAAGATTTCTAGAAGCGTTTGGCTGCAAGCAGGCGCAAGACCCCACCCGTCTCATCTCAGCGACATGGAAGGTGCGCATGTACTTCGTACGAGGTACCTCGGTACCAAGACAGGTACTTCCTCCTCTCCATCGTACACTCGTTTTTGGTAATTGATCACTTTAGTCCCTCCTCCATGACCTGCACGCTGCAAACTAACCCGTTCCAACCAGCTCTGCTCTTCTCCTTCTCCATTCAAGACCAATTACAAGGGCACTACCCGAAGGAACCAAAGACCTCATGCAGGAAATGGGCCAACACTATCCAAACTTCTCCTCGTGGCAATGGGCCCATTACCACGAGGACATGGGACGCTTCAGGCCGCCGTGGTTTGGATGCAAGTTTGCTTCCTATCGCACGACGAAGACCAAGGCTTGACCGTCGAGGGGCTCTCTTGCTAGCTCGAAAGCATTCGGAATCCGAAAAGCTTGATGCAAATGCGTTCTGCTCGCAAAATGCCTAGACCTTGGAAATCGAGGATGGCGATCAGCTGTCCGTGCGACGGGACCAGGAAATCCCTAAATGACTTCTTTTTATCTGCTCCTTTTTTTCATAATATTTCTTCCCGAAGAATACCATACAAGTGTGTTAGCCGACAATGAAAGGCTAATGAAAGGCAAAGAAAACAATTCCGCGATGAATTGCTTTCCATACATACCTCGTTTGTCGGGAGCTGAGGACGGCATAGTCTTTCGATTCCAAATCCGGGGGAATCGTCCAAGACGTCCAAGAATGCAACGCACCATAATCTCCGTGAACGGGACTAATTCGGACAAGAGGCCCTGAACAGGTCGACGACCCATGGCAAACTCATTCGCTTCGCTTCGAGATCGCACGGAGACCAGAAGCTCCGTTGTGACCGGGTACTCACTTGACTCCCACACTACTGCAGATGGAAGGGGTACAACTGAAGAACATTCTACGGCGCCTTGATCCCTGGTCGGGATCTGCAAGAAGCAGCGGGGACGCCTCCCAAAACCGCCAGCCAGGCCACGTCTGGCTAGCCTATCCCTTTTTGGTAAGTCCACTTGTTTCAGGCCAGCCTCACTCTCTCTCAAGTTTCCCCCCGCCAAGGGTCCTGCCTTTTGGTCGTTTGGCCCTATGTCAAACTGAGTAAACATGAGCGAACCAGCAGCGGAACGAAATTCGAGGATGAGCGTGGCTTGAGACTTGTCTGTGTGTCTGCGAGCAGAACAACCTCCCCGGACGACGCTCGGTCACTTAATTCAGGGCCACTAGCGGGCTTGTTGATCACGAGAATTCCCCAGTTGGATGGGTCGGCAACCTTGACTCTTGGCAGATACCTGCACCTATCAGCTCGGCGATGTCCTCGATCTGGGGGGGACCCAAGATATTCCAAGGGTTACGGGTCAGGGGAGAACGTTCCCACGTAAAATCCTCCGGCCATGCTGCAGAATTTCGCCTAGGACAATGAGTCTATTCTTAGCGAATTTGGGGGCAAAGTACAGTGGACCCCAGCGGAATTAAT
Source organism: Scedosporium apiospermum (assembly GCF_000732125.1). NCBI lineage: Eukaryota > Fungi > Ascomycota > Sordariomycetes > Microascales > Microascaceae > Scedosporium > Scedosporium apiospermum. The sequence continues at coordinate 456,080 of NW_015971822.1, read as the reverse complement.
CATCCTTTCTTGAGCTTCTGAAATTGTTCTCGAAGAAGGGAAAGGAAAATAGAAATTTGTGTGTCGTGGCCAACTTTTGACCAAAGCCTCATTTCTCAAAACCCATCTGAGCTGCAATGGCGGGCTCCCGTCGCAAGTCCCTGTCTGTGTGAGAGAAGAGGAGAGAAAAATGAACAGTGCAATGCTCTTGGCCCCCTCTTTCCCGGAAACGCACGTTTATTTCTGCGACCCCTTCTTCAAGTTTACCTGGTTCTCGTCGAAAAGCATAGTCCCACTTCCTCTCAACTTTGATGCATGGACGGACGGATTTGCAAATGCGACTGGAGATCATGACGGCTCGCCATCATGGATATTCCCCGTCCTTGGCTTCTCTACTTTGTAGCTGGCTCTCCCCAGATTCGAAAGGCTTCTTTGGCCTTTGATATTCTTCGTTTTTCTTTTTCCGTTGGTAGCAGGGCGGTTAACCAAATCACCAAATACGAAGTTTCCGATAAATAGCGCTCATCCCGCGAGTGTGGAAACGACGTGATGAAACCAGCCTTGTTAAATTTGCCTTGCTTGTCATCCCGCAGTGTTTGGAGCGTTTCACAGACATGAATGAATCTCGTGTTAGACATACCCAAATCGTTCAGTGGAACCCTTCCTCACGGCTGCATTAGAATCAATCGGGAAATGTGGATATCATCCCGAAACTCTCTGCTCAGTCCACCGTACGGGAGCACAACACATCTTCATGTGCTCCTTCTTAATCGGGCTATCTCCACACATCTGGAACCTGTTTACTTTTCTAAAAAGAGAGCGCCTTTGTTTCGTTTTGATCTCGCTGGCGCGACCCCACGAATGAGGCCCTCACGAGATATCTCCTTGTTGCATGATACTCCTATCCCCCGCTTCTCTTGGTCCCCCTTTTCCTGCGAGATCTTGCGCATGTAATGGAATCGGCCCTCATGATCTAGCCATTCTGGCTTTAGGATGTGAGGCACCGGGGTGTATTTCGTATGTCGAGATAGGAGAAGGTGTTTCACTTCCCTAATAGGAGTCGGTGAGAACCTGCACTCGCATTCTCCATCTTGACCACCAGAAAGCCGCATTCTCGTAGTTTACTATGCCCCTTCATACTCCTATCTCTCCAGTACCAGGACCATCTCCTTTCTTTCCATATATCCGAAGAGGGCCCTTCTATGGGTGTTCCATCGATATTCTAGAGTGATGCCGGAGAGGGCCCGGCCATCCATGCCCAAGAACAGACCAGCCTAGCGTTACAGCCCATCCTGGCTCGATAGCTCGCATTGCAACGGCGTCTCTTTCCTACATACTGTCGTTCTTGTCTATTACAATCTGCACGCCATCACTGTTGCAGAGTTGCTTCCCGCAGTAGCACGGCCCCTCTTGTGTATGTTTTTGGTGTTCTTTTCGCAGGCCTTTATCTGCATTACCATCCTCGAAAGGAAAATGCTCAGGGACTGGTCTATGAGATCCGTATACTCGCGGACCGCTTCACCCATCGGTGTGTTAATCCCCATAGGCCGTTCATGCCAGGGCAAAGTCCCGTTTCTGTGAGCGGGTCGAGGCGATCCCTTACTGTATAGGGTCTCCTACTTTCTACACTTGCATATCCCACGGACTATTGTATCCTTTTTGTAAAATGTTCTTGGATGTTCAACGGCGGCGAGGCGAAGCCTACTGTGCGCTTGAAGCCAGTCCATGCACACTAGCAACGGGCACTCCCTCTTCCGCCCTCGATGATCACACTCCTTCAGCAGGGCAGTGTGCCCACCCTCCCACGACCTGGTGTTATGTACTCTCGTAGTAACATCCGCACACACCCAATACTGCTCCCATACCTAGGCATCTCGGGGGGCTAGAACCCGGGAAGAGACGGATGATCCGAGGACTTGGGGCACCAAGGGGACCCGGCCGGAGGGAGGGTATGTGGTTGTAGGTCCGTGACTCAGTTCATCTCTTCATTTGCAAAAGCCCTGGGCAGATGAAGGACCAGTATATTGTAGATTATATTATGGTCTTTTCGGAAAAGCTGAACTCCTTTCGGAAACTACCCTTGCTTTCAGTCACGGCATGATGGCGACGTGGTGATCCTTTACCAGGGATATATCACGAGGGGGTGGGATTCCGCTATCGGTGCTCGTCATATTGTCTGTCATATTTTTTTTTTCCAGCCAAAATGCCTATCTGGAAGGGTTGCAGGGTGGCCTCTCTCTCGATCCATTCTTGGGCCGGAGGCCAGGGTAAGGAACCTTGGCTCATGCCCCATGGAGAATAAGACGAGTGGTGTTGTGGTGCCAGGTTCTAGATTATAGCAGCCTCCCTTTTACCGCGTGTGTGGAAGATGGTCCGAACCAGGCCTGTTGTGTTGACCGGTCCTCTCGGAGACCAGTAGATTAAATTCGTACGTGTTTTCCCCCTGTCGCTTCTCCTCCGTTCTCCGGCTGACCATCGTGCCATCGGCCTGTAAGGCAAGTTTTGATACACGGACCGCCTGGATGATGGGGCGATCGATCTCTCCCTCCTTGGTGGGTATACCGAGTGTGACCCAGTTCTAATCCCTCTCCGGTTAGTCGATAAGGCATTTTCTCTCAAAAATGAACCCATCGCTGGCCGAAAATACTACACACGTCACTCCGAGATAGAGGGTCTACTACTCCGTACGGCCACCAGTTTCCTAATTCGAGATATCACGTAGATTATTATGCCTCATTTACACACTCATCCCATAAAAGGGTCCTTTGGTCGGTCCTTGTCCATCTTTTTCATCACCAATAACACGACCTTGTGATGCGGTGCCGAGGTGCCGGGAACACGGGAATTTTTACAAGACCAGGTGTGCCCAGACAACATGCACTGCTCTCGATATTACGACTTGGGGGACCACACCCTTGGGTTCCTCTCCCCTGCCCGGTCGTGTCTCAATGTGCCCTGAGCCTCGGTTCCGTGTCACCGTACCCTTGCTCCTTTTTTTTCGGGCAACCCACCTTCTTGTCGTCCTTTTGTCACTCGCAAGGCTTCGAATATGGCCCGTTCCTGGCATGTAGATTCTGCGTTGTTCGGCTGGTACCCAAGCCGGGCGGCCGGCATTTCCATTTACTGCTCGTGGGAGGGAAATGCTTCCTCCGCAGTTGCCGGTACTGACTGCTTGGAGGGCATGGGATGCATTAATTGCCGGAAAGCAGTGGCGGGGGCCGGGAAGATACTTGGAGCTCTTTCAAGTCTATGCTCATGACTGGGATCTCGAGGCCATGTCCTCGCTCTTGTCTCCCCTTCCCCCGAATCCCCATGGCGAATTAATTCTCCTCCGTAAAATGTCATTGGAGAACTTGACGTCTAGAGTCGGCGACTGTAAAAAAACTCTCCTAGAAAGTAGAGGTTCTCCTCGCCGGGCTTTGCTACTCATCCGAACGTGCAGTTCCCGAGGACCCTTCAAACACCCCCCTGGTTCTCTCCCCGTCAATCCAACCCGTCCCATCTCTCCCCTCCCCAAAAGGTAAAAAAAATAGAAAGAGAAAATATAATAAAAATAAACAAAGAAAATCCCTTAAAAATGAGAAGTGAAATCAATTCCCTAATCAACAGCACGAAACTCCGCCCAAGCAAATGCCCGGTTTCCGCCCTCCCTCTTCCTCTTTTCCCAGGGGGATCTCCCTCGCAGCGCCGATCCCGGGGTCCGGCCCCCGGTTTCCCTTTTCTCCACCGCCGCCCTCCGCTAGGACAATACCTCAATCCTCCTTCGGATGCCAGTGCACCTACGAACGAAAATAATACGGCGGTGTTCCCTTCTGCAGATCGAGTTCCATATTTGATCAAGGCTCTGCATCTCGCCTAATTCGTTACGTGCTCGAGCGCTTCAAACCTTAAAAGCTCGGATCCGGGTTTTCAAAACGACCGGGCACAGATAAATAAAGAGACATGCTCGAATCGGAGAAAAGAGATATTGTCATTGCAAAGAGAAGGGGAAGGCAGAAATGGAGTAGCCGCTGCAAGTAATATGCACACCCCCGAAACAAAGTATTTGCAAAATGCAAACAAGAAGCGTAGTATCCCGTTCCCTCTTGTTGAAGGGGCCGTTTTTTTTTTTGGCCCCCTTGGCGGGAGAGGTCCTAGAGTAGAAACCCTTTTTTTATGTCAACCCTCACACTATTCTCGTTCTGGTTGCTTGGGGGCCTGATCTACGCTTGGTGGATTGCTGAGCTCGCCTCGGCTCTCATCGAGACAGCTCTTGATCATCCGCGGTGTGTCTGATCGGGGCATCACGGTGCCGGGCCCAACTTACGCGAGTCCCCGCGGGGAATCAGGGATTATGGTTATGGGCGGAATAAGGGATTGACGTTACATGCTCAATTGGTCATAGGATCGATCCGATTTCGAATGCCGGGCGTTCGACAAAGAGTGCACACACTTTGAGAGGGCTCGTTCTCATCATGGCAATGATCATGGAACAACATAATTAATAAAAGAGGCCAACAGATCTTGACTGCTCAGTGTATGCGCTAGGTATCCCCGCTCTATCATAATCCCGTGAATTCGTCATACTCGGGCTATAAATGCATAATTGAGACGAAAGAAAAATGAATCGGAGAAAAGTGAAATGGTAACGGAATGGGCAAAGAACAAACGTGAAGTATAAAACAGGCCAACCTCGAAATCTCTCATAAGCGCTTTCCCACATCATACATGGGACAGCTCATTCCTGTCAGCAAATGGATTGTCATCATCATCATCCTCGCTTTCGTCATCAGTCGTGTATCGCGGACGCTGAGGAGCCACTGGTACCGGCTTTGTGGTCGCGGACGGCCTGGGAGGAGGGGTGGGTCTCGGCGGACTACCGCCCAGACTCAACCCGGCAATATCAGGCGTGGCGCTTGTTGGCGAAGTAGGGTTGGATTCCCGTCCTCGAAGTTGAGCCACTATCGGCAAGTATTTTGGTTAGAGGGGGTAACACAAGAAAGAGAAGTTACGGGAAGATATCATACTTCTGTACAGGTGAGCTTGTTCAGCAAGCTCATCCTCGGAGTCACTGTCTGCATCAATGGAGCGATCCAGCTGCTCATATGTCATGAGGGCAAGAATAAGCTCATCATTGGCATGTAAGAGGCTACCCAGGTACTGTTCACTCTCGACATGGTGAATCTGGAGAAGACGAGTTAGTTGATTGGCCTTTGCTATGAGATTAGGACTGTGTGGGAGTCGGCATACATAGCGGAGAATCTTCCTCCTCAACTGTTTGCAAGACTCGAAGCCTTGGACAGCCGTCTGATTCTCAGAGATTCTCTCCTTCTCGCGATTGATACTCTTCAATGTGTTCATGAGATTCGTGGCAGCGATTGAAGACTCGGCAATAGTGGCCTTCATCTGGTCCTTTTCGGCCTCAAGATTGAAAGGCCGGCGCTTCTTGGTCTTCTTCTCCTTCTTCTTCTTGTCTTTAGAGGAAGATGACCCAAAGAAGGAGCCCGAGCCCGATGCCGACCGACTGTGGCCGCTCTGGGAAAAGGACTGGACGGTTTTCATATTTTGTTCGTACGGAGGGGCGGAAGCTTTGGACGACTCGCCCCGCTTCGGGGAGTGTTCATCCTCATCATCGTCATCGAATGGGTTCTCGGTTTCCTTGACCACTTTGGACCGCTCCTGGGTAACCGTTGCCTTCCTTTTCGGGAGTTGCTTCATAGGCTTGTTAGAACATTCGTGGTCCCTCACTATCATTACTATTATCGTCCAGCGGCACGAACCTTGTAGAGCGAGGCAATCTGGCGCATGCCCTCAACGTTCTTAAATTGAGCCCAGCTTCTGAAAAGCTCGTTGCACTTCTTCCTCACCTCGGGGTGCGATGTACCCGAGGTCCCACATACACGTAGCCGCTCGAGAAGTGCTTCATCGCAGAAGCAGCGCTGGAACCGCGCGCCTGCGTTCTGAATGAGTCCGTCGAGGATAACGAGGGCGCGGATCTGTCTGTGGACGTTTCCGTACTTGAGCTTCTTTCGGATAGCGCGGGCAGCTTCGGTTGGGCCCGAGGCTTGTAGCAAAATGACTTCGACGAGATCGGGTATACCGCTCATGTCTTCCTCCTCGTAGATCTCGCTCGTGAGGCTCTCGATCGAGACCGTCACGGCCGTGTATGGTTTCTTCATAGAAGAAAGGAAGACTTATTAGCCCACTGGTCATACGGGGGTTGGGGGTGGCTTTTGAAGTGATTTATTTGGGAAGATGGCGTCGTGCGAGACATTGGATGCGGGCTGCTTGCAGAGTCGAAAACCGCTCGATGAGGGAAGAAGAAAAGTAGCAATGGCTATCTGAATGTTCGGGAGGAGCTCGTCTCACCGGCATAATTGCGAATTAATTTCGCCTCCCAAAGTCAGGTTGATATTTTCGGTCTTGTTCCTTGTTCTTGTCACTGAAGGATGGTTCGAGTTGCGGGGAGGCCCAATGCCCTGAAATGGCTCTTCCGTGTTCGCTATATACCGTTCACCTAGGAGGGAAGAAGGGGACGCCGGTCAGCAGGGCAGGAAGTTTCGCCGACGAGCTGGGCAACAGAGAAAACTAGCGGCGGATGGTGTTGGGTGCAGTCTTCAGGCACAAACGTGGGTGGTCGAGCTCACGGAGTAGGGTCGCTCACGAGGTCCGGTATTGAGAAGAGTCCAGGAGCCACAATAGGACAAAGAAGGCCGCTAAGTTGGTTTCTGTTTCAGAAAGCGCAAACCGTACAACAGAGAGAGTGGAAAAAGGAATAAATGGCAAAGAGAATGTGTTCTTGATTGGAACCAGACATTCCGGAGCAAACACACGATCGGTAACGTGGGGCAGGTCATCCAACCCAAGCCTCGACCGAGGACTTGGAGGGGCTCCGACGTCAGACCAAGCTTGGCACGAGATTGACCTGTGCCAAGGCTCCTTCCTCCTTAGCGTCATCCGCCAGCCGATTTGGCAGGCGGTGACGGTTGCTTTAAAGAGGAGTTCAGGAGTTCATTGGCACCTGTGATCAACTGTCAATACATGAGCGGCCCCGTTCCCATCCTCCACCACGAAGCTGGGGATTTTGAGATAAACCTTAGTACCATTCTGAGGGGAAACCTTAATTTCACCTCGTTATAAGATCAATTTTTACACTAATTGCTTCCTAAAGTTTCGGGACGACAGCTTCAGCGAATCTCGGACCTTGATTTTAGCCTTATCTATGTCGAGAGTGATGTGGAACGAGGCCGGAGGGATATCCCGGCAGTCTTGGCGGCACTCGAAATGTGCAATATGATAGTTCTCTTCATCCTCGCCCGATGTTCGTCCAGCTGAAGAAAGATAAGCCTTGGTAGCTTCCTTATACGACCTGATTGTATCCTCGGATTCCACCTGCCCTAAGCTAAACGATAATAGTCCTCGCCATGGTGGACACCATGCTAGTGTACATGTTACACTCTCTGCTTTCGCGGGTGGTCCTGGGAGGCACTGCACCGTTGAACCGTTCAACCATCTGCAGAGTGTCTCCGAGACTCATCAAATGTTTCAAATATCATTGATACTAGTCTACATTCATAACAGCGAGACGTAGTTCGAAAGCAAAACTCTTCTCTTTTAGACGATTGCAATACGACGGCTCTCCCATTGATGTAGGATCTGCCGCAACTCTCGGTTGCTGTTAATCTCCTCCCTGAGCTCTTCCAGCACCTTGTAAATATTGCTCAACTGTTTTCGTTCTCTTTGAGCGGCGTCCAAAGCTTCCAGGTGGTCAAGAACCTCCTTGAGTCTCCCCCGCCAGATAAAACGATTCCTCGATATCTCCGGCTCCGACGACTCATACACCTTCAACAACATCTCCGCCTTCTTTCTGATCTTTTCCAACTCTTCTAGGCCTTCTTGGGTATCTTCCGAAGCTTCCAGTGCTTTAAGGACAACTTCCAATGTTTCCCGGTTTATTACCCTGAATCTCAATTTAACCTGCTTATCAATGAACGTCTTCGCCATCATCTCTTTCATACGTGAATCAAAAGCGGGTGGCCTATCTAGTTGTAATAATTTCGATGCCAATTGAAAAAGATCATCAGGGAGACTCCCTTTCTCTAAGGCGCTATTTTCGGGAAAACCAAACTCGCCATCCATTGCACCGTAAAGAAAGCAGTCGCCGACTAAACGGAAAGCCTTCCTCATATAGTCTGATGAACTGAAGCCGTAGTGGGCCACCGTGCTCCGAAGCACAAAGGGTGTCTTGCCTCCGGGAAGGACGTATATAAAATCCCCGTTTCTCATTGACATTGGTCCTAGTCCTCGCATTCCATCGTGCGTGGTGAAGAAAGAACGTCTGATGGTAGATGTCTGCATTGCCCGAGTGAATGAATCTAGCTCACCGGCTGTTGGTAATCTAGGTAATCCCTCAAGATTTTGCTGTGTGCTTCTTCCCAGCAGGTGACCACACCAGGACTCCAGGAGCTGACGGTCTTCCTTGGTCAATCTTTGAGATTCGGAGCTCGTTTCCTTGCGTCTGAAACAAGCGTTATTAGGAACTCAGGATGAAGGTGACCATAGGTCTCCTTGAGCCAACTTTCGATTATTCTGCGGAGAGTATCCTCGTCAGTGGCTGAGTGAACTGGTTCCAGTACCTTGGATACCCATCCGATGCAGGATGCGTTCAACGACAAACCGCTTCTCCAAAGGTTATCACTTCCCAGAAGACTGCAGTGGGTAATAGCTGCCACATCTGAAATCTTGCCTATATCGCGAGCGCCGTTCTCGTGGCAGAACATCGTCAGCTGTTTGCATGCATCGGAGACGTCGATCCAACCCCGTGATCCAGCCAAAGTCCCATATATACTCAAAACGCCGGGTAGACAACTAGGAAGGAGGTCCTGTGGGCTCCCACTGTTCTTAAGGGTCTCGATCAAGTCTCTCATCTGTCTGGCGATGTAGTATTGAAGCCTCGTGCCTGATGGATTATGCTCGTATGTTTCCCATAATGGTCGCTCCTGCTGATCCTTGTCTAATGGATACATATCGGGAAATATCATGCTAAGAACACCGGCGCTAGCAGAGTATTTATCATTAAGCCTCGCTCGCCGCCTGTCGTATTCATCAAACGTAGCACCCCAATCCGGGACCCAAGAAGGCAGGTTTTCCCTCGCCTTTCGGCCAAGGTCCCCAGTTAGCAACGAGAGAGACTTGCTAGTCCGAATGGAGTCGATTGCTGCCATTATGTATGCGTCTCGAACAGTCAAGGAGTAATCCGGAATGACCCGCGTACTGACGTCGCATAATCCTAGCAATCCAAATATTCTGTCTCTATCATCCGAGGCCCCACGGCTGCTGAAGTCTCGGAGAAGCTCGAGAAGACTTGGTCGTCGCTTCGTAGCCCAGATTTGGCGGAACTTTTCAATGTCGCCAACCTGAGAAAGAAGTTGTAAGACTTTCACATCGTGTTCGATGGATAAACCCTTGTAGTCAAGTGATAGCTGGCGCGATTGTTTTTTGCCAATCTTCACTAGCATTTCCCACGGCGCGGAAACGTGGCCGTATTGGACAGTGACCTTAGCAGCGGTCACGACTTCTTGCACGACCCAAATTCGATTCCACCAACGTACGGTCAGCATCTGTCGAAGCGCTTCGAAGATCGTGGCTAAGACGGGCTCCGGGACCTTTTCCAGGCAGCGCAACGAATTAGACAGGCTCTGGCCTTGTGAAAGAAGCCGCAACAAACAGAAGATGTCTAATGGCGTGGCTCTTCCCATCCGGGATGTTGTCTTCCACTTCGATAGACACCGTTCTGTCCATTCATCATCCATCAAGTCGTCCTTGAACTCCGCACGGATAGCTTGACTTTTCAGCTTTGATCGGCCGTTCGCCAATGGATCCAGGCCATCACCAAGAAACACGATCACTTCAGCGGCCCTGCTGTAGATGCCGCGCATTTGGGAGACCTGAGCAGTTCGTTCCCCAATGTCGTTTTGGTTGATGCAATGTTGTCGTGTAAGCGAAGGTTTGCCATTTCTAGATGTGTGAGCTCGGGACTTACTAGTGCATCAACCCACAAGATCACCACCTCGTCCGGTCGTCGTAGATGCCTCAGGGCGCACTCGAGATTGGGCGTCACTCTGAACTGGCAGTCATTGACGAGTATGGTGGGTGGTCTGAAGCTTTGCAATCCCCAGGAGTAAGACAGTGCCTTGTATTCCGGCATCTTAGGCTCAGTGAGCCATGACGCGCGGAAGATCTCGCACTTGATATCGTCTCCCCATTCCCCTGGCAGAAGAGCGGCGAGTCGGATTTCCCCCGAGCCTAGAACCGTGGGATATGGCATCCGTGCTCGAGAGCGATAGCGGTAAAGATCGAAAACCATGGTAGTTGACTGGAATCTTGAGAAGAGATGCCTCTGTTGAAGTTTACGAACAGACGCGGGGAATCCCAGTACTCCAATATTTATTCAATCTGATCGAAGCATAGGATACCTGGGGATAATCTCTTGCAGCCCAGCTGCGTCTCTGGCATCGCATCGAGGCTATGCATTAATACACTTCCATGATGCAACTTGCAGGGGCTGAGCTACTGCGAGCGACTCGTACCTGGACGGAAGCTAAACGACGAATGTCGGGATTTCAGGCAGAAGCGAGGCGAGGCAAGTCGGTCAATCGAATGCCGCCCAATGGATCATAAGCCCGACCAATTATTCTGGGCCTATCAAATGTAACTTGGAGGCTCTCAAGAAGCCATCAATCTGGCATCACGACTACAACGGGGTAGCCACAAAAACTGTTCTCTTGTCACCGCGTTGCTGGGACATGGAGATGAAAGTCTGTTGGCCCCAAAAGGACGTATTAAAGGTAATGGAAAAGGAGAACGAGTTGGGTAGTCGGTGATCTCGACTATTGGTCCCCTTCGAGGACACGCTTAAATGTGCAAGTGCCACAACAGGACAGAGAATCCTCTTTGGTCTCTTCTCAAAAGGGACCAGGCTCACAACAGAGAAAGAGGGAAAAGAAATAGATAGCAGGGAGGATATTGAAGCTGTTGGTTGGAAAGAGCAAGTCATTCCAGGGCAAATACAATCAGTAACGTCAGGCGGTCATCCACCTCGGCCTAGGAGAGGGGAGAGCTGTATTCCCGCTTTATGGGAGGATCGAAATGTTGATTGATACATGCCCCTGTTCTCCGATGACATGATTATTCACGAAAGGCGACTTGAGTAAAACCATGATACTCGATTGATTATTGAACCTTCTTCCCCCTTTGAAAGGAAGAACAACTAGAAAGGGAAAAAGAACAGCAAAACAGGAAAGAAAAGAACAGGGAAAAAGAAGGGAAATAGGGGAAAGGCAAAAAGCAAAGAAAACCAAAGGCAAAAAAGAAAAAGAACAGAAACGAGCACGCCCCTCTCCCGTCTTCAACCAATCTCACTCCTGAAAAAATCCATATTTTCCGGGCGAAGCTTCTATCCATGCCATTGTCTCCTTGAGGGCACTGCCGGCAGCGCCCGGAATAATGGCCCCTAGTGACAGCTCGAGGTGAATAGTTTTGACTCACGATACGACTCTAAGTCTCCGGCGCGGATCGAAGGGAATAGCCATCAAATCCTCCAGCTCAACCGTGAAGCCTTCCATCACACTACGGGGAACAATACCCGATTGGCGAGCATACATTGTTAGATGCTGTAGGTTTTGAGGGTGCTGGCGAGCGTTGCCACCCATGCTTCGCATAGTGTTTGGATTGACACGACTCCCAGTTCTTCGGAATGGGAAGGTGAAGCCTACGGGCGGCAAGTTAGACTTCCGATTATTGGGGAATCCGCCCATGAAGAGAATGAAGTGTACTCACGATATTGACACATCTGTTTGATTATGTCTGGGTGAATCTTCCACGCCCATCCGGTCTCATCTACTTGATGTGGAATGCCAGTCTAATTTGCTGTTAGTTGCCTGCTAGAGATCTCGAGATTACTGTATCTAACTGTACCTGATGGTCGTCTTGGTTGGGATCGTGATAATACTCGGTCGTACCTCCGAAAAGTTTCAATTCGAGGTATCGGCCAGACTCCCCCATATTAGGATTAGTATACCCAGGCACATAGAGACTTGGAGGAGTGGAGAGGTCGCCTCCACCAAGGTACGTCATCAAGACGTGACCGCCAGCCTCGTGAACGAGTGTCGTGGCAAAGAGAAAGTGAAAGGTTTGGAATCGCTGAGGGTCTCCATTGCTAGCTGCTATCATGTCTTTTACACGCTGACAATTAGTTAGCGCTGAGCAGAAATAAGAGAAGGGATGGAGGGCGTTTATACCGATCCATTCAGTTGTATTGCCTGCTCTCTGGGGTTGAAGTCTGCCAAATCGCCAAACCAGGTTCCTCTTGGTGTATATGCCAGCATATCTATGTCGGTCATGTTGTGATTGATAACCACGAGGGGGAACGCATCTCGAAGCTTCTGCACAAACACATCAATCTGAGCCCTAGCGAGCGCGTTGGCATTGGGGCCGTGCCACCTAGGGCCGCCAACGCCGGGCCTGCGTCCACGGTCAATGTTGAGAGCTATTCTTGTAAGCGCTTGCCTGCCCTGTTCAGTCTCGAGAATGGCCAGCGCTATGTTGATGGCGGAGGTAACATAAGTATACTCCAACGTGTTAGGGGGATTGGGGAGCATAGGGGGGCCGGTCCCCAAAACCATGCCTTCCTGCCAAGTCAACACGACAAAATTTCCTACAGGGGCGGCCATGGCTGTAGATCGACGGGAGGGGAAGGGGGGATTGAGCCCTAGATTGATTGTAAGGCAAGGGGGTTGGTGGGTTTAAAGGAGTCCTTGAGTATGATGATATGTAGTGCTACACCAATGAAGGATAATGAAATTCGAGGGAATGGAAGTTGAGGCTATGGAATTTGAGATAATGGAATTGGCGAAGAGGGATAGTGGTTATCAAAATGCTGATGTTGAAATGAAGGTGCGAACCAAGTGACCTTTTATACAAATGTGTAGCCAGATAGACTTATTCAGGCTCAAGATGTCTGTGACATCTGGCAACCGAGACCAAGGTTCGGTGACTCGGACTGAAGTCTGTCTCAACGCATGGCACGCACAAGGCCCCCTCTTAGATACATACGCGCGCGCATATTCGAGGATGATTCCGACCTCGATCCCAAGCCACACTTCAGGATTTGAGGCCCACCGCCAGACCCCGGGGGAGGAAAGTGAGGAAGGCGTCCAGTCCGAGTCCGATAATCACTCCTTCTACGAAGTACCTTTGGCATACATACGCACACATTTATGGGCTGATCTCGACGGCGGTTAAGGCCACCCTCCAGGCCGTCATCAGGACCGATCTGACAAGGTAAGATCCATTGGCTGTCAAGTGTTGCTGAGACACGGAGACGAAACTCTGTTGGTTCTAAGCAGGACCAAAAAGGAAGGGAAGAAATGACATTGAAGGCCGTGGATAAGAACATCTGGGCCGCGTGGTCTAGAGCCTCGACAATGGCCAACCGCTGGTGGGCTTCTTGATGACTATGGCCTGGCTCCTGGCCTGGCCCCAGGCCCCCAAGTCGACTTCGTATTGGTCCGTCCAAATTTAGGAGGCTCGATCGCTGAGGACGCGCTTAAACACAGCAACATGACCAATCGTGGGGAAGATAGAGTCTTGAGACATTCTGAAGGTGGTCGTACAGGGTGGGTCGCAGCCAGGTTATCCCAACCGCTGGGCATGCATGTGTACTTCGTATACCTGTGTCAGACGACAGGTCTGCTGAAGGATCTTGGCTTAAGAAGACAATTCAGCGTTGAAGACAACTTAGACTCGAAATACAGGGCGGACTGCCGATACACACTCTCCATACATCCCTGAGAACGTCACCAACGGCCAAACCTCAATACTCAGCAATTTGCACTTTCCCACAACAATGCATTGTGAATTGCAAGTACTTTTGGGGTTGGGACCGTTGGAGGAGCCGAATCCGCCAACGGTGAGTCGCCCGGTCAAATTGATCGAAGTACGACGCCAGCCAGTGCCTAGCCTCCAATCTTGTCCAGTCTAGCCACCAATCTCGCCCCATCCGGCCCCCTCCTCTCCCCCCTCCCCCCCTTCCCCAGACCGCCGGTGGCCAGGCCCATGGGTCAGGTCTGGCCTCTCTGTGTGTTTCAGACTATCAGTTATGCGCATGGGTTGCAGTAGGCATACATTGTTTGCTGATTTTCTTCCAATTGTTGCCTGTCTGTAACCACTGTTGGCCCAACCTCGCCCGAAGATGTGACCGATTTAATATGCAAAACTTCTATTTTTGTGCTTCTGGTGTTGCGAGTACTCTCCTCGGACGACTCCAACTTCAATGTACCTCGACACGTCAAATCGAGTGGGGAGGAGGGAAGTTGGGGGGCCTGTGGGCAACATCGAAAGGTTCCATGGTGTATCAATAATTCAATATTAGTGCGTTGGCCCCCGCTATGATATTAGGCCCTTGTTCAATTTTTAATCCGAGTTTACTAATGATTCCTCTGCCGCCCCCCGTTCCACAGTGAACCTCAACATCACTGGATCCCTCCCTCCGTGACACAAGGGGAAGAGGGGCAGACTAAACGAGGAAAAGAGGGACTACGAAGTACTGCGATAAACCAAACCATCAACTTCTCGAGAACCACAACACTAACATAACACGCTTTTCCCATCAGAAATGGCAAGGAAATCTGGTCTCAAATCTTCAATAAAAGATCTCGATGTCGATCATTATACTGCATTTACCAGTGCCCTCTCTAGAATCTTGTCTACAGAGAAGGCCGAGATAACATACGCGGAAATAATTGATGGCATGCCTACATCAGACACCTGGACAAGCACTATCAACCAACGCCATGACCTTGTTGACAACCACCTTGAGCTATGCCAGGGCTCGTTAGAAACAGCCAGAGAATTTCGTGCAAACTTCCGCGCCGACAGTCTCCAATTCGATGCCACGGTTCGTATTATTTAAACTCTGTTGTATGCTCACTACAATTCCCGCTAATCTACATGGTGAAGGTCGTGCAAGCCTACCAAGATTCACCAGTTGGATCGCGGGCGTTCAAGCTGCGTTTGATGGAAATGATTGCCATCGCGTGCCATAACCTCGCGGTTCTTCTATTTCAGCAATCTGATGGAGGTCATCACAAAGGTTGCCATACTTGGAAACTACCGCCAGCGATGATATATCCCTTCGATGGTTCTGAACCAGTTCCTGATCAATCTCCTGATCTATCTCCTGACCCTCCGCCGACCATCTTCTACCACGACTCCTACTGTGACTTTGAGCAATATCCTAATGGCATTGCAGATATGGTTGGGTATTGGGCTGAATCACGGCTCTTTGGCGGGGTGGTTGTATTCGATCGAGGAGAGAACGAAACTGGCGTACGTATTACCTAGAATGTCTTGGATGGTACTTACTTACTATTTGCAGTGTAACGATGTTTTTATCCATCCATTTTTGCCTCGTCGTCTTCTCTTCCAACTCTCGGATGAACAGATTGATCGCTTTATCGGCTTTTGTCTTGCTTCTCCCGAAGACAATCCTTCTTCTCCGCTACCCTTCTTTGCCGAAAGAAAAGCGCGACGCGTAGATCCCTGGGATGCTATGAAATTTCTGCACATCTTCCGCAATCGCTATGAGCGCAAGTTAACGCCATTCCGAATCAACTATTGTGTACGCTCATTCGAGGACTATCCGGAATACGAAGATCTTATGAAGGCGGTCAAACCGTTTTTGAGGTGAAGGGAGAGATTTCTCGTGGGACGACTGCAACTGAATATGGGAGTTGGGGTGTCGGAGTTTGGCTTGTTTTCTGGACCTAATATTAGGACGATTTGGCTTCGTCAAGGGATGGGATTACGTGCACAAGTTCTTATGGTATATACACTCTGTATATGGTATTTAATTGCTGATGAGACTTTTAAATTCCCGAAAGACCTTCACCAGAGCCAATATCTTGACGGGCTGCACAGCCGCCAAAAAATGTCGTCATGGGAGATCAATCTCTTTTGGTGCAAGATATTCTCGTCCGGATGAGGTTGTCTGAAAGGAAGATATATACACGAACCATTATGTACAGGAAACCACCCTCGAGAGCTCAAAGCTCATATGTCGTGACCCGTGAGAAGATCTCAAGGGAATCCACATGACGGCTCCCAGCCATGCTTGGCTTGTACAATCATCGACCCCGTACCCTCTCATCAGCTCCCGAGTCTTCTTACAAGCAGAAGCCCATGCAATCGTATCCGCCATTCTCAGGATCGCAGCGGTCGGTAGGGTCATCGTAACACTGAAGACCCTGAGGACACAACAAGCCCACGAAGCCACCGCACTTGGGCACGTCCTCGGCCACGCAGATACCGGGCTCGTCGCAGGCAAGTCCGCAACCCTTCTTCCTCGGGTCTGAAATGCAAGTGTAGCCTTTGGGGCATTCATTGGCTTCGGGGAGCATGCCACCGCATGCTTGGTAGGTGGGTGGGCAGGCTGCTGCCATGGTGGAGGCGACGAGGGCCGCGAGGGTGATGAATGTCTTTGTGTACATCATTCTGGTGTGGTCTGTTTTTGTCTCTGGTGGAAGTTCGTGGTGAAAGGGCTTGGTGTGAATGGAATGTGTCGTTGGTTTGTTCAATGTTGCGTGCTCCTGGGAAGGTGGATGTGAAGGTAGATGTGAATGAAGCTGGGGAGGGTGGCATGAACAATCACAATGGCGACTTCCTCAAGACTCATAACCTGGGCCTTGGGAATGAACCCTTGATTATATTTATACAGCTGGAGGGAGGCAAATCTCTTGAGTCGCCCCTGCATGTCTTAACTGGTTTGCCCGATGATCATGGCTTCAATTGGCGATGAGTGAACAAAGCAATGAACTAAAAAAGGGAGACAATACGAGCAACCGAGCCTTGGTATCTATTAATGGAAACCAGTTAATTAATCTAACTCGATTACTATCCGCAAAATCTCCCTCCGTTTCCCCATTGCCCTCCTCTTCCCCGAAGAATCAGCCAGGCAATAAACCCGTCAGATATTACCGTTCCCGGTCTTTTCTAGTTTGCGTTCCGTAGCGGTCTTGAAGTTCGGCCGTCTTATGGGGCAGGGCGGCGGAACTGACAAGCGGCTGGCCAGTGTCAAACCCGTCGACGGCTGCATTGAAACTGTGACATGATTCACACCTTTAGCTGAAATACTGCACCAATTGAAAGCCCAATACATTCTGGGGATGTGGAGATGTTCATTGACGACTCGTTCCCTTCTCCCATGGCAAACGGGAGTCCTACATGGCCCGTTCGCTGCTGGGTCAGGAAGACCATCACATTCTTCCCATATTCTTCAAGACGCTCATCTGCAAGCTGCAGTCTTGATAGCACACATCATGCGCCAACATACTGCCCAAGTTCGTATTCAGGTCATAACTTCAAGGATATCTGTAAAAATGTTACATCGTCCGGGAGGACATTCGCTTGCTTTTATCCACAAATGGCCTCCACCGCCTGGTACACCAACTCTACTGATTTTCCGTAGACGTAGTGGTTTTCGTGGACTTCGTAGACACCGCCGTTCCCGGACGACTGGTGGTACCGGCCCTCCTCAGCCTCCTAGAGCCCTTCGTATCAAACAAGCTCTTCACCCTCCTCAGGCGTGCCCATCTCTCCTTATCCTTCGCATCTCTTGCTGCTTCATCATCCTCATCTTCTCCGCCGCCCGGGGTGTAAGGTGTCTCTTGTCCTGCTGTGGCCGGGGTACGTGGCGTTCTCGGCGTAGCAGGTGCTTGCTGACTTGCAACCCCGACGGCCTTGCTTCTTCCTTTGGTCGACTCATCAAGTACACCTCTGAGGTAAGCTTCGTTTCGTAGAGACTGTGTGAGCATCTCCCAGGCCGGCAAGTCATTGTTGGCGTTCGGCCGCGCGCTTCCTAGGCGTTGCGTGTGGGCATTTTTCCAGGGACAGAAAAAGCGGTGTTCTTTGACGGGATCGAGATGGTCCATCGGGGCCGGCACGATCACCTCGTTATTGGGGCCGACCTCCTTGCTCTTAAACATCCACAATCCTAGTCGGCGCAAGCAAGTATGGCAGGAAGCAGAATTGGGTACCGCTCCTATGCGCGAATCGGATAGTCCTTGCCAGCCCATGATGGCTAACACAAGTGCCGTTCTGTTTGGAGAAGTTGGGTCCGAGGTATCTTTCGGAGGTGGTGGGTTTGAGAAAAAGTCTGTGGGTAACTGGGAGAGGATGGTATCGATATTGACGTTCTCTGGAAGCTTCAGGTTGAACTCATACGGAAGGAAGGGCTTTCTTGCGCAGAGCTCGTCGTATCTGTTTCGCAGGCCTTCAAGATTTGCAGTCGCATTACTGAATGATATACGTAGAAGTGAATCTGGGCGGGCGCCTGTCTGTTAGTAGCGTGAACGCGAACGGTGGAGAGAGCCATCCCGGGCCTTGCTTACCTTCACAGCCACGCTTCCGCCAGAGGCAGTCCTCCTGGTGGGACTCAACGATAAGCTCGACATACTTATCCACAAGTTTCTCCTCTGAGACACATTTAGCATTAGCACATTTATCAACGACAGTGACATAAAAAAGCGTACCTATTTCTGAAGGAACCAGGACAGAGACCTCCTTGCCGTCCACCTCTTTCCTGTTTAAACCCACGACAAGTTCCTTGTTGCACAGCACGCAACGCACCCTCTCCTTCCCGCGACAAATCCAACCCCTCTTGGCCCACTCTACTTCGTTCACGCGGTCGGGCTTCGGCGCCCAATTTACCAACTCCTGGAAGGTAGCTAAGCGCCGAAGCAGTTCGTTGCGATCGCTGGGGCAGTATTTGGGCTGAGGTTGCGGTGCAGCGTTCTTCTTATTCGAGCTCCATTTCCTCAGCACGACGTTCGATATCGATGTCGGACCGGCCGGTTCGGGCGTCGACCCAGGAACCCCTACCCGCCGGCGCTTGGACAGCAGGCTCGCTTCTGGTGTCATCTTGGTTGTCGTTGATGTTGACGATCGGATTGAGCTTGGGGAGGGTGATGGGACATCACCTTTCGAAACGTCGCTGGCTGGTGATGAAGGCTTGTTTCCGATGCCTTGGATGATGGCATTGAATTTCCGCTTCGTGGCGTTCATGTTTGGGAGGGGTGTGACAGAATGGAGTTGATGCCGTGTCTGGAGATTAAACGGGAAATCTGGGCGCCGATGAGTGTGTTGTTGGGTCGTTGTCAGGTAGGATTAAGCGATTTGTGACGCAACATCAATGTAATTATTGGAGTTACCCTTTAACGGAGTTGCAGTCCATCCGCTTAGAATTGGAGTTGATATATTTCCAGGGCGGAGAGTCTGAGTCGAGTGCTCAGGTTGATGGATGATTTGATGGAATTGACTTTCATTGTTTTTATTTTGGTGAAGCTTCGAGTGATTCTTCCCAGCCAGGCCAAATCCAGACTTGCTCGCTAGCTAACTGTCACTGGACCTACACAGGTACAGTAATAACCTCAGCTTTAAGGCTTGGAGCGGTAGCGGGTCTGTGCCTGCACTAGCAGAGCTTTGGTGGGGCTGATAAGATAAGGCCGGCTGAAAACTGGCTAAATCGAGGGGCTGGTTGGTCTCCAGAAATTTTTTTTTTTTTTTACCCAGATTCTGTGGTCACCGCCAAAATTTGAATAAAGGATCAAGCGCCAAAGACAAAGAAAGTCCATTCAACAGCCCCCCTTTGGCCCATCGGACTCGACCTTTGGGATAGTAAAGGGCCAATAGGTGGTCGCATGACAGGCAAAAGCGCAGGTCCCCCTTCTTGGCTCTTCGCCAACAATTCCTCTATCAAATCCCAGCAGACCGAACCATCTCCAACAATGGCCAAGAAGAACGACAAGTCAAAGAAGGCCAAGGCCCCTGAGAAGGTCGCGCCTACGGCTCCCGCTCCCCCGACCCAATTGTTGGATATCGTGGAATCTTTCCTCTCCGACAACTCCTTCAAATCCGCCCACGAGGCCTTCAAGAAGGAGCGAAAGGCTCGAGGCCTGGCTGCTTCCGGCGCAAAGGCAACCAATCCCGCGCTTGCGACTATCTTCGAGACTTGGCAGGGTACCCTTAAGACTACGAAGCCAGCTACGGCTAAGAAGGCGCCGTCTGTAAAGTCCTCCTCGGAGAGCTCCTCGGAGAGCGACGATAGCGACGATGAGGCCTCTAGCTCGGACGAGGACAGCGACGATAGCAGCAGTGATGACGAAGAGATGGAGGACGCTCCGGCTCCGGCTCCCGCACCGGCGAAGAACTTGAAGAGAAAGGCGCCAGTATCGGACTCCGATTCGTCATCATCGAGCGAATCTAGTGACTCTTCCGACTCGTCTGATAGCGAATCGAGTTCCGAAGATGAGAAGCCCCAGGCGAAGAAGGTCAAGGTGTCGAAGGAGAGCTCTGAGTCTGAATCTTCTTCAGAATCTTCTTCCTCGGATAGCAGCTCGGATAGCGACTCGGACAGTGATGACTCGAGCTCTGACTCTGAAGATGAGACCAAGAAGGCCGCTGCCGTACCTCTTCCAGACTCCAGTTCCGGCTCGGGCTCGGATTCGGACTCGGACTCTGACTCTGACTCGTCCGATTCTGATTCAGACAGCGACAGCTCGGATTCCGATACCAAGAAGGAGGTGAAGAAGGCCGCGAAGACACCTCTGCCAGAGTCCGACTCTGATTCCTCGTCGGACTCTTCCTCCGATTCTGATTCGGACTCCTCTTCTTCCGAGTCCGGCGGCGACCTCAAGGCTACCCCGGCGGCGAAAGCGGCCGAAAAGAAGAAGAACAAGGCATTCAAAGCTGACCAACCCTCCGACTCCTCTGTGACGCTCGGCAAGACATCGCCCGAGTTCAACCCCATCTCCAACCCCCCTCTGCCGCCCGATCCGACCGCCAACCCTCCTCTCCCCCCGGACCCGGCCCCCAAGGGCAGGAGGCCGCAGAACGAGCCCTTCTCGCGCGTCAAGAGGGGCCGCCAGGTCGACCAGAGGTTCCACGGAGAATACGTCCCCAGCGCCTACGATCAGAGGATTTACGACGACCTCGCGGCCGTGAAGGGTAATGGTTTCACGAAGCAGAAGAATAAGATGAAGAGGGGAAGTTTCCGCGCGGGAGCTATTGATATGAACCAGAGGACGGGCATCAAGTTCGAAGACTAGAACTTTTTTTCCTTATTAAGTGAGCGAACTGTGCTGTATGGTTTTCGGTTTGGGGGGTGAGCTTTTAGGGTTAAAGGGAGCATAGCGCACCTAGAGACTTCCCTGGAGTTTAGGTTTTATTTCTTGTTTTTGATAGGAGTAGAATTGGAGAGAGTACTACTAGAAAAGAAGTTTTGATATTGGTATTAACTATACCAAAAAAGCCCAATCCAATGGGTGATTTTCATTGATGCAGTCAAACGCCTGGCCAAGTTCCTATTTAAACCCAAACCCTATTCCTTCGCTTATATATTATATATATATGACCAAACTCGCTCGCTCCTCGATTTGTATATCTTACCATAGACTCATGCATAACCTGAACGAAGTATCCTAATGATTATGAGGGATAAATCCAAAAAGAGAATAGAACAACGCCAAAAATGAGATGCGAGACAACACCGAGCACTGGCTCAGCGAGAACAAGATGACCTTAAGGTCTCTTTTCAGACTGCGACGGTTGCGACAACTTCATGACGTCGTCTTTAAACGCCACAGCCGCCCAGATCCTGTTCTTCTTCCGAGCCTGCAGATCCGCCTCATCAAGCCACTTTTCCCAAATGTCCGTCCTCGGCGCGGCATTACTCCGCCTCGCCCAGTCGGCCGTCTCCGTCTCGCGAATGGCATACCACAGCGTCCGAGTGAAGCATGCCCTCGCCTCGGGAGAGGTCGGACCAGGATCCCCATCTGCTTGGGCGGCGAGCTTCTGGGCGGGGTCTTCTTCCTTTTCTTCGTCTCGTCGGCGGTGTATGGAGCCGGAGTGGACGAAGCTGGTCGCGGTGCTCTTGATTCCGGTGAACTTGGTGCCTATCCGCGCGAAGGTCTTCCCGTGGGCGGGCTTGAGGTCTCGGAGATCGATCTGCTTTTCGGCGTGTCGGGCGTCTGGGGGCGTGATGTCTTCGACGTGGTAACGGGTGAGATCCCACGAGTAGCGTTTGGGAAGCATGCCGATGGCCCAGTAGAGGCCATTGAGGACGATGTAGCTGGCGCCGATGAAGATCTGCGAGTTCCACTTACAATTGCCTAATAACACGACTGCCAACATGAGAATGATGGTGCCGACGGCCATGAGAGCGTCATGTAATTTCGACCCAACAGTGTATTTGCACTCCTCGGTGCCCGAAAAGAGTTCTCTCGCGACGCTCTCATCGCATTGGACATAGATGAAGGCGCCTTCGCGCGTCCGAATCATGATGTCTCCGCGGGGTAACTTTTGGTTCTCAGCGCTTTGGGTGGACATCAACTGCGGTTCCCATAAGGAGGCGAGGCCGACAATGGAGGAGGCTACACTGATGAGGAATACGGCGAGTATCGCGGTGCCGTCGTGCCAGTAGATGGCCGTGGCGAGAATGACGAGCGACACGACACAGCTCAGGAGCGTGAGCAGGTGGAGAGGACTGAAGAGTTTGGCGGGTACGGCGGGTCGCTTGTTGGGACTACCGGTGACGATGGTGTTGGCCACGGCGTTGGCCCCATTCACGACTTTTTCCCGAAGCGTCTCTTGGCGACGCGGAGGCCCAAACTCTTCCTCCTTGTTCGAAGGGGCCTCAGCGAGGGGTACAGAGCGGGACTTGGGAGTGATTTTATTTCCGGTCATTTCTACATCGTCGCTTTGCTCCTCTTTTAACCTGTCGCCTCCGAATAGTCCCGAGAGGAAGCCGCCACGACCAGTTGAAGGGGCCTTGGGGGACCTCGCGCTTTTGCGTCGGTCGGGATGAACATGTTCGATTTTCCACACTTTGAAGGCGTAAGGTGGGAGGTCGAGAGGTATGAGGATGTTCGCGAAGAAGCTGACCGAATCGAGGGTGACGCCGCTGTGTACACCCGACACAATGGCTTTCGTTTCGGGCAATCGCTTCGGTCGAGACGCGTTCAGGAAGGCTTGGGGAGCTGGGAGCAATCTAGGGAGCAAGCAGCTGTATCCAGGAGCATTGGAGTGTCAGTTCACTTTCTCCTCAATCTAAAGCTCTCTCTCTCTCCTTCTCCCATTATCTCTCTATTCGCACGCCAAATTGGCCACAGGTCGTACCCACTCGCGCCTTATAATTCGTCGCGTAAAGTGAAAGCCAAAAAAAAAAAAAAAAAAAAAAAAAAAAAAAAGGAGTGAAACTTACAACAACGACGCGGTGATTGCTTGCGAGTGCTCCGCCATACTCGCCTCGCCAATGACGGCGAGTAGGGTAACGACATCGAGCCGCCATTCGAGCTTATTCTCGGGAAACCATGGTGCGTCTCGATCGTCGACATTGTCCGACATCGCAACACTTGTTCGTTGTTTTTTCCTCTTTTCTCGTCGCAACGTCGGACGGAAACGTGGACGAAGAGCAAGAAAGGGAAATGAAAGTGTCGCTGGAGTGAAGGAGGTGAAGGGTTTGGGTGGGAGCACGTTGAGGCTGAGCAGGGCAAGAATTGAGTGCGAGATTGAACTGCGCTTGGGGCTCCCGATAGAAACCGCCCTGTGAAGTGACGATGGAAAATGATCAGGACAAAACTTCAACGGACGAGAGAAAAAGTGGAAAAAATATTGCGAGAAAAGAAAAAGAGATTGATCTCTAGAAACAATTGCAAATATTAAATGCAAAGACCAATATTTATGCAGCCCTTCTCCACCCACAATTGCGTAGTTCGAAGAGAGACACTCATGATAGACAAGGCTGCGGCGGCGAAGCACTGCAAGACGAAATCCTTTTGGAGCTAGAGGCCCATGTAATGCAGGACTGCTGCACTGAGAGATTGTTCAGAGATACCAGAGGCAGGGCAAGAAATGCCAAGATCTTTGACGTTACGCGTCTGGTTGTATTGGAGACCCGCAGCTTGCTTGCAAGGATTCGGGGAGCGATCCTGGATTTGGAGAAATCACCATATCTTTGAACCGCCTCATAATAATATGTCAGTTTCCACATCTGTTTACATTCAGCAAAATCGATTGAATTCCGCTCCCAACCGTATCTAAACTACATCTCCAGGGTATCACGAGTTGCATCAAGGCCACCGAGAACTTGCCAGCTGATGCCCCCTCCCGCCTTCTGCAGCAGCAACCAGACCAACGGCCAATTGCACTGCCCCGACAACCCCTCCCGCTACCTCAGTGTCCTGCATCATTCCCGTCCGCGATAGCTCCGTATTCCTCGAGCATCCAATCCAAAAACGCATCCCACCGCTTCTCCCATTCCGCCCGAACATTTTGTCGCTCATCGATCGACATACATGAGTGTTGTAGACTCCACTCAATGAGCTGTCGCCAGCCATGCAGCGACATATCGGACTTGCCAATCATGACTTGGTAAAAGTCGTGAGATAATGTTGACCTGTGGACATCATTGTCAGCTCCCCTCATATCCAGGCCTAACAGAAAACAATGAGAGTGAGGGGGGAAATGTTGACCAGTGGGTCTTGTGAGAGGCGCAAGGCGAGATCGCACAATATCCCAAAAAAATCGAGGACTTGAGGGAAAAAAAAAGTAAACAACCTGCACGTCACCCCTCCTCTTTTCCCCCGAAGTAGACAAAATATTGAAGACGAACAGGCTTGCTAGAAGGAGCAGTTTTGAGCAAACTTACCTAAAAAAGGTTCCGTTATCCGAGTTCACTGTGCAGTGCACATTGTTTGCGAGAAGGGTGTACATGGCATGGCCGCCAACTCGTGGCGTAAGACCCAAGACCTCGTTTGATATCGGGCAGAGCTCGAGGCAAATCCCCCGCTCCTTCATGCGCTCCATGACGTACGGCTGTCGCGCCAGAGCGAACCCGTGCCCGATGCGTTTGGCATCGAGAAGTAGTGCGTCAAGGAGGTTTTCGTCCGTCTCTGTCCCGATATTGAGGGTCTCTCCACAATGGAAGAGGAAGGGTATGTCTAAATTCTCCTCGATGCATAGCTTCCGAAACTCGAGGAGCTCAGGCACAAAAGTCTTGAGAGGGTTCGGTTCAGCCTCTTCTCCAACAAGGTCAAAGCCTACATATATTCATACAGTTCTCAGTATCAAAATGTAAGATTGCCGTTAACAAGATAGGAGAAGAAACATACCGGCAATCCACTCCGGCCACCTCTTCTTGAAGGCACGGCATTCATTTAGCGCAAATCGGACCTGCTCCCTAGAGAACACCCTCGGCGTGCAGTAGATAATCTTAAGTCCTCCGAAGTACCCCTGCGTCTGCGCCTGAAACTTGTTGTACTCGTCTATGATGATATGCATAATCCCCTCGTTGTTTATCGTGCGGGATGCATCGTCGACATATAGCTGATTAGTCTTCATAAAGTTTGGCCTAATTTCAGCGTACTGGATATTGTCTCTGACGAATTCTTCGAGGCACCGTCGGGTGTATATCCGGTAGGCCGACTCGTAGTTAAAAAGCCCCTTCATCATGCGTGTCCTCCCGTTGAACTTTTGCCACGCCCTAGTTGTCGCCTTCTTGTTAGAGAGTTTCCATCAAATTCGTTCGGGAGTAGAAGCAGGGGAGGTCCTCACCCCGAACATGTCTGGAGTTTGTTATGTGCCTCCTCCTCATCGAAAAGAAGTTTCCGTTCTAACCATTCATCTACACTAATGTGTGGATTATGAGAAGAAAACTCATTAAGGAACTGCTTGAACGGCATTGTTTGACGTGGCTGATATGTTGCTGAGAACAAATTCCCGGGCCGTTCCTTCTCGGGCGGAAGAAGAGAGAACTGGATCTCACATCGGTCGTAATTGAAGGAGCTGTGGTCTAAGATTAATGGGAGATCGCTAGTGATGAACATGCGATCCATGTTCTTTGCAACTTCAAGCAGAACACTAGGGTCTAGGCACGCGTTGAAGTGAATGTGAAGGTGTGCACCTTTGGGCATATGGTGCGCGACGCGGAAGACATCTGTCTGCTCTATCAACGACTCGTTTGATAGGAAATGGTCCCCCGCAAACCGCGGATGCTGTTGGCCGCCGTAGCCTACGCGAGGCGAGGCTGCCTTGTAGACTCTAAGGTTGTCTCTCTTTTTGAGGAGCTGCAGTATCTGGTCCGCTTTCTGTTCCTTCTTGCTAGCATGGACGGTACACTCATGATCAAAGGCGATCGCGTGCTGTCGTTTCTTGACCTCATCTCGTTGCGTAAAGTAATCCTCGACGCTAAAGAAGCCGAGCTCCGCCGAGGCTACAGGGCGTTCGGCCATAGTGACTGGAGCCGTAACTGAGCTGGGCCCCGGTCGCCCTGGCTCCTGGACCATGATGCGGGGGCGCTTTGCGGGCTTCAAGTCCGATGGTGAATCTAGAGAAGTATCGGCGACTCTAATATTCAAATTTTCATCCGACCCCGCCTTGCTTTCGTTGGAGCACGACGTCCCCATGGATGAGAATGAGCGAGCGCCAGCGCTTTTGAGCAGAAACGTGCTTCCAATTTTGTTGTAGTGAGATAAAGAACGATTCCCTAGCTGAGAGACTGAACTAGGTTCCCGGAATGGATGAGGAGGCTGACGATGGTGGAAAAATAAAGAAAGAAGCGGCCAAGTCCCCCGACGTCTCCGGTTGCGGTTTTGTAGCCAGAGACTCTCAATGTTGAATGAAGGCGCGACGGTTGAAGGTTTGTTTGTCTGGAAAATGCGAGCCTTCATGCGCACAATGAGGCTCACAATGGCGGTTAAAGAAACGCGATTGGTCCCTTCCATTAAGATGAGAGATTGATCGAAAATGCTTCAGAGCGAGATGGTGGCATCTTCAAGTGAATACAGGAGGGTGTTTACGGCCTAGATATAATCGCGACATTATTCTGACTAGGTCTGAATATGTCGAGATTGAAAGAGGGCTTCAATGCCCATTGAATGTGAGAATGCAACAGAACGCGGGGCTGTGCTGGGTGCTGCCTCGAATGGTCGAATGGAGTAAATTAGACGCTTGATGTTCGATCTCGCGCAAGTCTTACCATCAACGCTCTAAGAAATAAGTGGGCGGTAAACCAACATACCTAGCAGCTTTGGTGTGGCTTTCTTAACCAAGCCTCTCTCCAGCTGCCTAAAGCGAGACCAGATCAATTTTACCAGTTTCTACTCGCCTTCTACTTGCTTTCTAGAACAGCTCTATCCTGTATTATTCAACTTAGGAACTTTGTTAATGTCGCGGAGCTGAATCCGCCTTTACAAGTACGTAGGTATTGCGTTAATTGACGCTGGCCGAAGTCTACAATGGCGCGCTAGAGTGGTTTTTAGTGCCCATATCTAGTGTAATTACTGCCAGCCACTACTCTGTCTGTCTGTCAGCCCTGTTACACTGATCCTGGAGATTGAGCATTGCTCATCAATTGATGCTTCATAAAAGAGCACAGGTATTGGCAATCATTGAGCACTCAATCCACCTCCTCCCATCGAATTCATTGTTGTCGTTTCATTTTCCTGGAAAATCATACCTTGTGCCAAATACCAGCCTCCAAGTTCCAATCGAAATATCTCTCTCCCTAGCTTTATGAAGTAGTACAGCCACACGCCTCTCGCGATGAAGACCCAATCTTGGCAAGTAGACAAACCAGCGACATCCCGAAGGAACTTTCAACGACATCTTGATGCTCCACCACGATGGCAAGTTGGCTGTGGATGATGTGGATAGATAAGATCGAACTTATGGGAGTACCTCGTAGCGGTCCCCGCATTGCCAAATCAGTCACGACCCAACCCTTCAATGGACCCCGTGTTGGTTCCCATGAGCTTAGTCTCCTGCAAATAGGGTTGTATCGACCTAGGTCCGTGTGACAGTTGATCAAGGGCGCCCTTGATCAATGTCGATACTTGGGTTTCTGGTCAAGCTTTCGGCGGGTCGCGTCTCCAAGGACATAGCCATTTTTCCAGTTCTCAGCGCGATGACTTGCCGAAGAGGCAAAACGTCTGTATCGTTTGCGGCCCGACGAAGCGTCCGACAGCGGAGTGCTATCCCACGCGATGCCAGTCATCGAGGCAAGTTCTACTTCCGTAAGTAGAGCATTTGAGGAATGCCCATTGCTATCAGAGCCTAGACTATGTCTAAATAGCGGGTTTTCTCCGATCTTGAGGAAGCTCATTTACTATTGTTTGTTGAAGGTGAACACCACAGAATCTACAAGTACTTCATACTCATGCACTTGTTGTATCGTGGGCTATTAGCACTCCTGGTGCTATGCAACCGATCCAGGCGTTAAGCGGTCCAGGCACACCTCACTGCTACAGGAGTGGTCAGCCAATAATACAAAACAGATCTACTTCGTACGAAGTACTTCATTTGCATTGAGAAAGTGGAGTGTATGAAGTAGTTTTTCTACTTCGTGCTTCATACCCGAGATTGTGCTACTCAGCCGCAGCGCCGGAGCAACCCCCGTGAGAAAGTATGTACTAAGTATTAGGTCCAAATCGGTTGTGGTGCCACAATATGTGAGAACCGAGTTCTCGGGTTGGATTTGACTTGTGGACGGAGACCACAGACGAAGGAATTCTACGAAAGTACGAAGTACATACAATTCCCTTTGTAATCAGAAGACCACCGATTTCCTAGGCGCCTAGAAACAATTGCAGAGCACGGGCATTCCTGCAGAGTACAAAAGAACCTTGGGCTCCGGTGCTGGGCCTCTCCAAACAGTCTCACAAAGACAACACAATATGACCGGACATTTTGCTGGCAACGTCGATGTGAGTCGATGTATCATTGATCAAACCTGTTCTGTTTCTGTGTGTCCACCCCCAGAAGCCCATGGGATTGGCGCCTCGAGTCGATGAGAGCTGGTCATGTACGAAGTATATGTCTACTTATATGTACTAAGTCTGCTTCGGAATTGATGTATTCCCTCAGCTGGTCGGGCTCCAGGGTCTATCAACCAAAGTATCCCAAACCTGGTCGTGGACTGCACCACAGATCCCAACTGGGGCAACAAACACCGAACACTAATAAAACCAATCATCGATCTCTTGGTTCTCACCTCATCTAGTGTAAGTTGACAGGCAGCTTCTTGCCAACTTTCTTTCAACCTTCTTGGGTCGAGTCTTGATCAGGCCCGGGGCCGGTCACTGTTCTCGTCTCGTGACGCCTGTACAAGCATAATTGTACAAAGGTACGAAGTACTATAGCAAGTATTGCACTTGTACGAAAGTAGTCGGAACAATGAATAATAACCTTTCCTCCGTTGAAGAAGAACCCCGCGAAATCCACATCTTGAACTCGGAAGGAGCATTGAAACAGGAGAGATAAACGAAATGATCAATTGAAGGCCCATGCCGCACAATGGAAGCGCCACGGTCTCTCTATGTACAATTCTAAACTCTTCGGGATTGCTCTTTCCTTCTCTTTGTTAGCCACACGCCATTGTCACTTTCACGGCGACCAAAGAAATCTACATAGTACTTAGAAATCATAGGCATCAAATCCTAGAAACCCTCCATCTTTCATCATCACCACACCGCTTTTCTTCCTCAACCAATGCCTTCGACTCTCCTGAATCCAACTCCTCCTTAGGTACTTCGTACTTGTGGTAAGATTGAGCCTAGCTTGAGTTCTGTGCCACCTTGCCCATCCTTTCCTCCTTGTATGAGCTCCATTGCTTTTATGAGCTAGCCTTCCACTCTCTTTCTCCACTGCTACGAAGTACCCCAAGTACTCCATACGTCGTCATCAACTGATATTGGGTTCCAGACATGGGGCCCCAGCTACTTGGAACATCTTCCTAGCTCTTCACCATTCGCTTGATCTGCTGCAGGCCATTGGTGTTGTTTGCTTTTTTTCCAAACACTGACAGTGACGAAGAATCCCAAAGGCCAACCCTCGCCACCGCTCCTCTTCCAGGGCTTATGCTTAATGGTCAGCCAGCAGCCAGGACCTCTTTCCCACAACACGACTGTTGGTTATCCCTGGAATATTTCTCTCTAGGAGGAAAAATAAAATAAAATCCTGCCCTGTTCTTTTTGTTCTTTTCCCTTCTCCCTCTCCTTCTCTCACACACTGACCCTCAACCTTACTTACTCCCCTGCATGCTTTGGCCCTAATCCAATCCGGTGGATGCTAAAGTACATGAGTGGGCCCCCAATCAATCAGCTTGAATCATCCTGTTTCTTCTTTCTATTGACCACCAATATCGCGAGCAATTAGGTTTTCCTTCCAACGGCAACCATTCTGGCCGATTTTCCTGAATCCTGCTTGCCCGGCAGCGAAGCTAGAAACCTGCTCTAGGTTGCCCTCTTACCATGGCTGATCGCGGAGGTGGCCACGAGCGAGGTAAGCGAGGCGGTGGCCGTGGTGCACCTCGTGGACGTGGTGCTGGTGATGGCGGTGCCCCTCGTGGTCGGGGCAGAGGTGATGGCGGTGGCCGCGGACGCGGACGTGGAGACAGTACGGCCGGGGAAGGCCGTGGTGGTGGAAGGGGACAAGGTCCCCCTTTCCGAGGAGGCGGTCGTGGTCGCGGCGACTATTCTGGTGAAGGTGGTGGCCGCGGTGGCTACGGTGAAGGTAGGGGTGGTGGACGAGGTGGACGCGGATTTGGAGATCGCGGTGGACGCGGCGATCGGGGCGGTCGTGGCCGTGGATTCGGCTTCGCCCGTGGTGGAGGTCCCATCGCTCCGCCAAAGGCCTTGCCAACCACGTAAGTTGAATTTCCTCTTGACAGCTCCGTGCACTATGGCCTAACCCGAGAGAAAACAGTTTTCCCGAGCCTGACAAGGCCACAAACGATCTTGAGAACGAACTGCTTAGTGTCGAGGGCAAGATGGCCTCACTTGCGGTCAGTAAGGAGATTGCGGTTAGGCTGCCCGTTCGCCCAGTTTTCGGCACCAAGGGCATCAAGGTCAAGCTTTGGGCAAACTACTTCAAGCTTGACTTGAACGCGGACAGAGATCTCTATCTCTACCACCTAGAGTATTCCAAGATCGACGCCGAATCGTCTGCCTCGGAATCAGACACAGGAAGCTTCAAAAAGAAACGCGAGCCCGGAGAGGCTCCAAGCCTGAAAGGGGCTAAGCTTGCACAGGTCGTCGAAGCCACCGTCGACCTCGTCAAGACTTTCAATGCGGGCGTGGCCCTGGCTACTGAGCTTAAATCCAAGATTGTCGCTACGGAGAAGCTCAACTTGCCCAACAACCCAATGATGGTTCCCATTTCCATTGAGGGACGCTCGAGAAGGGATCTCTATTCCGTCTCCTTCGAGGGCCCTAGAGTCCTTAACCTCCCTCAAGTGGCGGAATATCTCAGGACAATGCAGGAAGCAGACGCCAGCTTTCCCAAGTTTGAGGATGTCGTCGATGCTCTCAACATCGTTCTCGGACACACTGCTCGCACGAAGCGTACCATCTCAGTCGTTGGCTCCAGACGATTCTTCGAAACTGGGCTGACTGGCAACCACCCGGGCGGCTTTGAAGGAGATGAGGAGAAGAGCTTCCTGGTGCCTTCTGTCCTGGCTATTTGTCGAGGTTACTTCCAGAGTGTCCGTCTGTCGACTGGACGACTTCTCCTCAACACGAACGTGACTCATGGTGTCTTCCGAGTAGAAGTCGACATCAAGGACATCTTCAGAAGACTCAATATTAATCGTCGCAACTCGTTGGGTGATCTGAATGTTCTTGCCCGAATTTTCAACCGAGCTCGCGTGGAGTACAGATTCCGAGGAGCCAATAGCGACAAGGACCTAAAGCGTCAAAAGACTATCCTGGGCCTTCTCGAGTCTGGGCGCGGTATGGTAGTCGACGGCCTGAAAATCGAAGACACCCCGTATCCCGGCCCCTCTCAGGTGTCCTTCTTGACACAGCTGCCCGGCGATGCTGCCCCGGTTCACCGAACTGTTACGCAGTACTATAAAGAAAGTAAGCGGACGACTTTTTGTCTTCTTCCTTTTTACACTTGTGAGGCTGACAAGCGTTAACAGAGTATAACGTCGACATCAACACCGACTGGCCGCTTTTGAATGTCGGTACTCCGGTCAAGCCGGCATTCGTGCCGGCCGAATTCTGTCGCATTCTCCCTTCCCCCGTCAAGATCAAACTCAATGAAATGGACTCACAGGCCATGATTGAGTTTGCTTGCCGACAGCCGGGTGATAACTACCACTCCATCATGACTCGGGGTCAGGATATCCTTCAGCACGACGCGGCGTTGCTTGTGCGTATTGATCCAGTTCATATGGCTCCCCTCGCTCCGCTCTTACTTGGAAGCTTGCTAACAGGGTAAACAGGGACATTTTGGCATCAAGGTCGGTAAAAGTCTCCTGACGGTCCACGGGCGGGAGCTGAGCGCACCCACTCTCTGTTATAAGCCCGGTGGCAGGCAGGCCAAGACCGGTCCCAAGTTCAAACCCTCGTTCGGCGCGTGGAATATGAGCGGTCTGAAGTTTGCCATTCCGGGTCGAGAGATTACAAGCTGGGGATGCGTGGCCATTGGCATCCAAGCTCAGGACGAAGAGGTTATAAGAATTGCCAACGAATTCCGAGCCCAAGTCAACAACAATTGCGGCCTTCACATGGATGATACGCCTTCGCACGGACTCACTAAAGTTTTTGTCCGCCCCGGCGACCCTAACATGCAGAGTAAGATCGTGACAGCTTTTGGTAGACTTGCTAAGGAACGGGTTCAAATTCTCCTCGTCTTCATTCCACGCAAAGACACGCAGCTCTACGCTGCTATCAAGAGGGCGGGTGACGTCGAACTGGGCATCCATACTGTCTGCATGGACTGGAAGAAGGCCAGCAAGGAAAAAGGCCGAGCTGGCTACTTTGGCAACGTAGCGCTCAAGTGGAATCTAAAGATGGGCGGCGTCAACCACCAGTTGGTTGATACAGTGGGCCTCATTAATGAAGGAAAGACGATGATTGTCGGATACGACGTGGTGCATCCGACCAACGTAGCAACGGCGGCCGAAGCGGCGGCGCCTAGCGTGGTTGGTATGGTTGCCAGCATCGATAAAGAGCTGGGCCAGTGGCCGGCTACGGCGTGGGTTCACACAAGCCGAATGGAAGTGTGCGAGGATGATCAATTGAAGGGGGCGTTCGAATCTAGATTGAACTTGTGGAAGATCAAGAACAATGGACGGCTCCCCGAGAACATCATCATCTATCGAGACGGTGTTTCGGAAGGTCAATTTGCGCTCGTTCTGGAGAAGGAGGTTCCACGAATTCGAGCTGCGTGCCGCACCATGTATAAGAAGCCACCGCATCTAGCGTTGATTGTATCGGTGAAGCGGCATCATACTCGATTCTACCCGACTAGCCCCGAGCACACGTCACGGACGGGAAATATCCGGCCGGGGACGGTGGTGGACCGCGGAGTGACTCAAGCTCGATACTGGGACTTTTTCCTCACGGCCCATGACGCTATCAAGGGTAAGTTGGTCAATCTTTATTCTTTCCCGCTTGAGCGGGCTTTTTTTTTTTTTTTTTTTTTTTTTTTTTTGTGTGTGAATTAACCAGTTGATGTTTTTTCTGTACGTATAGGCACTGCTCGTCCGGCACACTACACGGTACTTCTCGATGAGATTTTCGCAATTCGGGAAGGAAGAAACGCGGCCGATGACCTGGAGACCATCACACATGACCTCTGCTACATGTTTGGTCGGGCTACGCGTGCGGTCAGCATCTGCCCCCCAGCTTACTACGCGGATATTGTCTGCGAGCGTGCCCGAGTGCACCGAGGACCGCTCGGCCCCAGCGGAAAGGGCAGATGGCAGGTGCATGAGAATATTCGGAACTCGATGTACTACGTTTAAAAGGGCGTGGGTGGGTGGAATGGATGGATGAAGACGGAACACGCAGGTCACGACTAAGAATGCCAAGGATCAATTGATGGGGATGTGACAAGGGGTTGCGACCTAACAGTCAGTGTTCATCCTTCGCCCGAAACGAAGTTTACGAGGCGGATTTAAGTCTTGCGAGGTACACAGGTACGGGCGACGGACTTAACATGCACTGCTATGCTGCTGCCTGAATTTCTGAGGACAAAAATCGGCGCACCATTATCTCCGACGCCGATCGTTTGGTTGTTGTCCGGCCGGAATGCATGCCGCAGTTAGCTAGCGCAAGTGTGTAGTATTAGTGGTCTCGTCTAGGGATGGATGGTGCGCTGCGGTACGTGGGGATACACTGATACACTGCCTCGCTCTTGTTTCCCCGTTGCCTGGTCTGTCCAATGCCCTGTCCTCGTTTGATGGCGGACCCTCGCCGAATTTAGAGTTATTTTCCAAATTCGCTAGCATTGGCAGCTTTTGACGTTGACAATTAGTAATGCGGGTAGTACAATATTTTCGTATTTCCAATGTTCCCCTGTGAATCGTCGTTTGTGGACGTGTCGTACGAAGTAGCGGGATCATTGATAACCCGGGCGGTGGTCTGTAATAGTCATCTGAAGAAAGGGGGGTGTGCCTGACTGGAACTTTTCACAATGTCCCTTTGGTCTCTGAGTCTTACGGGTTCATACGGATGAGCCGACGCAACATCGTGAACTTTGTCCACGATGTTCTAACTGAGCAGTTGAGGTTGAGCCGCAACACATCGACCAGCGACCAAGCGGCCATCGGAGTGGGCAATTGGAGTGGTCCAGGCTTGGAAAAGGACGTCAAGCCAAGGAAAGGGAGAGCTTATTTTTTTCCTCCCAAGAAAGATACATGGACGGATGTACATTTGTTCACCCCAAAAAAATTCTTGCTCAAAAAAGGTACGAAACGAAGCTGAGATTGGTTATGTCCGATAATATTCAGGAGGTTCCGCTACGACATCGGCATGCCGGGCAAAACCCACCGACGAGCGTGGGTCCTTCGACACACCCTCTTTTCATTGTTCCCTGGCCCATGTGCGCCATGTGCTTGGGGACATTTTTCCTGCGGACAAGGGAGGTTGTGTATACTTCGCAGTGTAGGTGTGTCTTGGCGGGCGGAATCCCGCTACACCCAATATGGTGGTGTTTTGGGTTGTTTTGGGCTGATCTTTTTTTGGTCAGCCCTAGTTCATTTCCCGACATGCTTCGGGAGAATTTGATGATCCATTTCCAGCACGAGTTTAAGTAGAAGTAACATGAGTTATGGCCTCGTTATGGGGGGACTTCAAGGTACTTTTTTTTGTTCAACCCGTCATCCTTAGCTAACAAGCTCATGCCAGAGCGGAGGATGCCCCGTTATTGATTTTTCCCTGGGGTTGATGGGGGATCTAGTGTGGTGTACATAGGCGATGTTTGGCTTTGATTCGAGCTACGAAAAAAAGTACCTCCCAGCTGTGAAAGTGCGGCGCGGGACGGAGTGTAGTTGCCCCGTTGTAATCCATGATTCAAGGGAGAGAGAGAAAAAGAGAAAGAGTCGAATCCTGGAGTTCCATATAAGAACGTGAAGCAGGAACACGGACTCGTTTGGTCTGTCGTCGTCATTTCCCAGCGGACTTCACCACTTCTTCACTTTCATCACCATTCAAGAGACCTTGCTGTTTGTAATTTTATAGACAACTGCAAAGTATTCCCCGTTTGGACGTTGAAGCCTTCGTATCTCGCTTCCACCACGTCCTCACTACACGACTCCGTTCACTACAGGCACGGCTTGGCATAGACACCCCCGGGCTTACCCGAGCAGACCAATTTGATCACTATTTTTTTTTTTCAGCCCCTGCTAGAGCTTCCCTGATATATATTTATGACACGAGGCTCTCTACCTTTCTTCACTACTCTCTTTCTTTTTTTCTTTTCCTCGTCGCGGCCCTCTTTAATCATCATACCCTGAAGAAAGGTGGTTTCACTCCCATTTTCTTTCAAGCAAGGTCCCCCATCCCTCCCCTTCCAGCACCATGGAGGTCAAGAAAGAATCTCCGGGCACCTCCGTCATCCCGGACGAATACTCCGCCAAGACCCGCGTCGACGACCCCATCCCCGAATCCAACATGGAAAAGAGCTCCTCCCTCGAGCAGCCCCGCGCCGCCTCGCCCCTCAACGAAAAGGCCGCCGGTTCGGATGCCGCGTCCGAGGCCGCGGGTGATTCCGACGATGAGGCTAACTACCTGACGGGTATGAGGCTCATCGCGCTGATTGCTTCACTGTGTCTTGTCGTGTTCCTCGTTGCGCTGGATCAGACTATTATTGCGCCGGCATTGGGGGCTATCACGGCGGAGTTTTTGAGCGTTAGGGATATTGTAGGTTTTATTCCCCTCTCCTTTTTTTGTGCCCTGCCTCTTTCGTTCGGTCTCGGCTTGTTTCGTGTTATTTCCGTAGTATATATGTGTGGATATGTGTGATGTCTAGGCTTTTTGCTTTTTAATGGGTCTCATTCTTCTTGTGAGTTGATGCTAACTTTCTCGTAGGGCTGGTGTAAGTCTCGCCTATTTTTCTTTAATCCCAAGTGCCCTTCGAAAAAAAAGAAAGCATCTTCACCTTCAGGCACACGGCACACCTCTGCGCTTTCTCCAGAACCTGCCAAGAGTTGCTCCCCCATCTCAGTGCTTTACTAACCCGGAACACAAGATGGCTCGGCGTACTTCCTCACGACGACGGCGCTTCAGCCCATGTTCGGAAACATCTATAAGCGCTTCAACATCAAGTGGGCTTTCCTCATCGCCGTCTTCATCTTCGAGCTGGGCAGCTTGATCTGCGCCGTTGCCCAGAACTCGACCACTTTCATCATTGGTCGTGCCATTGCTGGTGTAAGTCGTTGAACGTGGGAGGCCTTTCTTCGCTTGTTTTTGGTAACATGAGCTAAATGGGATGTGATTAGATCGGAACTGCGGGCATGTTCTCTGGCGGCATTATTATTCTCGCCAACTCTAGTAAGTCGTCTCCATTTGGTATCATGGAGACGCCATGCAGCTAACATAGATACGTTAGTGCCCTTGAGACAACGACCTCTTGCCTTTGGTATCATCTCCAGCATGTGGGGAATTGCTGTAAGTGTTCCGCCTGAGAACAGTGTTGCCCGACTGTGTAAGCCTCAGGCGTAGATATATATCTCTAACTGCCTCGTTAGAGCGTTGCCGGACCTCTCCTCGGAGGTGCCTTCACCGACCACGCGACTTGGCGATGGTGCTTCTACATCAGTAAGATAAAACCTTGCCTTCTAACCACCACACCCCCCGGTGACTAACCTCTCACCCTCAACAGACCTCCCCATCGGCGGTGTATCCATGGTTGCCATCTTCTTCATCCTCCACATCAAGCGCAACAACAACCCCAACAACCTCTCCTTCTTCCGCCGCGTCCTCCAGCTCGACCTCCCCGGCACCGCCGTCTTCATCCCGGGAATCATCTGCCTGCTCCTGGCCCTCCAGTGGGGAGGCACCGAGCACGCCTGGAACAGCGCCACCATCATCGGCCTCTTCTGCGGCTTCGGTGCCCTGATCATCATCTTCGTCGGCATCCAGATCTGGCAGGGCGAGAAGGCGACGCTACCTCCTAGGTTCTTTAAGAATAGGGATGTTGTACTTGCTATTCTTTTCGCTGTTGTGTTTGGCGCGGCTTTCTTCCCTCTCATCTTTTATCTCTGTAAGTTGGCGTCACCCATCACTTCTTTTCTTATTTTTATTTCCCTCTCTTTTCCTTCGTGTCGTGGGCACTAACACCGTCTTTCCAGCTCTCTACTTCCAAGCCATCAAGGGTGACTCCGCAGTCCAAGCTGGTATCAAGCTTATCCCTCTCCTCCTGTCAGTCGTCATCTCGTCCATGCTTGCTGGTGGTTTGATCACCTATATTGGTTACTACAGCCCCGTCGTCATTCCTTGCATGGTTCTCGCCACCGTGGGTGCGGGTATGCTCACGACGCTCGACGTTGACAGCCCTCTGAGGGAGTGGTTCGGCTACCAGGTTCTATGCGGTAGGTTCCCCCCCTTTTCTTCTCTCCTTATCCTCTCTAACCTCTCCTCGCAGGTCTCGGTGTCGGCCCAGGCTTCCAAGTCGGCGTCCTCATCATCCAAACCATCATGACAATGGACGACGTCCCCGTCGCCACAGCTTGCGTCCAATTCGGCCAAGCCCTCGGCGGCGCCATCTTCATCGCCGTAGCCCAAACCCTCTTCCAAAACGGCCTCATCGACGGCATCACGGCCCACCCTCTCCCCGACGGCCAGGTCATCAACCCCCTCATCTTCATCAACAGCGGCGCCTCGCAGGTGCGCGACATCCTCATCTCCATGGGTCTCGAGAGCTCCATCCCCATGGTGCTCGAGGCGTACATGGATGGCTTGAGGGATACTTTTTACATCTCCGTTGCGGGCACGGGTATGGCGTTTTTCTTGGCTTGTGGGTTTAGCTGGAAGAGTGTGAAGAAGCCTGTGAATGGTGGTGGTGCGTCGGCCCCTGCTGCTGTTTAGAGAAAAAGATGGGAAACCTGAGAACACGGGACGGGATAGACGGTGTTTTTGGTTTTTTTTGGCCTTGCTTCTTTCAATTTAGATGTTTGGGCATTATTTTGCGTGTATGATAGATACCCTCTGCCGATAGACAGACCCCCTTTTCCACTCTGATGAGCTTTTTAACGCTATAATATCCCCCCTTTTAATAGAGATATAAAATCCCTTTGGATAATAAGATTCCTGCCGGATTTTCGAGAGGAGAAAAGGAAAGAAAAGACGCCTCAGTCCGCCTTCTCCCGTTTTCACTCCAACGTATCATCGGGCATACCGTCATCCCCATCTCGCACTCCACCACCGTCCTCTCCCAAAAGCCCCCTCATCCACCTCCTCACCCTCCTCGTCTTCCCCAGCTGCGGATGCACCGGCCCCTCAACAACCATATCCTCCCAAGAATAGTGCCCGACCCTATTCCGCAGCGCCCTCTCACACCCGCCACCTTCCTCTTCCTCCTCCTCCCCCTCATCATCACTCTCCGGCTCCCTATACAACAACCTCACCCTAGTATCCATCCCACCCGCCACGCTCTGCGCGTAAACCCGGCCCCTAAAAACCGCAACGCCCACATTCTGCACGAGGATAACATCCCCAACCCTCAAACCTTCGAGATCCCTCGCGAGGATGCCTTCTTTCTTCCTCGGATCACCTAGCCACAGAGTGAGCTGGAAGGCCGAGCGGGTGTCGTCGCCTACGAGGGCCTCGACGAGGTCCCGTTTGCCGTGGCGCGTCGTTACAGTTTTGCGCGCAGTGGAGACGATGGCGACGAGGAGGGTTAGAGGGGGAGAAGGGGGTTTGGGGATGGAGATGAGGTCGGTTGCGCGGGTTGGGTAGCCGAGGGTTTGGAAGGAGTGGGCGATAGAGTGGTGGAAGGAGGTTGATGTTGGGTGGGAGTCGTAGATCGAGAGGGAGTATTCGTAGAATTGGCTCTGGAGGTCTTCGGAGGGTTCCTCTTGGCTGGGGATGTAGGGGGTTTGCGGCGCGGCGAATTCGGGGTGAAGGAAGGAGGGGATGGAGGGCTGAGTTAGGTCTGTGTGGAGGTGGGTTTTGCGGAGGTGAAGGGAGCGCCAGGCGGGTGCGGATGGGGATGGGGTGGGAGGCATAGACGGGGAGGGTGAGGAGCTGTGAGGAGAGTCAGGGAGGAGGGATGTAAGGGGAGCGGTGAAAGTTGTGAGGAGCGGAGTGGTGGACCGGTTGAGGGCGGAGGATGAAGGCGCGCCGGTGAGGATGATGAGTTTCGGCATCGTTTGGATGTTGGCGAGATGAGTTGGGGACATCGGTGATGGAATGAGATGAGAATATGGGAAGTTTAATGTGAGGTTATCGCCAGGCTGTTGCTGGAGAGATTATGTGGCAAAGTAAATAATTGGAAGGTCTCTCTCTCAATCTCCATCGTTAAAGATGCCATACAATTTATGAAGCAAAATTCACATACTTGGATTTTCATTTCCATTTACACTACTATGAGAAGTTCATATTGAAATTTAAAATATAATATATATATTTGAAGAGTTTAAGCAAAATTAATTTGATAAGAGTACAGGTCAATTACCACTACGAGTTATCGTAGGGAATGGATGGCATTTGATGCGCTCATAACGCAACGGCTTTATGCGCGAGCCTTGATCAAGTCGGCAGCCTGTAAAGAAAGAAAGTTATTAGCCCTTTTCCTTCTCGAAAGACAGGAGATTCGAAAATTGGGCCTCGACTGTCCTAAACTCACCTTCTCAGCGATAGCAAACGCCGTCTGCTGCGTATAAGCCCCCGGTAAATCCGGCATAACACTAGCATCAACAACGCTCAACCTCTTCACGCCATAAACCCTCAACTCCTGATCCACTACGCCCCCCAACTCCCTCGGCAACATCGCCGAAGTCCCCACTGGATGGAATGTCGACGGACTGACATTCGCTCTCACATAGTCCCTAATCTCCTCATCGCTCTGCACCCCCTCCCCCGGCCGACTCTCCAGGGCACCATACTCGCTCATACTCGTCTCCGTAAAGTACCTCCTCGTAAACTTGACAAACTCCACCTCGATGTCCACGTCGACGGGGTTGCTCATGGCGCGGTAGTCGACGACAGGTTCGGAAAAGTATGGGTCGGCTGGGTTGACGTACACCGTGCCGCGCGACGCTGGGTGCAGGAAGACGATGGCGCCTTCGGACCCGCCGCCGCGGAGGAATAGGTTGTAGTAGGCTGAGCCGTGGGAGCGCATTGCTGCTGCCATGGCCTTTTGCTGCGCTGAGTAGCCCGCGACGATGGTGGGGGGGCTGTTGGGAGGGAGGTGAGACGCTGGGTCTTGGGCTTCGTAGCGGCTGGCAATATCTTCGAAGGTGGATGGGGCAATGACGGGGAGGGGGAGAAAGCAGGCGGCGTTTCCGGAGGCGATGGTGAGAGGGCCTATCTCTTGTTAGGCATTTGTGAGGGAAGCTTGAAAAGCTCAACATGGGGGAGGAATGGAGGAAGATTAACCTGATCGAGACTCGGAGAACTCAGCCTGAGCCTCTTCCCTGAACGAGGCATTGGACTGCAAATCGCCGGGTTGAGGAGATACGGGGAAATCGGCCACTATAGATCCCGGTTGTTAACAGGCCATGCTTCAACATGTCCACCACTACACCGCAAACTTACAGTCAAACGAAGCACCGCCACCAAGGGGATGGTCCTGGAAGTTCCACCCAACCCCAGGCAAGTCAACCCTGACCTCGATGCCAGCAGACTTGAGAAGCTCTTCGGCACCAATACCGCTACCTTGAAGAATCTGAGGCGTGTGGATCGTACCCGCGGCGAGAATAACCTCCTTCCTAGCACTCACAGATCGCGCATCCGCATCGCCCTTGGCACCCTTGGCGACGTACCTCACGCCGGAGGCCGCGTCGTCCTCGTCGAAGACAACGTTGAGGACCCTGTGGCCGGTAAGGACCTTGTAGTTGTCGCGTGAGATACCGTCGTAGTGACCCGTGCGAGAGAACGAGCGAGCCATTGTTGTAGGGTCGGCCGACGTGGGGTACCAATACACACCAGGCGAACCGGCTCCGGAATCAGGAGGGAATTCGACGCCTTCGATCTCACCAAAGGCTTCCATTTCAACTCCTATTCAAGGAGGGGGGAAAGAATATTAGCAGCTGGCCACAAAAGCGTCAAGTGGAGAGGAGGGGGGGCATGGCCGTGTGTAGTAATAGATACATACTCAAACCAGGCCAGTTAAAGGTCGGGAACGAGGCATGAACATCGCCAGCCTCGCCCCAATAGCTCTTATCATATTTAATATCCAAAGCCTCAGCCGTATCCTCATTTGGCGCATGGAAATGCCACGCCTTCTTAAAATACGGCAGAAGCCCGTCCCAACTCCAATCCGAATCGTTGCTCTCGCCGAAGTAGGCATTCCAGCGGTTATAGTCGTCCTTGTGGCCGCGGTGGACCTGGAGGCCGTTGACGCCGGAGCTGCCGCCGAGCATGAGGCCGCCGATGACGGCCGTCGTGCGGTTGTTGAGGCCGGTTTGGGGCGCGGATGTGAAGGAGAAGAGGTGGCTTTGGTTGGCGAAGGCACCTGCGCCGCCGGCGATTGTGTTGACGGAGGTGCCGTTGTCTGATTCGGGGGTTGATTAGCTGGTGCATACACGCCAACCGCTGCTTAGACGGAGCCTAGAATGGGTATATTTGGGTTCCTTTTTCTCTTTTTCTCTTTCGATTTGGATCACTTACCATACGCTCCCCACTCAATGACGAGGACGGTGTCTGTTGCCTCACTGTTAGCTAAAAGGGGAGGCCCCGACTTATACGCGGAGAGGACCGCTTACGCTCTCCGCTCTCAGTCAATCGGTCGGCAACAGTTAACCCAGCAGTTCCACCACCCACAATAATGTAGTCATACTCCTCCTCGACCTCGTCCGCCGCTAGGATCTGCGGATCGCCGACAGCCCGAGACTTGCACCGGCTTGGACGCGCATAAATGCCAGTAACTCCCAGCAGGGCGACAAGGGCGCCGCTGAGGGTAGGATATCGTTTTGGAGCCATTGTCGCATACGAGCTTCTAAACGGAGGGATGGAGGAAAATCACAAGGTTCAAGGCAGAGAGAACTCAGGCTAGGGAGCGCGAGGAGCTAACCCTCCTAGAAGGAAGCGTTGTTCTCAATTTTTTGCTCAGTCTTATATGTCCGTAGTTCCCTCGGCCAAGAGCGGTATTAAACGAAGAGGCTCCGCGAAGTAATATTATCTGCCGCGATATATTTAGGCGCAAACCCTTGTGGTTAACCATCGTACGTGGGTTCATGGTTTCATGGTCTCCCTGTATAGATGTTATATTAAAAAGGCCCGGGTATTTTGTCTGTTTGTAGGTGTCCACTGTCATTGCTCTCCCTGTCCCGGGATCCCCTCTCTGCAGATGTCTTCCGGCCAAAGCCACCCGCGAGATGTGAATTGAGGTATTGTCATAAACATACCACTTCGCATCCAGGGATAGTAACGTGCGCGGAATAACATGACCCTCGGCCGCTCGGAGCGGATCTACCATATCCTTTCTGTTTCTTTAATACCTCTCTTTTACTGTAAACCGAGGCTTTTCTTTGTCTAGAGTTGATTGCGTTCTGCATGATATCCGCTGCGTTGTTAGATGGATGATAATGTGGATGCGAGCCGGCGAGCTAATGCCGAGAACTGTGATCAGCGAGTCGCCCTCATTATCATCGCCGTAGAACAGTAGTGGGCTGGGGATTATTAGAACTAATTTTACACTTAGGAGAGCTCTAGAGCTTAGTGTTTATCTAGCTATGCTATATAAAGTTCCCGGTATTCAATGCGAAATGGAGGAGTCCAATCCTGAGCACCTTCAGGGGGTAGGAGTACCGGAACGCGCAGCCTTTCGCTCGAATACCACCCGACTGATTCCGGCGCCACCGTACAATAAGTTAGCCTCTCGAACGTTGATGGTTCATTACCCGGGACAAGAAACAAGAAACCAGTTGTGCCAACTTGACGTGAGTGAAACAACACCAATACTGTCAGTTTATACTCTACCTTCCCACGGGCGTCAAGAGACCGACGAGAAGATTCCGAAGCTTGCTCATCAACCAAATGCCCCAACCGCCCTAGCCAGTCCCTCTTGAAAAACGGGAAGTCCGGGCAAGGCTGGATCTGCTTGCGTTCTCTGATGAATGTCAAAGGAAAGGTCCAACCGATGATCCGTAAATACCGGGGGTGGATGTTGTTTTGGGAGAGTTCGAGCAGACCATTCCATTCTGATTCCCAGTTCAGGCTTCTGCCATCGGCAAGTTCAGCTACAATTTGGACAGGAAATTCGACGAAACTCCTTGGGTCGGTAAAACGTTCTCCCCATTGGCAGATAGAAAGTAGATCAAATTCAATTCTGCTACCTTCTTGGCCGGGAGAATGTTTCCAGCCCGCCCACGTCCAGCTGGGAAAGGATGGTCGACGCAGAATTGGAGAAGCCGAACACCAACATAGCGCACAAACTAAACGCATAGTGTTCAGTTTCGGCTCACCTGGGACGCCGTGGTATTCCCTGAAGGTAGAGGCTGAAAATATTGGCAGCCCACATAGGGTCGGTACGGGGTTATTTATGTTCCTGTACAGCTCAAATATTCCTCTCAATGCGTCGAGAGCATCCGTATCGAATGTGAGGCTTCGCCCGAAGTAATTCCCAATATGATTGAGCAGACCTGCTGGTTGGTTTCCGGACGAGGGTCGTGGGAAAACCCAGGAGTAGTTGCCCTCAGACCTGTATTTTAAGTTGCCGTACTCTGGGATGAAAGCTAGACTTTCCAAACAGTGTATTAA
The DNA here is from genome assembly GCF_000732125.1 of Scedosporium apiospermum. NCBI lineage: Eukaryota > Fungi > Ascomycota > Sordariomycetes > Microascales > Microascaceae > Scedosporium > Scedosporium apiospermum. The sequence goes on along the minus strand of NW_015971822.1, from coordinate 411,861 downwards.
TTGGCATTGGAAGTAGGCTTGCTCGCTAGTAAAGACAAGCCTCCGCCGTGCAAGTACGCCCTCCTGGTATGTCCAGCCGCGTGTGTTCCATTTTGACTCTAGGATCAGGTCTTTGGGGTCTGTATATTGATGAATCAGAGTATGGTCGCCGATCTCGACACGGAGCTGTTCTGTTTCTCTAGGAGCACTGACGCCTGTCAAGCCACGCTGAGGATCGTCTCCGGCTGCACAAATAATAGTCAAGGCTGACGCTGCGTAGATGTTGCCCATGTTCTGGATCTGAGAGTGCTTTTCTTCTCGCATATCTTGGGGTATGCAGTATCTGTCTACCCAGAGGTAGCGGAAGCCCAGTCTTTGCGTAACTTCCATGGCATCTTCAATAACTCTTGGGACACTATTTGGGAGCTTACCACCTGCAGGAAGGCGATGATGTTGGTCGAGGCCCCAGACATAGCTGAGCGTCACGAAGGAATTCCGAAATCTCGTTCTGGGAAATGGAACGACTCTTCGGGTTGGGCAGTCGATAACATTCAGTCCTAATAGCAGAGCGTCTGAGGCCGACTGACATATTTCTCCATGGGATGTCTCACAGCAAGCCAGCCACTCTTTAAGAACGTCGTAGTCAACCCGATCCTGTTGAAGACTTCGGCCTGCCAGTTTCGCTCGGGTTTGGGTATGAGCGGACCCTCCCAGAAGAACCTGTCTCCCGAAGAAGCCGAGGCTGCCAAGGGCGCGATCAAAGAGGGCGAACTGAAGACAGTTTTGCCCATAACTAGGGTAAAGTCCACCATGATCGTGGGAAACGATTGCCACATCACAACACCCTATATCATCGCTGGCACTATCCTGTTGTCTGTGATTTGCGTCTCGGTGATACCACTGGGAAAAGAAGCGGCATAGAACACATTGAGGATCCAGGTAACTGAGCTGGCGCGCTGTGATGGTAAAGGATTTTCTCTGGGCCATGGCTTCCAAAGCATCGAAATCGAGACATTGACACCGCAAACATCTTGTTGATCGTGCTCATTTGGTGCGTTCACCTTTCTCTCTGTCCCAAGAAGCATTGATAATCCCCTTGCATCCAGCGGTGCTGGTTCTCCAATGGTCGCGTCGTTGTCACGGACAGGAGTACCCACTTCCCAACTAGCGCTCTCGGAGTCAAGTGAAAATATGCTTTCACTCTTAGGAAACTCGAATAATGGCGTTGTGTCTCTCGGTGCTGATCTTCAATAGCCGCGTTGAAAGACTCTGTCGTGTCAAGAAAAGGTTTAAGTGAAGGTTCGAGTGAAAGTAGGTGTCTACTATTGGGTGCTCCCGAGGCTGCCATTGCTGCTGGACGAGGCATCGATGATGGTATGAAGTCTATTACATGTAGCAACTAACATTTCTTCTCCTGTATTATGTTAAAGAGCTTGAGGAGAAATCGCGATAATAATTAAAAACAGGAGCGCTGCCTAATGACAAGGTGCACTGCCACACTTTGGTGGCCAGCACCTCCTGGACTTTTATTGGTAAAAAGGAACAGGAGAGTAGTACGTCCTTTCATGCCCATTGAGTGTTAGAGCGCTGCAGCCAAGCCTCGACTTCAGCCCATCAGCATGACTATCCTGTGATCGGGCTGAAGGGAGAACTTAAAATATTTATATATGTTTCACGGGAGCTAAAAGACTATGCCCGCTTATATGAACAGAAGGGCAGCGCGAGTTGTGCGGTTTGCGCAATGTCGTGTTTCGTCCACATCTCTTGTGTGCTGCATCGAGTCGCAAGGGTTGACCATAACCGCAAGGCGACCCTCCGTATTCTCTCGTAGATCCAGCGTACCTCCTCTTACCAAGAGTCTCCCTCCATCACCCATCTCGAACATGCCCGGCCTTCGCAACTCTTAATATCTCCTCCTCCAATCCTGGCACATGCACAACCTCAACCCCCGCACCCTCCAACCTCCCCCTCCCATCATTCTCCTCCACAAAAACCTTCGGCTCCACGACCCCCGCATACACCGTCCTCACCCACCCCCTCTGCTCTAGTATCCTCTCCACGCAGGGCTTATTCCCGCTCAACCTCACCGAACAGGGCTCCATCGTCGTGTACAGCGCGTGCGGCTGCCCCCTCATCGCCTCCGCCAGCCACTCACCCTCGTCGACACCTATTTTGGAGGCGAGCTTGGAGAAGGCGCATTGCTCGGCGTGGGTGTTGCCCTCGAGCTCTAGGGTGTAGCCCGTTGAGGTGATGGTGTTTGTGGTGAGGTTGAAGAGGACGGCGCCGACGCGGTAGTTAGTGGGCTTTGGGGGGGATTGGGTGGCGAGGGTGAGGGCGTATTCGAGGACAGCCTTGTGGTCGCCTTTTTCAAAAACTGGTGGCATTGCTTTGACTCTACTCTTTTCCGAGAGACGATTCAATTGCTTGCCGTGAGAATGAGTTGAGGTGGGATGGTCCAGATAAGCTCCAAGATCTCTAGTTTGGCGGGGTACTTAGACGAGACCCTGCCAGGCCCTGCCAGCCGCCACTATCGATAACGGCAGCCAACCTTCGTACTGTAGACTCATTTACGCGTCTCACCAACCCACCGCGTCCTCCATCTCAACCTCTCCTCTTCATCATCATCATCATCCCTCCGCCACAACGCACCCCCCAAACAGCCTACCCACAATGTCATCACCAACGGAAGATATCGCCGACGCCGAGCCCCCAACCATTGACCCGTACGAGGTCCTGGGTCTCGAGCGCACTGCAACCCCAGAACAAGTCAAATCCGCCTACCGCAAAGCCGCCCTCAAGAACCATCCAGGTATGGTAACCTCAACAAATCCCAAAACTCTCCTTACAAAAATTTTCTTGGTCCCCAAGAAACAAAAAGAAGAAGACTAACAAAATCAACCCCATTCCGCAGACAAGGTCCCCCAAGAAAAACGCCAAGAAGCCCACAAAACCTTCCAATCCATAGCCTTCGCCTACGCCATCCTCTCCGACCCCGCCCGCCGCACACGCTACGACGCAACCGGCTCCACCTCCGACTCCATCCTCGACTCCTCAGACTTCGACTGGTCCTCCTACTACCGCGACCTTTTCGCCGACGCCATCTCCCCCGACGCCATCGAGCGCTTCGCGAAAACCTATCGGCACTCCGACGAGGAGCGCGACGACGTGCTCGCCGCTTACGAGGATGCCGAGGGGGACCTGGATGCCGTGTATGCTTCCGTCATGCTGAGTGATGTTTTGGTGGATGATGAGAGGTTTAGGGGCATTATTGATGAGGCGATCGAGAAGGGGGATGTTCCTGCTTTTGATGCGTATGTGAAGGAGGGGAGGAAGAAGAGGGCGGAGAGGGTTAAGGCTGCGAAGGCGGAGGCGAGGGAGGCGGAGGAGTATGCGAAGGAGCTTGGGGTTCATGATAAGCTCTTTGGTGGTGATGCTGACGGGGATGATAAAGGCAAGGGAGGCAGGGGCAAGTCCAAGAAGAAGGGGAGCAGTAGTAAGGGGAACTCGGAGGACGCGCTGGCCGCGCTCATCAGGGGGAACCAGCAGCGGAGGGAGGGCTTCTTCGACCATCTCGAGGCCAAGTACGGCGCCCAGAGCAAGCCCGGAAAGGGCAAGAAGAGGAAGGTCGAGGAAGAGCCCTCCGAAGAGGCGTTCCAGGCTGCGGCGGCGAGGTTAAAGAAGGGGAAGGGCGAATCCTCGGCGAGAGCCGAGACTAGGAGGAAGTCGAAGCGGTAGTCTTACGTATTGTTACTTTCTTTTTCTTGTATTACCATGCTGGACGGATACGATACGACAAAACCAAGTTTGTAGAGGTATAATGAAATTCTGTTCTTTTTTGTTAAAAAAAACCATATCATGCATGCATTAAAACGCCGCCACATGTCGCAGATCCCCTTTTCTGGATCTGTCCAGGTCCAAAAACCATTGCGCTCGTGGGCGGCAATAGGCAAACGAACTCTGGAGAAAAGTTTGCTTTTAATCCTACATAAAAATGAACCCTGAATGAGATATCCCCGAAAAATGCTTTCACTTTTCGTTCCTCCAACTTTTGATATCCGTATATCTCCTTTAAATAAGGAGGATTATCTTCCTCCGTTATACTCCGCACAAGTCTGTTTTGTTGTTGGTGCAATATTCTAGGTGTATATAGACTGTACTCTCTCTGACGATATGGCAATTACTGCGCGGCTACTGTGCCGTTGCCATTCTCCGTGCCATTCTCCGCTGCGGGAGCCGCAGTGGTAGTTTCGCTCTGGACTTGATGTTGGTCCTGGAGATGGAGATGGAAGCCTGGAACGAGTTGTTAGAAAGAACTTTCCTCTCTAGAAGACGCCCTCGTATGACGCGAATGAGCTTTAAACCTACCTCGAATGATAGAGTCCGCATCGTCGATAGCAATTGGCCTGATATCAGCCAGGGCCTTGATCTTAGCAGTACTGCGGGTACGAGCAACACATTAGTTGACCGTTTCTAGGTTGAAGAGGATTTTTTTGAGGTAATACATACACTGTCTTGACCTGCTCGTCGGTCATGGTGAGGCCAAGCTGCGCTACCCTAGTCTTGACAGCGTTCCAGCCAGTCAAGCGGGAGGCGAAGTGGACATAGCGAGTCATACCGAAATCGGAAGGATCGAGAATCTCGTAGGTGCTGGGGTTGTTAAGAATGGCCTTGGCGTGAATACCAGCCTTGTGCGTGAAGGCACAGAAACCAGTAATGGGGTTGTTGAAGGGAGTGTTGATAGCAACGGCCTCAGCAACCATATCCTCGATCTACAAAAGTTGTTAAATTCCCTGTCGTTATCGGCCGTGGTAAAATGCCATTGCCTACTCACCTCCTTGAGCATGTGGAGCTTGTACTTCTTCTTGGTGTACTCGGGCGCGCTTACCGCCATGCGGGCGAGAAGACCACCGAGGGGCTGAACAGGCGTAAGCAACCGGAGCTGGTAAAGAGACGCGACATGTGGGAAATAGATTTAGCTTACCGTGATACCGTTGCGCTCGCCGATACCGAGGACAGAGACGTCGACATGGGTGGCACCAGCCTCGAGAGCGCAGTAGGCATTCGCAATACAGCAGCCGGTGTCGTTGTGGAAGTGGGTCTCAATGTCGCACGCTAAAGATAGTGGTTAGACATTGACGGAACGAAGAGAATTTGAGAAGGCACTCGGGATCTACTTACAGACAACGCCACGAAGAGTCCTTATAAGGTCGTATACCTGACGGGGGGTGGCACAGCCGACCGTGTCAGCAATACCAACGCGGTGAACACCGGCCTTATCGACGGCCTTGTAGAGGTAGAGGAGGTCGACGAGGTCGCTTCGGAAGGAGTCCTCGGAACTGAATCGGACTTCGAGGCCCTTGGACTTGACGTAGTTGATAACTTCGACGGCAGTCTTGATGATGTACTCCATATCTTTTCCATGGGAGTGCTCCCGGAGGATGCTCGAAGTACCAATGACGACATCGCTGAGAGTGGGTTAGTTCACGGTCATCGTTGAGATTTGCAAAGGGCCTCAAACTCACAGTCCGTCAACACCAGTCTCAACAGCGAGCCTGGCGTCGTCCATGTGACACCGTACGTCTGTAGTCAATGTTAACATTCACGCCCCAATTGACCATATACAGCCATGCGAGGGGGTGAAAGTGGGGCAAACGAACGGGTAAGAATCTTGGCCTTGAGGCCGAGCTTGCAGATGGCCTCACAGTCCTTGCGGGACTGCTCCGACGCAGCGGGGGAGGTCAGCTCGATGTAGTCAACACCGAACTCGTCGAGAGCCTTGGCACTACACCGATTGTTAGTTGCGATCGGAACGTGACAAAACGCCAGTCAACATACATCTTGATCTTGGTCTCTGCAACATTGTTAGTCTCGAGGTCTAAGCTTTTGAGGTAGCGGAGGAGGCGAGGGGATATGACGAACCGGTATCAAAGAAGGCGCTGGCGAATTGTTCACCCTCGCGAAGGGTGGACTCGATCAGCTTATAGCTAGACACGTTGGATAGCGCATCGTGGATTGGGGCATAGGGGTTGACGACGGGGGTCTGTCAAGAAGCCAGGCGGTCAGTACACTTGGGCAAAGAAAGGCATTGATGGTCGGTGGAATTCGAGGAAACAAGAAGTCGAAGGCGAAGACACGAACAGTAGGCTTGGGGTGGCTGGCCTGGCCAGACAGATCGTTGTTGGTTCCATTCTGGCCGTTGACAGCACAGTCACCGTTGGAAGCGCCATTGGAATGGCCATTGGCATTGCTGGGGATTGGGTCCGCTCCACACATGGTGCCGGTGATGATGGCGGGGTCGAGTGTAGAATCACTGGTAGGTGGTTAACAGAAAGATTGAATCACCAGACTGTGAAGGAAGGTGTTAAATCTTTGACGGGAAGGAATTGAAGATGTTTTCAAGTTGCCAAAGCAGTTTGGGCTTATAAAATTCGCAATTGAGGACTAGAGTTAGAGTTCAAGGGTTCGAGGGAAAGAGCACTCCGCTGAACGGAGGGTATTTAAAGTCGGCGGATGGAAGAGAAAAAAAAAAAATAAAAAAAGTTGCAGAAGACTCATGTGTGACTCAATGTACAAGGTACCTGGAAACCCCATACTGTTGGTGAACATTTCTCAGCAAAATCCGCTATGAGTCAACAGGAAGTTCGTAGAGAGTACGTCGTCGGTTCGATGGCTAAGTTTATAACCCTCCATCTCAATTCGCCTGCAAAAACCGTGATACCCCGCCTCCGTCATGCAGTGCTGCATTGGGAGCGTCAATGTACCGGTACAGTACGTATACAGTATGCGCGCCGTGACTGGCTAAGATTTCCCCATGCGGACGGAAAAGGGAAAAAAAAAAACTTCCATGTCCACCAAGAGGGACGAGGACGGGAAGCGACACTATTTCGTAGCTGTAATAGATGGCGGCTTTGCCGAGCTCCCCGATAGAAATCACGTAGTGTAGTACTTCGTAATCCACACACAGATTGATAGAGAGTCCGACATCCGGAGTGCAAAGTACAGACGTGAAAGGATATACCAGTACTTCGTAAGAGTCCAAGACTGACTATATTGTATGAAGTATTCAATCCTCGAAAATATGGGCTTGCATCAAGCATCAATGATGCCACTTCTACATCAATTGATCTTGGTGCTTCGTAAAGGAGGGAAACGAGAGGTTCTGCCACACCACATGCTCGGCTCGATGCAAGGGGAAGAGACAATGAGAGATTTCAATTTCACTCGTGATGGCTTATGTTGAATCTACAGGTACAGACAGCCACAAGCACTCACGCTATGGTATGCCACCCTCTTCCTTGCATGCAAGATCTTCTCGTCCACGCAAGCGCTGAAGGTCTTGAGGAGTCTGGACATGAGATCGATATGACTGTGAGAGTTACCTCGGATATCAGCGACTATTTCACTGTGTACTTGGTACCAGGGACACCCCTCTATGCACGAAGTCTGCATTCCATTTACCGACCCTTTCGTCTTTGGAAGATTTGCCCTTGGAGTCTCGTTATGTTGGGCTAGAGCCGTTCTGGCATCTGATCCTGACGGCTTGCCCCACATGCAACAGGGTCCGGTGTAATAGTGCCGTACCGGGGGGCGACAACTTGGACTTACTGCTCAGGCGAAAATTGTGTACACTACGAAGTACCTCTGGGTGTGGTTACAGTGGGGTTCAATTCAATTGGGTTTGGTTCCTGCAATTGTGTGACAGATCCGGTTATTCCATACAGTATGGTTTCTGCGCACTGTAAAAGCACAGGTTGCGTTGCTGGATGGACAGAGTAAACAACTTACTTCATCGAGTGCACCGTCATGATGATGATCGCATAACGTTTGGAGTTTCAACGACTCTCTCATTGCGCTTAACCCCCATCCATGGCAGGCGCCATGCCGACCAGGGCTATCTCCACGTTTTATTATTTTTAGTCCCCCACGGGCCGCGCTGCTTCCACTTCGACGCGAACCATCTCGCCAGACCTTGTATCACCGCACACGCGTTGTTCACATCACCCCCCGCTCCCTAGGTCATGTCCCATCATGGCGAGCGAAAGGCAAGGCATGCCTATCTATCCTCAGTATTGCTTCAAAGCTGCGCCAACCCACGGTGTTTGGTGCTTCTTCAGAACCGCTGATATACCGCGACTACGAAAATTCGTCGACTTGCCAGGTAAGCCTCAGTGTGCCTACCCGAGTTCGCCCCGAGCTTATTATACCTATCACTTATCATGGACTTTCATTTGTTAACAGTTCTCCATCTTTCCTCTTTCAGACTTGCACTTCTACAAAAACCTCCCCATTAAGTTTATACGAGTAGTTGGACTCATTGTCGCCGTTGATGATTATGCGGGTCGGCGAGTTTATATTATCGACGACAGCAGCGGCGTGAACGTTGAGTGTATCCTTAACCTCCAGGATGGGCCCTTTGATCCCGGAAAAATCTTTGCTCCTCGACCGCCTATCCCACCGGAGTTCGCTGGATTTCAAGTAGGCTGCGTCGTCGATGTGAAGGGAACTATTACAGATTATCATCGCGCGAGAGGCATCAAGATCGCACGAATGAAACAAGTACCGACAACGGAGCAAGAACTTTCGCTCTGGGAAAGGAGGCATCAATTTCGGACCGCCATTCTGGATCGGCCATGGGTCATGTCACAGCAAGATGTTTTACGTTGTCGCAAAGAGGCCGAGCGCGCCGATACCGAGCTAGCCGCCAGCAAGCGGAAGACCACCTCTCGAAGCCGACACACGAGGGATGAGCCGGAAAATGATCCTTACAAAATAAAGAGGGAGACCGCTCCGATGGCTGCTAGGCGGATATACAAATTGGAGACTCGACCAGCCCTATCCACGCATGAAGAGGCGAGCATCGGTGAGGTGGCTCGGAGAGCACGTACGTCCACGCCAGTGCTAGAAGGAGATCCGAATTTGACAAGCGAGGATCCATATAGCATCACAGCCAAGAGACGCGTAGGACACGCAACCTGGTCTAGAGCTGACAAGACAGGATATTTGGCCGCCGAAAGAGAGCAAAACGAAGACTCTTACAGAAACCCCTATATGACACCCGCGCCATCGTCGCAACCAACAATTCCATGTCTGGAAGAGACCGTCGAAGACGGCCGTATTGGAGAGTCGCGATCTAAACCTGCCACCTTGAAGGGAGGGTACTTAGCTGCCGACCTGGAGCCGGGCGACCCTTACGCGATTAGAACAAATCATAGGCTGATGGCAACTGGCAAGAGCCTGACACGTGCGACGAACGTCCTTGCGGAGCCCTTACGGATTATAAAGCCAGCTCAGCCGTGTTCTACCGCGAATAAACTCGATACAGCGGCTGAGCCAGCTTCGGTCGCCGTTGATCCCTTTTCACTCAAGAAAAGTTTCTCCGACGTCCATGAAAACGCCCACGATGGTAGCGATCCCTTCAGGATTGGCAGGAAGGGTGCACGTCGTGCGAGGTGACTCAGACCAATGGTTGTTTGGGTAATGGATAATGCCTTGAGTGTAAGATTATCTTGGCGCATGTGGTTCTTGGAGGCATTTTGGAATCGATTATGGATTTGTACTAAATTGGGACGAGACTGCATCGGAGCATGGTCGGAACTCGAATCGATAGATGTCTGTGGGGACGGAAAAGGGCATGATACCCCGGAGTTTACGGATTCTACTTTATTTCGCATGTGCTGTCTTGATATCTTTCTGTGGCTGCGGGACTCGATAGGACCCCTGGCGAATGCGTTATAAACAGAGACACTTTGACACGAGCTGGGCTTGACAGACGTCCCCATTTCCATTGCAGCGTGTCTTACGAAGTATGTCGAGCAAGTTTCACCACTTCGAGCGAGGCTTGGGCCGGCTCCACGACCCCTGACCATTGCCACCCGAGGACCGACTTACACCGGATCCACCAGGTCGCCTTCCTCCGTCCAGACGAATCCTTGCATCGGGATATCGCGGTAATATAATCACTTGATTCCGGTTGGCCCCATAAAAAGAAGAGAAGAAGAGGGGGGAAATCAACGCGTGATCCGGAACTTGGAGACCCGGTAAGTCCGACTTCAAGTCGAGATTTTTAAAACCACCAGTGGAAACAATCTAGTTTGCCAAGTTGTAACCGCCATCGACAGGAAGTGCTGGCGACTATTGCATGACCGCAGCTCAACTATTGATCAGGTAGGTTTTATCGAGCGAAGAAGAGATCGAACTTAGTGCTCACTTCTTTGCTCTTTCCACCTTCCCCCTGTGACATTTAACATCCTGCCGCCATCTTATTGGTCAGATGGGAACGGAAGCGCAGCTATTCCCCGGCAAGAGCCCCAGCCGGGCCAGCCCTTCCTCATGCCACTAGATATTATCTTATGCCCAGCGGACGACATTGGAGAGGAACCGCATACCACGGCCTCCTGCAAATCATTTAGCCCTAGCGACATTCATCGAGCTTCCCTGATTTTGGAGGCATCGTGACGACGATGAATTGTCTTGATTCTATTAGTGGGGCGAACCTTCCCAATGCTGTAGCTCTTTGTCATACGCTTAGAAGATTGGAGGAGAGGGAAGCAGCAACCTTGAAAGCTTGGCTCTCCACTTTCCAACATCAAATGTTGTCGTCATCGTCGAAAATGCTGTAAAAAGCCTCTTTTGCCATGGATATCTAAAATAACTCTGGTCCCTGAGGCGTTTCTCTGCTGTCGTTCAGGATCCTCGAACTCCCGAGTACACACTAGTGCAGCCATACGCATCACCGTTATTGATAGTCCTACTTTTATAATTCCCGCTTCCAGCAGCCACATCTCTCCTCAGCTACGCCCGCCTGTGCCTGACTTGTTACATCGCAAGGCATATTCTTCTTCTCCGTTGCAGCAGGGTCCAGTCGTTCCTGAGGTAAGAAGGCCACCTTTCGTTTGTTTTTGTAAGACATTGCTCCCCCTTTGCCAGATGGTCATGTATGTCTCTTGCGCAAGTTGCGCTGCAACGTACCAGACACAGAATGAAACCGCCGAATGTGACACTAGGAGTCATGAGAGCACGCGGCCGCGTTTCGCGACCATGCTTTTTCCCTAGGAGACCCCTTCACTTTTTCCAAAGTTTGGATGAAATCATGGTATCATTCGGCGGAATACAATACCCTGACCACGATGGGCCTGGCATCAAAAGATTGGCGATGGTGCGCAAACCGGCGTTCAATCTATGAGATGGCGTTGACATGTGCCAATGACCGGCGTCGCATTATTGGCAATTTAACAGTTGAAGTTGTTTTTTTCATAATGCATTCAATTTGATTTTTCTTTTTCGTTCTCCTTCCACTTTGGGGGCGTGAGCCGCCGCGTGAAACTCTTGGGTATAGAAGATGGCAGAGCGAGTATATAAGTGATATCCTTCAGTCTTGTTCTTCTGGCGTTCCTTGAGTGTGTTTGTTGCGGATGGCCTTTTTCCTCTTTCTTCTTCATCTTCAGCGACGTCATCATGGCCCCTCGTCATTTCTCGTTGCGGTTGCTCTTACTGACTTTGGGACAAGTTCTCAGCTGTCAGGGAGCTCCCGAACCCGGATTCCAACCCGGCCATCCTGATGCCCGTGGTCCAGCTGGGCACTTTCAGCAGCCCTCTCACCGTTCCCGCAACCACCTTGGTCTAAGACCGGGAGTTCATCGCCCGTGGGAAGATATTCCGTGTACAACGGATATCTCAGGACCTGTGTCGACACCAGAAGTCAATCTTTTGGGCCTAGAATCCGAGACATTCATAGCTCCGTCTCCTATTGGCACGGTGACAATCACCACCAGCCATCCTACAATCACTCCCAGCTATCCTAGTTCCTTCATCACGTCATCCCGAAGCGCTTCTACTTCGGAAAGCATAGACTTCTCACCGGATGTGACCGTGAGCGTCTCGACAAGCACTGCATCAAACTGCACCATCCAAATCCTCCCCACGTTGACGGACGTAGAGCCACATACTACAGGTCTTCCAGTTGAATCAGCTGGAGATTCGGAAACCAAGTCGCCAACAGAGAGTGCCATCGAGCCCGCAACCTCTCTCCTCGAACCAACGGAGAGCCCTACTCCAGTATCAACGATGCCGACCATAGAGACCATGATTCCCGCGGACATATTCGCGGAGCCCATCTCTTGGGACCCACCGCCGAGTAACATGCCGCAGAGGGATGACCATCCCGTCCCTCGACTTGGAATCGGGGCCGGCCCACCTATTCAGACCAACAAGTTCTACTCCAACTTCTTCCTTGGCGACCAGAAGGCACCGACTTACACCTTCCCGTACTCGGTGGCGTGGGTGGGCGGCAATGGCCCTACCGGCAGCTATGGTCTCGCGATTTCGCACACAGATGCTGACCAACGCGTGTTTGGTAATCCGAAGGAACCAACTGGAGCCGCAAGTTACTTTTACAACCCGGTCGGGATCCAGTCCCTCATTTTGAGCGCCAAAGAGTTGGGTAAGGATACCTCTCTCACCATTGATAGCTTAACTGCTTTCTCGGCTACTGTGCGTATTCGCCCTGAACCGGATGGCGCACCTGCCATCTCCTTCCCGTTAGTTCAGGGCATGGGCTTCGTCACCGGAGAATACAGCGGGGCTATTCCTCTTATCCAATCTGGCGTGTTCTTTAGGACCGTGAGCAAGGCCACCGATGATCCCAAAGATGGCGTTGTCAAGTACAAGTTTGTGCTTGAGGATGGCAAGGCTTGGTGGCTATACGCGACCAAAACATCAGGCGAGGACCTTGATCTCAGGGTTGTTAACAATGGTAATGCTGAGGCGACGGCGCCTTTCTATGGCCTTATCCAGATTGCTAAGGACAACTCTGGAGCTGAGGAGGTCCTTGACGAAGCATCTGGAGTATATGCCGAGACGATCCTACTCTCTGGAGCAGTTGATGATACCACGGGTAGCTATACTTTTCACTTTACTTCCCGTGGCCGTCCCGACAGCCCGCTCCTGATGTTCGCCCTGCCTCACCACGTCCAGTCGTTCGACTATGAGACGAAGTCTAAAATTGCGGACCTGAAGATGCAGACGACAACCAAGGGCCTCGCAACAGCTGTTCTGGGAATCAGCTGGACTATGGTTGAGCCTCGGATGCCGTTGAATATGGGCTTCGCGCCATACACGCCAGAGGGAGGATCTCGGGATACGTTATCCGAAGAGGCCAAGGCGGTGATTAGGGTCGTGGCTCAACAGGAGATATCGCAGAACATGCTTGAGCAGACGAATCTCGACTCGATGTACTTTAGTGGCAAGGGACTCGCCAAATTTGCGATGATTCTCTACGTCATAAATGACATGCTGGATGATAGGGCGCTTGCTCAGGCAGGTCTGGAGAAGCTGAAGCATGCCTTTTCGACTTTTGTTGAGAATAGGCAGCAATACCCGCTTGTCTATGAACGTAAGTTTCCATTATTTTCGAAAGCAGAGAGGGAAAAATAGTTTACTAACAGCACTTGTTGCAGGCGCATGGGGTGGAGTGGTGTCGTCTGCCACTTACACGACTGGAAACAGCGGTGTCGACTTTGGTAACACATACTACAACGACCACCACTTCCACTGGGGCTACTTTGTTCTCGCCGGAGCGTATATCGGATACCTTGATCCCGCTTGGGCTCAGGAGAACAAGGGCTATATCAACACCTTGGTGCGAGACTATGCCAACCCAAGTGCTAAAGATCCATACTTTCCTCAGTTCCGGTCGTTTGATTGGTATCATGGGCACAGCTGGGCTCATGGTCTATACGCAAGCATGGATGGAAAGGTGAGTTCCCCCGTCGTCTCTATGGATTTGGGGGCAGTGTACCAACAGCATCTGCTATAGGACCAAGAATCGAGCTCGGAGGATATCATGAGTGTCTACGCAATCAAGATGTGGGGTACTGTAACAGGAGACTCGCTAATGACGGCACGGTAAGTTCGATCAATGGCCCCCATCTAACTGGAAGTGGACCAAAGTGCTAACACAGCCCCCGCGACCCGGGCGCGAAGAGGAAACCTCCAACTATCCGTCCTCGCCCGCAGTCTCCAGCACTACTACCTAATGACGAGTGACAACGAAGTCCATCCACGACAGTTCATCGACAACAAGGTGGCAGGGATCCTTTTCGAGAATAAGGCCGACCACACGACGTATTTCGGCGGCAATATCGAGTACATCCAAGGCATCCACATGCTCCCGCTCCTGGCGGCGTCGGGACTAGCGCGGACGCCCGAGTTCATCCTGGAAGAGTGGACGACGTACTTTAGTGACGGACGTGCGGACGAGATCAGCGGCGGGTGGAAGGGCATCGTGTATGGCAACTACGCGTTGGTGTACCCGGATGAGGCGTGGGAGTTGTTCAATAGCTCAACGTTCAATCCTGCGTGGTTGGACGGTGGGGCGTCGTTGACGTGGTATTTGGCGTTTGCGGCCGGTAAGTTTGCTTCTTTCTTTTGCACGTCTTGCCCCGTTTCCTTTGCTTTTGGCACATTTGTTGGGGCTTTCTCGTCTTTCTCGTCCGCCCTAATTAATTTACAACATGGCTAACGTGAAGTCTTGCTTGCAGCTCTCGGAGGGGCATGACGAATGAATGGTGGCTGAGCTCCAAAGGAGCTTCGAGGTTGTTAGATCGAAGGATCCCTCTGGGGATTGCAATCCCTACAATATTTTTCCTTTGCCTTCGATTTCTAAGGGGGGCGTCGGGCGTTTTAATTGCGGAGAAGTAGTTCTTTTTGTCACAACAGGGATTTCTTGGCATCATTTACAACGAGGGCGGTGGAGTGGGAGCTTCGAGCCGTACTTCGATGTCAGAAGTACATCAATGCATATGACCCACTCGCGTCGATGGCTTACATCGTTATTGTGTAACCACTACGATGTAATTGTTAGAGTGCAAGTTAGTTAATCTACACTTTATGGGATTATTTCTGTCAGCTTCGAGAGTAGTTGAGATCCGTGTGCGAAGCATGTCACTGATCTTCGTTGCTATCAAGGATCCAAGCTTTGATGCAGTGAGAGCGAGCTATGTCATGGACCAGGGGGTGCAGAAGCATGGGCGAGATTTTATCGATAAGGAGGGCGAAGTTCCTGGGATGTGGATTGTGGAGTGCCTCTGCTTCGGGTTCTATGTTCTGTCAAGTTTCAAGCATATCAGATCCACTTGTACTTCGTAACACTGCACAGCACTGCGAAGTAAGATGTACAATGTCGACGTGAGACAAATGATACGAAAGAACTTATCTCAAGCCAAACTAAACTAGTAAGTAGTGCAGCACAATCCAAGTGGTACCAGGAAATATTTTCCGGGCATTGTGCATGTCCTTTTCGGATTTACCTGCTGCACTTCACCATACAATTTGCGCCTACCAAGTCTACCAAGACCATTTGGAATCGGTTCTACCCCAGCCTGACTTCCTGGGATAATCCGAAATTCTGAATTGAGGCAATTCCTCTCTGGGTTCTTGCTTTTCCTTTTCCGGATTAGCATGAATTATCTATCGAGTGGGGAAGCTGAAAAAGCTTAGAGTTTGCTAGTCAATCATTGTCTCTCACGAAGAGTCGATCCAGAGATGTAATGCAAGACAGACGAGCTTTTACGAAGGTGTGGTCCTGAGTGGATTACCAGCTCACACTACGAAGTATGGTCGTTCTTGAAAGGTACCGCCTCCGTTTGGGAGGCCGCCGACGGCATCGGCTGGTGGGGGCTAATAGGAGATCCATGTCTAGCGCATGGGGTTTTCCTTGGGTCCCACGTGTGGTGAGCGAGATGAGAGAGCGGAAGAAAAGCTCTGGGATAGTTGGAGAGAAAAGGTATTTCGACGGACTTTGGTGAGCTTTTCTGGATCTGGGGAGCTTGCGATTGGGTGGGATGCATTGGTGTGTCTGCAGTTAATTGTGCATTTGGAGCTGATAGAGCGATGATTGAGGCTGTGCTGCTGTGGGGGGAACTTGCAAGTCTTGCAGGAGCTTGCAGGCCAAGTCGGGCCAGCACATGGAGAATTTTCGGCGGGATCGGGTGCTTGGAAGACTGCGACTACCTTCGAGCTTCGTGCGACACAACTCAATCGTGAAGTGATGGAAGGAAGACGGAAAGTAAGATGGAAGTACTCGAATAATAGAAGAAAAGGCCACTTTATACACTTTTATACAAGGTACTCCGTAGTGAGTGCCGAGGAGGAAGGCACGCTGGGCGAGGGAGGGAGCGCGGGAAGGTACGAGGGATTATATAAATTCTCCTGGATTAATCGAGAGATTGAGTTGTTCATGGCTTTTGCATGACGTCGTCATAACTGCATCTTGCCAGGACCATCACAACCAACAACAACAACCTGACCCGATCCCGGTTAGCTTCAATCGACAATCAATTCAAAAGGCGGAAACCCAGCACAGCAGGTCATTCGAGACCCTCTTTAGCTGTTCCCTGCTCACAACCCACAACGTCAATCGAAACATCAGATCAATTCCATTATTAAAAAGCTTGTCCTTTTGCTTGGCGGCACCCGGCACAGCCCCAGTCTTTCCCTCTCTTCCCTTGTCTGTCCCATACCCTGTCCCTTGGTCGCCCACACGGAAAAGCACACAGAACGCGCAGAACACGGACCACATCGTCGAACTCCCGTTCGTTTCCAGGGTCATTCTGGTTCTGTTTGGACTTGTTTCGCCTGGTTTCTCGCCTGGTTACCTGGAACGACCAGTGACGTGATAACAGCCTCTCCCATTATCCATTATCCCTCCTCAACCATCCATATCCACCTTGCTTGCAACTCCCTTGTTGGGTCTGGTCTGGTCTATATTCCCACCCTCCATCCCAATTTTGTTTGATCCGGGCTTATTTGGTTCCGTTCGCACTGCCATTTTCTTTCCATCATCGCACAACATGGTGGGTGAGTACTATTCCTCTTCTTCTGCTTCTTCTTCGTCCACTTGTACACACCACACACACCCCCAACGGCCCCAACGGCCCCAACCTACACTACCCCAGATGCAAATGCGGATGGATGTTCCGGTGATGGTGATTTCACAGCCCAGCCCATTTGATCACCCGCGACGTCTCGCATTTGATCAATCGCATGCATACTCTCCAGTCCTTCCTTTCCGTCTCCCGCGTGTTCTCTGTGCTCTTCTCTGCTTTGCTCTGCTCTCCTTGATTGTAAATACTCCCTCTCGCCTCATCTCCCGCTCTTCTCTTCACTCCAACTAGTCCGTTTTCCCGCCCCGAATCTGGCTATTCGGGAAGTGGGACTGTACCTACTACTTGATACCTGCTACCTGCTCCCTGCTACCTGCTGCAACATTAAACCATCTCCTTAGCCTGGCGACCAAGTTTTGCCTCTTCTGGAACAAGAACATCCGCCACAACTCTACGAAGTACACTACACAAACGCAACAAAGCTCAGACAAAGGCGCCTTTTCTTCTCCTTTACACTCCACTATTTTCCTCTAGTTTTTATCTGATTTTTCTTTCTCTTCAACTCTCTTTGTTCAATTCAACCATTCATTTGCTTTGTAACTTGCCAGTGTCCCCTTTGTAATAGTTTTTTCTTCTTCTTTGTTTTCTCCCATTCCTGTGTGTTACATGCCTTCGTCTCGGACAACCGACTCTACCATACATATTCCTCGTCTTCCTCCACCACCCGCGAAACAGTCGCCCGAAGCCGACATAGTTTGATTCACTGACGTATTGGGCGAACTCTGTCTCTGTGAGCCGCAGCCAACGTAAACTTCCGCCGTACCCTAAGCATCGCCTTCATGTCGAACCATTCCGACGAAGATCTCCCCGGGGAGACTACCGGTCTCCTCAATGGCCATCACAATGAATGGCCGAACGGTCATTCTCCGTCCGGCGGCTGGAAGCACTTCTTCTTTAATCGCCGAAGCACACCCGGCACCGAGAGCCCGAACCGGCTTGTTAGGTACTCGGCCTCGACCTGGCATATCACCAAGGTTACTCTGATGAGCAGTGAGTCTTTGACCCTTTCCCTATCCAATGGCCGCGCCACTTGTGTTGCGATGCGAACCTAGACCGCACCGCAGCGGGAGCTCCGGCGGTCGGGACCCTACCCCTGCGTCTTCCTCTGGAGCTTGCGCATATCCGTCGCGCTGAGCATTGGATGTCTCCGCTAACCCATGACCTTGCGCGCACACGTAGACTATGTCAACTTCCTTCTCCTCATCATCCCAGTCGCCATCGTCGGCGGCGAACTCGGTTGGGACCCAACCACGGTTTTCATCCTCAACTTCTTCGCCATTATCCCCCTCGCCGCCGTCCTGTCTTTCGCGACTGAAGAGATTGCGATGCGTTTGGGAGAGACCCTCGGTGGGCTGTTGAACGCGACCTTTGGAAATGCCGTCGAGTTGATTGTTCGTCCTCCATTTTTTTTGCTCCATCTCCAATCGGTCGACCTGGCGTGCACACCTCATGTGTGGGCATGTTGGAAATTTGCATGCGCGCTTGTCGCATCTTGGTTTGTTACACGATGAAATGCTGACCCTATTTTCTCTCACTTTTTAGGTTAGCATTGTCGCCCTTCGCGATGGCCAGATCGAAGTCGTACAAGCCTCTATGCTCGGCTCCATTCTCTCCAACCTCCTTCTCGTTCTCGGCATGAGCTTTTTCTTCGGCGGCCTCCGGAACTTGCGAAACCCCGATGGTTCTGGCATGGAGCAGAGATTCCCCTCCGGCACGGCCCAGACGACGTGCTCGCTGCTCGCTCTGTCTTCGGCTTCGCTCGTCATTCCCGCGACAGTAAGCTTTAAGACAAACCCTCATACTAATTGATAAACCACACCCCTTCAGTGCGCGGTCTAACGAATGAACTCGCAGCTCTACAACGTCATCGACTCCCCGAACGAAGATAAGGAGGGCCCCATCCTCTTCCTCTCCCGCGGTACTGCCGTCATCCTCCTCCTCCTCTACGGCCTCTACCTCTGGTTCCAGCTCCGTACCCACCACAACCTCTTCGACGGCGTGCACCACGAAGACCCCGAGGCCACCCAGACTAGCGTCGAGCAGGAGGAGGAGCGCGAGCATGAGGAGCCCTGCATGGGCCTCGTCCCCGCCATCATCGTCCTTGTCGCCACGACCGTTGTTGTCGCCATCTGCGCCGACTACCTTGTCGCGAGCATCGATCCCATCGTCGAGACGTCCCAGATTAGCAAGGCTTTTATCGGTTTGATTCTCATTCCCATTGTGGGCAACGCGGCGGAACATGCTACTGCTGTTGTGGTAGCTATGAAGAACAAGATGGATTTGGTGGGTTATGCCGCATTGATAGGTTCGTTGGGCGCAATAGATTATGCTGACCTTTCTGGACTTTTTAGGCCATGGGTGTTGCTATCGGTTCGAGCATCCAGATTGCGCTGCTCGTTACTCCGTTCCTCGTCATGTTTGGCTGGGCTATTGGCCAGCCCATGTCTCTCCACTTTGAGACTTGTGAGTTTTGGGACGGTTTGAATGTACACGTGCGTGTGTGGGTGTTTGCTAATGTTTTTTGGGTAGTCTCGACTGTTGCCTTTGCGTTCTCGGTGCTGGTTGTTACTTATACCGTTCAGGATGGACGCTCCAACTACCTGGAAGGCGCTATGGTATGTTATTTTCTACCTTTGTTAGCTTGGTACACGACTGACCTTTCTCTCTTGTTAGCTTCTCGGTCTCTACTGCATTATCGCCCTCGCCTTTTATGTCAGTCCATCTCTCGACGCCAGCAAGGCCATCAAGTTTGTCTCTTCCTAAACGTCGACAATACCGAGCGAATTCGACCTTTCACTTGAAACGACAGAACCTGCAACAAGAAATATTCCTCCTACAAGCAGGATTTTCTTTAGAACTCTAGTTTTCCTAACTATTCTCGGCACGGAAGCGAAGATGAGCGGCTACAGAATGACTGAGAATCAGTATCGTCCTTGGCTTTCATGGCCTTGGGGGGTGGTATTTGTTTTGAGGGGGTTGGGCGTGGACCTGCCCTCGTGTACTATACGATGACATTCTTTTTTTTTTTTCTTTCCTTTTTCTTTTTTTCTTTCCTTTTTCTTTTTTTCTTTGGGCAATTTTATATGTTTAACTGGGATATTTGAGGTATCAAGCCGGTGTGGATTGCCTCATGGGAGCTTTCTAGCTCTTAAGACGAAGATTGTCGTCTGTATAAAGTTTGGTCTTGGCGTAAGCTCTCGGCATCGGATTTCCGCTTCGGAAGCTGATTCCTTGGCACTTTGATGTCTATAGTCTGCTAAATCGATTCACCTGTTGATTGTCGAACTCTGAATCGCAATGCAAGCTAGGAAGTTGTCCCTGACGATATGAACGCAAACATGAGCCTGGGAATCACTTTAGGGATGCAGGGCCCCTCTTGGAGAAAACGAGCGTCATTCCCGGCAACCTCTTGGCTCCACTCCAGACTTGGGTAATGACCGAGGGATGATCCCTAGGACCGGGGCGAGGTTGCAAGTGGTAATAGCCATACTCTAAAAGATTTCGTCATTTTCAATCCTTCTTCCCTCTGCCAGCTTCTCAGACTATCTCATCTATATTACAGGTCGTGACATAGGCGCAATAATGCCCTGCTTAATGATAACTCTAGGCTTAGTTCCAGTCTGGAACGTCTCCTTCGTAACCCAGTCTGCTCCCACCGGCAACCTCAATGTACCTTCATACTGATCCCTAGACTCAAATTCGTGAGGAAGCTGTGTTGCTAGGTACTTGTCGTTCTGTACACGAGGGATGGTTAGCGGGTCTATCTCCAGATAGACAACGAAAGGGAAACTCTCTATATCAAGAGAGCTACATAATAAACTCACCTTTTTAATCTTCTTCTCGTTAATAATAACCCGATCCAACTTGGCATCCTGCCGATCCTGCTTCTTCACGCCCTCAATCTTGGTAAGGAACCGGCCCTTATTCCTCTTCTTCTCCCGGCTGCTGATCCCATCCCCCGCCCAGCTACCCCATCCAGGCAGCGTGTTATCGATGACCTTGTCGTCCTGCTCCTCGGCGAGTTCTTCCTTTTCCTGCTCGAACTGCGCGACGACGTCGTCGCCGGCGAAAGCTCGCGCGATCAGGTCCTGATCGCGGATAGCGAAGGGAAGTTTCAGGTCCTCGCCGTCATCGCCGGAATCGACGTCTTCGCCGTCCTCGAGGAATTGTACGGCGGGCTTCTCCGTGCGGGACTTCACCTTCGTGGACTTAGTGTTGGGCTTGGGCTTAGGGGCACCTTCGGCGAGCAGGATTGAGGAGTTGAGGTCGAGTGGCTCGTTAGGATGCACGTCTTCGCCGTTCTTCTTGTTTTTGGACTTGCGGCGAGGTTCTGCGGTTGACCATGCTCCGGCGATCGAATCAGTCTGGACGATGTATCGACGGTCTCGGGTGACGCCGGCATCATTTCCATCATCGCCATCTTCGTCCATAGCGTCGACATCTCCGCCCTCCTCTTTCCGCTGTCTCCTAGCCTTGTTCTTGCTTGCCTTCTGGCCGGCAGCTGAGAGTGGTCCCGTCGCGGAGATGGCATTTCCCATACCATACTTCCTTCGGCCAACATCACCCTGATCCTCCTCTTCAACGTCGTCACCGTCATTATCCGAGTCGAGGTCCCTCTTAATCTGCGCCACAAGCTCATCATTCGCTTGCCTGAGACGCTCCTCTTCCCTCTTCATAAACTTGAGCTGCATCAACTTCGACTCGGGAGCACCATCATCGAAAGCCTCGGCCCTCTCAAGTTCCCGCCGAAGTCGCTCGCGGTCATCCTCAGAGTCACTGCCGGACTCGACACTCTCATCATCGTCAGAGTTTTCGCCAGCACCGCGCCCTTCAACCCTCTTCCGCAGCTCCTCATCCCGTCGCGCCATATCCACGAGCCCGGCTCGATAATCATCATCCCACACGGCCCTCTTGACCTTCGAGCCGGACTTGGCCCACTTGCTATTCTTATGCCTGGCGCCCACGCGCTCGAGGGCCCGCTTGCGATCCTGCTCTTCCCTTTCATCGTCGGAATCGATCTCGCCGGCTTCAATCATGGCTTCCTTGGCGGCGATCTCTTCTTTTTGCTTTTGCCTCTTGTGGATCCTGTGGTAGGCTTTGCTCTTGATCTTCTTTAGGCGCGCCATCTTCTTCGCCTCGCGAGATTGGAGCTCTCGCGCCAGTCGTCGCTCGGCTAGTAGCTCCTGCCGAGCCTGCTTAGATAGCTGCAAGTGCTCCTCTTCCGAAATCAAGGGCTTCTTCTTCTTCTCCTTGGTCAGGCTCAGACCGCTCTGGTCCAGCAGAGAAAACATGGTCTTCTCAAGCTCGGTCCTCGCGTCGGTAGGTTTCAGCGGTTGCATCTCCGTGTTGCCGAGACCCGCATTGGGTAGTTCTTGGGGGAGAGGGAACACGAGATGCTCCGCACGTCTGTTGTGCTTGATGGTCTCCGTCCACCGGTCGAGGGTCTCCGTCGTCTTCTCGTACGCAGCCTTTCGATCGATACGGTCCTGCTGGCGCTTTGGTAGAGGAACGTCTAACTTCTTGCTCAAACCGGGCCTAGTTTCCTTCTCTTCCTTCGTCATGAGTTTCAAAGACTTCTTCATGTTGGCGTCTTTGATGCCGAAGAGCCCGAGGTCCTTGAGTCCGATTTTGGGCTTCGTCGATTTGGTTGCGTCCTCGTCTTCGTCGACGCCAGCGAATTCTGCTACCAGGCTTTTGAGCGCATCTTGATCCTGGACACCGTCGTCATCGGAGTCCGTTCCGTCATCTTCTTCCGAATCGGCATCGCTGTCGTCTTCATCTGATTCATCGGAACCGGATTCTTCCTCGTCCTCCCCAGACTCCTCTTCGGCCATGTCTAGAGCTTGGGCGAGGTCGATGGCATCTTCGCCGAGAGACTCGTCGTCGTCTTCTCCGTCAGAATCATCACCCTGAAAGAATGGTTAGCATTTTGAGGTTAATACGGATGGAGAAATACGGAGACAAACGCACATCTTTTTCCTGATTGGACTTGCTTCCACGGAACGCATAGCCCTGAAAAGTCTCATTGTCACTCTCGCCAAACGCTTCATCACTGTCAATCTCCGAATCCTCATCATCCTCCGCCAGTCCTCCTAGCCTCCACCTATTCCCCTCATCGTCGCTTCCCTCCTCAATATCGGAGTCTTCCTGAGCGGGCCGGCTGGGCCTAGCTCGTTTCCTCCTCGGCCCCTCATCTTCTCCTTCCGAACCCTCCTCGGCATCCCTTCGGTGCTTCGGTCTCGCATCGTCAATATCCAAGATCCGGTTTCGGCCGCTCCTCTTCTTCTCGCCGTCCGCAAACTGCTCCGAAGCAATCTCAAAGGCGTTGAGGGCTCTCGTCTTGGAACCTCCTTTTGGTTTCGCCTTCGACTTTCCTTGGTTTTGTTGTTGTATTTTCCCCGCGCGTTTCCCAAGGGGTTTCGCCGTCGGCGCTCGTCCGTGTGCTTGTCGACCTGCCATTGTGGTGTTGTTCTGGTGGACAATTTGCAGGTATTTTTCCTTCCTAGGTTTTTGGCGTCTAAAGGCGGTGCGTTTTTGCTAGCTTTTTTTTTTTTTTTCGATTGGGAACTTTCCTTTTCTGCCAGTGCATTTCGGACGTGGGGTCAGGGCGGTGAGCACTCGGGTTTCCCTGGTACAAGGTACAAATGAAGTGTACCTCGACAGTGCAATGTTACTTCGTCACACACGCCACAGATGGCTAAAGCTTGGGCCACACTGTCCCCTGGCCTGGATCCAGCAGCCAATAAGAATTTTAGGAATTAATAATTATTCCAAAATTTTCGACCTCGTCTCGTACCACAAACTAAATGGCGTCTTGAGCAGACGGGCTCGAAATCAGCCCATCTCCAATCTCCCATCTCTCACGACACTCGTTTCTTTCCCTCCTCCCCATCTCACAACACACCCCCTTCAGTTCGACGACAATGGCATATCTAATGCCCGTGTCGCGAAGGCTAGCCACGAGGCTAGCCGCTCCCTCTTCGATATGTCGCCAATGCCTACAGCGCGCATCCGTACCTGCCGGTCCCTCCCGCGTCCTTGATGCCGTCCGACAGAGCCGGGCTATCCCTGTGCAGCAGCAGGTCCGGCTCCAGACTACGGCCTCGACTATCACGGAGCAGATCAAGGCGGCGTCGGAGGGAAGCAGCAAGGCTTATGCTGAGGCTTTCGAAGATGCGACGAGTAAGAAGAAGATGCCCGAGTTTACGACGTCTAAGGCCGTAGGTCTTTGGCTTCTCGGTTCCGCTGTTAGTGTTTTTGGTATTGTTGTCTTTGGCGGCTTGACTCGCTTGACAGAATCTGGGTAAGTTTGAGCACCCATCTTTCTCAATCATCTCTATCCTATTACCGTGCTTCCCCCAATTGGACTTTGCTAACGACTTGTTCTTTCACTCTTGCTAGCTTGAGCATCACCGAATGGCGCCCCGTAACTGGTAGCAGGTTTCCCGCAAATGAAGAAGTCTGGCAATCCGAATTCGACAAGTACCGCGCCTCCCCCGAATTCCATCTGCTCAACCCGCACATGACCCTCGAGGAGTTCAAGAAGATCTACTTCATGGAATGGTTCCACCGCATCTGGGGTCGCGTCATCGGCGTCACCTTCGTCCTCCCCGCTATCTACTTCGTCGCCCGTCGCCGCGTCTCCCTCCCCATGGCCCTCAACATCGGCGGAATCTCCGCCCTGATCGGCTTCCAGGGCATCATCGGCTGGTGGATGGTCAAGTCCGGCCTAAAGGATGACCTCTTCGCGCCCGGCTCCCACCCCCGTGTCTCGCAGTACCGCCTTACCACCCATCTCGCTACCGCCATTCTGTGCTACTCCTGGATGCTCGTCTCGGCCCTCACCGTCCTCCGCACCCGCCGTCTGCTCGCTGACCCCGCCGGTGCTCTTAAGATGGTCTCGACCCTGAAGAACCCCGCCCTCACGACCCTCCGCCGCTCCGTCGCCGGCCTCACCATCCTCGTCTTCACCACCGCGCTCTCCGGCGCTCTCGTTGCCGGTCTCGATGCAGGCCTCATCTACAACGAGTTCCCCATGATGGGCCTTGGCCTCACGCCTCCTGCCGCCGAGCTCTGGGACGACCACTATTCGCGTAAGACCGACCGCTCTGATCTCTGGTGGCGCAACATGCTCGAGAACCCCAGCACCGTCCAGCTCGACCACCGCATCCTCGCCACTACCACCTTCTTCTCCGTCCTCTCCCTATTCCTGTACGCCCGCCGCGGCCAGGTAGCAGCAGCCATCCCCCGAAATGCTAAGAAGGGCGTTAACGGCCTCCTTCACCTTACCCTCGTGCAGGTCGCCCTCGGCATCTCTACGCTGATCTACATGGTTCCCTTGTCCCTGGCTGCCCTCCACCAGGCTGGTGCCCTCGCCGTTCTTACTGGTTCTCTCGTCCTCGGACACAGGCTGCGCATTCCCAAGCATCTTTTGGCTACCCTAAACAGGAGGGTCCAGATTGCTGCTAAGTCTTCTGGCGCCTCGACCACCGCTAAGAAGGCTGCCCACTAAAACATAAAACGGTGAAACATTGATGAGAGTCGGGGAAAGAAAATATTCAATCCTCTCCGGCGCTCTCACTACATCTCCCCACTTTTCTGCGTAGCTCGAGGGCTACGTATGTATTATTTATAGCAAATAGAGCCATTTGTATATCATGACAAGAAAAAGACAGGGGGTATAAAGGAGGGCCAGCTGAGCAGGGGAAGTGTAGTGTGTACATAAAAGTCACGGTTCGCCACTCTTTTTATTGTTCTTTTTTTCTTTTCGGGTCTTTTCCGGCTCACTCTCTTGTTTCAAAACCCAATGTATCATAACGAAAAATAGAAACTAGGCCACCCTTCTACAAAGAGACCTTTCTTATTCCATTTCTCTGATCCTCTTTTTTCTCACTCAAGTGAGGCTCTATCTAGGAATAACCCGCCAAGTCTAAAATGCCCCGAAAATACCCCGGAATCCGCTGTCCAAAGGTTCGAGTTTTCGCTAGCCAAGCTACTTGCGAGCTGCCGAAAAAGTGAGAAACCAGACCAATGCCGGAAGAAAGGGTGTTGGGGGAGGTGGTCAAGGAGTTGTACTTACGGACTTCCTCGATGGGAACGGGTTCGACGCCGACCACTTCCGCGGCGAGCTTCTTCTCCTCCCTCTTCTGCTCCTCCTTCATGAAAGGGAAGGCGATGACCTCGCGGATGGAGTACTACGTTTATATAAGTTAAAATCTCATCTTTCGGGAAAGGGAGGATGGTGGTTTGGGGAACGGGAAAAGAGCCATACATTGTTGGTCAAGAACATGACGAGTCGGTCAACTCCAAGACCCCATCCACTAAAGAGTGACGTTAGTAGCAGCCCCCAGTGTGTAGTTAGTAAGAAAATGATATGCATACCCGGTAGGAGGCAGACCGTACTAGAGAGAATCGCGGTGTTAGTTACGGAAACCATTGACGTCATTTGGAAGATTGGTTTGAACGGCTTACTTCTAGGGATGTGCAGAAGTTCTCGTCGATGAGCGTAGCCTCGTCGTCACCGGCGGCCTTCTGACGAGCCTGCTCCTCGAATCGCAACCTCTGGTCGAAAGGATCGTTCAACTCGGTGTCTATCACAAGGAGTCAGAATTGGACAAGGGGCTGGTGGACACGAGCTTGCAGCTCGTGGTCTGGAGCACATACAGAAGTTGGCAATCTCCTTGGTGGCCACAAACACTTCGGCTCGCTCGCAAAGACCGGGCTCTAAAGTTGTCACAGGTCAGGTATACTTGTATAAGGTTCGCGGTGAAACTTCACAACAGCCAAACTTACGATCGCGGTGATACTTGGCCAACGGAGACATGACCTGGGGATGGCCCATGATGAAGGCTGTGAATTAGGTTAGAAGAAGAAGACCCCAAGAGGCAATGCCTTAGGTTATGGTCTTACTAGGCGATATGCACTGAGACTCGAGATACTCTCCAACCAGCGTGTCAATCATTCGCGAATTGGTAAGGGGCGGCGTGCACTCGACGTTCATCTTCTTGAGCACCTTCTGCAAGAAGGCATTGGTCTCTTCAGTGTGAAGCTGGTCGCCAGGAGGGAACTTCTCTCCGGTCGCCTTCTCAAGCCTTTTAGGGAGGATTAGCTTATTGTTACACACTTCATTGATGGGGGGATCGGTCTTACTCGGGAATCATGTCGAGACGGGGCCAGGGCGCCTCCCAGTTGATCTCGAACTCCTTGCCCTGCTGGTTGGTGAAGCGGGTGATGTAGCTGCCGGTGACGGCCTTGACGAGACCAGAGAGCAGCTCCTCAGTCCTCTTGGCGACTTAAGGAAATTTTAGTTGGCCCTAGTCCTAGTTCGAAATGAAATCGAGATCGAGCTTACCATCGTGGAAATCGGCAAAAGCCTCGTAGTATTCAACACTGGTGAATTCGGGGTTATGGGTCACTGAGTTCACATATTTAGCACCAAAAGCACGCCAAAACCCTCCAATCTACGCAGACCACTCCCCAAGAACTTACAGTCAATGCCCTCATTTCGGAACTGCTTGCCAATCTCAAACACCTTGTTGAGACCACCAACGACGAGCATCTTAAGGTACAACTCAGGAGCGATACGCATGTACATCTGCATATCAAGATCGTTGTGATGCGTCTCGAAGGGCTTGGCCGTAGCGCCGCCAGCAATGGCGTTGAGGACAGGGGTCTCAACCTCGACGAAGTCGCGGTCCTCGAAGAATCGACGAATGTAGGTAATGATCCTTGAAATCTCGACGTATTAGCAAAGCGCGACTTGGGGGTGCGGGAGGCGAGAAACTCACTTGGCCCTGGTGATAATGGTCTTGCGTGTGGAATCGTTCATGATGAG
Organism: Scedosporium apiospermum; assembly: GCF_000732125.1. Lineage (NCBI taxonomy): Eukaryota > Fungi > Ascomycota > Sordariomycetes > Microascales > Microascaceae > Scedosporium > Scedosporium apiospermum. The sequence goes on along the minus strand of NW_015971822.1, from coordinate 384,108 downwards.
ATCAAGATACCGCTTGCGGTGGCGCTCTTCATGGTTCTTGAAGCCGTAGTGCTCATCGGGAATGGCGTGCAAACACGGCGTAAGGAGGACGACCTCGGTAGCAAAGATAGAGAGCTCTCCCTCCTCACCCTTGGCAAGCCTCGACTTGGGGGCAGTCCTAGATGCGCCCTACATCAGCAACCCAGCTTCCAGCCATTGATAGCTTCAACCATCCTCTACACTTACCGTCCAGGGAAACCGACGATACCAATAATATCGCCTCTCCTCAAATGCTCATGCTGCGCCTCAAACGGAACACCCCCCTCCTTGGCTTCCTGCGCCTGACACATAACCTGCACCTTAACCCCCTCATTCCTCACATCATAAAAAAACAACTTCGACCCCGAAGACCTCTTGGTGAAAACCCTCGCACCAACCTGAATCACCTTATCCCTCGCCGTCTCCCCGCTCTTAAGATACCCAAACTCCTCAGCAAACTTAGCCAGATCATACGTCACGTGGAACTTGTGCGGGTACGGGTTCGGGTTCTTGGTCTCCCGCAGCTTGTTGATGTTGCGGCTTCGAATCTCGAAGTACTGGTTCGGCGTCAGCTCCTTCTCAGCCGCCTCGGCGCTCGCGGCGGCGCCAGCGGACGCCTGCTTCTTCGCTGCGGGTTGCGCAGGCGCGTTGGCTGCCTTCTTGGCCTTTTCGGCCTCGCGCTGTCGCGCCTTGATGCGCTTCTTGAGCTCCGTCTTGGATACCATCTCGCCGGTTACTTCGTCCAGTTGTAGGTTGGCGACCTGTTCGGTCGGCGGGGCGGGGATCGCGTCGGCCATGGTTACGTTCGATTTTGATGTACGATGGAGTGCTAGAGATCGTGAGGTTGGTGTGTTGGTGTTCGTAGGGGCTCAATGGCAATCGTAGAGAATTGGCCCAAAGATCAAATTCCAGATGGAAACAAAATGGAACAAAAACAACGAGTTTGTTCCCGCGTTTATAGAGGCTTCCCGTTGCTCTAGATTTTTCCGTTTTCCGGCAAAGCGAGAATATGATACCAGAACGTGGGGCAGAATTACTATCGATAGATAAAGTGAGTGTGCGGCGGGGCTTTCTTTTTTTTTCTTGGGAGGAGGGGTCGTACGAAGTAACTTTGGCTACTTCGCAAGTCACTGAGTGACTCAGTCTTTTGGAAGGAATTGAATTCGGATGTACCTTGTACTCCGCAACAAACTTGAATTGGACTTGTATTTTTACATTGTATTTCATAGCTCCTCTGTACAGTCTACAAAGGACCTCAATTGCGATTATGACTCCCTCGCAATCAGGAGCCGTTCAGGATGTCGTGTGCTTCCACGTCAGATACGAGAAAGGGAATTCAGAAGCGAGATGAGGCTAGATGAGATGATCTGGAGACGGACGGAGTCGTTCCCAAAACGTAAATATTGAATGCCAGATATATTCCCTGATTCCAACGCCAGATAGACACAGACTGGTTCGTGTCCAACTTAAAAACAGTGACCGACCCAGATTGAAGCCGAGTGTCTGCAAAGAAAAACAAAAAAAAAGCACTAGGGACCCCCCTCTCTTTAAAATAGCGCTTCAACAATAGACTGGTTGCTCCCTCCATGGTCTAAAAACCCTCTAGTCGCCCTGCCCCATCTCTTCTCGAAAACAGTGACGTTTTGCAAATAGCCGCGGTAATGACGGTAGAGTCTCTCATAATGGCTTCTCCCGCTTCCCAAAGAACACCGAAAAATAGAAAAGAAAAGAAAAATCATAAAGGCCAACCGCAGAATGACATAAACAGAAAGGAACAAGAGACAATAACATTCGCCCAATAATGTCTCTATGGTAATCTAGGCAATGCGACCTATTGGCTGCCGGAGGATCCCGCAATGCTCGCCGCAGGTGATGGCTGCCTCTCCTGGTAAAGACCGGTCTTTTCGATGTAGTCGATAACAGGGTCAGGGATGACTATTTAGGAGTAATGTTAGCAAAAAGGGCAAGCGAAATGTGAGAAAATAACTAGGCAGAGAGAATACGAGAGAGGTCCACGTACGGTAGCGAACGCTCATATCACGCTTAATGTGCAAGCGAATCTGCGTACTGCTCATGTTATTCTGGAACACCTGTTGAATAACATGGATATTCTCCCTCCAGGGCTGAAGGCTGGACAGCGCCTGGTGGATATCGGTTCCGGCCCTCTCAATGATGAAGGCTCCGAATCGGCCGAGGATATGCTCGAGGTCATCTCGGCTCCAAACTTCGGGCTGGCTCATCGTCTGGATAAGATCGGCGCCCGCAAGGAGTGCGATCCTGGGCTTCAGCCTCTCCTTTCCATCCGCCGAGAGAATGCCGTCCGGGATCGCTCGGTTTATTTCCGTCTCGAAGTGGTCAAGGACCTTGGCTGTGGGAATGAAATCACTCTATATCTCGGGTCCCTTTTAGTTAGAACGCGCCGAGCTCCCGTGGTAGATAAGGTAGGGGAACGCACGCTGAGAGCCTCGTAGGGATCAACCATGATCATCGGAGAGTGTTCGACGGCGAGTTGGCACATCCGCACCCGGTGGCATCCGGGGGCGAGTCCAGCTTTCTAAATCCGGCAAGGTTGTATGTTAGCCCGATCCATCCCTTGATCCTCACAGACCTTCGAATGGCCCGTTCACAGATGACCAGGCTAGAGGAGAAGGTGTCATAGGGTCGTAGACCATGTTCATCTGTTTCCGAGTTTTAGAGCTAGCTTTCACATACCTTGTATCCATCCGATACTGGTGATAGGTAGCTGCACCGACATAGAAATTAGCAACCATTCACAAACACAAACACCTCCCATCATACGACCAAAGCAAAATAAAGGTATCAAAGAGCTTCAGAGCTACAAAAGGCTCATCCAGGGAAAAAGAAACAACAAGCGACAACACCTACCCGCCAACAACCTCATAAGGGCTATTCGAATGCCTGCAATAATCCGCAGCCATAGGAAACATCCGCAGATGTAAAAAGGTAATCGGAGAAACTACATTTCAAGACACGCCACCACTTCGGTCAGCACAAAGTAAAAGGGACGCTTTCGAATATGCCCGGGGGACGCCCCAAAAGCATGCATGCAGTGTCGTCAACCCGGTGCGTACGGTGGTGGGGGGTACAAGAGGGGTTCCAGGACACAGGAACGAGCGGGACTTGGGTGAGGGGGGAGGGGGAAAGCACCCGCCCTCTATCGGGAATCGGAGCGAGTACACAACCAACGTACAGGAGCCGCAGGCCACCAATATCAACGGGGTCTTGTTTGGTTCCTTCAATTGCCTCCGTATCCGATCGGACGGGAATTGATATGTTTCGAGAGTCATGTCGGTCGTCGGTACTTGTCCGTTGTGGTCTGTCGTCGTTTGCGCCATCGCTGTTGGTTATTGTTTTCTCTGGAGTTTTTATTTTCTCTTTTAGCCCTCCCCTCTTCGTCGGGTATTGCGATATGAAAGGCGTTCCAATAGCTGGTGACGTAGATCTAAAATAAAACAGGGCGCAAGGAGAACTGGGATCTCCTGCGAAAGAAAAAAAAAAGAAAAAAAAAAAAAAAAAAGAATGGGCCGAGGCAAGGTCGGGCGGTTTCACGAGAAAAGAGAGGGAGTTGGTTGTACAGAAGGGGTTGTTCTGAACTACTTTCAATGAGCGAATGCCCGTTGATCGGCAATTTGACCTGTACGAGGGGGATTCAGAGGGGCAAATGAGGGGCCGTGGCGGCGCTGTCCGGCTGTTGGCGAAGATAACTCGGACCTGGCTGGCAAGACTCGGGTTGGTGAGAGAGGGTGAGGGTGAGGGTGAGGGTGAGATAGGGAGAGACGATGGATTTGAGAGTTGTAGAAAAAGAAAAGGAAAGAGGTTTTGGGAAATTGAGAAGAAGGTAAGAGAAGTACGAGAGTTTTCACACAACAACAAAAAGAGATGAGCCCCCCCGGGGAAAAGGTTGGGGGTTAAAATGCTGTTTAGTTGGATTCCCCGACGCTAGGCAGCACGAGCGAAGGAGCCGAAAAGACAAACGGACTTGGCTTTTTGTGCAAAAAAAGCTGAGGAATTTTGTGATGAACATTGAGGATTGCTAATTGCTAATGCTGCTACTAATAGAAACGAAGGTTCATTGCATTGCGGTTGCTGGCGGAGGCGGACGAGTCAACCGTGAGCAGTGAGCATGGATGTTCGAAGGTGGGAAAGTGGGAGGGAGGGTGAGGCTTCCGTCATCTGGTATTGCTACGTCGGTGGCAACGGACGGAAAGCGCGTTGGAGAGGTATCGTGTACAAAGTTCTGAGTCACGCGCGTGTTTGGCTCTGGTGTACCTCTCAGAAGACTGGAAAGTAGACGCTACAATTGATTTAATGTACCGAAAGGGCGCAAAACGGTCCGGAGAAGCAGCGAAGGCAAGAAGTAACTTGAAGAAGCTTCGGTTCGTGGTGGTGGCGGTACCTTCATCCTTCGTCGTTGAAAGTGCTGCTGCTCGAGCGCTTCGGAGTTGCGTCAAAGTAAATGCAAGTTTCGATCGACCTTGCGTTTCCCATTTCGATTGATCATTGCGTGGCCGAGTATGACCAAAGTCTTTAGGACTTTTTACTAAATCATTGATATCACCGGAGGATCTCGTTAATTGATCTCTGTATCCGATAGCCGAGCCGCGCCCAAGAGCTCCCCGCAAGAGGTTCCAGGGGATCCATGTGACACTGATCACTCCCCGTCTAGATAAGCTCCTATATCCATTGAGGAATCTTCCAGGACGTTAAAAGCAACATACTCTAGAGCTGAGGATGAGACCTAACTGAGACCTGGCGTCCTGCAATGACTGCAGGAGCTCAATCTTCGCCCAGCTTCTTGGATCCTGGGTTGACAACCCCGCGTCCTCTTAGCTGATTGAGTGGGATTGATTCAACGCGTGGATTAGCCTCTCGCTCGCTGTCTCAAGGCAAGCTGCACAAGCTCACCTGGACAACAACTTCACCAAACATTCGCAACCATTGAGCAAAGCCCACGAGACCAACTCCAACAACCAGCCGAAACCCGCGGCCATGTCGATCCTTGTCAAGTTTTAACTTCGGTTCCGCAGTGCTCGGCTAGCGCCGCCCTCGGGAGACATCCTGCCACCTCCTGCCAAGAATGTGGAATGGGGAATGCCCCCGTTTGATACTGACAAGCGTCCAAGGACTTGACAAGGGACCAGAAACAAAGTTTGTGAACCGCGGGTATGAAAACCCTTTGAGAGAGCTCTTAAAAGGACCTCTCAAGACTTGTAACTGTCCACGGCATGAATCGACGTCACGAACTCACGGAAATCAAATGCAAAACACACACCCAAAGCAAAGTCCATAAACCGAGTCCTCGAATCCTTTTGACCAGGAAAACTACTAGTAATACAATTACCGGAAGTCCAGTTTCTCTGTACCTAAACCTCGACCATTAGAATAAATCTGATTTTGTACCCACCCCCATTCTGCATGTCCTTCCGAGTTTATTCGAAGTTTGTGTTTGTGCCAAGCCAAAAAAATTATTAGATGTTCCTTTCACCGTTTTCTGTTTTTCTTTTCCGTTTTCAGACTGATAGCGGCAGCTTCAACGCGTGGGCCGCTCAAAAGTGTCATGTGTCAAGTGCTAACCTCACCACTTCATCCTATATACATGCTGTCTCCTCCGTTGGTTCCATGCATCGTCATCGTGTTGTTGCCATGCATGGTGGACGCAGCACTCATGCTGGGGATAAATCGTGTTACCGTAAGAGCACCCCGGGGAATGGGCATGCTCGCCGTATGGCGTATCATGTAAGCTCCTTCGGGAGGTCTCTGGACATGACCTCTTGTTCTTGGAACGTGAAGGGTATCCTGCTGGTGGTGGTGTTGGGCGTGCTGCTGCAGTTGTTGCATCTGCTGTTGCTGTTGCTGTTGCTGCTGCTGCTGTTGTTGTTGTTGTTGTTGTTGCTGCTGCTGCTGTTGATGATGCTGCTGTTGCTGAGCCTGCATCTGCTGAGCCGACGGCATTATTGAGAAACTAACATCATCCTCCATCTCGGCATCGGCATCGGCATCACCGTCACCGTCGACATCAGCGTCAGCATCACCATCGACGTCCACATCTACATCGACATCAGCGTCGGCGTCCACATCAGCATCGGCATCCATGTGGTTCTCGATATCAACATCGCCATCAGCATCACCGTCAGCGTCAGAATCATCCGGAGTAGAGTCCGCAGTCCTTTCGGGTTCCGCAGATTTGCTCTCGGCCAAGGGTTCCGTTGTACTCGTCGATTGTCGCTTCAAGGACTGCTGTTGTTGCTGCTGCTGCTGCTGCTGTTTCGGTGGGGACTGCTGGGCATTCTCTTGCGTGACCGCGGATCTGGACTGATTCGGCTGGGCTTTCGCCTGAAGCGTGCCTCGTGCCGGAGTGGGCGCCACCGTCTCTGGCAGCGGTCTCTGGCCGTCCAGGCTGTTGTCAGACAAGCGCTGGGAGACAACTACAGTCTTCCATCGATCGATCGCTCGAGAAATAAGGGTATTCAAATCCGCGTGGCGATCCTCCAGCTTCATGCCCACGCTCTTGATACCATTTACACTCGCTTCCAAAAAGTAGTTCAGGGCCCTTGGGTCAATGGGGATTGTCTGTGGTGACCGGACCTTGAATTCCTTGGGCTGTTGTGATTGGTTTAGCTGATCCACCTGGGACTCCAGGTGGGATATTCTCTGCAGCATAGTTTGGCGTTCCTCTCGCAGGGTCTCCAGCTCTTTATGTCTGCTGCCAACACTTCTAGCCATCTCCAGGAGCCAAAGCTCGTCTTTCCTCTGTGCGGGCAGTTTCTCCCAAACGGTATATGACGACTGAAGGTGGTCTTGGATCTGGGATTCGAGCTCCGCGCAGCGCTCCTCGACTTTACTTATCTCCGCCTTGGCATCATGGAGCGGCGACCTGGGTAGTAATCGGTTCTCTTCTGTAATGGTTGTTGTTGCCGCCGCACATTTTATCCTCCAGACTTTGAACTCTTCTCGGAAGAATGATTTGAGGGCTTCGAATTCTCTGTGACCGGGAGCTTGTATGGACCACGAGGTGGGTGAAGGGTACTGCGTAGATGAGAAGAGTGTCGGGGGCGGACGGAGGCACTGCAAGGTGAGGGCGGGGAAATCGAGGGTCAGGGGGTTGAAGTCGAAAGGGACGGACGAGGCATCGATTTGGTTCCTACAAGAGCCCATTGTGATTAGTTCCAGAAACTTAGCACAGCTAATAAGATGCCTCGAGATCTTACTTGGCGGCTCTGAGAGAACCGAGCAGTTCCGTCAACGCAAGCTCGGCCGCCTTCGCCCTATCCATGGCTTCTGCCATTTTATTCCTCGCATCGAACTGGGCCTTTTGAGCGTGCCGGCTTACAGCTCGATTACCGGATCTCCTGCCATTCGCCGTAGAATCGCCATTTGTACCGTCACCATTCATGTCCCATCCGTTCAGGGATCCGTTGCTGTCCTTCGGAGAAAAGGACGACTTTATCGTCTGATTGGATGAGTCCCGAAGTCCAGATGCCTTAGGCGTGCCGGCAGGGGTCAACGTTTCTCTCCTTGCCCGCAATGAATTCCGTGCTTGACGGCGAGTGATATTCCCACGTAACCTCCTAATCTCTTCAACATCGTGAACATCGTCTGGGGGTTTCGGTTTCTTGTCTTTTATGAACTGGTCGAGATGTCTTCCGAGCGAGGACGAGGTGAAGGCCACGCCGCAAAACTGGCACACCTTGTCTTTCGGGGCGGGATACTTGGGACCCGGGGTCCCTGGTTCGGATTTTGCGGATACAGACTCAGCCATGGCGTATATCGGGGGTGAGGTATTATATATCTAGAGGCAGAAAGGGGTCTCGCGCACTCGTGATCGTCGTCAGGTCCTCCAGTGGGATCGGTGAGTAGGGTCGGGACTCGAGAAGTTGAGCATAAAAGGAAGCTGAAACCTGGCACGTAGTCTTGAAATATGATGCTGGGAGAGAAACAAGGTCTTGCAGTTTTTGCTACGAGTCCCCGGTAAAACAGGACATCAATCGCGAGAGTATCAAGGTCAAAGGGGACTAGAATTAAGGACGAAGGAGATAGGCATCAAAGTAGAGGAAGGCCGGAATCGACCAAAAGAGTGGTGACCTTGGCTAAGGGCGGCTCGACGAAGCGGGATTTGAACGAGTGACTAGAAGATTGAAATTAGGTGAGAGAGAAGAGGATAGAACTTCTCTCCCTAAGGCCTGACAGGTCGTCGTCCCTTTACAACCCTTGTGGATAGAGGAAAGAAGAAGGGGAAGAACAAATGATGGACTGGGAAGGAAGGGCCAGAGCAGCAAGAGGCTCAAAATACTGCAGGTGCAGAGGAGAGTGCTCCTAGTCCTTAGGAAGGTGCGACTACGAAAAGGAAGGTAATTCTGCGGTGGAGTTGAGATGACATGCCCACACCTAGGAAAAGAGATCGAGATGGAAAGAGGATGAGGTTAAGAAAACTTTTTTTTTTACCCTCGGGACCATTCGCATCGAGATGTGCAAGCTTCGACGAACGCTGACACTTGTCCGTCTCCGTCTTGCCTCTTTCTCTCACCTGCTGGGCTGGGTCTGGGCCGCTGGGGGACTGCAGTAGTGACGCTGACCAGTGGCAGCAAGGAGAGAAAGGGGAAGTCGACACGCAGGTTTAAAATTATATCTTGGTTTTTTTCTAATAAGTGCAGGGGTGTTGTACCTGAAGGCCCGCAATAGCCCGCCTGGCCCCTCCAGATTGGCGCTGCTGAGCTGCACAGCTCATTGGTTCAATGTTCCTGGATCCTACAAGCCAGCACGACCAGTCCATCCACAGTCCATCCAGCCCATAGTCCCAGAGCTGCAGTTGCACGCCAGAGTTACATCGCACTCTGCCTGTGTACCGTCGTCAGGTATCTCGTACCGCGCCAGGTTTACAAGGTACTAAGAACGTACCAAAAGGCTGCAGCTCGCTCGGATTGTTTTGTTCCCCACGTTCAGTCCTGTGCTTCCTTTTTCCTTTCGCTTGGCTCGACAGCAAAGATCAGCCATCTCAGAGAGAGCATTCGCAAGGAGTCCCATTACTTTTTCTATCCTCTTGTAAGATGGATGCGCAACAACCCGATTTTCTGGAGATGGCACGATGTATCGGCTCTCTTGGAGAGCAGGTTCAAAACTGTCAGAATCTACCAGCTATTCGGCAAGGCAATGACATTGTCGAGGCACTCAACCGTGTTAATACAAAGCTCGATGAAATCAAAGCGACGCAACGAGAGCACTCGCAATCATTGCAAAGACAGGAAGGGGCCCTATCGGCACTGGCCACCCGCGTTTACGCGAAGTAAGTTTATGGTGATATTTCTCCCTATTTTGAAGTTCAGGTTGCTAACCTACGCTACATTTACAGTGAAGCAAATTCCCTTGCCGCTCTTGCCAATTCAAGGGCAACAGAGGATCACAGTACACTAGTCCCCCTCAAATCCGTCATCAACAATGAGGCTATCCCCGGTTTTCCCAGGACGATCGCAGAGATCAAGAACTTGGATGGTTAGTGTATTCTCACCCTCTCTTTATGTATAGTTTTATTAATGCTCTCTTCTCTTAGGTCTAGAGGCAGCGCGAATTCTAAATCTCCTTAATCTCCCTACCGGAGGAAGTCCTCGCGAGATACGACGTTTACTCATGCTTAAATCCGGTATCACTTCCGTACCACCTTCATAAAAATGGGAGGGACAATACCACATGGCCAGGCCTCATCCTGTCCGTTGGATGGTCTGAGTGCTGCCTACTAGTGTAGTGGTAGTTGGGGCTCCTGGGGGTACTTCGTAGCAGTGTGCAGCCTCAACGCTCTGGCGGGGACGATCCCTGGGGGGAAAAGCAAGGGGCGACCCAGCATGGACGGCATAAGACGCAGTACAAGTAATAATATACTTCATCTCGAGAGGGGATAAATCGGTTGAGTTGACGATTTTTGAAGTAGCGATCAACGATGGTGTGCTTCATCAGCAGTACGGAGTACGGTTGGATTGAACTGACCGGGCCGCTTTCGTGGAACATCCATCGATAGGGAATCGATAATATCAATATGAATTATCAATTCTCGTATCAGTTGGGCATCCAGAGTCGGGGTTGTGCCTATCACTGCAAGTTCTGGTGCTTGTCCACATCCATATGTACCTCGAGAAGATGTTGGCTCCTGTGATCCTCTAGAGTGAAAATTACTTTGTCAGCCCAGGCGCATGAGCTAAGACGGAAATAGTGCTGTGGCACGACAGATCAAAATTCTTGACCAAACCTACAGAGGAATATCAAATATCAACAGACCGACCGATCCAGCTATCAGGGGTTTACGGGAGATCATCGATGGAGGTTAAAGGGGTTCAGCCGAACCAACGAAAACCTGAAGTCCACTAATAAGGGATCAGCTTTTGGACTGCTCCTTTCTTCCAAGGGCCCCAGTCATGCCTGGGAGAAGTTTTTGTTTTGGTATTTTGGTTCATTAAAATAGAGCAAAAATTTTTAATTTGTTCCTAAATTCAGGGCCCCGTGGTCCCAGATTCACTTGGACAGAGCGAATCTTGTTTCTCCAACACCGAGTATCTGAGATAACGCATGCGAGCACCTGGGAGCGGCATTCCGTCTTGGTGGCATCAACGGTACACTAAATACGAAGTCAGTTAGCGACTCCTCCCAACGCACGAAAATACGCCAAATTCCCACCTGCACCTGTTACCTCCTGTCCTTTTCGGCGTGCATTTTCACACCTGCTCCTACCGAAACCGTCATCTCTGTCTGATGTACGAAGTACGCGTATGCTATTCTCGCGTCAGATGAGAAAGCGAGGGGTACAAGTAGGTTCATCTGCCATAAAGTTATGAACATCATTACCATGGCTGGAAAGCGCCACTTTTTTTTTTTCTTTCGAACAGACCACTTTTTTTTTCACTTCTTGAATCAGCCACGACTTTCGTGGAGAACCCACCGTTTCTAGGCGAGGCGAGGTCCCTGTGGAGAGAGTGTGAGAGGGAAGAGAGGAATATCATGTGCAGTTCTACGAAGTAGAACAGGCCAAGTATCAACGGGTTATAGCAGCCGCCCATGGCTCTTTCTCCCTTCCTGGATGGACCGGCCCCAAAGCGCTTTCATTTCAATCGTGCGACGACGAGCTGCGGGCGACTTCGCCGGAACGACAAAAGACATTCGAGAAGCAGGAGTAAAGTATAACTCACAAGCTGTCAACAAAGTGTATTCTCGGCGGAAGAGGCTACCCCTTATTGCCCTCTGCATCTAATAGCGTGTCACAAATGCATATTCTGAGAGTGGCAGTCATTTTACATTGCAGATAAGCTGCACCGGAGCCTGAACCACCGTGGGGGAAGCACCAGGTCACATCCGTTCCAATAATCCCGAATCGAGTTCGCGAGTGGTTGATCGTTTATTTTGCTACCACGTAGCAGCGCGGCGTACTTGGATAGGAGACTTTCAAGGTGTACGGTCTAGGATCCCAGGTGAAGAATAGAGTAAGGCCTTATTTTTAGCTGCAAAGTAGGCCCGCAAATAGTTCGGATTGCCTGGCTTCATGTTCAGCCCAGTATCATTGCAGTGCCTAATGTTGTGTAAAACGACGCTCTAAGCTCTGGGCCTGGAGCAACTTTTCCCGTCCCTGACTACCGGACGTTTCCGAGAGAGACTACTCACCCAGACTATTCAGTTCGGTGACAGTTTTTGGGCTGGTGTTTGACCGTCCAAGATTCCCCTTTCAAAAAGACAAAAGCACCGTCGGTGTCTGTAATTCAATTTCATCTTCTCCTGCATTTGTGCCTCAATCAAAGAGGAAGGAGCTTTCGCAGCTTATTCTCCCCATGAACGTTCCCCATGTATTACGAAGAAGTTGACATTTGATCTCCGGTCTTCTGCCCTGCGAGCGAGATGGTAAAAGCAACGAGTCCAAAATTTGGATTCTCCCCCGGTGTCGCCGTTCGGCTCACTCTCTTCCCGAACTCCCCGTCCTGTGAGGTGCATAGCTCCTTCTCCCTGCTTGCCTGTTTGGTCCTCCACTGCCCTTGGATCTGGCAATTAAACTGCCCATCGCCAAGGGGGAAGGAAACATCCCCCGCGAAGAGAAAGATTGAGCCCTGCGAGAACATGCGCCGTAACCACACAGGGTAATATTAGCACACAGCATCTTGGCACCTGTCGGGGTACGTTGGGGTCTCTACGGGGTACTTGGAGGCATGATGGATTTGCGGCCCCCAAAGTGGTGAGCGTACATCAATAGATGTTTCTCGACTCCCCTGTTCCCTGTCTAGGAAGCCCGAGACTCTGCTTCCTATGAAGCCGTGCAGCATGCAGTAATATTTTTTTCCAAGCAAATGCGCCGAGAAAAGAATTGAACTCCCGCATCGATAATCAGGAAGAGAGCACCAACTCGCTCTTCCCGCGCATGTGCGTCTCACAATATCGTCTAAGCCTCGCCTCGGCTGACGGGTGTCACATTCAATTTCTGGAAGTTTGTCTTCGCTATCATGTGGGCAAGGGGCTGTTTTCTGCAGGCAAAAGGGAAAAAAAGATCCCGCTGAATGCAAACTCTCAAATTAGTCTGTCGCTGTAATTACGGATGAAGCACGAAATAGGAGCTAAAGCCACGCGAGCCGGAGAGGTTACATGTAACTTGCAGTTTTCTGGCTTTCCCAGAATCATCAATTTCACCGTACGACATGACATGGAGCCAGATCGCTAGCAACGTCTAATCTATCTAAGAGTAACGATCAACAGTAAGACAGGTTCCCCCGGATCCTTGGCTCACAAAGGTCTCTCGCTAGAAGCCCAACTTGCCTCATCAAGAAAGAAAACAAAAGTACATGAATGCATCCGTATCAACAAACAGAACGCCAGCCCATAAAATACCAAAAACCGCCATAAACAAAAGCTGTCGAGTAAGACCGAAAAAAAAAATGCGACATATACCTCATGAACCGTCCCGAATACCCATTATGCGTGTTTTCCATAAAAAAAAAAGAGTCGAAAATGCGTTCCTCCTCTTGTCATATGTACGTTTTTCTCAACTCATATACCAAGTAGATCCCAAGGAAGATAAGAAACTTCCTTCTCAGCAACACTCCCTCATCAATCCACTATACTTGGACTATCCCCTGAACTGCTGCTGCTACTGCTACTGCTCTCACCACTGCTTTCCGTCTCGGAATGTACAGTCATGTCGTGCTTGGCCATCTGGACGACCCTGTAGATGCCGAAGCCTATGAGGGCTAGTACGAGGAAGAGGATGATGATGATGATGGCGATGACGTCGTTTTGTTTGGCCATTTTAGCGGTGCTATGTATGAGAGAGATGGCGGGAGCACAAGGTGATCGGTCGATTGTTCGGAATCGATAAGGCTCTAAGTTCGGGGGTAGGGAGGGTTATCCGGAGGGGGGAAAGCGTTAGAAGATCGCCCGGAGTATTCTCTTTACTCAAACTCGGCGGAGGACAACTCCGTTCTGATCCGTGGCTTGTTTCCTTTCGTCGAGTCCGGGTTCTTAAAGTGGTCTGAGGTTTTAGGCCGTGCTGTCGATTGCTTCCGTTTCCTAGTAGATCGTGTTAGTGATGCTCTGGACATGCTCGCAACTGTAACCAAAAATACCTTTTAAAAATATCCAAGAAAAGGAATCTCCAAATATCAATCCAAAAATCCGCAAATAATAGAATATTCGAACGGAAAATCTAAGAGTGTGTAGACTCTCTCGTTCTCTCCGAAAGGGCGGTCGGTCGAAGGCGGGGTTGCGGTTTGCGAGGTCCGTAGCAACAACGGAGTAACGATGCTCCAATCAAGCTTCGGAGGGGAGGTGGTACGGGCAAGGACAGCTTTCAGCGGAGCAAGCTTCTCTCTCAAGTAGAAATTTCGTAAGAAGAATCTTCTTTTTTTCTTCTTAAAATTCGTGTGACATTCGTTTCTTCAATAGAAATATACCAAAGCAAGAACTCTTCGGAACAGAATTGCAGTGCTGCATGGCAAGGACTTAGACAGGTAGAAATAGCTTCAATAGCTGTTCACACCCCGGTTGCCCCGCCACCTGCTTTAAGAGACTTTCCCAGAAAATTGACAAGGCTGGACCAGGGAAATCGTGCTACCATTTGACCCCTGGCGCGTTTTTAAGGGTCGTCCCACTGTAAAACCAACCACTCTGTAAATTCCGGCCAATCAGAGCCCTCTAAACGGGTCTTGAATTGTTCCCAGCCTCCTCTGGATATCAAACTGCGAAACGCAGGAACCCGAACAGCCGCTGATGCCCGGGAAATGTTACGTGGTTGGGTAGCTCGTCGTAGTTCGTATCGGCGAGGGTTACTTTGGTTTTATCTTGGAAGAAAAGGGAGGACATGGCCCCACGTCATCAATTGATGCTGTCAGGCACCCGATGCAAAGGACCACGGCAGAGTTCCACATGCCATGATGAGAGTTAGCGATGGTCAGGGTGAAGCGAACATGACGATGAACTCTGAATTGAATAGGATTCGCTATGTTCCGAGGGATATTGAATTGTATCGTACAAAGGTACATGCACTGAAGTAGAAATGAAGAAGACCATTGAATAGAGTAAATCCCCACGCCGAAAAACAAAAGAGACGCAACAGAAAAAAAAAACCGAACCTTTGCCTAACCGGACACGAAATAGAAAAGGTGCTCGCCTACACCTGTTTCACTCAATCATGATAAACCCATAAGAAGTCCAGGGAGTACGGAAAGTCCTCGCATCCCTTACTGTTATACCCTTGTAGACCCTTTCCCGCGTCCAAGAAAAACAAGGAGGCAATACCAATCGGACACCGCGCTTTAAACGAGTTGAGACCGGCGCACAAATAATCGCGGAATGTTTCTAATCACGAATTGTATGTCGGCCTTTTATCGATGTTGACCAACTACGGCTCTGCCTCCTTAACCGCAGCGTCCATAGCAGCGACGTCGACTCCTTCTGCAGTCTCATGCTTGACGATGCGAACGTGGTTCTCATAAAAGCGTAACATCTAAAAGTAGCTCACGTTAGCCAAATCTCCCCTCCATACCACGGCCGAGGAGAATCAAAGTTCCTACCTTTTGAGGGCAGCGCTTATATACCACATCGGTGTTATGCTTCGTCTTCTTGCCATTCTTCCAGTTAAGGAAGACTACAAGCTTTCCCGTAGCCTCGTCTTCGCAAGCGTCAATCGTCTCGATGTGGTCCTCCCAAGAGCCCGCAGGCGGTTGCCACGCCCCAGCCTTGATAGCAGTCGCCGGCGGTGTCGTGTCCAGGGGATGGCCGTTTCGCTTCGATCGCTTGTTGGATTCGGTGGGAGTAGAAGCCGCTTTCCTTCCTCGCTTCTTCGTCTTTATCGCCTCATTCGACTCTTCGATTATCCGCTCTCGACCGCCGAAGGAAGCTAGGTACTCCTCCAGAAGCTCGGCTGCGCCCTCTCTATGCTAGTCGTGAGTGAATGCACGGGGAGGGGGGGTGTAGATTGGCCTTGCCGCTTTGCAAACATACTTCAGACTTTCCTCTGGCTCCCAAGTTTGATCTGATTTCTTCTCATATCCCTCCCATTTCACCTTGAAGAGTAAATCGCCCTACAAGTTGGGGTTCGACCGTTAGCATGTCCAGTCAATGGGCAAGTCGCGAAGCTAGTAAATCCTCGGAGGATGGGGCGCCCATACCTCTTTGTTCATCATATGTCCCAGGATCTTCTCTACGACGAATCTGTCCCCTTTGTCAGTGCCCTTCTACACGCGCGCAGGATTCTGTCTCTGCTGCGCACAGAAAAACCCCCCAAAAGAAGAACCTACATGTCATCCTCTTCCATATCCTCATCCTCGCCTTCCTCCTCGTCCTCTTCGTCTTCATTTTCGTCGGCGACCTTTCCCTTGGTCGCAGTAGCAGCCCTCCTCGGCGGCAGCTCATCCTCCTCATCGTCTATGGTCGTCGACTTACGGCTTCGCGAGCGCTCGGGCTTGTCGTGGACGGGGAGGGTAAGAGGGCCATTGTCGGAGGATTCCTCGTCGCTAATTGCTACAGATGACTTGGTTAGCGCCGTGGTATTTTTCTTGGTTCGCGACGGGCGAGAGGAGGCGGCCGTGGTGGCACGACGGCGACCCCTGTAGGTCGCTTTGCGAGGCATGGGGACGGGAAAGGCTATGGTAGATGGGTGGAGGAATTAAGGAGAAAAAGAAAAGAAAATTATCGGCTCTGGAAAACGAAGGGTACAGGGGGGTGGGGACTGATTGATTAATCTGGAAATCGCATCGTGCAATGGCGCAGACGCGGATCGCAACAGAAATTGGGAAGGTGCTAACCTGGAGGCATTGTGATGGCTACGAAAAATTGCACAATGATTTCTGGAGTATTTCTAAGCTCTCAAGGTGAGGGGGCTAATTGGCAGGGTGTTGGCAGCCTATGCGATGAGAAAACGCGAGCTTCGTAATGGTGATCAAGGCGACGTGAGGCCAGGCAAAGATCGCGAGGTGGGAGAGGAGAAATATTATTAGTGAGTGGGTTCGACAGCTCCTGCCGCCAGAGCTTCAATCAGTTTGGCAGAGACCAGGCCAATCACTGGCTGCCTGCATTCAGCCTTGGTGGCAGGTGCAACCAGAACTCTTGGGGAGGTAGCTGTAAGTACATGTCACGTGGGTGACAATTGGTCCCTTCTCTCAAAGACATCGATGACGTTGACACCCAGCTCAAAAAGATAAATACAATGTCAAGTAGCAGCTGGCCATCATTGATGAATGAAGTTGACTTCTTTTAAACTTAACTATACAGCTTTATATGCAGCCTTTTTCCCTTATGAAACTGAATTCACCGCTAAGTCTTGAGATGAAAACAGAAACCTTGATCAGTAACTGAAGCTCTCATAAACCACCTCCTCCCCTTCCAGCCAGCCCAGCAACATGCTCATCATGGTCTCCCCAGCACAAAGATAAAACTTCCTCCCTCCCCTCCTCTCGACGGCCTTGACATCCTTCTCCCCCATCCTCCCATCATACAGCCTCGCCCCCATAGTCTCAAGCCTATCCTTCAGCTCCTCCCGTCCATCATCGCCCCGCCACGTTACAAACACCGTTGTAAGCGGCGCAAGTCCCCTCACACGACCAAACACATCCTCCACAAACGGTAAGTCCTCCCCTCGCACACTCCAAAGCACCCTCAGCCCGTTACCAGCCGCAAGCACACCCTCTGCTTGCGCGATGAGCGGCGTGATCCCAACACCGCCTGCCACAAACACGGATAGGTCCTTCGTCTTCTCAACGGGTAGGAGGAAGCCCTCTTCACCGCCGAAGCCTAGAATGGGGATCTCGAGCTCCACGCGTGGGTTCCACCGCCAGAGGAGTGCGGTCGCGGGACCGTGTTTCCTTACTGTGATCTGGAACTCTGCATCTTTCGAACCGGCGCGAATACTGACCGGCGCGGGGCTGGACACCGTGAACGTGCGAACGAAATCGTCGTTGAGGGACTGTGGATCATCATCGCGCATGTGAGACCAGCCATTATCGAGCTCGTGCTTAAAGTCGAACGTTATCACCTGTCCCGACTTCCAGGTCGGGAGAGGCGTTCGGGAGTCGAGCTTGAACGTTATTCTCGCAATCGTAGGGGTGAGGAGTTCTCGCTTGACAAAGGATGCCGTTATATCGCGTTGCTGCTTATCGGGTGGAGCGTATAAAGACGTCTTTTCCCAGACGAGAGTTCGTAGGGGCGGATTGTAAGGAGAGTAGTCGACCACTTCGCCGCGGAATGGGAGGCCGGACTTGACGAATCGGGCTTGTGAGACTGTGATCTTGACGGCGAGCTTGGTGTGTTGGAGAAGCTCGGTAGCCTTGCCTCCGATGAGTATTTCCGCGGTCCCGGTGAGCTAGTAGCAGTTAGTATAAGCATCGCTCAACCGAGTTAGGAACGTCAACGATGGAGCATTACTTACATAGAGGACATCGGACGTCTCGAAGTCAGGTATCACGACTCCAACTCGGGGATTTGCCCTCAGGTTCCCAAGCGTCTGATACAGCCTGTTTCCCGAGACTATTTTCTTGTTAGCAAATTTCATACTCAACTCTCCGGGCAGGATAGGAAGAGAACCACTTACATTCGGGATACGCAAGAACGACGCCATCCGCATCATTCTTCACAATCCTCACAAACCCCGGCATCCCCCCTCGATGATTAACATCCATACTCCCACCCCCAAAACTCGCCATAAAGAACAAGTCCGCCCTCTCCACAATCCCAACTGCCTCCCTCCCCAAGGCACCCTCCTCCCCATCTACCAAAACCGGCCTCATCTCCCCCTCCTCCCTCTTCTCAATCCTCTTCTTATTCAAATACTTTGGGCAATTCCCCATCGACTCCCTCACCTCCACCCCCATCTGCACATCCGTCACCTTCCCCGCTGCCACTGCAGCCCCGACCACTATCCTCCCCGCGAACTTCACTCTATCCCTACTCTCCAAATCAATCGCCAACCCCGCAATCAACCTCTCCTTCCCCTCCCCGCCCGAAGGAGCGGTTATCTTTCCCTTCTCGCTGCCCTCCCAGAGGCTTTCGTACACGGGATCGTGAGCCCCGTCAACTATGCTCCTCACCCCTAACATCCCCGCCGCGATGGCCCCTGCTGAGCCTTGCTCCCCTCCCCAGATCGTCGCCCATGGTCTCCCGCGGGAATCTAGCGCCCCGAGGGCGATGAGGGGGGATGCGGCGATCCGCCATCCGTAGCGGGCCGGGAGGCCTGGGGATGTGGGGTTTTCTCGGCGCGGGACGGAAAGAAGTTTGTGCATGGCGAGTTCGCCTTCGTGCCATGATATCGGAATGGCAGACATTTTTATATTTATTCCTTATTCTTCCTCTGTTCTTTTTTTTCCCTTTCTATATTATCGTGAGTTGTTCTTCTTTGATGGTAAGAGTGTGACAGGAATTCCACCCCAAGATTGACGAAGCGAAGATCGACTTATCCCTATGAAATACACGTCAAAAACGCCCTTTAAGAAACAGTACATCTCATATCGCCCTTCTATAAATAATACAAACAACGAGAAAACTTTCACATTACAAATCGAAGACGCCATCGGGCCCTCGGGATACGCGGGGCCTAACATTGGGCTTAAACCTCTTCTGACCGAAAGGCGCGATTGATTCCTCGCCTCTTCCCACACTTCGCCAGTCATATTACATATCAACAGATCCTTCTTTACACGATGGGTGGGCGGTAACGCTAATTCGATCGAGTCATGCCTGCACAGATGTCGAGATGCCTTACAATGACGGGTTTGGGTTTTGGGTTTCTGAGATCCTGTTGTCTTATTGGTACGGAGCTTTCGAGGTCATCTGCCATCTTTGGCTAGGACGAGTCTTAGACGAACTTCGGCGACGGTAACAAGCAAATAATATCAAGGTCCATCTCTTAAACATGGCCATGATTAACAGCCGGGAGTAAACAAATAATATCACTCATTCATCACTCCAAAGATGCCCCGAATGGCTTACCACTCGTCGCTTCACTACGTTCTCGTCGAGAAAGACGTAACGCAAAGACGCAAAACATCATATAAGCTCTTCGTGAAACAGGAACTCTGTACCAGTGAGACCCGACCTATCCGCTATGTACAAAAAAGAAAAAAAGGCGGCCTCGAAAGTAACCTCGAAAGTAACCTCGTCGTAAGGTGGAATTCTAATGAAAGTAATCCGACAACGAGCAAAAAAGACAGAGGTATATGAAAAAAAAGAAAGAAAGCATGTTTCTCTCATACACGTCTAGCTTTTGAGCCAGCCCCGGTCTAGGTATCTTTTTTTGAACCTGAATATAAATGTGCCATCATGAACAGATCCATATACCATTAGAAAAATACTGATGATATGCAGAAAGCAAAAAACGAAAGATTTCCTTAAAACCCTAACCATTAGTAGCGCCCACCCCTCTGAGACTCGACATCGTAGTCGTAGCCGTACGCGGACCCCTGAGAGGGTTGCCGTCGAGAATAGTAGTCACCCGTCGTCATATTTCGAGTGGGAGGCTGTTGGGGTGTTCGGGCTGGGAGAGGGCCCGTGGCACTCCGAGTTGGTTGGTAAGCCTGGACGCCTGATGGGTTCAGGGGCCTTGGTGTTGGGTTCGCTGGAAGCCCGGGGCCATTCCGGCTCGAGTATGTCGACGGTGCGGGGCTGGCGCGACCGTCCATGGGTGAGAACCGGTCCGCATTCGGCCCGGCTGTGGGAGATCGCACGGGGTAGCCGTTGCTGCCTTGCGGCATCGGAGGTCGGCCATTATAATTATCCATAGTCCGGGCAGTAGGCGAGCGAGATGGGGGAGGGAAGGGAGGTACGGCTTCGGAGTAGTTCGCAGGGGTCTCAGTATATCGCGCGGGAATCGAGGACTGCGAATCGTAGGGTTGGTGACCAAACGAAGAGTTTGAGCCATTAGGCATGTGGCCTGGGTTCGGTCGGGAGAAGCTCCTCTGGGAGTTTGATGTGTTCGGTCTGAGCGGGGGAGGACCGTAGCTGTTGTTGAAGTCAATGGAAGGAATGGTGGGGGCGGGAGACCGCGGGCTGGAGGTGCCCATTTCAGATGCGCTGGCGACAAGGGGAGCCCGCGAAGAGTATGTTGTCGATGATGACATGGTTCCTGAGCGATTGGGCAACGGTCGCTTCTGGTCCATATTATTTAGCTCAAAGCTTCCAGCAGTACCAGGCCTCGAGGCATAAGCTGGCAACGTCGAGAATGTTTCGCTTCTCTGCAGAGTTGGCATCTCGGGCAACTTGTCTCCTCCGGGGCCACCGACGTCAGGAAGCGTGGGTAGTGTTGCCTGCCGCCCCAAGGGAGCCTTCTCACCCAGCTTCATCGCCATCTTATACTCTGCCTTCTGGCGTGCCGTCTGCTCCTTAGCGAGGGCCTTGTTGACCTTCTTGGTTACAATCTTGACGAGAGCCTTGTTGACCTTGCGTTCACAGTAGCCGCCGAGACCGCCATCGGCCTGGGGGATCCAGTGCCAGAGGAACAAAATGTAGAACAAAATAGCGGCGATTAGGAAGAGCAGCGAGAAGATCCAGATGACAAGAGTGAAAGTCATACCACCCAAGATCAAAGCCTGCTGATAGTCGACGGCAAATCTCTCGAAAAAATCGGACAGAGACTTGTCGATAGTGTCGCCAGCCTTGACAGTTTCTTCAAAATAAGCACGGTACACGGAGTACAGGGTCAGGGCGTTGATGACTTGTCGAGGGCCAGAGCAAACAAGCACTCGGATCCAAGCTGTTACGAGACCTGTAGTTAGGACGATACTGAACTGTCGTGATGAACGAGGACACAGGAAGTCGACTTACATTGGAAGCTGAAGTAGGTGAAGAGAGCGATATATTCGGCACCCTTCTTGCTCTTAGTTAGAGCGGCGAAAACGAGAAACCTCCTCCATCCCTGGCCCTTTCCAAGACGAATACTCTCCAGGCGGACCGCCAAACTGTCGAGGTAGCATTCAGCTACATTGCCCCTCTTCATAACCCTATAAGCCCGAACGTGCTCGAAGCCGAGGTTGACAAACGATGCAATGATACAGGCCGAAAAAATCCATTTCGAGATGGAAGGGTCGACCGCAGGTTGGATTTTGGAAACCCATTCGTCGCCGAGAATGAGGAGAGACACTGCAGTAAAGGTATCGACACCGTAGACGGCGAGGGAGATCAAGAGAGAGAACCAGAGATATCCATAAGCAAAGGGGGTGAAGCAGTTGCTGGACCTGAAATCACAGAGGTTCTATCATTGAAGGCACCGAGTTAGCCGGAAAACACCACGTCATGTAACGCAGTCCGACTTCATCAGTCGACTGCAAAAGAATAACGATTTCATTGCCCATACAATATAAGACCAGTTTTGATCGGCGCCGCCGCTGACGGTCTTCCGTCTATGACCGCAACATCCCATTCTGATAGAGTGTGTTGTATGAGTCTCGAAATTGATGCGATATCAATGCCGGGGGAGAGAGCAAAAAAAAAAAAAAGATCAAGACGACAGTCGGATGGTTTCCCCTCTTAACGACGCTTGCTGGACTAGACGATAAGCGTTTAAAGAGTGAACTTCGTGATCGGACCCGCCGTTTGCACAAGTCGTCTGCCTCGCCCGCGAAGTGTTCGACTGTGCTCGTGTCAATGGATGACAAGAGCGAATTTCGTAGGCGACTACCAGGCCGAGTTGACGCAGGCAAGTCGTGAAGGGCGAAAGTAAAAGAAGGAAAGAAGAGAAGGAGGCGCAATAACAACAGTCCAAGAGAATAGGGGGATCGATCAAGGTACGGTTCCCGGTACAATGCGCCGTGGGTAAGCAAAGCCCACCAGGGATCGTCTGTTTACTGTATTGGGAGAGCGTGCCGTCTGTTACGACAGCATGTCGAACCAAGGGAAACCGTCGAGGCCTCTGGAGTCTGGGTAGACACTTGATGGGACTAACTCGGTGACAGAGTGTCGCTCTGCGCTTGGTGCTTGGACGATGAATCGAGTTCTGGCGCGGTGGATTCGTCGACGAGGACAAGAGGCCACAGATTGGACAGCGAAAGAGGAAAGTGGGAGATCCTCGACTGTAGGAGTGTATGATCGCCAAGGGGAATTTAGAGCCCTGGGGGATCGGTGGGTATCAGAAAGCACGATACGGAATACTGCAAAACTCGGGCCCGAGACACCAGGACTGGGGAGCTTGAAAACAATACTTGTATAAAGAGCGACTGGTAAAATGGAAGGAAAGACAAAATATCTGGTATAATGAGCGACACAACGACGCACGGAACCCTTGTGTTTCGAGGATTCAGATTCTTCTTGCTGGAAGGAAAAGAGGGAGGAGTATCAAAAGCCGAGCAGAGGACGAGCCAGAAGAGGAGACCCAGTTCACATCAAATCTGGTCTCTGGCGGCGGCCTCTGTGGGAAGTGGCAGGCAGGGGGGGGAGGAGGGGAGCCGACAACCCGCAAGGCAATGTATCAATGTATCCTTCGGTGTTTGGGAAGATTGGAGACGGAGGACGCAATCTCAGCAAGGATATGCGAGCTCTATATGGCTGGTTGTAGCTGTCCGGTACCTTTACGGGTAATCACTGTGCCCGGGAACACTCGTAGTACTTCAAGACAGCCCCGACTTCCCAATTGGAGCGTGGGATTGCGTTGTATCTGACCAAGGCAATTGGCCCCTTTCGAAGGGGGAATTGGCCTTATGACCGTAATTGTGCACACATACAAGGATTAGCAGGCGGTGCCGCCAAAATGTGGTGGAAGCGTAATTATGTCTTGTATACATTCCGTTAGGTGTGTCCTTATTAGCTAGACAGAGTACTTATGACCAGCTGAGCGCCTGGGCCCGGTCCCCTTTCCCCCTTTCAGTCGTCCTTGTCCGAGTGCACCTACCTGTGTTGTTAAAGTGGTGGGCGGACCAAACGCAGGAACGAACCACGAGGGAAAGAGTGACAGGGTCTTTCATGCCGTATCAGGTTTAGTGCTCCCTGACGACGTTTCGGACCCCGCAAGTCCCAGGCACGCTAGCTGATTGGCGCAGGTGGCTGGCTTCCTTGTCCTCTTTCTTGCCGTTTGCGCCGTCTTGGTCTTGATCCTCCCCAGTCTAGCTCGCCATTCGGACAATTGGAGGCGCACAAAAAGACAAGCAACGGAACTGAATCTTCTCCCGTCCACATCGACTACTGCGCTGCAAATGATGCTCTTATTTCCTTCTTCAGATGAGAACGGCTCGATACAGAGTCTCTCCTCTTGAGTACATGGTTAGGCGAGTATCCAACCGGGGAAAAGAACCAAGAGCCAACGGTTTCGCCCCGGGACAAGTACCCATCAAATCCCAGCTGGCGCCTGTCAAAACCCTCTGCCTGTGTACTCAATGCTGTCTTTTGTTATGACGCACGCTGCAGGTCTGGCGTCTAAAGATGGTGACAATTATAGACCTTGACGCCACCGACGCCGGCTTCCGCTTCAGCTTATCCAGACGAGACAATCGGTCGCAGGATGCAGGATGGGAAACTTGCGTTGAGACATTGTATCCAATGTTCAGATTTCAATTTTTAGGGTCCTTTTCCAAACGCTAAGGGACCCGGACTTGTGCATCCAGTGCCGCCGGAAATGGCTGTTGTGGCCCGACGGACCCTCCCTTGCATTTCTTTTTTTTCCCTTTCTGAAACGAAGTCATGCCAGACTCTTTTTCCGTGCCATGCAATTATCCGCGATTGTCAAAGGGCGATTCGCAAAGACGGGCAGATCGACGGAATCGCTGCCAAAAGCTAGATGAATTCCCAGGTTTCGAGTCTGTCTGCGCTGTGCCTATCAGGATGTGGTACGCACGTAGCTTACACGGCCTCCGTCGACAACTTTGAAGGGCCCGCCGATCGTAACTCTATTCAGCGGGATCTCGGGTCCGTCTGTGGCGCCAAGGACCCGACAGCCATCTGCACGCACATCCACCTGTAAAACCGCTAGCATCCAACCATCCCGCGTCGAGCATTCCGACCTGAGTTTTCAATTCTTACCTGGCGCCTCAAGCTTACTCACTGGCGCTCCGCCCACATCAAACGAAAGCCGCTCCTCTCCGAAAGGTTCTCTTACTTCTAAACTTGGCTTTTTGATCCCCATGGTCCATGTTTGACAAACCGCAAGTCAGAATCAAGGTGAATGCCAAGTCTCCACTAAACCCCACGAAAGGTATTTGTGTATGGTTTAGTGCATAGAGGAACATCCCAACGTGTCCCAATGGCTGATGCATTGAGGATCAGTCCAGATGAAAATGCCCGATGCTTGAGAGACCAGGGTCTGCTTGACTCGCATGCCCATGTCCACTTGTGTTTCGTAGCAATTCGAAAAGGCTGCTTATACGTTGGCAGTTGGCAGTCTTTGATACTCGGCCCATATTTTGGGAAGATCTACGGTTGGGCACACCAAGCACCCATGGGTTAGGTGGAATAAGCCCCATGAGATTATCGTAGAAACCCAGGTATCACCTTCGTTGTGTCGCGGTGTAGCGTTCTAGGAGCTAATTATGGCTCCGATATTGAGTTCCGCCGAAGCCGTGGGGCAGTCTCTCAGATTGGATTGATGTGCTCAAAGGAATTTTTGAGTTCGGCAGTAGTATTGTAACCAAACGACCTGGGACCTTGCACATCTTGAAGAGCAGTCAGGGATATCCTGCTGAGATTGGTCTTGTGCGGTATAGATGTTCAAATGGACAGCAGACCTTGGGCCTTCCCTTCCCAGTAACAGAGCTTCAAGTTGCGGCCTCTAGTCCGACGAGCTTACTTCGTACAGGCCCACCTCGTGGCACTCAAGAGGAGCTCTTCAATATCCCGGCGGTGACCGAGCCCTCTGTGTGTTTTTCAGCGTAGACTATGCCAAGAACTTCTCTAGTGCTCTCTCAAGAGCTAATAAGAATGGCCGGATTGTAATACCAGGCTGAAGCCAGAACGTCCATTCTCGAGGGACAAAGAAAGGAATGAATTCCTTAAAAAACCAAAAATCGTTTTGGAATGAAGAACATTCCGTTGCCATGCGGTCAGGTCTGAAGATATATGGCGGCACGTCTATATCTTAGTGCCTTGTGCCCATTGTCCTTCATCCAGATGAGAAGGCTCAACCAGGTATTACGAGATTATATCTTCGGCATCCCCAACCAGGCCTTTCCTAGAAAGATGGAGACTCTGAATCCAGTGCAAAAAGACCCGAACGAAGAGTTCCGGCTCATCAAGCGCATCCAAGATGAAGTCTGGCTCGCTGAGAGATTGTCCGACAAGGAGCCCTTCATCGCCCGTCGCCTCGAAGAGTTCGACCCGCTCCACGAGGCCATGAGGAATGATGAGGATATCGGAGAAGGACGCCACGACGACCTCCGCGGGCTCACCAACCTGCTCTCCTTGTGCGGCTTTGACCGTGCCTTGGCACAGCTTCTAAACCACGAGAACATCCTCTCCCTCGCCGGCGTCATCAACCAGAGAGACACGAAAGCCAGCGACGGCTCGAACAAGGTCCGCCACATCTGGCTCGTATGGGATTACTGCGACGGCGGCAGCCTCATGGAGCTCTTCCTCGACGGGCTCGTTGAGCAGGAGTACAGCACGGTTCATTACATGCCCGAGTCGTTGTGTTGGCATGTCCTGAGATCCGTCATGAGGGCACTCACCTGGCTCCACACCGGCCGTCGACTCTTCTGTGCTAGTTCCGATCCAGCCAAGCAGGAACTTCGTCTCGTTGACAGAGATTGGTATCCGATTCTGCACGGGGCCGTGAGGCCGGAGAATATTTTCTTCCAGCTTCCGAGAGGTCTCGAGGCTTACGGGGCGTGCAAGCTAGGCAACTTTAGCAAATGTTTTGTCTCGGGTAAACAGAGCACCGACACAAGCTTGGAGCCTGATGTGGACCTGGCCTTTACGGGGTTGGCCGCTACGTTGCGGGACGGGAAGATGGCCAACTTTGACAGTCTCCATACATACTACGGCGATGAAAATCCAACCCAGGTGAGTTGAGAACAGAAAGGAGGGGACGCAAGCTCTGTTTCGTCTCACTTTGCCGTGACGCCCCCATCCCTTTGGGGCTTCCCTCTACCTCTCTTAACTTGTTGACTCACTAACAAGAAGCTCCCACTCCAAAAAGAACTTGTATACCGTAGACGAAGAGCTCTGGGATCTCGGCTCCATCGTCTACCGCATGATGGCCGGCCATGAGCCCCCACCGTATAGAGGCTGCAGTGCCTGCAAATACAAGCACAGCCATGTCCACGTATGCAGCAAATCCTACTCAAGCTGCATCGAAGTTGAGAGGGGTTGCCGCTGCGAGTACGGCGGCTGCAAACACTTCCGCAGAGGTCTGTGTAAGCACGTTGATGATAATCTCACGTGCGCCGATTGCACTGGCAACCTGCCTGGGAAGAAATGCCGGACCGAGTCGATTAGAATCCAGGAGATTCTATGGGGCAAACAGTACTCTAAGTACCTCATCACATCTGTCCTCATGCTTCTTCAGCCATACCGAAAGGACCGCCAGTTTCTGAGTCCTGGGTGGACGCCTAGGATCTTGAGCGATATTGAGAACCAGTATGAGTTGTGGTTGGCGAAGACGAGAGACGGCCAGGAGTTTTACGGCATTGACGATGATCTTTTGGACCGTTGTCGTGCTCAAGCACAGGACGATGAGGACAATGAGGACGACGAGGATGGTGAGGAGGGTGAGGAGGATGAGGAGGATGGGGAGAATGGGGAAACCGCAAACGCAACGGGCAGAACCCGGGTCATATTCCCTGATGATTTCCTTTATTAATGGCTGGTTTTAGACTTGACTCTCTCCCGGAACTTGGGGAATGCATCTGCTGGGTGGAGTGAAGTGTAAACGTGTTAAGATGCCATTGACGGGCCGCTTTATCAAGTTATGGATTCCACGAAAAGACTCCTAGGCATTATGAGGTCATTTTTTTTTATTTCGCCCAGGTTCATGGCGCACTTCGTAGATGTTTTGACGAGGAAACTGTGTGGCATAATTGCGGTGAGCGGTATTCTTAAATCGTGATGCACATCGCTGGAGGCGTTGTCGAGGTACGCCACTGGGTTGCCCTGGCGTCGTTGGAGGTATCGCGAGAGGATGCTGCATTCCTCGTACTTTTTACCCATGCCGGGCCAGCAGACACATGTTTCTGCCTGTAATATCCGTGGATTCGAGATTGGGGCGATGACGCTGCATATGTAGCCCGCATTAGTGAAGTGGTGAAGCGGACGCTCTGGGAAGTGGGCAGCTCCGTTACCCCAGGCAACACTCCATGTCAATTTACCCTCACCGTTGCACCTTCCTCTCACCAATTGCTCCACAGCTCTTCATCAACGACCACGACAACGACGCTCGTTTTTCCTTTTTTTTCACCGGGAAACAGGAACGGCTCAATCCATAATTAATATTCGCATCTGTCAAGCTTGAAGTTGGCTTCGACTGTTGCGGATCTCCCCTTTCTTTTCTCTTCGCATCACCCCATATTATTCCTTATTGTTCGTTTTAATTGTTCTGTTATTATTCTCTTCACTTGGCCCCTTCGTGTCTCCGCTTCCTCCGGCCATTGAATCGGCCTTTCTCCTCGGGCCTTGCACCTTTAACGATCGCCATTATTCCAATGGTGATACGATGAAGTCTCTCATCCAGAGACGAACGGATCAAAACGCATTGAGCGAGATACAACGAAATCAGCAGGACCAAGTTTCCTACCGAATGGCACCTATGCCTCGCGATGGCTACCTCCCCCAGCAACAACACGCAAAGGAGGACCCTCGAGGCCGATCTCCGACCAAGAATGCATTCACTACGCTGACCCGGAAGGCGATGGCCAATGGGGGCAAGTCGAGGGAGGTCTCGCCCACGAAGCCCAAAAAGATCAAGTCTGGCACAAACCTCGCCGATCTACTTACGAGACCCAAGTCTATACGGAATTTACACAAGCTCATCATCGACGAGGATTCCCGCCAGACTAAGGACAAGGAGAACAGGTCCCCTGCGGAACATAACAGAGCCCAAAACTCGTTCGTGCCTACGCCCATATACTCCCAATTTTGCCGGGATTCGGCGACGGGAACACCGGGAGGTACGCACGGGTCTCAGCACTCCAGTGATACTGAGAAGAAACCAAGGCCCAGGTCCTTCCATCCGCACTACATGCCCAGTAATGGCTCGTCGGACCACATCGCAGGAACAGCCTCTCCGACCAAGACTTCGGGACAGACTTCGTCTTGGGAGAGGTCACCCACGAAGGGCCCCCGATCCAGGCTTCAAACGGCTTTCGGCCACTCCCGATCCAAGTCTTCGGATGCCGCCTCAGCAGAGCCGTATATCAACCCCAAGGATATCGACTCGCACCTCGAAGCAATGCTGAATAGAAGGAACATCCCCGAAAACCAGAGGTACAAGATGAGGAATCTTAACGACACGATCAAGATGGAGTTTATCCGCCAGGACTGGGCTGAGATGCAGGCTTCCAGAGTCGACAGTGCCAAGTCGAATGGGCCCAGGACGAGCCCGGAGGCACCATCTCCAACTGCTACCGGACTCGATCAGGAGGAAGCCAAGCCCAAGCGAAACCGCGGAAAGAGCTTCACGTTAGCTCGCGGCAACAAGAATTCAGGCTCGTCGGGAAAGAAGTCGAGGGTGGAGGGAACCCTTGGCCGTCATTTCCGAACCAAGTCTACCGAGAGCATTAGCAGCAGTGATCGACCGCTATCTGGTATTTCTACTTCGTCTGGGAGCGGTATCCTTTCTAAGATCAAGCTCGGACAGGGCCCTGGAGATTTCGTCTCCTACCTTAGAAAGGTCACTAAGCCCGAGTTAGTCGAGGTTGGCAAGTTGCACAAACTGCGGCTTCTCTTGAGAAACGAGACCGTTACCTGGACCGAAGACTTCATCCAGCAAGGCGGAATGAAGGAAATTGTCGATCTCCTGACCAGGATCATGGAAGTTGAGTGGAGGTACGTTAAATTATTCTGGAGCGTAGGTGAATCCTGATGATCGGGCTCTCTAACGTATTTTATAGGGAGGAGCACGAGGATGCCCTTCTTCACGAGACCTTGCTCTGTCTCAAGGCCTTGTGCACCACGGCGTTGGCGCTTCAGTACTTGCATTCCATTCAGGCTTCGCTATTCCCGAAGCTGCTCCATATGCTCTTCGATCCCGAGAAGAAAGGTCCGAGCGAGTTTACAACCCGGAACATCATCATTTCGATCCTCTTCACGTACATCGAGTCGGCGTCGGGACATGAGAGGATCTCCCGTGCTAAAACCGTCCTTGCGCATCTCCACGATCCGGAACCCCCCGAGGAAGAGCGACCCGTTCCGTTTGTGCTGGAAATGCGACGTGACCGCCCCTATCGTGTTTGGTGCAAAGAAGTCACCAACGTAACCAAAGAAGTTTTCTGGATATTCCTCCACCACCTCAACATTATCGCCCTCAACAAGCCCGACGAAGCCTCGGCCGTCCCCAACAAGCTCGACAACGATGACCTCGCCTACATCAGCCGTCACTTCCCCCAAGAACGGCCCCCCGTCCCTGCAGCTCCCTACGTCGGCGGAGTCGAGTGGGACGCCACCAACTACCTCGCCTCCCACCTCGACCTGATGAACGCCATCATCGCCTGCACGCCCACCGCAACCGCCCGCAACGCCCTCCGCGCCGAGCTGCGCATCTCAGGCTGGGAGCGCTGCCTTGGCGGCAGCCTGCGCCTCTGCAAGGAGAAGTTCTACGGCGCCGTGCATGACGGCCTCAGGACCTGGGTCGCAGCCGCTGCCGAGGATGGCTGGGACGTAAGGGACGTGCGCTACGGGCCGCCCGCCGAGGCCCCGCGGAGCCCCGTCAAGGGGGTTGCCGGGGGTGGTGCTGGTGGCATGAAGAAGAAGATTGAACCGCCTCCGAAAATCGAGATGCCTAAGCTCGACTTTGGGCTTGACGCTGGCTCGGGCCGCGTGGCGCCTGCTGCGAGTCGGGAGGGGGGTTTGTCGTGGCTGGACTAGGAGCAATCGATTTTTCTGGTTGCTGGGGAGTCCTGTTGAATGAGGCGAGAGTGAGCCAAGTTCCGTTTTTTTTTTCTTTGATGCGTGGCGCCAACACTGGCATGAAAAGGACTGCATTTGCATCATGGTTACACAGGACGGGCAAACGTTTTTTTCTCACCTTTTCACCTTTTTGTTTTCCCTTTTATTTTCCCTTCATGAGAATGTCAACATCTAAAATGGGGTGATTGATGAGCGGAGAGGAGGAGGACATGCATAACACCTCACACAGATCAAGCCGGGAAGCCATGCAACATCGGCAACAGAGTGGGATCGAATGCATTTTGTTCTGGGGTAAGGGGGGGAGTGAGACGAAGAGGAAAAGTAAATCGAGCAGGTCGAAGCGTGGCCTACGGTGACAAGTAAGTGTTTGGCTGCGCAAATCGGCCAAACTCTGCTTCTCTCATACGCGCTTTTTCCCTCGTCCCTTCCGCAGGCTGGAGAGTTTCGTTTTCTTTTTTTCCCCTGTCTCTTTTGTTTTTCTTCTTAACATTGGTCTAGGCGTAGGGTCATGGGTTCTCCGGTTGTTTTGTCTTAATTTTTCCTGTTACTTTTCTTTTTTCTTTTGTCTTCTCTCCCTTTTCCGTTGTGCATCTTCATCTTTTTTTTTTTTTTTTTTTTTTTTTTTTTTTCACTTCTTTTCGAGGATTCTCCACCGTGCTTCGTCTACGTTTAGTTTCCCTCCTTTCCCCAGCCTTCGTCCTTTCTGCCGAAGGAGTGGGACTGGCAAAGGCGGAAATAAGGGGAGACTATGCGCGGAATCAAGACAAGGCAAGAAGGAAGAGGGAGCCAGAAAAAACAAGAGAAGGATGGAGGACCGGGTGGCGGAAACCCAACCTGCTTCCTACCCTGTCCCTTTCCCCTCTTCTCCAAGCTGACACCCACCCTCCCTTGATCTAGGTGGCGTTGACCAAACTGCTACCATTTTTTCTTCTTTTGGGGGGTTAAATTATGAATAGTCTCATGCGTATGAAGGTAGCATGTCTTAATGAATTGATGACAACACTGGAAAACTTAAGATCAAAAATTGAAGAGAAATCTGTCCAAGATGTGTTGGGAGGGGAGGCATAAGCAAAGACCCTTCCCCCCCTCCGACAACATGCATAGATTCAAACCTATCTGGTTTCTGGCTCTGAGTAACGGAGGGTCAGTCTAGTGACTATCAACCAAGGCAGCCCAGGCCCATGCAAGAGTCGATGGGGCAAAAGAAGAAGAGGGGCATGGTGGAGGCACAGAGGAATGCTTTTAGGCCCTAGATACGCATTGTGGCGCCTCAGTAAGACCCTTGCTCTGTTCTCGCATCTCATTGTTCAGTTCGTACGGAGAGTGCTTCGAGATATGCCCTCGTGGTTGCGCCGGTACCGAATCAACTCTCGAGTATTGCCCATCCATGGTAACTGCCGATCACTCTCTTCCCAGAAGGCTCGGCGTAACCCCCACCCGCCGTGAAGAGGTGCTTCCCGATGAGTGCTAGCTAGAGCTTGCCCCGGTGTGTCTTAAACGCTTCATGCACTGACATGCCACTAGCAACGGCCTCCTTCACCCTATCGTCGGCGGCAGTAAGCTTGGGCAGCAGGTCGACGACATCGCCGACCTTACCCTGTGGGATAACCACAACGCCGTTGGCGGGGTCGCAGAATACAAGGTCACCAGGGTTGATAATAGTACCGTCTACCTCGAGAGGTACCTGTACTGCCCATGGGACACTCCCAGCCCCAGCTCCCACCGTCGACCGTCCTCTGGCCCATATCTGTAAACTCTCTTTAGTGATGAGGAGGGAGATGAAGCTTGCGGGGGGGTGTTGAATGAGTCTTGGTATGCGACTATCATAAACCCAACCCAAATAGGGCTTTAGCAGAAGTAGAGACAGCAACCTACCGGCAAACCAGTACTCCTTAGCTCTTCAAGATCTCTAATCCTTCCAATGGTCACAATGCCCTTTGCGCCACGCACTTTCATGCGAAGCGCCATGATGCCGCCGCATACAGCATTCCTCTGGCCATCGGGCTGCTTCAGGATCACAATTGTACCAGGTTCGGTAATGTCAGACCAGTTGGTATCGGAAGGAACGTTCTTGGGCGGGTTTTCCAACGTTACGCCCTTGGGAGCAAACAACACAGTCGACGCCGGAGCAATAGTTACGGTGGCGTCGGTTGCCTCTGGTTGGCTGTAAGGATCGACGTCGGCAAGAAACCCGGCACCAGGCACCTTCAGGCGAAGCAGCGCATCCGAAATGTCACAGGCCGTATACTGCCTCAGGATGCTCACCGAGTCCTGCGAGGATTCGGCTGCCTTGGTATGCACCATTGTGAAGAAGGATGACCAACAGGAATTGGGGGTGTGCGGAAACCAAAAGGGAGGAGCCCTAGTGTGTGAAGTAATGCCAGGGGCCTTTTGAGAGAGCCGTGAAGGGATTAAGGACGGGTGAAGGGAGCAAATAGCAGTCGTGCGGGTCCCCACTGCGGGAGCTACCGATTCCTTGGTGAAGGAGCGTGTTCGGTCACACAAGGGCCGTCGGTAACAGTTGTCAACCTGCGAGAAGTGACTGAATTGGATGGGATGCTAGCTCGTGTGCGTGATACAGTGTCGTGAGTCGTACTCAGACACTATCACGATGGATCTTATTTCGGTCCAATGTTGACTCGGCGGCAACGTTCCCGTTACCCGAGGTTCAGCACAAACGTTATCGGGCCAGGTGTCGACGTGGGCGTCGGTCTCATGCTTTTGCTTGGCAGCACTTGTGGTGAAGCGTGTCGTTAGCAACCATGGTGCGCTGGAATGCACTGGCCAATCGGTCAAACATTGCCGAAAATCGGAGTCGCCAGTTTCGAAGGGCGGAGTTGTCAGCAGCGACTAAACTGATGGTGAATGAATGGCTTCGGAAGAGACGCAGTGATGCAGTTGGAGCCGCAGCTGTTCTTTGTCAGTTGCGTGGAGCTATTCCACTTCGGGGATGAGGTATTGTCCGCTGGAATGGTGGCTGCAGACTTGGACTCTGTCGACCGGGTTGAATATCTTTTTTTTCCAGGGGTTGTGGTGCTCAGCGGTACATGCAGTGACGTACTATTATATACGCCAAGACCTCAAGCAAGGACAAATGACCAGGGGTTCATGGAGATGGCGCCGGTGTACGAAGGAGTGACGGTGCGATGAAGAAGGCGTCAGAATTGGTGGGCAATCAAGGCGGGTGACTGGTTGCTGACCGGCTTGGAACCTCCCCTACATCGCCCCCAAGACCCAGACCATATAAAATTGTCCGAATGCGCGGAAATTACTTCGTAATATTGATCAATTCCCACTCTGTGATACAAGGCAGTTTATAAATATCAATGATGGTATGAAGAGGGTTACGAGCCGCTATGGCATGGGGGTTGCACAGGATATATACGATGCCACCATGGTCATTGGATGAAGCTGCGCTACTGACTGATAATAGTGGTTCTAGTGTTCCTGCCATTGTCTCTGCCACTCGTTAGATCCCGGGCTAGTCGGGGGCCGGGGATGGAAGGAACGACAGAGCCAATGACCAATGAGTAAGGCGCACTTGCAAATTGAATTGCGCATTAGTCTCTTATATTATCTCGTGGTGTAAGCAAGACTAGCCTCATATGCTGGAAGGAGGAACAGCTGCGAACCTGGAGGGCGGAGAGAGCCTTCCTTTTCTATCTCTGCTTACACATTGCGATTTTACATGGGGGTTGAAGGGGTGAACGTAACTCCTGTCCGAGAATTGAGTACTATGACGCTGGATATTTGGGGGGGACCGGCACCTTGACCAGCTGTACCCCAGTACCACCTGATATTATGAGAGCCACCTTCCCCGTATGACAAGAAATGAGGGCGGGCGGAGGCGGGGGTAACAGAAGAACAACATGATAGGGACAGGGCAAGGCAAGAACCCCCAGAACCACAGTCTGTGTAGGGCAGGAACCTCACCCATGTTTCTGGGAATACATCATGAATGCCAGTGACAAGCCGAGTCGAGACTAGCACTGCTTAACATCACTTCCTGCCCTTGAAGTAGAGTAAGTCGGAGGTAAGACCTACATAGGCGGTGGATGTCGAGGAAATGGGGTTCGGAACCATTTTCTGACCAAGCAAAGAAGCAAAAAAGGCAGTCGATGTCAAGCCTACACGTATGATTGAGGTGGGTCTCATTGAGTTGGGGACGGGATGCATCGTCTATGAAGTATGAAGTATAGGGCATACCGTCATTTATATTACCATTTCTCCGACGTTTGGATGGAGTGACCCGGCCGTAAGGGATCTGGGCAGTGAAGGGTCAAGGACGTGACCGAGCCCGCCTGTTCCTAGGCAGATACGGATTGGTTCGAGGACATCGGGATATACCCGCTAACTTGGCTCGGGTTCACACTATGTTATGTATGTCCCGTACAGTAGTGCACGCTAGCTCATGGAACTCGCATGTGCAGCGAGGTCCTTCACCCCTCTCTCTGCTACGATTATGTTGTAAGTGGCTTCTGGATGCAAGCTCGACGATCCCGGACCCAATCCCTGACCGGTGAGAAACGGCTGTTCCCTGTTTCAAGTCGCCGGGGGGAGAAAACTAGGGCAAAATACCTGATATAAACGATCTTTTCGGACAAGTCGGGTGTGATGGTTTGAAGGCGGTCAAGACTAGCGTCGCCCACAATAACACCTTCCATGGCGAGGTGTGGTGAGATTTACCCAGTGATGCTTGCCCAAGCCCTTGTTCTTTATCCCTGTCACGAATAGGAGCCACCAGATGGCTTGACCGAGCCGTGACTTCTAATCTAGGTGCTGGAGATGTACGGAGTAAGTCAACGGGTGGAAGGATAATCTAGAAAGGCGTCAGAATTATTGAAGAATGTCTTGGGCCCTTCCTCCTCCGGGGGTTCATGGCCGGCAAGTTGATTTGTTCAGACTGAAGTCGGGGAGTATCATTGAGAGGAGGCCCGAGTAGCACGTCCTAGCAGAGTCACTCAATGCATCTTATACTGCACCTATTGTGCGTTTACACCGAAGGCTGAGGATGATATATATTGAATCGAAGGCAGGCAAAGCCTTTCCGCTGCTCTAGGGACCCCTCCGTGTTGTTTGCTCGCGTGTCACTGGGCTGACCCCACACCGCCCTTCACCAAGCAACGCTTCTTCCAGAGCATGGGGTGGTTCCAAGTCAGGTCTTCCGAAGTGATATACACTTACAGTAACATGCAAAGGAGGAAGTATTTAGCGAGAGCCACATCAGAGGCGTGCCCATTATCCTCGAGAAGGGGGGGGGAGGGGGTCCAAGATCCCACATTGTTCTCCGCTTCGCTGGCTGCAACCCTAGGGACACATGATGATGCCGATGATGCAGGATATCGCCAAGTTGACAACTCGGAGGAGATCGAAGCCGTTTCGAGGAGGGGTAGTGCTAGCGAAGTGTGGGATGAAAAGAGGCTTTTGATTTCCTCCCACGCCGGGCGACGATCCTGACCGCGGCAGGCATACGCACTGACCAACGCTTTCGTTCACGATGATTCGCGCTTTGGCTACCAGCGACGCGGGTTGGTGAAAGCGGAGCGCGTTGGCATGAAAATACTGGAGTCCCGTGCAGTAAAGTTGCTCCTCGTGGTTTATGGACCAGGGATTGGCATGGGAACCCTGATGAAGCTCGGTCCTTGAGGTGGGGGAGAACAGGTGAACAGAGCTTCGAACTTGGCCTTGCGACGATGGTCGGCCTCTGCGGGCCCGACCGCCTCGGTCAATCAACTGGCCCTCCAGGATGAGGGAATGGGACAAGCCTGTGGTCGTGACCGCGGTAGAGGAGCCAGATGATTTGAGGCCATACCTGGAGCTGATTTATACTCGGGTCCGTGCTTGGGGAGATAGCCTCTCATGATGGCCTACGACCTTTCCGCAACAATAGGATGTTATTACCCTTAAAAGAGACCTTTTCTTGGTACAAAGGTACACTAATATTCTACGAAGCCCTGCCCAATGAGAGTTTAAGTCCGTTAGCGCTCGGAATTAAGTCCATGGTGACCACCTCCTCTGAAGACAGATCTGCCCGTATCTGATCGCCGACAAAAAGCACTTGTGAGGGGCAAAAAGTGCTGCCCATTTCTCTCCGGAGGAGCGACATGTAGTGGGGTAAATCACCTCGCATCAGGGCTATCAAGGGATCTCTGCAAAGGCTAAGAGTTAAATGATGGATGAGAAGCGAACCACGGCAAGTGGGTAGAGAGATGTGATTTAGCGAAGCACCAAGTATGATGGAGGAAGTAAAACCGATTCTTCTGTCAGACGCTCCGGAGTGAATTCTCACTCAGTTGCGACTACCTGGCTATGAAGGCTCAGTCGAAGAGTAGAGACAGCTCCTTCGTCCCTAGTTAGGCTAGCCAACCGAAAAAAGGATGACATTCCTATGCTGCATCGTCTGGTTATCGATCTAACACCACCTGTGGCTAAACCATATCCATCATTCTTTTTCTCCTTCCTCTCGGATCAATGATGTTGGCTGGTCCAGACCTGCTGTGCCATTGGATACCATTCCAGAGGTACACTTCACTTAGCTTAGAATCACATGTGCCGGCCCAAACAACTTGGGAGGTTGCAGTGCCCCTCGTCAGCATTTTGACGGATCAATTTATAGACCAAGTACGCGTAAGTGAGGTACCGAATGTAGTACAAATCCCGTGAGGGAATTGGAAGGTATGAGTGGAGTCGAGCAATGAAGTCGTGACTTCCCGTTGCTAGCAAGCGGTCTTGGTCTTGGCCTTGGTCTTTGGATTACATACTTCGTACTTCGTA
This sequence comes from Scedosporium apiospermum, assembly GCF_000732125.1. Lineage (NCBI taxonomy): Eukaryota > Fungi > Ascomycota > Sordariomycetes > Microascales > Microascaceae > Scedosporium > Scedosporium apiospermum. Next base: position 346,815 of record NW_015971822.1, on the reverse strand, counting down.
CCCTACTTCGTCCTGCCACCAGGCACCCTCAATGCTCCAGCCAGGAGTTTCGACCAAGACGCTACCAACACACCAAGACACACCACCACACGTAATGCGCGTTGCCCCCAAATTTCCCTTTTTAAGCTGGGCCAAATTCGTAAGGAAAATCGCTACCTTCAACTGCATTTCTAACACCCTCAAATCTCACCTCACCCTTTGTCCCCAAATTTGTCCAAACCAGCATCAACCTTGCCCACCCTTTTGCCGCCTCGCATCCGGTCCTTCTGGCCTACACTAGCTGGAGACATTGATCAACGTGAACACATCAGATCAATCCCGTCCCCCACTTTCCTCGCAGCCCAGCTTGGAGGTGTCAACTCTACGCTTCACAACACTACTGCCTGTCGGCTCTAGTTCCACTAGTTGCTGGCGTTCCCGTAATCCGCTGTACCTTGTACTTTCTCTAGCCGCAACCAGGGCCGAAAGATACCAGACACCTTTTGGGTCAAGGCCTCGTTTCTATTGCCCACTTTCTAAGCCACGCCCACATCAGACACCCCCTTCCTTTCCTCTGGGTTTCTTCGCTCGCTTTGAGCAGCCACTTTCCTGGTCCATACATTGTATTCGTGCAGATACTGGGCTGCTTGACAGACGCCTCAAACACCTCACGCACAAAGACGCCTAGGCTCGTCCACGTTCCCTTGTTCGTTCTTCTGCCTCCGTCCCTCGCTTTTCGACTCGACTCACCACATTCCCGGTCGTCCACTCCGCATACTCGCCTACCGCCGACCAAGCAGGTAGCTAAACACCCCAGCAGCCTTTTCCGAGAGAAGCGCTCCTTCTGCTGCCTTTCCGTCCTGGACGACCCAGGCTCTTGACCCCACCCCACACCAAAGACTTACCAGATCTCCCAAAAGCTCTGCAGGTCGTGCCGCGAAGGGCAAAGACTTGGTGGCTTTTGGAAAGCAAAAATAAAAAAATAAATAAAAAAGAGGCTAGGTTCTATAATCGCCATTCAGCGCTTACCGGCCTTCGAAAATGTCGATAAAGTAAGTTAGATCCATTCTTCCTCTCTTCCTCTCTCTCAATCTCTTTCACTCAAGCCTCTCTGCATTCTTCATCTCTCATCGTGCCCGTCCTCCCACACCGGCCAACTATTAGCTTCCCTCTCCCCATTCCTACTTCAAGCATCATATTTGCCTTTCTCCTCGCTTGCATCCCGCTGCTGCATTACCTCCCTTTTCTTCTTCTTGCCCTACTGGCCCACCCCCTTATGTGACGCTATCTGTATGATAGCTGTGCACTTATTCTGTACCAAACCCTTCTCGGTCTCTAGTAGTCTTTAGACTCTCCCTTTTATTCCTAGCCTTGCGAACAACCTCACTTCCTTCCCTCCTTTCGTCATGACGGACCAGTATCTCCAGGAGCAGCATACATATGCTATTGCCCGAAATGCCCATTCAGATGTTGCGGCCGTGAACCCCGAACCTGATGAGAGGACCAGTTGGGTGATGTTATCGCGAACTGGGGAGATTGTCAGACTGCCCCATGAGCACATACTGCATACTACGGGCTCCAGGGTGAGCATCGACCTTTCAGTCCCGAAATCTCTTCAATCGCGGACACCGACACCATTTTCTTTGAAAAGCGACAACGGAACCGCCTATATAACGAACCAAAGGGTAAGATGACACTACCGCCAGTTCCATGCCGGCACATAATACGTGTGCTCGCATCGACAGCTTTCCGTCGAGATCCTTTCTAAGCTTTGTGTACACCGGATAGATAATCTATTTACCTTCCAAGCCTACGGAAGAATTCAAGTCCTTTGCCGCACCAATACTGAACTTTGAGGATTCCCACATCTCATCGCCGTGGTTTGGATCCTGGTATTGGTTCGCCGTCGTCACGCCGGTTTCTCAAGGGGGCATCCCGCCGGACATTGTGCGGGTTGAGGTAAAGTTAACGTTCAAGGACGGTGGGCACAATGAGTTCAGGGACAAATTTGAAGAGCTGAAGGAGAGGCTTCATCACGTCAGGGACATCGAGAGGGAAACGGGCCAGAGCATCAGAATACCTGACGAGCCCCTGCCAGCGTACGAGGCACCACTCAACGCACCCAGTTCCTCTACGAGTCGCCTTGCCGCCCCGCAACCCGTCCCAGCCCGATCCGATAGCTCTGCGAGTAGAGGCCGTGCGCCGGATGAGCCACCGCCGGGTTATGAGGAAGCTCAAGCGCAAACCATCAGTATGAGACTCGAAGATCACATTCGGGACGCTGTGGAGAGAGGTAGTGATGACTAGACGGCGGTTCCTTGACGCTGAACGAGCTCATGCTGAACGAACTCATGCTGAACGAACTCATGCTGAACGAACTCATGGCCTTTTTTGTTGATTTGAAATGAGAGGGGCTGGAATGAGATGGGTTGGACGCCATGATACCACGATTTCCTTAGGTTTAAACGTATTGGCCTAAGGTTTATTGCATTTGTCCGCGCTACCGGAGTCATTTTTGTCATTTCCCCCCTCCTGAACCTCTATATATATAAGTGGTTCAGTGAACGAAATTAATCTGCCGATGTTTGACGAAGGGGCTGCCGGCCAATATTCCTCTCCAAATCCTCTCCAAAGGTGGCTGCAGGGCAAGCCTGGAGTGTCCACAGCTAGACCGAACTTTCGGTATCTAGTATCTAATGCGGTGCAGTTCCCCGCCAGCCTACCTCAGTACCAGTACGGAGCCTTAGAGATAGATAGAGTTCCCGTGGAACTGGACCTCGAGGCCCAACCTGCACCCTTTGGGCCTTTTAGTGATCTCATATACGTGTGAGCTAGGCTCGGAGACGAAGAAATAGGTCCAGCAAAAGATGGTAGGGTGCTCGATTCATGGTAGTGGTTGCCGCGGTTCAATAAATTAAAAACCGAGAATAACTTTTCAAAGGCAAAGGCAATGCCAATGCGGCAAAAACTCGAGAGTAGCTACGCTCATTCTCTGTTGTTGGGATGATGTCGTCGTCCCAAGACCATGTGAACATCCCTGAAGTACATCATTGATTGTACCTGTAGAAATTCAGCGCACTGGTCCCGTTTTGGAGGATAAGAAGCCTATACTCATGCCAAGAGAAAACACGTGACTTAAAGCCAAGAATTAGCCAATCAGAACAAGTCAATTTCCTAGCCAGATTTTCGCCTGAGGATAGCAACCGAGCTCTTCCGAACTGGCTCACACGTCCTAAATTTTCCCTTGAGGGACCCCCTTCGGAATAGAGTCGAATATCACCTCATCTGGACCGAACAAATTGCCAAACCGTCCACACCCACACCCCGTCCTTTCGTTCCTCCCGCCCCTTTCCGCTTTTTGCCAATCTGCTATTGGGAAAGCACGCCTTTTTCCCCTTCGCGCCGAGTAGATCAATCGAATTCGCCATGGGTATTTGGGATACTATCACGGAGCTCGTCGACGCGGCTATGCCGTGGAGCGAGGCTGAGGCCGAGGCCCCTGCTGAGCCCCAGACTCAGGTGAGGATTGTTATTTAGGAGTCTTTACGGGATAGGAGAGGGGATGCATTGGGGCCAATTCGGCCAATTGAGTCGCCAATTGGTCGTCATGAGCAGACACCGGGCCTTCGGGCTCCTGTGGGGGGATGGCCTTTCTTGCGGGAATATGGACTTCGGACATGCATGTAGAACTTCCATGCACTAACACACTTGTGTTCCACTCTTATAGGACGAGGCCGTCGAGGATACCAAGGTAGAAGACGAAGAGGAGGAAGAGGAAGAAGAAGAGGAGGAGGAGGAGGAGGAGCCCGTCGACCCTAAGGAAGAGCTTGAGAACGGTGCGTCACCCTATCCATCATACCAAACGATTTCGACGATCCGAGCCCGGCCTACAGCGGACGCGCAGCGTGGTGGTGTCGAACGGTTCATTCGGAGGAACCTCAAAGAACGATGAATGCGCGAAATAGGCCTGGGCGCTTCGGGATTGGCGGACAATGAGCCTACATGTACACCATTGGACCATCCCGGCTAACGGAAGCTTTCACAGAGTGCAAGGAGTCTGCTGCTTGCGCGCCCGCTAAGCACCACTTCGATGAGTGTGTCGAGCGAGTCACTGCCGCCATCGATGCTGATGGCAAGGCCAACGAGGACTGCGTTGAGGAGTGTACGTTCTAAGCCCCCGGTGCCCCGATATTTATTTCACTGGGAAGGAGGGAGGGAAAGAAGATGTTCCCCCACTTCCTTACCCATCCCACGAGAAGAATGCGACTTGTTGGATTTTTGATGCAATAAGCTAGTTTGATGTTTGGTATTAACATTGAGCGTCACTTAGTCTTCCACCTCGCCCACTGCGCCAGCGAATGTGCCGCCCCCAAGCTCTGGGCGAAGCTCAAGTAAACGAATCCGTCCGATTGCGGATATTCGATTGGTTCTACGCGAGTCTAATTCCGCCTTCCCTCCCATACGGCGGGATTCTGCTCTAGACCATCGAAATTCAGTGGAGGGGGGATTAGTATCTCAAAACGACCAAAGTTGGAGGGCGTTCACCAAACCGGCGAGGGCTGAGAAACGAAAGACGGCCGCTACTTTGGATTGCCGTTGGTAATGGTCCGTTTTCTTTTATATGATATGGTGTATAGACCTGGCGGGGGGAGAATGTGCGGCAATGTAGTTTTGGTCATGTATCATAAGAACCTGATTCGACAACAATAGATTTCACTCCATTGCATTTTGTGTGTTAGGGGCGGTTTAAGAGCAGCAAGTCTTGAGCAGGAGTGAGTCGATGAAATGAGAGGTCGGTTATTGAGGAGTTCATGGGAGAAAGATGGCCGGGACAACCACGTTCTTTCTCAAACATCTCAAGGTATTGACCAGTCAAAGACGTGACTTTGCTTTGTAGGAGTAGACAGCCAATAGGGAAGACCATCTCTCCGGAATTGATTTCTCAGATGGAGTTGAATGTGGTGGCGATATTGGAGAGCCAGGGGACATGGATAAGGTTGGAAGCAAGGGAGAGCTCCCGCGTTTTGTGTTGGCTGAAGAGATGTATGGGTTCCCTGGTCTGGGCCCGGGGCTGAACAGCTTTTTTAATTATTGTAACATCAGATTCTCGTCTCGTTGTTTGACCCTGGTGGAGTCTTCTCGAGAGATTTATGCTTCCCGGTTTTATCAATTCCTCTCGCTTGTCGTTGAAGGGGCACAGTTCGAAACAAACAGTCCTCAAGAGCGGAAACAACTCCCGCTGCATCATCACAAGCATCAATCGCAAGCAAGAGATGCCTCGGCATCTCCTCCGCATCTCCTGCACCCTCGGACGCCGTCCGTATCCAGAGCTGTAAACGAAACTGCAACACACCCTCTTCCCTCGCACCTACTTGTCTAGGAAAACCACCTGAGGATCAATCCCTCCTCTCCTCCCATCTCAGCTTTTCGCGGGGAGGAAAGCGGGATTAAAAATATCGTCTCTGGGGTAGTACAGCAGGGATTGAACTGTTTTCCAAGCCTTAGTATTGGTGCCCTGTTACGTTTTGTGCAGGTTGTACTCCATATGGCTGGCTGGATGTTTGATCATTTTACCTGGATAAGACCGATGTGTTGTGCATTGAAATCGGCGATTTTCTATAGATCGATTAGAGTTCTTACTTGTACTTCTTATGTCTTGATATTTCACTGATAAAATCCGAGGAAGTAGCGCCCAGCATCACCAACTATCACCACGACTAATGAATGTGTCTGTCGTTCTGGACACAGATGCACTAGACCCAGACCCCTCCCAAGCTGGACGGCGTCGAAATTGAACGCCGGCACAAGCCCCCCTTCCCGATTCCTCCATTCACAGGGCTCAAACTAACTTCATTTTGTCTCACAGTGACATTCCCTTCCCTCCCCGGTCAAGCCAACTTGCAACAATCAACAGTAACTGGGCACGCACTCTCTCTTGACCCCCCCTGCTCTGCTGGGGTGGGATCAAACCACCACGCCTGTGACCACCCCCAAGATAGACCCAGCCAAGATCTGGGCTGGTGACTCGTGAATTTGTCGGTCGCCAGTCTCGATAATGCCGCTGTTTCTGGTTCACCTCATTTCCAATCTTTCCTGGGGGAACAGCCGGCTTGCAAATTCCCCCCTCTTCCCTCGAGCACACCCCCCGTTGCATCGACCATTGGGGTTACTCTCGTAGTGGATTCTTTTCTGCGGGAGGATTCTCTGGTGAGGTGGGAGAGAGTGTGGGAATTGATTGATGTTTGAAACGATATCTCCCATTTCTTTTTCCGTGCTGCTTTTCCCTCTTTCTCAGTTCATTGATTGTTCCTCGCGATACGGCGCATTTCCTCTCGACTCGAGTGATTTCATGTGCGAGGCAAAACATAATCGTCCGCTCCTGTCCTGACATATCGACTCGACTCGAACGACAAGGTTCGCGTATTCTGCGTATTCCGCGAAGCATGCGCCAACTCGAGCTCGAAACCCACTCTTCCTCATAATCGATAGTCGCCATATAGTTACCATACCTTTCACCGGCGAATATCAACCGCTACAAAATATATCATGACCCGACCATCGGACTCTATAGAAGGGAACCGCGTGCTGTGCGTAACACCGACCTCCACCGCTGACACCGAACCCTCAGACAAGAAGATGGGCGGCGAAGAACATGAACTCTCCGGCCGCGACGGCGCGACGATACAAATGACCGAGGAAGGAATTGGGGGCGAGATAAGGACATACCGCACGTATAAGAGGAGGTGGTTCGGGTTGGCGCAATTAATGTTACTGAACATTGTCGTCAGCTGGGATGTAAGTCAGACCTACTTCCCACCTCACTCTACACTCAGGAACAATCTCTTCAACAAGAAAACGAGGACTAACATCAGCACTAAACCACAGTGGCTCACCTTCGCTCCCGTCGCCGAATCCGCCGCAACATATTACAACGTCTCCCAAACAGCCATAAACTGGCTCTCCACAGCCTTCATGCTCGCCTTCCCCGTTATCGCCCCCCTCACCATCAAGATCCTCCACCTCGGCCCCCGCCCCTCCATCATGGCCTCCGCCGCCCTCGTCCTCGCCGGCAACTGGATCCGCTACGCCGGCTCCTACAAGGTCGAGCCCTCGGGCGGCATCTTCGGCGTCGTCATGTTCGGCCAGATCCTCACGGGGCTGGCGCAGCCGTTCGTACTCGCCGCGCCCACTAGGTACTCGGACATGTGGTTCACGACGAGGGGGAGGGTGGCGGCTACGGCGGCGACGAGCTTGGCGAATCCTCTGGGGGCGGCGCTGGGGCAGTTGATTGTGCCGGAGTTGGTGAAGGGGGGGAAGAGTGAGCAGGTGTCGAAGATGGTGCTCTACGTTGCCATAATCGTAAGTGAGGAGAAAAGAAAATTGGCATAATCCCAGTGGAGGAAGGGAGTCATGCCTTCTCAAGCTAACAACGTACAGTCCTCCGTCGCTAGTATCCCTTCCTTCTTCATCCCCGCAGCGCCCCCAACCCCCGTTGCCCCCTCCTCCGAACACCCCCGTCCCTCCTTCCGCGCCTCCCTCCGCGACATCTCCCGCTCCCTCGAACTCTGGCTCGTCCTTCTAGTCTACTGGTTCTACGTCGGCCTCTTCAACAACATCTCCACGCTCCTCGTGCAAATGATGAAACCTTACGGCTTCTCCGAAGACGAGGCGGGAATAGGCGGCGCTATCCTCATCCTCGTAGGCCTCGTTGCCTCCGCCATCGTGTCCCCCATCCTCGACCGCACCAAGTCCTTCGTCCTCGCCATCAAGCTGCTCATCCCCGTCAACGGCATCGCGTACCTCGTCTTTATCTGGATGCCCCGTACTCGCGAGATCGCGGGGCCTTATGTCATCCTCGCCCTTATCGGCGCCACGGGCTTCTCTCTCGTCCCTTGCGCGCTCGAACTCCTTACCGAGCTGAGTTACCCCGTTAGTCCTGAGGTTACGTCCACCATTGCTTGGTCTGGCGGACAGCTTCTCGGTGCTGTTTTCATCATCGTGTGCGGTGCCCTCGCGGACGGGAAGGACGCCGATCCGCCTGAGAATTTGGATCGCGCGCTTATTTTCCAGGCTGTTATGGCGTTGGTGGCCGTTCCGGCGCCGCTTCTTTTGGGACTCTTTGGGCGGAAGGAGAAGATTCGTTTGAGGAGGGTAAAGTCTGATGAGAGGGGTCTAAGAATCGTGACGACTTGAGGTGTCCTTTTATCTTCCCTTCAGGTCTTTTTTCTTTTTTTATTGGACTTTGAGGAGTTGTCCTTGTGTGTTCTCGTATTATCTCCTGTCCTTTTGTATGTGGTAGATCTATGGATCCTTATACATACGGCTAGCCGATTGAGGAGACGGAAATCTAATAATGAGAGTTTTCCCCTTCTTCTCACACCCACCCTTTGGATCTGGGATCTTGAGACTTGGGACATGAGCCATGGTTTCTTTTCATCTATGTTTCGCTCGGATGGGGCCTACTGCATTTGGTCGTCTTTTGTATGATGCGTTATGTGTAATTGGCAATAATTAGCTTGTAATAGTATACCCATGACTCTGTCGCCTTGTTTATATCCATCCCCCTCATTATATCCTCAGTCCCAGTATTAGAATCGTCGTCTGCACGCTTGCCATGGCAGAAACCAACAAGAAAAAGACATTACGCTGTATAGGTAGACAGATCTACTCCTCATCATCCTCAACCAACCCAACAGCCTTAACACCCAGCCTCTCCTCCCACTCCAACCTTAACCTCTCCATAGCCGCCCAACACTCCCTCCCAACACCCTCAAACTGCGCCCTATCCTCCTCAGTCAAATCCTTAGCATACGCCCACCTGCCCACGGACTTCCTCAAAAACCCTTCCTCCCCCTTGACGGTCTTGGCCCTCCTCACATCGCCCTCGATCTTCCCCTCCCACCCCCACCCGTCGACCTCGGTCTTCTTGGCGGCGGTGCGGCCGAATCGGTTACAGGCCGACCCCCACTTGACGCGCTCGGCGTGCTCCTCGTCGAGGACGTCCTGCGTCTCGAGGGTGAGGGTGACGGGGGCGACGGCGGCGGCGTAGCCGTCGACGGTGTGCCAAGGGGATCCTAGCCAGCGGACGAAGAGGAGGGCGAAGCGGTAGAGGAGGAAGAGCCATGAGGGGAGGGGAAAGAGGGTGGTGGCGAGGACGCCTGGGTGGGTGAGGTAGACGCGGGGTCTGTAGCACTCTTCGACGACGTCGCCCTCTTCTTCTTGTTTGGCCTGGTCGTCGTTATCTCGATGACGGCGACGGGAGGGCAGGCGGAAGTAGTTTTTCGACACGGGGAAAACGGAGGGAAGCGTACACGTGAGGGCGAGGACGTCGGTGAGGCGCTTGGAACTCTCGTAGGCGCTGGGTCTCTTGATGCATTGGAGGTCGTCGAGGTGCAAGTCCTTCCTCGACGGTTCGATGCTGCTCGTCCAGATGATCTTCCCAGGACTCATGATATCGCCGTCCCTCCTCGCAAGAAGCGGCAGCAGCGCGTGACCAAGTACGTAATGGCCAAACACGTTTGAGCAAAACACGGCTCCCAACACGTCCTTATCTCCGTCCTTCTCCCCCGCCGCGCTGCCGCTTTCCTTCCCAGCACTCTTCTTCACAACGCCCTTCTGCTTCACGACAGCCCCGGCACTCGACACCTTGAAATCCGGCCACGTAACAGCCTGCACAACCCCCTCGAAAAGACACATCCTCGCCATGCCAAACCAATCCAAGCCATCCCACCCGCCAAACCCAGCATTGAAAATCACAGCATCCAACCTCGGCACCCTTACATCCGTCAAATTATCCGCCATGCCATCCTCATCGGGCGGATTGCTCACCGTACCCCTAACGAGCCGCTCAGCGAACCCGTACACGCTCTTGATGTCGACGAGATCGAGCTGCGGGCTCAGGATGTGCACGCGGCGAAAGGTCTGGGGCCAGATGTAATTCTCCTCGCCGCCCGATCGCGAGCGCAGGTTTCCTGAGGTGCGGGCCGTCTTTTCGAGGTGGCGGCGCAGGGCTAGGATGGTTTCACGGGATTTGGAGGGCGAGCGCGTCGTGGGGAGGAGGATGAGGTGGTGGGTTAGGGGTCTTTGGTGGAGGAATTCGTCGATGAGGCGTTGGCCTATGCCGAGTCCTACACCACTGGATTTGGGGGGGAAGGCGGGCAATGGTTAGTCTATGGACCGAAGGGGAATGGGGTTCGAGGGGATGGTTTACCTGTTTGCGCCGGTGATGAGGACGAAGAATTGTTCGTGGCTAGGGACTGATTCCCAGGGAGCACGCGCCATTTTTGCTTATTTTTTATTTTTATTTTTTTTTTCTTTTCTTTTTTCTAGACAAAGGGGATAAGGAGTGACTGGGTTGATTGTAATCCTAAAAGGAAGGGAAGAGACAAATGCGTCTCGATGTCGTTATGGGCGTCGTGGTAGGGGAAAAAAGTCGGTCGAGGTTCGAAGGTTGCCTGCCTGCCGCTGCCAGGGGTTTGTTCGATTTCTGGCTTGGCCTTGTCTTTTCTCGGAGTTTTCAATTTGGGGCCTGTGATTCCCCGGATTCGGAGCTGGAGCTCTCAATTTTTGACCAGTAGGAGCCCCAGACCAAGTGACACTCTTCCACACACAAGAAGCTCTCCCAGTGTAGAGGAGACAGAATAGAAGAGACAGAATCCCTTGTGAATACTTTTCGAAAATATTTGGGAAGAGAAGTTGGTCTTCATCGATCTCGGTGCCTTTCTTTGTTACAGAGTTCGAAATCAGCGTCGACGATAAATGCCCCATCGAATTATTCCAGGTCGCCGCACCTTCATCCACTACATCCCCAACAAGGCGCGAATCGCCCTATAAAAAGGTCGAATAGAAGAAGACAAGGTAGGGGATTGGTTTAAAAAAAAATAAGAGGAATTTATCTTAAATAAAACGTGTAAATAACTGAGGGTTTTAGCGTTCGAAAATGGAACGGAAAAAGAACGGATTTACGAGCTTCACGGGAAAGCATTGCTACGCTTTAAACCCGCCCGTCACTCTGGCCATTGAGCGTTCCGGAGTCTGATACCGCTGGGATATATATCTCAAACGGCCGCATTTCTCCTTGAGCTACTCGGTTGGAGATTATCGCTGATATGACTCGAACAAGTCAGTTCATAGTATCTTCCCTATTTCTCGAGCACGATCTAGGCCACGCTTCTCGGGCTCATATGCAAAGGCGAAGTAAGTAAGTCTCTCCACGCTGCCGGCTTTTTAAGTACCCTATATATCGCTTTATTCACATAGTCATACCTTTTTCCATGGCTGTAAAGATCTCTCCATATCTCCAGCTTTCTCACCAGCTCAGCAGCCCTTTCTCCCTATCAAACCCTCCCCGAAGCTGACTCTCCGGCTTTACAACCTTCCCCTGCAAAATCGTAAACCTCACGATATTCTCACAATCCTCCGGCTTCACCCTCGCCAGCCAAATACACTGCGCAGCGCCTACATCCCCTTCCTTCTCCTCCCCGTTCTCTTGCTTCTTAACCTCGGGAAGAACATCACCCCCAACCTTGGCCCTCTCCACGGCATCAATCCCAAACGCATCCGGCCTTCTATACACCATCATGTTGGCCGAGTACTTATGCCCGCCCACATGCGAAATGAAATAAATCCCCACGCCGCCAGGCCTCTCGTCGTCGAGATCGCGGTACAGCCCCAGCGGGCGGAGATGTCTTTCAAGCTCTTTCCTGATTAGGGGCGCGCTTTGGCCACATCGAGCGTCGCGCGTCTTTTGGGAGCAGAGGAGGACGAGGACTTGGTGCGGACAGGGGCGGGAGGTCATGGGTGGTGGTAAGGATGGGTCAAGTTGGTTGGACTGATGTTGTGCTGTATCGTCTCCGTTTTGTGTCGTCGCCGTCGTTGCTGTCTTTTCCGGAACGGATTTAGGTAGCGTAAAAGGTTCGAGAGGCGATGTGTTCGTTGGGGCGTTGTTGATGAACTCGTCGATTAGGAGGGGTACCCTCTTTGGCGTGACGTGATCTATAAAAGTAAACGCCGGCAGCAGCAGGACCGTCGTGGGCTCGGAGTAATCCGCTACGCCGCTCGGCGTAGGGATATTCGACGCCGAGAGCTTCAACTTCTATGCTCTCTCTCCATGGTCAGTTACTCCTTTTCCCGAAAAGAGAGACAAACAAGGACCTCTCTCATCACGCACATACCCCGTTCTTAGGCCCCGACGCCTTCCCAAAAGCCTCCATCACACTCCTCTTCTCATGCTCCACTTCCCTCACCCAATCGCTCTTCCCCGTCGCCACCAGAAGATGCGTATCCCATGCTTTAACAAACCCGTACAGGTCGTCAGACTCGTCGATCTTGAAGTTCCTAGGGTACCGCACCGTGCACGACTCGCAGTCATGCGAGCACTCGTCGCCGTCGACTGAGGGCTCCGTCTTGCGGAACAGGTCCGTTAGGGGCGCGGGACCGTCGGCGGAGCGGTTGCCGGAGACGGTCATGGCGAGGGATTTGGTGGAGTTTATGAGAGAGCGGATGCTCCAGGAGGGTGTGGGGTTTGAAGCCATGGTTTTTACTGGGGTAGGTTTATGTGTTTATGTGTGCTTGGAGGTTTTGTTAGTTGTGAGGGATGTTGCGAGTTTGTGAGATGGGATTGGGGGGGGGGGGGGGGGGGGGGGGGGGGGGGGGTTGTTGGCTTCTTGGTTGAAAATGTTGAAGATGGTTGAAAAATGGCACCATTTATCAATCTTATCAATCAGGACAAGACAAGAGTGAGGGAGGAAAAAAGAAGAGACGCTAAGCTGAACAGCCAGTCTTCTGGATGTCCTGCCAACTAACTTGTTTATTATATTCGGCAGAGAGAGAAGACAGACTTGCTTTTGGAATGAATCAATTGCGTCGTCATCCGTCGTAAATCGTGTCTGTAGTTTAGATATTTTGGTTCCCATTCCACCATCTGCTTCTGCTCGACGTTGTTTGCGGGACCATTTTCGGACGTAGCGACGCTGAATTATTAATATCCCGAAGCCCAAGTTGAGACAATCTCGAACGACGACATTTGCCTTTGCCATTGAGCAATCAAAAAGCGAGAAAAAGGAACTGGACTGTGGTCTGTGGACTGTGGTGCGGCTCTTTCGCCATCGGAGTTAACCCATGCCACAAGCCACTGAATTCCCCACCATCTCCGATGGCCGAAGCGAGAGCTCATTGAAACCCTGAGCCGCGTAACGACAAAGAGAACGGGAGAATGGGAAAAGGGGAGGCGACTCTCTTGGCTGACCCGATCGAGAGGCAACCAGAGACAGAGAGGCCAACGCAATCACCGGTATCCGATTAAAATTCCGACCGTCGTCGTCGTCCCAAGGAAAATCATCATTCCACTCCACGTCACGTCACTCCGCGCCTCCTTCGGTCCACGATGCATCCTCACGATTCGCTTTTGATCGCTCACACGTCGTCTTTTGCGACATGAGCATAATTATATCTAATACCTCTCGTCTTACTGGCTACGTAGATCCAGCCTAGCAGACTCCGCAATTTCACCCGGCTTACAGAGACACGCAGTACGTAGTGCGGCTCCCAGGGGAAACGTAGTTGACATATCCACTATCTCGGATGGTCTTAATCGAACCTTACCCTAGAGGTCATACTTAAACTAATTGTTTGCAATGCAATGTTGAGATGGCGGGTTGGAATTTATCAACACCTTGCCTGTGATATTAGCTAGTTTACGCATATAAAAGAACTCACATCAACGTCGCGCCGTCCCGCTCCTGCATCTCAATATCCCTCGCCCGCGACTCCTCCTCCGCCCCCAAGTCCGACTCCAACTCGAAGTCGTAGCTGAAAATGGCCCTCGAAAGGCGTTTCCGATCTTTCAAACCCCCCCGGAACTTGGACAGCCCGGCATGAACGGAACGAAACTTTTGGGGGAAATTCTCCGAGGTGACGTTCATCGTCTCACGCACGAAGAATAGGGCGACGACGAGGGCGGCTAGCATGGACCCGGCGAAGATGCCGAATAGTCCCGTCCACCCTACCGATGCGTGAATCCTGTAAGAACGTCGCGTTAGGCAACAACCTGGGAACGGCCGGAGAATTTGATGAAACAGTAGGATACATACGCTGGGAAGAACCCGATCCATAATCCCATGACCAAGTAGTTTGCGGCGAGGGGCACAAGCGCGACCTGATTCCACGTTAGTTACTGAAGCCTTTTTTTTTTTTTTTTTTTTTTTTTTTTTTTTTGGTCCGACGCGGCTGGTTGACTTACTTCCTCCCGTCCCCGTATCGGGACCCTACAACCGGTGTTAGTACACATCAAATATATTCCGTTTAAACCCTTAGAAAGGTATAGAGGGGGAAGAAAGTCCAAAGGAAACTTACGTCTCCGCAATCAAGATAAATGGTACGGGAACTGCTATACGCTCAGTACTAATTCTCTCAAACAAGACTTGGTGGCATAGCTCCAACTAACCGATGCCAGGGGCTTGGAAAATCACGCCGCCAACTTCAACCCAGTTAGCAAAATCAGCAAAAACGGAACGGCAGTGGTGCCGATGAAGTTTGGAGAACTTACCAATGCAAATAGTCACAACGATCGATTTGGTGCTGGTGCTAGCTGTAGATTCTGGCCCCGTCTGTCCCAAAACCTCATTGAATACCAAAGCCAGGAGAATGAAGGCAAACGCAATTGGGAGTGTGCGGATTAACGTCTGTCTTCGTCCTATACCTTCGGAGACGATAGGGGTACCATTTATAAGATAAACTGTTAACAAGCCTTCGGCAAGCGTTAGCAGTAATTGCAGAGTTGGGAGGAGAAGAAGTAACTGACTGATGATGGCAGGAAGGAGGTCCGTCTTGATCTCGTCCGCCAAGTTTGAGGTCTTAAACGATTCCACTGAATCACGGCGTTAGTGATAAGCGTGCCATTGGCTTGATTCCAAGGGTTCAAAATCAGAAATATCTCACCCGAATAGAACCCGAGAAGGCCAACTGCGGTACATCACCGATTAGCCTGCTGCTTTCTGCTTTCATAACGTGGGGGGTTTGCGTTAAGCTCTATCTACCTACCGCCGCAGAAATGCTGGATGAGGGCCACAGTCGTTGTGATAATAACTGCGTTGCGAACGTAGCGATCGAATACTATAGATTTAAAGAATCTGGTAACGAATCCCCAAGGGTGCCTGAGATCCAGCGTGGGGAGCCTTCGCGCCTCTTGCGGCTCGGCTTTAGCCGAAACGTACAGGCCGAACACGTCCCCCAGAGCTGGCAAGTAGTATCGTGTGCGACCCGGGGAAGAAGCCTTCGATCGAGGGCGCCGAAGTTTGGTGAATATCTCATACGCTACCATCGGATTGAAACTTGCTCTATTTTCCTGCACAAATCGATGTGGAGACTCCGGACAAAATTTGATCGAAAGGGCAAAGAGAGTTGACGCGGGCACGAAGGGTGCCCCCAGAAGAAGCCGTATCGTTAAGTCTTCCGATAACGTCTGGCTAAAAAGAATGTGCAATCCTGGGCCTAAGAGGGAACCGAGAGCCACAGAAAGGAGAATAAGCCGAATATATGCTCCGCGCATTCCGTACGGCGCTAGCTCAGCTGCGAGAAGTAGAGATGAGAGCATAAGAGTAGAAAGTCCTATGAAAGTAGAGGACGGCGTGTAAGAATGAAATACGAGCGATTTCCAACTATGAGTTGGCAAACTTACCAATTCCCATTACCGATCGAATCACTATCATCTGGGTCATACCAGGAGTGAAAGCAACTACCAGCGAAGGGATACCTAATAGAGCGGCGCCTAGTAGGATGCCCATGTGGCGGCCATAACGCTTGTTCATGAAAGCTGCGGGAACACAACCCACAGCTGCGGTCACATAAAGCAAGGTGTGTGGGGTGCTAGCCGAATAACTTGCACCGTCCTCTTGGCCTGTCGACTGGGATCCCTCTGTCTCAACCCAATATGATGGATGCTGCTGGAGGGAGTAGGCGGCCGATTGCGTCAAGCCTAAAAGAAAGACGTTAGCCTCCGCGTGTCGTGTGTGCTGAAGGTCCTTCAACGGCTAAACAAACCCTGTAAGAGGCCAGATAGACATAAAACAACGACAAAAAAGAAGGCGTATGTAGTTTCGACCCCTAGCCACTTGAAATTTCTCCTAATCACCCGCTCTGGGAATGAGGTTCGCGGTCCATTCTCGTCGTCCGTCGCGTATAGGTTAATCGAATAGCTATCCCGGAGATGTGTACGACGCAATGCTACCTTGCGGCGTGTACTTTGCGCAGCTATCAGAAAGAATAACCTGGTCAGTCAGGATGCACTTAGATCAGAGTCTTCTTGTAGCCTTCTTATATGGCTAACAATGCAGCAGGGGAATTCTCAGGCGTCCCACCTCGCGCAGCCGCCAGGGCGTCCCCGAGCAAGACATCGGAGAACCACTCGGCTTGGAAATGCATGGCGCAATTCTTCAACTCATCCTCCGACATTTTGGCTATTTCCCCACTAGGAACATAACGAGAAGACACGGCTGCTCGCCGGCGTTGGCCGCGGTTACGCTTTAACATGGAGTTTCGTAGATTGGTTGTAAATTGAAATGGCCTAACAGGCGTTAGCAGATGGAATGGTGGAAGTACGTCGGGGGCCGCATCTATCGATGACCGTTGAGGTTCGCTGTTGATATTCCTCAGCAGGCGTAACGCCAGCTCATGGTATCTTTCGCTCTTTGGTGAGATGGAATTCGGGGTGCCCATCTGACGCAGATGATTTCCCTCGTCGATTAATAGATATCGAAGCTGTGTCAAGACGACCGGAGAGGTCAAGTGTCGCGTGACAGCTTCTTTGAGAAGGACTGCCAAACTGTCTGGGGGCTGTTTTGCTATCGACGCCTCTAACAGTGACAGGTCCAGCCCCTTTGATGCGAGAGATTTTGCCTCTTCGGTTACGGCTCCAACGAGGGGGAATTGCTGAAGCAGACAAAACAGAGGCGACGGCATGTCGACATTGAGTATGTCCGGGCGGTCGAGACAGGCCGTAAACATGTCGGCGATGGGACTAACATAAACACGTCTTGCCGATATGGCGCGGACGACGCCAATCAGGAGTCCATCGGAGCTAACAACCCAGGAGCCAGAGTCACCACGCCGCAAAGCTCCGGCCGCTGCTTTTACAACCCAAACTTTTTCGAGAGCGCCTCCACTAACCGAGAGGAAAGAGGGCGTAAGTTGCAATTCTCCGGGATGCAAGCCCGACGAGGTGATGATCTGGACATGCCCGGGAACCAGACTATCGCTCACGCCGGTGATGTAGCGTCTCGTTTGTCCGTCAATGCCAATATACGAATTCGGGAGCGACTTATTTCTGGGTACAGGGACTAGTTTCCAGTCCGAAAATATGATCTCGCCGCCCGTAGCAGGAGGAAATGGGGGAGGTATTGGATCGGATCTCTCAGTGGGGGGCGAAGAACTGGTCTGCGTTCCTTCTTCCCCTTCGAAGCGAGCGTCAAGAACCAATGCCGAGTCGACATCATCCGAGTAATCCGCCTCGTTGATCTCGGATCCGTTGAAAGAACCGGTTCCCACGCCTTCGTCTTCATCAGGGTCTGAATCCGAATCCGAATCCGAATCCGAATCGGGTCGGTGCGCCGTCGTAAGAGCATACAGAGTGCCGTCGACCTCTATGACCCCGCCTATTGTCGACTCCCAGGGATCTTCATCGCCGACCCTCGTCTCAAGCCGTGATCCACACAAAGTTTCTGGGTGTGGTGGAGACTGGGACTGCCCATCTGACGCTGATTGTAAGTTGGGGGTTTTCTTGCCTGCCCCAGTCGCAAGTTTGACGGTGAGCTTCTCGTAGCAAATCTGCAACGGCTTGTAGAACTCTCGAATATCGTTCCGGGACAAAAACTTGTGCATGGAGATGATGTCCTTGTCTTTCTTGAGGCCACAGATACAAATTGCGTCCTCCGGCTGGCTGTTGCCGGATTGTGGCCGGAGGGAGACCAGCGTGAGGCTCATCGTCCGCGACGAGGCACCTTTAAACGAAATCAGGAGGGCTTCGTTAAAATGGGCGGTCCCCCACATTTTCCCAAATTGCATAAATGCTGTACGAGACACCTCACTCGCGAAGTTGTCCACCTCAAATGCGTCTATTCCCTCCTCCGACGCCATCCTCACGCTTTGTAATCTCTCGGAGATGCTCTTCGTAGGGCCTTTGACACGGCTTTTAACGATTGCCACTTCGGGAAATAGGCTGGCTGTGTTTTGATCTGGACTCGGTATTTGGATGCTCGCAGGCGGCGTCGGGGGGCGTGTAACCGCCGCTTGATTGTGTTGGATACTATCTTGGCCCGTCTCCGACGTGGTCTCGTTATTATTGGATGTGCTCGCTGCCGGAACCGAAGCAGGCGGGGCCGCATCGCGCGATTGCTCGCTACTCGGAGCTGGGGTAGGCAGAGCTTGAATGTTGGTGAACACACGGTTCTCCGGAGCCTTAGTGGATGGGGTCGATCTCCAACTCGAGGGGCTTAGTCGAGAGAAAAACCGTTTATACCAACTATCGACCGCCAGGATTTCGATATCCGCGATGTTGCCATTTGGAGGCTCGCCGGGAGCTTTTGGTCTGTCGAGGCTCCCATTCATCTGCTCATCCACCACCGCGGCCGTCTGCATCACGGTCGTCGCCGTCATTTACATGCGGGAGGGAAATATCCTATGCGTCACATCGAATGGAAGCTATTGTCGTCGTCGTCGTCGAGTATGGCTACGAGACGGTTTGTCAAAGGATGAAGCTGATACTTCTTCATTTTTGAATGTACGCAAGTGTGAATGATCGGTCTTCTTTCTGAAACTCTGTCCAGCCTGGTGAGAGTACTTCGCACGAAGCCGGAGGATGGAAACCCTGCACAAAGTTGACAATATTCGATATTGGCGTCCACCCTCCCGGGCTTTCGAGTGTTTGCTCGCCAATCATTAGCCACGGTCAGCAGGGGCACTGTTACAGTTTGATCAGATGGGCATTGAGCTGAAAAAAATAAAATGCGCCGAGGGCGCATAATGGGAAAAAGAGGAAATTTGAGGCGGAAGGTCAAGGGTCCTCGCCCGCAGCCCTGCGGGTTGCCAGGTCTGTAATGGTGGGTGGAGGCCATCACTAGGAGGAGGAAGATGGCAAATTTCACCCTCGGTTATAATACCTTAAGCGCTGAAAGGATATGAGTTGTGAAGATAAGAACTGAAGTCTGAGTCGGGAAGCAGAGAGTCGAGGGGAAGATGTGGTGAAGGAATGCACGTGGATGTGTGTATATCATGAACTGGTTCGTCAAAATAGACAAGCAATCCGAGCTACTATTGAGATCCTTGCTCGCCTCGGACGCCCCTGGCCAGTAATGGTCATGAATTGCTGCTTTTAAACAGGTCTGTCACAACGGTCGCATGGTGTTGCTTTTTATTGATCCCGCTGTACTTCGTACGTCTTCGTAATTATGAGGCGAACAGGCGATCCGGCGATCTCATCCACGTCTATGCGACTTTTCTCATAACAATCGCACACGTTCGTAATCGCCCCTCACACACGAATACACCATGACTGAGAGGAGTCCATTCTCCCAAAAGCTTTCGGAGGAGAGCAGAGCCAACGTGTTGGCCTGCCTCGGCGTAACGGCCGCCAAGGACTCGCCAGAGCTCACGGCATACCTCAACTACCTCCAAGCCGAGCTGCGAGGCGCCGAGAGGTTGAAGCCTAGATCAACCATACAGACCCACGACGATGCCACCCAACGCTTCGAGCTGTTGAAGAGTCACCCGCGGACCTCCAAGTCCGACATTGCCAAGCTCGGTCCGTCGCCGCCCAACTTCACGGACCTCGACGTCCTCGTGCGGGTGTTCCTCGTGACGGCGTGCCAGTCTCCGGGAACTGCAGGCGGGGGCGTGACGAACCCGTCGTGGCGGGGCTACGAAACGCTAGAAGACTACGTCAATCGTGTGTACCCGCAACGACCGCCCAGCGGCGACGGGGAGTGGGAAACTGTGGAGGCCGGGAAGCTGATGGCCTCATATTTGACATCCGAGGGGAGGATGAAAATCAAATGGACGGACCGGCTGTCGGACCATCTTGCCATAGCCCCGGGCCCTGACTGGAAAACTGTTCACTTGTTCCGCTTCCCGTTGTATCTCAAGAGCTGCCTTGAGAACCTTCAGTCTCTAGACACCGAGTCTAGGCAAGTCTGTCATAAATGCCTCGAACGGTAAGTTACTGGCGTGCGTTAAAGACAGGGCAACATTTTTCTCTCCCTACCTTTTTTTTTATTATCGCCTTATCCATCCAGTTGCTGACTTCGATCCCGCTACAGCGGTTGCCTGCCGTTTCCGCTCTTACATGAGACGTTGAGGACGTACAACTTAATCTTCCCGCTGAGCGACCTACCGTCGCGGAAGGTACTCAAAAGAAGTCTCAGCGACGTTAGCAGCGAGCATTCGGACCAGTTCTTAGACCTTTCCTCGATGCCCGACACGCACGAGTGGCCGGAGGAAACTCATCCCGAGGACCTCCTCAGCCTGTACGAGCAGTATCCGTTCTGGGGCAGGAGATTGGAAAGTCTTCTCAGGGGGGTGGACAACCCCAAGCCGACGACGGCGTTTGAGAAGTGGGCAAATAGCCACAAATCCCAATGGTGGGACACTTGGTGGGGAATGCTGGGCATAGGCATCGCCCTTACCGTGGGCCTCTTGTCGCTCGTCCTCGCCGGCTTACAGGTGTGGTTGACCTATTGCTCTTGGATAGATGATGTGAGAGCCCCGGGGTGCGGCTGGAAGGCGAAGTATCACCCAGCGGTGGAAGCGGCGGTGGAAGCGGCGGTGTCGAGGAGATACATTCTAGGAAGATGAGCCGGACACAGTCTAAGTTGGCATTTCGATACTGAACGTGATTTATAGGCCATCAATCTACAATACAGATACGCTACGCTAGCGTTCATCAGAGAATGACTATAAAATATCATAGACCTCTAAGGCATCTCTAGAGCTCGATCATAACCGCCAAGAAAATAGACCTGGCTCGTTTATTGCCCCTCCAACAACGAAGAAGAAGAAGAGGAAAAAAAAAGTTATCCAAGTTCCGCGCCAAAACCACACACGCAACGTACCCATCTCCATGCTTCTCGTTCCTTATTCCTATCACTCTCTTGCTGTTTCTACAAGTAAGCCGTGTTTAAGTAGAAAATGATATAGTTGTTTCCCAAAAAAAAGATATCGCCGACCCAAGAATACAGAAAAAGAGACCCAAGAAAAAAGAGCAAAAAAAGGAAAAGCCAACCCCCGTTTTCATCGTAACAATAAACCACGCCAAAAGACAGCGCTTCTCACCCTTGGGCCTCATAGACCTTCTCCCTCTTCCTCCATCAAGAAAAGACCAAACAGTAAAACCCCCTCTCTCCAACTCACTCATTCTTCTTCCTCGCCTCATCATACTCCTCCTCATCCTCCTCCTCACTATCCTCCGCATCCACCACCATCTTCGCCGCATTCTTCCTCCTCCTCTCCCTCATCGCCTCCCTAATCCTCCTCGAAGCCTCATCAAAGCCCCCCGTCGAATCCAGCGTCGTAAACGCGCTAATCGGGAACCCCCCGCCACTACTGCTGCTCCGGCTCCGGCTTCTGCTGCGCGAGGGCGGCCTCGTCGAGAACATGCCAACGCCGCCGATGTTACTGTACGACTCGTTGCGCGGGAGACCCGCAGACGACTGGATCGTGGGGCGGCGCGAGAAGTAAGGTGGGGTCTCGGGCTCCAGGCCGAAGGCCGCCTCCTCGCTATCTCGTCGTGGTAGCCTAGGCTTAGCGGCGGTCCGTTCGTCCGCCGCCACCGCCGCCGTTATGGTAGCGTCGACGGGTTTCTCTCCGGGGCTGACGAGTCGTGTCCTCTCGAAATCGGGAAACATGTCCGGCCCGAGGGTGTTAATAAGGTCCGTAACGCGACGGCTCAGCTCGGCGCGCTTCTCGCGCAACGCGTAGATACTGTGCTGCGAGCTAGGGAGCAGACACAAAACAAGCGGCCTCAGCGACTTGAAGATATCCATGCCGACCTCGCCGACCCTGAAGGCCGCAAACGTGATGGCGATCATGACGATGAACGACACCACGTATACGAGCCACAGCGGCGCCCACTCCGGGACGATTCCCCAGATGCGATCCTGGTAGACCTTCAGCGTGACGATGATCGAGTAGAAGTGGTACAGCGCCGGCGCGAATGCCATAGCCACCAACACCTTCCACGTAGCCATGACATCTTTACCCTGGATCTTGACCGTCGACGCCGCGAGGGCCTCGCGCGCCTTTTTCCGGCTGATGGCTTTAGTGGCCACGAACACGGGCGAGAAGAGTACTAGCCCGGGCAGAACGCCGATGAGGAGGAGGCCTAGGCGGAACACACGGAAGAGGAGGGTGAAGATGACCCAGGGCACCGAGCGATTGGCGTATTCGACTTGGTGGTCGCGAAGATTGAGGTACTGAAGCTGCTTGTTGTATTTCTTGACGGCGGCGCGGAGTTCGATGATGCGGTCGTCGTTCTTGTACTTTTCGTAGCCGAGCGCGAGGCGGCGGTTGAGTTCAACCACGACGGGCAGCGGGAGGACCTTGCCGGTGGGGTTATAAAGTCGTCGTGCCGCCTGGATGAGCATGAGGGTATCGTAATCGGGCGTCGAGACGGTAACGGAACTAAGAGCATTGTAGACGGCGTCGAGAAGCTCGCCAATGGCTTCTCGTCGCTGATTATTCTTGTAGAGTTCGACCAAGCGGGGAGGGATGTGGAACGGCGCTCCGAACTCTACCACAGCTCGAGATCGGAACTTGTGCGGGTGGAAGTAGTTCATCCCAACGGGGACGATGGTCAAGCCGCAATCGGGAGCCTCGGCGAGAGCGCCCAGCGCCATGATAGCAACGCCGGCCTTGAGAGGCAGAAGCTCGGTGCGATCGTGGCTACCGCCCTCGGGGAAGATACCGACACAGCCACCAGCGCGCAGACGGGCAAACACAGCTTCGTAGACCTTGGTCTGGTCAATATGGGGCGCCAGCTTGAACTTAGTTCCCTTGAACCCTTCCTTAGCGCCCTTGAGCTCCTTGTTCAAGAACTTCCCGTCCGCGTCGATATCGTCGCGGCCCGTCAGCTGCTCCATGGGTATCTTTCCCTTCAGCGCCCTCTTAATGCGGATTTCCTCGGGTCCGATAATCTTGGCGATGTCAACGCTCGCGCCCGTCTTGCCCTTAACCGATGGCAGGAACAACATGCCGCCGACCTCGCCTTCACCCTCTCCGAACTTGGTGCCGACGCCGCGAATCAGTGTGGGATCGTTGATGGGATCGGGGAGGTATATCGTCCCCGTGGCGGGCTTGGCGGAATCCTGCGCTCGGCCGACGGGGACGGACCCGACCTGTCGGGAACCCCAGCCGATGAAGCCATGGACGGATTTTTGGGCGATGAGGAGTGAGACTCGACGGTTGGCTTCGCGTCGCAGCGTTCGTTGGAGGATAATAGCGTCGACGAACTAGAAAAAAAAAGCAGGGGCAGTGTGTTAGCTTGGAAGCGAGGAAGAAAGAAACACTAGCAGTTACACAGTCCTTGTTGAGTGCTGGGGTTTACAAGAAAAAGAAATAAACAAAACAAGAACAAAACGAAACGAAAAGCATGAAACATCATCACAAGCTGCACCGCAGATCTACGTCACTCACCTGATTGGCATGCGGAGCAGCAACAAACAATACAGGACCCTCCCTAGGCACCTTCCACGATCCTCTAGGTTGAATCTCTCTGAAAAACAAATCGATGACAATGCCGATAACCCACAGGAACACGTCGTACTTCCAGTTCACCATAGGATAGAGCTCCTTCGACGGGGGACTGCCCCCGCGCTCTGCGTCCCTCTCCATTGCGAATGGCGGGGGGGAGGAGAGGGGGAGGCTTCGTTTTGGAGCGGGCAATCCGGTAAGGTGAGGTCGGTTCGAAAGTAAGGCGGCACCGTAGGCAATGGTATGGATGTTGCAACAACCCAAAAAAGAGGTTAAAAACTGGTCGATAGAGCTGTTGATATGAAGACGTTGATATGGCTTGTGACAAGGGAAATATTTTGCGACTTCAAAGCTTTGAACCCTGGGAGATCCAACCGAGGGTAGAAAGCTCGTGATCTAGGCTGAATGTGGGGATTCGTCCGTCCAGGGTAGCACCCCGAAGCTCAGGGGCGGACGCGGGGAGTAAAGGTAATAAAAAGAAGCTTGATTCGTCTCGTGAAAGAAAGAGGAAAAAAGGTAAGAATGGCGAAGCGAGGGCGACGATGATTGTCGATAATAATGAGGGGGGAAAGGAAGCAAGGCCAGATTAGAGATTAGGAGAGAGAGGAGCAGAGGTACAAGTATCAACAATGATGAGATCAATCTCGTCACTCCACTCGGCCGAAGTCTTGTTTTTCCTCCTTTCCTTTTTTTCCTATTGCAGCACGCACTGCAGCCCTGAGTGTGCGGCTTCGAGTGTCGGGGTTGCAGTGCAGCGTCCTCGCAGCGCAGCGTCCTCGCAGTGGACGGACCAGGCCTAAGTAGCCAAGGAGCTCTGGTCAATCGATGCTTAGTGTTGGGAGCTACAAAGGAACGAAGCAGTATAATCCTGCCATCAATTGGTCGCTGATCTTTAGGCCCGCAGTCGCTCGATGGACACTATCAAAGCCTAGGTCAAACGGATTGAGCAATGGGCTCGGCGGCTCGGGATCGCCTATAAATGGAGACGCTAAATGGCGGTTCGGAGGCTGGGGTAAAAGAGCACAGGCATAGGCACAGGCAAAGACAGCTAAGACAACATAAACACCGAAATATTGAATCCCATGATTCTTGGGCGAATCCTTACTTCGTGCGAACTACAAAAGTCCGAGGTCGTGTCCGAAGTACGATGTACTTCGGATATCGGTTTTAATACACGACATCAACGATGCTCAACAGCTCCATCATCATCGCACTTTCCTGCCTTCGTCATGCTAGGATGATCACCAGATCCTAAAACCAGATCCAGAGTCTGGACTTGTCTATTCAATGTGTCAACGAAGTAATATCAAGTGAAATTCGGGACATTGGGCTCAGGCCACCACTCTGTCTCACTCGTCTCTGGTAGACATCAGCATCATCTTCCATCGCCAAAGCTGCGTGCTCCAGATTCGATGCTCTGTCGACGTCATCCTGTAGTCAATTAACCATTTGGATCTCCAAATCCGCCCATCTTTTTGCAACAACTTGCTCTATCACCTCAAGAATTGGAAAACCCAAGAATCCGGAAAGAAGCACATATGCATCTCTCATGCCACTCACTTCTTCCCATCGCCACCCGTTCCGCTCTTCTTCGTATGATGCATCAATAAGGTCCATCTCCACTCACTCCTGCCTCTCAAAAATCTAATACACATCGTCCCAAAGCACTTCTTGCCCCTAGTGATGTAGACACCAGCCCTCTCACATCCCGTGTAGCCCATTCAATGCCTGTTTCTGTTCCCTTGCATTTCTAGTATTTTCGCTTTACCGGCACCTCCGGCCACTAAAGTTCCCCACTAACACCGACTATATCCGCTTGGCACCGAGTTCAATGGTCCTCAACAAAAGGAAGCAACCTGCAGTTTGTGGAGGTGGCTGCAAATGCAATCAGACCTAAAGAAACTCAATTGATGTCTTGCATTTGTTACCGCCTCTCACTGCCATATCACAGGGATATATGAGACACCAACAGTCCAACATCTTAAAAAATCCTAGACCCCGACTTGTAAGGGCTACACTCGTGGTTTCTATGTATCCGCCGAGCCACGTCGAGGAGGCGCCGGCCGGCATGGTTTTGCCCATAGTTTTCAAAAGGGCCATGTTAGTGTCTTCTCTAGTGACATATCATCCATCATCCATCAACCATCGCCGCTTGGATCCTCGAATGATTAGATCGCCATTCACAAACGCACAAGGTGACCCCGTACCAACAACACGTTCCATATTCTTCTGGTCTTGGGGTAGAACGTTGGACTATCATTAAGAATCTCGCTGTTCTCAGTCCACCGCGATCGCGGTGTCTAAGCTATTGACCTCTCTGTCCTATCAGTCCTTGCGGGCTTGCGGTGCTATCCTCTCTTAAAAAACAAATGATACTCCCCATAATGCTATAATCCAATCCTCTCGCTGGGTATACCGTTTTCTTCTCCCATCTCAACGCCGTAAACCCATCGTGAAGCCTAAGCCCTTCTTATCCATTCCCCGCTGAGAGTATAATCGATGACCATAACATGTCAAAACCTCGAAGCAAAACTCGCTATTCCCACCGTCGTTCTCATTAATCGCAACCCTGGGACCCTAGGCCTCACTTCTTGCCCTTCCTCCTCCGGCTACTACTGCCAACCGTCGCCGTACCCTCCGCCAGCTCGCCACTAAGCAGCTGACCCGAAGCCTCTAACTCTTTCAACCTAGTTTGCCCCGATATGAACATACTCAAGTCGCGGTTGGTTTCCTTCATCTCTTCGAGCTCCTTAAGCCGCTCCTGATGCGCGTGCTCCTCCTTCTTCATATGTTCCACACGGTCTGCTAGGCCTTTACTCATCTGCCTCTCCTCCTGCAGCTCCTTGCCGAGCTTCCTGGCCAGGTCCTGCGCTTTCGTAGAACGCGCCTTCTCCCGCGCGAGATCCTTTTCGAGATTCGGCACTATTTCGTTCCGGAGCTCGGCGTACTTGTCTTCTACGACTCGCAACTTCTCGATTGCTGAGGTCGCGTCTGACACTGCCTTTTCCGCCATGAGAGCTGCCTTGTGTGCCTTGTCCGCTGCCTGTGCTATCTTTTCTTCGAAATAGACTCGCTGGGATTCGAGCTGGCTGGTCAAGAGGTGTGTATACTCCAGCCCCATGGCCTCGACCTTGGCCCGCGGCACAAGATCATCGTCCCCCGAGAAGTCTCCCCTAGTATGGCTCGGGAGCTCGACGACCTTGCCGTCTCCCTTGGCCCGGATGAGGCGGTGAACCCAGGTATCTCCCGCATAGTCCCACACGTGCTGTGTCTCAATCTCCAACGAGAAGCTGTGTGCCGTCTCCTTCCAGTGTTCCTTGGCATGCCCGCCCTTATATCTTCCGCATCCGACGTGTCCGCAGATGAGGCAAATCCATAGGTCTGAAGTTGAGTCACACACCGCACAAAGGTTGGATATCGATGAGCCAAATGGCGGTGCCTTGTTACCGGACGCATCATTGTGGGACGGGTTAGAGTACCTACACACCGGGCAGCCCGTCCCCGTCCAGTTTTGTAAACAGGAACAATGGAACACATGTTGGCATGGGATTGTCATTAAGCCGTTCGTATCATCCATGCGCTCTAAGCACACGGGGCATGTTGGGAGTTCGATAAGGTTGGGAGTCGGCGGTGGGAAAGGCTTGAGGGTGTATGATGCCATTGGTGCCCGTGATTGACTCTGCTCTGCTTCCCGAGGCCTCGTCGGAGTCTCGAAGCTAATCGATTTGACAAACACGACATGACATATCTCAGCCTAGACAACAAGAAATGCAAAGGTTAGATATTATGCACACGACAGAGAAACAAAGGGCCAGACGGATGAACTCACCACCATAGAATTAAACACCTTTCCGTTGAACTCCTTCTGCCACTCCTTGGCCTTGTTGCTATCGCGGAACTTCAATAGAACCAGGTACCGACTCATGCGAGATGTCATGACCATGCGGAAATGGGTAACATCGGACCTCCACTTCTCTCCAACAAACCCAAGGAATTCCGCCGGGAGAATGTAGCTAGGAACTGCCGGAATGCAGAGCGTCGTGCACTCATCCTCATTCAGTCCATCCGAGGAACCAACAGCAGGATCCAAACGCGCAGCCGGCATCTCCTCACCGCGGTAAAAGTGCACAACTCCCCAGCCAACCTCTGTATTTTTCGTTGGGATGGAGACAAACTCCGCTCTCGTAGAGGATCCATCACCCCCAAGTGTCGGCCCAAGCTCCAGCGCCGCAAACGCAGCGGCGTTAGGATTCTCTGCCGCACCCCCAGCCGCACTGGGACCTGCATCGCCCATCGTTGAGGGTTCTTCCTTGCTGTCCTTGTGCTCAAAATCGATGCTCTCGATTCTCACGCGACCAAACCTCCAGTCTCTCACTGCAGTCCGCGGACCAATAGCTGCAGAAGATGGCGGCGGTGGAAGACTCTTGGTCCGCTCTCGCCACTGCCTCTCCGGTATAATCTCGATCTTTCGATTGTCTTCCTGCTGCGGCTTCCTAGCAGCCCCGCAATCGATAACACCCGGCGAGGGGTTCGCAGAGGAGCTGCTTGGTGGATTATGTGGTGGTGCCGTAGCGAGTGCGGCGGAATAGGGACGCGAAACGGGAGTAGATGTTTCTCGGTGAGGATGTGAGGGGAGATCGTCGAAGATGTTCGTGGCGCGGGGGGGTAGCCAGATGCCCTCGGTAGGAGATGATTTAGAAGCTCCTCTATCCGTAGGATCAGAGGTCGGGTAGAGTTCGAAAGTCAGGTGGTAAAAGTACGACGGCATATCAAAGCCTTCAGCCAGACATGGCCGCTTCGTATCAAAAGGATTGCGTCGAGTAAAATATGCTCGGGACGTAGTTATTCGGCGGGATTAATTCGTACCATGAGATTTCGCAGGTGGGAGTTGGGAGGGTTTCGGAGAAGAAGAAACGGATTGGGGAAATAGTGAGGATGAGATCAAATGTTAGGTTCTTTTGCAAGGGCCCATGTGATCACTCTCGGCAAACGGGAAAGTACATTCGAGGTACGTCTCACAAGGCGTGTCGTTTGTCGGGAAAGAACAAGCTTGGGGGAGGATGTTTCCACTTAGTTTTGGTGGAAGGAGACAACTTCACAAGGCTATCTCACGGCCTAACACGCCCACTTTCAAGGAAGCAACGAGGCTTTATGTCAGAGTTGCCTGTTGCCCCACCAAGACAGACAACGCCCCACTAATTATTAGTGGGCAGGTTCAACCAGGGGTCAATGAATCATCATCGAGTCGCCACCTCAAGCCTAGCTCAACTCAGAAGCTACCACCATCTTTCCATGTCGACGTCACAGTTGATTTCGGACACACTCAAATTTACCATCACAGACTTAATACACAACATTGAACCCTTCGTGGATTCTTCGCTACTTGGGATGCAAGAAAAAAGAATTTCCATTTAAAAATGACTCAAAAAAAGAAACACACAATATCAGGGATTCGGTCGTCGTCACCGACTGCTAGTCTCACGCTCTGGAGCTTACAAGGCGAGAACGGACAGGATCGCGTACTTCGCATGAGTTTATGTCGTTTGAGCAAAGGAAGCTAAAGATGGAAGCTTGTGAGCCCTGATCTAGAAAATGGGACAGAGTCGAGTCGATTTCCGCGGGCTTTGGGAATCAGCCCCTGGCAAAGGTTGGTGTG
The DNA here is from genome assembly GCF_000732125.1 of Scedosporium apiospermum. Classification (NCBI taxonomy): domain Eukaryota; kingdom Fungi; phylum Ascomycota; class Sordariomycetes; order Microascales; family Microascaceae; genus Scedosporium; species Scedosporium apiospermum. The sequence goes on along the minus strand of NW_015971822.1, from coordinate 317,447 downwards.
ACCCAAAACGTCAGAGTCGCCTGCCCTGACGCGCGACGTATTGTTTATAAGTCTTTCTCGGCACAGAACAGGCATCGACGACGGCGTCGACGTACGTGTGCTCTCCTCTCGGGTGCGTGACGGTGCTATCTAGAGCTCCTCTGGAATTCCTAGAGCTGGCAAGATTATTCTTGCCTCAATTGTAATCTGATTGTGTCCTCGCATAGTCAAGTGTAACCTAGTATTCATTACAACGCCTGGCCCAAGTCCACCTCTCAGTCAACACCAAGTGTATCAATCTCGTCGTCAGCGGTCCTAAAAACATCCCACAGGCTCTCAAACCCCTCAAACGCACTAACATCCCACACATCCAACCTCTCCGCAATGCCCCTCACATCCGCTCCAAAATCCACCAGCAACTGCACAACGGCGAAGAAGTCCGCCGACTTACTGGCCCCCCACTTCCGAAACATGATCTGCAAAGGAGACGCATCGCGCTCGACGCCGTACTCCCGCGGATCCGCAAGATTCGTCGCCTTCCCTCCCGGGTCCACCTCGTTCTCGAGTAGCAGCCTAACGATGTCGGGCGAGAAGTGGTCCTGGTTCGGGCCGATCCCCACGGCGATGTGTAGGGCGTTGATGGCGGGTACAGATCCTTCCCCGTCGGTGACTGGAGCATATGACTGCTGAGAAAACGGCGACGTGTCTTGCACTGTCGCGTGGACGGCGGCACCGCTGCGGATCAGGAGCTCCACCATGTCCTTCTGATGGGCTCGCACGGCTCCGTGGAGCGGCGTCCAGCCGAGGGGATCGCACAAGTTGACTTCGGAGCCGAGATCGATGAGGGCTTGGGCCAGAGCCATGTTTCCCTTTGACGCGGCGTGAAAGAGGAGTGTGTGGCCATCTAGGTCCCATGCCTGGAATATCCCGGAGTGGCGAATGGCAGCGACGCAAGTCTCGAAGGCGGCGGGGCCGTCTTGCGTGGGCGCAGTTTGGGATTCCCGCAACCAGTTGGTGAGCCAGGTGTCGGGTGACGGGTCGCGGGCCGCGTGGTTCACTAGCACTGCTAGGTTGTCCAACTTTCCGCATAGTAGGGCAAGGTGGATGGAATCTAGTCCCTCCTCCGTGCCGGTGTACATGTCCGCCCCGCTTTCGAGAAGGGCATCCAAATACGAAGTATCGTCTATCCCCCGTTCAACAGCCAGCTGGATTGCCGTCCTCCTCAAGTCGGTGCTCTCGTGGTTGATATTCACGCCGAGAGCAAGCAGCTCTTGGAGGGTCAGCGCATGGCTGCGGCGAGGAAATGCCTCAGAACCGGATGTATCGACCCATTTCCAGTCCCACCGGTGAGGGTTCTGCGCGGGTAGGATAGCGGAGGTCTTAGGGAAGATATTTTGTTTCCCTGGCACCAACCCCGCTGAAATGAGGATCCGGAGAAGCTCGTAGAAGCCATTCTCTGCGACAGTTTCGAAGATATCAGAGATATCAGAGATATCAGAAAGAGGAGACTGGTACCGGAAGGGCGCGCCGGCCTCGTGGAGAGCTTGAGCTAGGATCCAATTACGACATCGGATTGCCAAAGCCAGCGCCGTCGCGCCCGAGGCCGTCCCAGCTCTGAGAACATCTGGGGTAGAATTTCGGACAACCAATTTGGCAACCGCCTCTTTGATACTTAGCGATATCTTGTACTCATGAAACTCACTCCGGAACCCCTCACTGCTAAGAGCCCCCCGATGGTCACTGGATCCTTGGGCAAGAACATGAAGCGGTGTTTCAAGGTCTTTAGAAACCGCGCCGGGGTCGGCACCGAGGTCCAGCAAAGCCTGAATAACGTCCGGGTCCTCGGTGGCCATGGCATAGTGGATGGCTTGCAGCCCACGAGAGTCGCTTGAGTGAATAGATGCTCCCTTTGAAACCAGAGCCCTTAAAATCACCAAACCATGTCCTGGAGTGAGGGCTGTCCGCCATCCTCCGAAGGCTAGCAAATACATCAGGGGGGTTCGTTGGTACGTGTCCCTAGCTTCTACTTCAACGTTCGCCTCCAGGAGAATATCCACAATCTCCAGACTGCCCGTTCGGCATGCGTAATGAAGAGGCGTGAGCCCCCTCGAGTCAGTCGTCGTTAGGGGTAGTCCAGCCTGGCAAATGATGCGCATTATCTCCGCACTTCCACTGTATGCCGCCACATGCACATAGCTTGCACCCCGTGCCGATACCACATCGCCAGCAAGGTCCCTATCCAAGTCACGGCTTAGATCGAGAATAGACTTGACCAACTCTACATCTTCACACTGGATAGCATTGGTAAGAAGTTGCCTCCTCACCCCGTCAATTGGGGTCCTTTGCTGCATCTTCCACCAATATCCAATCTCGCCTTTTGAAAGCACGACCTTGGTCTGGTCCCACAATGCAGTCACTGTCTCTGTACTGAACCCAATATTTTGCATTTCGGACATATTGTCATATAATCTTGCCAGTTCCGCGAACGATTCCGTGTCAGACACCTCGGTGACCAGGTGGAAGAGGTTTTTGCACCGCTTCGGATTCGGCTGACGGAGAGCTTTTGCCTCCGCAACTGTGAGCTCGCGTATTCGATATGAAGGCTTTGCGGTTCTGGAGAGCTGAAGCAGCCGCAATGCGTACCTGAGCAGCAACGATGCCATGTCTGTGGCCCCGGCCAGGACCGCCCAGTGAACCGGGGTAAATCCACTACCGTCAGATTGGTTCAGATCGGACCCACGCTCTAGCAGCAACAGCGCAACTTCACAATGGCCGCGGACAACAGCCCAGAAGAGAGGTGTCCAGGCCGCCTTGTCTACGGCATTGATATCTGCTCCCTCGTCAAGAAGACTAGCAGTCAGATCGGCATGCCCATTCGACGCCGCCCAGTGGAGAGGCGTCCACCCGTGTGAATCAGTCCTGTTCAGCGCGTCTGCTTTTGCGGGTGCAAAGACGGGAAAGAGAGCGCTTCCTATGGGTGCGAGGGGCCGGCGCGAGAGAGGCCCACTCGCAGCGTCGGTTACCGAGGACATCTCCAGGCACTTGGGCAACAAGGTCGAAAACCCCCAGTAACATGCGACATGTAACATTGTCGCCTGGCTGGGCACGGTATTGACGAGGTCCTGAGCCGATTGGCTCTCTATATTAACGACAAAGTGGAGAAGTTGCCAAGAACTCTCAAGCAAGAGTTTATGGCTCAGAAATGTGATGAGCTCGGAGACCAGGTCCTCCTCAACCGGTTGGATATGATACCCGTAGTGACGTGTGGCATACTCCATAAACGGCATTGTGGTGATTCTTGATTTGAGCTCCTCAAGTGATTGGCAGGCACCCTTGGCCATTTCCGGGCTTGACATGTACCGCAAGCACGCGCGGCCAATCGTGATGTTCGACCTCGGAGTTTGTATATCGAGCTGTTCAATGAGAAAGTTTCTTGCGGAAGAATGGACCAGATCAACAGTCCGCGTTGACTTTGAATGAACGAGGAAGCCGAGGCATGACGACAAGATAGACTTGTCGGATTCCAAGTCCTCCGGCGTGTACTCTGGAGACTCGTCCAGGCTTGCAATTGCATGCTGAAGCTCACTCATATCGAGTGGGCGCCTTGAGTTGCAAATCCAGCTCAGGGCTGATATAGCCAGCCCTTTGTGTTCTTCATCTTGCTTGAGGATGCGGTCGAATGTGTCTCTATACGCTTCCTGGTAATTGGTGGGCATCAGGTCTAGCGCCTTACGAAGTTTTTTGACAGTGGTGGCGCTGCAGATCGAGTCCATGAGGAGGCGTGCCAGCAGAAACCTGTGTGATCCTTCAACAACTGACCCTCGGGCTACGGAGCCGAAAGGTGATTCAAAGGCATTAAAACTTACGATCCGTCGACTTGGCCCACAATTTTAGAGATAATCTCACTCTTTAGATTGTCGTTCAGGAGATCTTCATCGATTTCAGAGTCTTCTTCAAGTCGCCACTGGACGTACAGCTCCACGTCCAAACGTTCTGCGTGGGCATCGAGAAGAACCGCACTTTTCATATGAGTCTGGATGTTAGGCAGCTCACGACTGGAAATAATAATCCGGGATTTCGCTCTCAGAAACTCGGGTAAATGCTTTAGCAACTTGTTGAAATGAGGGAACTCGTCAAGGCCGTCAAGGACGATGTAGGTTCGGCCAGATGTGAGTGCAATATCGCAAATGACAGCAACTAGATCTTTGAGCAGAAGTGAAGCATTGCGGGGCATCTTTTTCTTGCGAAGGCCGATCGCCACTTGTGACACTACCGTGGGATGGGACAAGAGTTGGTGAGTTATGTGTCGGAGGACGTCTTGGATCGTCTCCTCTTGGTTGTACTGGAAGAAGTGATATGCGATGGCTGCATCGGGGCAAGAGCTCATGAGATCGTTCACAATCGTCGCACTATCCATGTTAGTATTCACGAATCCCTGATGTCCGCGTTATCAAAACCAACTTACGAGAGGACACTCTTTCCGGATCCAGCTGCGATATGTTAATATGAGCTCGCCTTGAAGAAAAGGTTAGGGAGTCAGCATACGAGGACCGTAAATCCAAATGGGCTGCTGCGATTCCAACGTCGGAGAGTCTCTCCATTTTATATACGTCTCTGAGCCGAGGAAGGTTGATCGAGTCCCAGGGCACATTGCCTCGAGCATGTTCTCATAAGAGATGGGCAACGTCTCATACTTCGGCTCGAACCACGCCAGGAAGTCCTCGAAGTCCTTGACTATTCGATTTTTCTCTCGTCAGCATATTGATTTCTGGTTCTCGGAATACGTACCATCCTTGATATCTCTTAAATGGCGGTAGTTTTCGATCGATACGGTTCTACAAGCTCCTTAGTTGGTAACTGGTGAAACATGAATGAACTACACGGATGATCAAATCCTCACAAATTGTCCGCAACAAGCGAAGATCCAAACAAACTGCCGAACCGATGCAACATCAGAACCTTCGCCTGCGTATCCGGCTCGGAAAACGGCCAGCTCAGCTTCTCCAGCATGCCGCGCAGCCCCCTCTTCTGGAGCCTTTCGGACAACGCCGACTTGAGGCTAGAGAGCTCATCGTGGCATTCGTTGATAGTCTGCGCGGACAGACCGGGGCCCGAGACGATTCCGAGCAAATCCCGTGATCCTGCCGCTTCGTACGCTTGTTGGAGCTTCAAGAGAACCGAGGTGAGGGTGGAGAGCTCCTGGATGTACCCGCTCCAAACTTTGGAGGAGCCCTTGACGCTGGAAACGTACTGGAAGCTCAGTTGCGATAATTGGATAGCGAGACTGACGAGTCCGGCTACGGAAGCAGCCGTGCTTAAGGGATCAGCCATATTCGATACCTCAGTTCGGCTTCGATTTCTTGACTTGGTGCTGGGAAGTCGAGATGTGGCAGCCAGCCTGGTCGACTTCAGCTCCAGAGAAAGCAAGGCGTAAGGAACAGCCCCGCGTATCACCAGCCAATCACAAGAGCCATCTGCGATTCGTGTGATATGCGATCACTGGAAGCAAGATATATATCTGTATCGAGCTGAATTCCCTTGTGAATGTAGTGGTGATATCGCCTACGAAACCGACGAGCCAAGATTGGAATCCGTAGATTCGAACGTCTGGCCCAGCATCGTGGGATTTTTTCATCCGCAAGTCAAATGTGTACGTGGGCAGCGCAGGGGTCTGGCATATTGAGACCGGCGAGTGCCGTATAGACGCTCAAGCGCCACAACATGCCGCGCAAGCCCAAGAAGTGATGGCTCACCCGCTCCACTGCTCTCGCGTGAGGGCCAGCCACACCGCGGAATTTCCACATAATCCCTTGATTCGCCTTGGTCTCACAGAACCAGCGAGCTGCTTCCTCTTGTGACGTAGAAACCAAAGGCTTAAAACTTTGACTCATTTGGTCCGGGACAGAGGGTGTTGACTTTCCGCTCTCTCTTTTGTTCGAGCTTCCAGATGTCAGTATGCTAGGGCGACCAAGATGTAGAGCCCTAGTCCTAAAACCAAGATCCTGGATGTTGAAGGCGGATGTAAGAAGATGGTACTCTATAATTTAACCCGGAATTCGTTTCGGCTGGGGACCGGAAACTAGGCCAAGGTGGGACGGGCGAGCCCCACAGAAGAGCAAACACGATCGTCTCTGAGCTATGGCCATAATCGAGGTGCTGAGTTCAATCATCAAAGTCGCCAACATCACATTTACCAAGACCATCACACATACCATCACACATACCACCACACATGTCAACATTTTGTCACATCATATGCTCAAAGAGCTGAAAACAGTCGCTGAGACACAAATCCGTTGGTGTCAATTCATGCACACGCGCTCTTCTAGCAAAGAGCTTATCCGTGTAAAGAAACTATGCTAGGTAAAGTTCGAGATATCATTATGCCATTATCCGTCCGAAACGCCCGTGAATTCCATAAATCCTCGTACACAAACGAAGCAACCCTGCTTCCCCATTCATCCGTTTAGTGGCCACCACGAAGGCGGAGGACGAGATGGAGCGTGGACTCCTTCTGGATATTGTAATCAGAAAGAGTGCGACCGTCCTCAAGCTGCTTGCCGGCAAAAATGAGACGCTGCTGATCGGGGGGAATTCCCTCCTTGTCCTGAATCTTCGACTTCACATTGTCGATGGTATCGGAAGACTCAACTTCAAGCGTAATGGTTTTGCCGGTAAGGGTCTTGACAAAGATCTGCATACCTCCACGGAGACGGAGGACGAGGTGAAGGGTGGACTCCTTCTGAATGTTGTAATCAGAAAGGGTGCGGCCATCTTCCAGTTGCTTACCAGCAAAGATAAGACGTTGCTGGTCGGGAGGGATGCCCTCCTTATCCTGAATCTTGGACTTAACGTTGTCGATGGTGTCCGATGATTCAACTTCGAGGGTAATCGTCTTGCCAGTAAGAGTCTTCACGAAAATCTGCATACCACCACGAAGACGGAGGACCAGATGGAGCGTGGACTCCTTCTGGATATTGTAGTCGGAGAGGGTGCGGCCATCCTCGAGCTGCTTGCCGGCGAAAATCAATCGTTGTTGGTCAGGAGGAATACCCTCCTTGTCCTGGATCTTCGACTTAACATTGTCGATGGTGTCGGACGACTCAACCTCGAGGGTGATGGTCTTGCCGGTAAGGGTCTTGACGACTGTTGAGACAGATTGTTAGCACTGATGAAACGTGGTTGGGGACACATCCAGGTGCGGGGTAAGTGGTAAGGGAACACGTACAAATCTGCATACCACCACGAAGGCGGAGAACAAGGTGAAGGGTGGATTCCTTCTGAATATTGTAATCAGAAAGGGTTCGGCCGTCCTCAAGCTGCTTTCCAGCGAAAATCAGGCGCTGTTGGTCGGGGGGGATGCCCTCCTTGTCCTGGATCTTCGACTTGACATTGTCGATGGTATCAGAGGACTCGACCTCGAGGGTGATGGTCTTGCCGGTGACTATTTGATAAATGTGTTAGCATACCTGATGGATCTTGAGCGTTGCCATGGCTCGACAAGATGCCATCGCCGTGGTGGCGATGACGGGAGTGTCGGTGTGACGCGGGGTGAACTTACGGGTCTTGACGAAAATCTGCATGATGGGCGAATTCAAGGTAGATCGACTGTAGGATTATGGATGGAGAAAATTGTTTTAAAAGCGTTCGTGGTTCGAAGATGGAAAGGAAATGAGTTCCTAGAGAGAATTTGTGTGAGGAGATGAGAGGAGGAGAAGTTGGGTTTGGGAGAGGCTGATGGAGGGAATGGGGGGAGAGTTTAAATATTAGGCGGTACCTTACGAGATAGTTGCCTTGGGCTGTTGCGGGGTGCTGGAGTAACAAAGGAGGCGCAGCTGATTAATAGGCGGTGGCGGAGGGAAAGAGCAATACAAAGCGCCCTGTCCCAGCCTTCTTGATGATTCACACTTCCGGTCAGGGAATGGTCCAGAAGCATCTCGCCGAACCTGGCTGACGCCATTATCGCCCGCGATTCGTAGACAAAGGTCACCACCGCCCAACAATGGAACAGAGTTTTAGAGTTTTCATTTTTTCTTCTTCGCTATTCTTTCCGTCTCAATATTTTCTTTTTTCCCCTTGTGGCGAATCGACAAAATCTGGAAGCTTTCCCTTTCTTCTTTGCCTCGTTCATTCCCGAGTTAAGGCCATGACGCTGGCTCCTGTCTTCAGTAATCGTTGCCCCAGCCCTCCCGAAACTGCTCCGCTTTTGACTACCTCTCAGGGTGCGGAGATCATAGAGACCAATTCAAACTCGACTGCAATGATGAAATGTACAAAATACAACTCCTGAATGACTTTCCGGGTCATTCGTACCCTCCAAAACCTCGAAGAGTTAAAAAAATAAATGCCTCGCACAAGATTAGCCTCATGTCGCTCCCTCCCGATTTTGCCATTGCCAGTTAAAGAGCGACAGGCACCATCCACGCTCATGCCCCTTCCAGCGCCCCCCGACCTTTCGGCGCTAACCGGCAAGGCTGCGTGTTACTGTCATATGATAAGACAATCGACCAATCATTGCCCCGCTCTACTACGTCACTGACCTGATATTACCCCACTCCTCTTTCCTATCTTGCATTATCGCTTTCGGGTACCTCCTTCCCTAGTTCATCCCGTGGCCAAACGAGATGCTCTCGTTTCTTACTTTAAATGCCGCCGTGAGAGACAAAGGAAGACAAAGGAGAGGGCCGAAGCCCAGGCTTTGGCTGCATATCCAGATACAACCTAAATTATCGGGCCTAAATTGAATGACGAGTTGCAAATTCAGGTCAATCCCTGTAATGATGACAGGGGAGAAGCTGTTGAGAACGGCTCCGCCGAATCATCGTCACGACCGTTTGAGTCACCATGGCGCCATCTGAACCAGCTAGCACTCGCGAGGAGTATCAGAACCTGGCCGGCTGAGCCGTAACAGACGCATACTCTAAATCCTAGGATCCATTGATCCTCGGCAAGCTAAAATTCGCGAGGTAAGAGCTCTAGGCTGAACCGCTGCTCCAGTTCCGAGGGCAAAAGTCTGGTTGCTTGCCCCTGGCTTTGAGCGTGTTGATTAGGCTCCTTGATACTCGGCTAGCGATTGCTCTTAGACAGCTGGTATTCGATCCATGCTTGTTTCAAGGGATTTCGGGTCTAGGTCCATGTGCTTGATATCACCTACCCCGCAGTATCATTGACCGCTTCTACGACTAACAATGAATATTGTCGACATCAGAGAGCCAAGGACATAATCTCGTCAAGGCCGTTCACCAGAAACACCAAGCTGGCATCACAAGCAGTCCGCTCTTGTCCAGCAACGAAAGGACGGGGACCTCAACCACGCCTCTCACAGAATCCAAACAACACTCACAAAGCCCAAACAAGTTTGTCCTTCACGCAAAGCAAACATCCCAGTCTGCCTCAAATGTGCTAAAGAACAAACAAGTCTTTTTTTCTGTATAATAAACTGATAAAGGAAAAAGAAAAATAACAGAAAAAAAGGGGGGAGGAAAAGAAAGAAGAATAACTCGGAACGCAACCCCGCCCATTCAACTATTTTTGAGAGAGAGAGTAGGAGGCCCGTCCATCAATTCCGTCCAATATACGGTCTTGATCCGAAGAGTTAAACTTTCTAACGCCAAGTCCCAATGCTGTTTTTCGTTCTAAACGACATTTCCAATGATAAAATCGGAGAATAATGAAATAAGAAATGATGCTTCTTGCTTTCGTTTCCGCGTTTTCCTTTCGTCCTCTTCATGCCACACATGATATTTCTCTCCTCTTTCCAACACTTGCTTCTCGTTTCCGTCTTTGCTTCGTTAGACAGCATCATCCTTCGTTTAATGCTCTAAGAAAAACTGACTTTCTTTCCGGCCGTAAAACGCGTTTTCCGTCCCAATGACTTTCATACATCGGCAAGACAAAAGAAAAGATAAACAAAACAATGGAAAAAAAATCCGTCAAATCCAAAGGTCGTTAAACATCAGCCGAGGGCGATTTCGATTAAGTCGTAAATGGCGGTGACCAGCCGGTGAATGGTGAATGCGGGGAGGATGTAATTTCGTGGGTGAGTCGGTAAGAGTTGTCGAGAAAAGGCTTGATTTCGAATCGTCGAAGAAGAAACGCCATGGCTAGATGGGGGGAGGAGAAGAGAAAAGAACTGAAAAAAAAAGACAAGGCTAAGATCGACAAAGGAAATTTCAGACAAATGAAAATACAGCAGACGGGATTCATTCCCTGGGTATTTAGGGGATAGCAAGAGAGGCAGAGGGTATCGGGTTTCAAGTCATTAGTGTGTATGCGAGCGTTTATAAGACTTTAGTTTGCGCGAATGACCAGTTTTGAGAGGAACTTGTTTGAGAGCGAGTCGAAGTCACTGCTGTCAAACTTGGTGTCCGGGCGAGTCCTCAGGTAAGCCTCTGCAAAACGGGAACGTGTTAGTTCGGTTCCGACCCGGAAGATGGTTAGATCCCACAACTTACCATGCTTAATGACGTGCTGCCGCACTTCGGTCATGGCCTCACAGACGGCCACGTTGTTGTTGAGAATGTGTCCGTGCTTCTCAGTATCCCAGTCGATGAAGTTGGGGAGCTTCTGGGAAATGGCGTGGAAGAGGCCAATGATAACACCGACAGGTGTCGTTTCCATGTCCTTGCAGAACTTGTTGACCGCAATCGGATCGGGCACGCGGTAGTGGCAGTCGAACTGCATCTCCTCCCAGACGGCAAGAAGAATGGACGCCAGCATGAAGATGGTGGGCCAGTTCTTCAACCTCTCTCCGCTATATACACTGGAGTACAGGGCCGAGAGTTCCTCGAGAATGTCCTTCTGAAGTTCTCGCCACATATCGGCCATGGCACACTTGATCTGGAAGTTGACCATAACGGGAGCGACGACCCTGCCGTAGAACTTGGACTCCTCGTCGTCGATTTGTCCCTCAAGTTGGACCTCGGAGCCTTGGCTCTCAACAAGGGTAATGTGGAGGGTGAGGTTGTAAGCAAGGACAAGCTTGAGGGCCTTTCGAATGACAGGAGACTTCTCCTTCATGTAGTAGCGGTGAGCAGTGGTGAGAATCTCGGTGATAAATGGTGTGCCCTCGAAATGGTCGATAATGAATTCTTCGAAGGGCCCATCGATGTGCTTGTCGAGATACTCGGAGAGGGCCTTGACAGAGATACCCTCAGCGCCAACATCGAGCTGCTCGGTCTGGATGTCGAAGTCGATTGGCTCTTGCTCGGTCTGACAAGACTCGACCCACTCAAGCGAGAAGCAGCTGGCGTCGGCAACATACACCTCGCGGACGGTAATGGGAAGGGCGAACCCATATCCATGGGTGATCCACATCAGCGACTCTTTCGAAGAGAACCCCTTGACGTTGAAGACCGAGACGCCGCGCATGAGGTGTCGCTCGTAATCGGCCTTCCAATCCTTCATGAAGTAGCCGATATCCTTAATATCGATACGAGTGCAAGGCACCTGCCAGAGACGAGCATGAGAAGGCTGGCAGCCAGCACATGGCTCGCCCTTGTCGCAAGTCTTCTTGAGGAATTTGCATCGGAGACAGGCACGGAGTTTCCTGATTTCACTAGCTTGCTTGCGCTGCTCTGGGAGAAGAGGTCCTCGGCGACGCCCAACCTTCTTTTCACCGGTGCCGTCCTTCTTGCCAGTGGAAGATCGACGAATGACCGGTTTCGTGGCCTTGGCGATCGGGCTCTTCCGGGGGCCCGAGTTTCTCCTGCCGGTACTAGACGGGGGCGACGTGGATCCTCCAGAACCGCTGGATGGGCTAGAGCGGCTCGAGACCGGAGGCGACGACTTGATAGCCATGGAGCTAACAGCGATGGTAGGGCTGACGACGTCGTGAGTGTGGTGGGCGATGTGCATGTCATTATGGAAGCAGTTGCGGTGAGAAGTCGTTTCTATGTAGCCATCGGAATCAGGCGAGAACGGGGAGTAAGGGAATGGCGGCACCTCCTCGAAACTACCAATTTCCATCGAGTTGGCACCATCGGACGAGTCGGAGTTGGTACGGAGGTGCAGCGTCTGGCTCGGGTTGAAGATTGCGGGATTTTGAGGTTGACCCAATTGGTCAAAGCTAGATCCCCAGTCTACCAGGGCCCATCCCTCGCCGACCGAACTCGGGAGCGATAGAAAAGTTCCTGTCGGTGAATTGCTGCCAATGCTATCGAGCGGGTGGGGAAGCCCATCGATTGGGAGCGTGGTCTGGAAGTCCTGCCAGCTCTCCATACCCATTCCCGCCCATTGCATCGCCGCATTGTCGACCGGAGGGAGAGTAGCAAATGGCGATTCCAACTGGAGACCAGCGTGGAGGGCGGCCTGGGTCGTAGCAGGAAGGTAATCGACGAGAGGATTGGGTTGGAAGTTGGCGGGAAGAGGTCCGAAGCCGAGGAAAGTGGGGTCCTGGATATACTGGCCGAAGTCATTTGGGGCGAGCTGCTGCTGCTGTTGTTGTAGTGCCCAATCCGTCAAAGGGCTGGTCGCAGGTAGGAACGGTTCTGAATGCTGGGAGTGTGGACTAGGGCTAGACTGGACTGGAGAAGGGGTGTTGTGCAGGTGGTCTCCGGGCTGCTGCTGGTGGTGGTGATCGGCCGTAGAAGGGTTCGAGGGCATCTGTGGTGATGATCCGGTCGAGGCTGCCATGTCGAGGGGCATCCCCCAACTCGTCCTCTGCTGGGGAGTCATTGTCGACGAGTGAGTTAGGCCGCGGGGGTCGTGGGCTGGTGCTGGTGCGTAGGGATACCGGTTCCGCTGGTTGAACGTGAGTTCCAACAGGGCGTCTCCTCCTCCGCCCGCGTTGAAGTCGAAAGTCATATTGCCGAGAACAGAGGAAACAGAAGCAAGGAGGGAAAGAGAGAGGGGGGAATTTGCAGGATTGGTTGCGAAAGATGCCGATATTGTATGAAGCAAAACCCAGACACCGCTCTTTCAGGGAGATCTCGACTCGAGATCGATCAAGAGGCAGATGCTGTCAGGGGATGAGTTTTGGGGGAGGGAGAGGAGAGAGATAGGTGCTGAATTCGACTCTCAGGGAAAGATGAGGGGACAAATGACAAGTGGTGCCCAGTATCACTCCCCACGCTTTTGGCGGGAGACGAGGTCATAAAGAGGCGGTGAAGGACATCGGCGGGCATCCAGCCCCAGCCGGGAAGACGAGCCAATCAAGGTCGCCAAGGAGGGTCTTGCATCTGCAAGTACGTGGAGCGATGCCTCCACTCTTAGAGTGACAAGGGAAGAAGGGAAGGAAATGGGGGGGGGGGGGTGAGTTGGGAGGGTCCAGTGATGACCAGCGACCCAATCGCCAATCGCCAGCCGCCCAAAAATTTGTGACATCTGAGAGGTGGGCACATTATGTTCCTTGCATCCTCGCACTGTTGCAATCGTTACATCCCCGCGTCGCGACACGCTATCTCACTCCGTGCCGAATACAGTATAATTGATTCGGTACGAAGATAAAGTTACTTCGTGCCAAGTACGAAGGTAACTTCGTACACTTCACTTCACAGTCTTCACTCCACCTTTACAACAATGAGAGCGGGGTTCTGCATATGGGTCTAGCGTGCTCGTTTAAGGATTGATCGTGATATTTCTCTTAAACCATCTGGGTCCGGGCGGGTGAATGCGGATGCGGGTCAAGCCTCAATTGATGTTCATCCGGAGCAGCAGCAGGAATCAAGAGTGCTGATGCGCTGTACGACTATTAGATGCGGGAGCGGCTGCAATCCCACACGGGTCCTGGTTTTGATTCAATCCATTTGATCAATTGATTCATTGATCGCTCTTCAATGCCGGACGCGCCACTTTGTGGAGCCTCATACTCAGCAATGAGATCGTCAGATGGAGCACGTTACCGTTAGCGACCAGGCAGGCTATCGACGGGGTTAATAGCCGACAAGTGAAGGGCGGAGGGCTCTGGCCTGTCTGTCAAGCCCCTCAACGCCATTGATGGATGATGATAGAAGACGCAAGTTAATCAATGCAGCAACATTCAAGACACTACACACTCATACTCCATGCTGTGAGACCTTGGGCTGGGTCATGAGGCCTTTGGCATAACAACGTGCTGAGCTAGGAGTCTAGAACGCCATTCTTGACACTGGCATGCGCGGAGGAAGCAATATTGACTTAGTTTTTCCTGCCAAGATTCCTGCGGTGGCTGCACCATCTAACCCATTCAGGTTCTCTCCAGACCGCTAGACCAAAGTGTCATTGGGCCACTCTGCCAGAGAAAAAGGAAGCACCGAGCTGCGTGGAGGATGATGGTGCATGAGTCGCAACGCCTCCGCTCTGAACCCCCCGTTGGTGGCCTGGCCTGGCACGCCAATCCCTTGCATTGACGCCCACAACGGCGAGTCTTCTGCCGAGCCTAGCATCAATGGGGCGGCGAAAGGGAATTGATTTAAGTGTGGATTTTTCCCTCCCCTTCCGCGGTCGTCAACGTGGACGGATTTCCGTGCTTTCGTAAAGTATATGATGCGATCAACAATCTTTCCCCTGGCTAGCTTAGCTTCGCTGCCAGCCACAATGTTGAGAGAATATCAACTAAGTTTTTTTTCCCCAGCCATCTCAGGGGCGCCCCTCAGGGCATTTTACTTCAATTCGTAACTGAGAACATCAAAACGGGTGTCTCCGAACCTGGACAGTGCACCTTTTGTGGGCCTGCTCGCTAAAACAAGTATGATTGAATTTTCCAGGTCGTAATCGTAGTTTACTTCGAACAAAGGTAGATTAGATTACGAAGTATTCCGTAGGGCACGGAAGGCAGAACTGTATCAACCCTGGGAAACTGGTGAGTGGTCTGGCAGTGTGGACTGATGAGGTATTACCGCCAGAGATATGGTCGTGGCGACAAGTACGAAGTACGAAGTCGATCCTTGTTCATCGGCCTCCCGAGCTGCTCCGCGCTCCGTGCCAGCTTTAGCCCCCGTGCTCGCCCACCAGACTACTTGAACAAACCACGGCTGCGTGCATACAAAGTACAAGTTTTTGCAAGGGAACATGAAGTATGCTTCAACGAGAGGGTAATACAAGGGCGGCAATGTGTCCCGTCCCCAAAATGTGAAAAAATGTGTGAACACACCTCGCTGTGATGGAAACTTTGCCCCCAAATCCGCCGGCGGAATTAACCTGGACTTGATAACCAGATCGAATGGTTTTGCCTCGGACGATTTCCAGTTTGGTGCCAATACGTACGAAGTAGGTACGTACTCTCTGCCCGTCGTCAGTTCTCGATCGGAGTGCACGAGATTGGTTACTTAGTTGCATGCGCTGAGTCCGCCAACTCCTGTATAATGCCTAGAGGTTCGCTTCGAGACCATCTGTCGAGGCAAGCTGATTTGCCTTGTTTTCACATTGTGGGCCTCTGGCATTGTTGGCTCAACTTGCTGCAATACATCAGCCAGTATGGATGCACCGTGGCAATCTCATGTTTCGTCTCTCGCCTCTTGCCAAACGAGTGAAGGCAAAAAAAGTGAAGTCGGAAAGTGCAACACACCCATCCGAGAGCAATTCGCGACGGTCGGTATTATTAGGGCGATTCCACATCGGATTTCTCGTGCCAGAATTCCTTACGTCATCCAAGAACGGTGCAGCCCGTAGTGTTTGAAGCATATTCCTAAGAAGGCAGATGATAGTGCGAGCCGAAGACTACCTATGTAAGTATGTACACGGAAGGAGAAGCCTGTGAAAGGCTACTACCAGGTATCGCGAGAACGCTCAATGTTGATTAAATGTGCAACTCTGCCAATTCCGTACTATAGTTTCTGCGACTTCCTCAAGTCATAGGTCACCGGGAACTCTCAACTGACATTGGTCTAAGTTTCTAGTGTAGACGCTCACATAGTTTGTTTTGCCCAAAAGCAGAAGCTACGACCAAAGATGTTGAGTGTGCTGGATTTCTGATAAACTAAGAAAAGTTTCGACATGTGCCACATCTACTGTCGAACACCCGAAGCCATAAATGGGTTAGAAGCTATTCTCGACTCAACTCGGTATATCATTTCGTTTATCTACGAAGCCAAGCCCCCTCAGCTTCAAAAAGATGGAAATCTTTCACACCGTCTGATACACCAGTGGATACACCAGTGGATACAAGTGGGACAAGCCGAAATGCTCCCAGGCGATGAGATTCCAGTTGACCTCGACATAATCCTTGCCCTAACAGGCCAGCAGAATACCGGCGACGAAGCAGATTACGACAACTGCGTTTACCCCCTTCGCAATAACACCTCAGCCGTCCTTCGCTATCTCGGATTCAACGCAGCCCGGGCCCAGGGCTTCTACGATGCATGGGTTGAGGCCCAGGGGAAGAGTGGCCAGTTTCCGCTATCACTCGACGAGTATGCCATTGAGTGTACTTGCGACGGTGCTACCATGATGACGGACCATGACTGGAGAGTTCAGTTAAACGCGATGGAATTTTCCGATCTGTTTATTAGTTGGCAGATGCATCCCGACGTGCGTCGTGTGAGAGCGCTCTCGACGATCGAACGGGTGGTTACGGCCGTGGCTCTCGGGACGCGCATATGCCTTGGACGCCCTAGCGCGTATCTGCGAAATGGCGATAACAGAAGAAGGCGGAAGTGGCAGCGGTCATCCAGAGATGATCACCTGCCTTTCGACAATCGAGCCGCAGTGTCCACATCCATCTAGAGGGTATATCGTAACTGGTGATGGCCGAATCGGGCGGGCGCTCCTGTGTTAGTGCACAAGTAGCGAGGCCTGATACGTCTAATATCCCCGGATATAGGTCTTTCTACAAAAGCATGCGTTCCTTATATCGCTCAAGAATTTGTCCGTCAAAAAGTCAATATCGCAGAGAGCCTGGCCAACACCGTGTCGAGGCCTCCGTGCGATTTCAGCCTCGGGAACGCATTATATCTCACGACAAAGAGATGGGTAGCTGTCTATTATGCGAAGGCCTATCTAAGGGCTGAGCTGAAAGACAATGCAGTGCCTCCTGCCATCCTCCAAATTCTTATTCCAAACGCCTGGCTCGAACAACTGCCTCTGAACAATTTACCGTACGGGGACATATGGAAAGAAGCAGTTTGGGTTTGTCGAAGGAGGTTGGAGGGGCACTAGTCGCGAGCTCCCGGGGGCATTCTTGGGAAGCAATTGCATTATCAAGGGCGCCCATCTGCGAGAAATCAGCGAAGGAATTTAAGCGCCTAGACATGAAGTGGACGGAGCTAAATGAGAATTGGGTGATGAAGATTCCGGATCACGGCAAGACGGTTTCTCAAGATTCCGATGTCGAGCGGGAATATTCTTCCCAACATGCCGTGGGCTCAATAACCCTAAGTTCACTTGCGGAATGCTTACCAGCCTGTCATACTCGGATAATCACACGCAAATACTGGTCTGCTTGGCCAGAAGATGCTGATTATGGTTAAGATATCACGCCAGGAGACTTGTCAAGAGAACAGAGTCTGACGACCTTGTTGGAACATCTAAACGCCCCTCAGGTTCTCCTCGATCCTTACACATCCCAATCATTGCGCCTGTCTCTTGGATATGCAGACGAGGGTGTGTATATGCTTAATAAGTTCCTCTGGTGCAATCCAGACACGCCAGCCTTTCATCACCCCGTGCCTTGGAGCGTATCTGAAAAAGCCGACGATATCTCAGTTGGCCGTCCAGATTGCCCTTCCACACATTCATCTGCAATGTCGTTGGCAGACTCCTGGCCCATGTAACACCACGTGATGCGCACTCATTGCTGCTCTCGCTCGAGGGGGCCATCCGATCAAACCGTTTGAAAGGAAGTCTTGGTAAATCTCCCCGCTGGATCTATCCAAGAATGAGTGCCATGGCATCTTGTGCGATGTGGGCTACGACGCAGACGACAAAATGGTTTCAGTTCAGATTGATTCTCGGGGGGTCAAGAACTGTACGAAGCTGCACGAAAAGTTGCCGCGTTGGGAAAGAGGCGAAGCTCGTGCTGTGACACGGATGCTAACCTTTTGGCACTTACATCTTTCATACAGCATACCTACCGAGGTAGACGGAGACTGCCTTCGGGGAAAAGAAGGCCAAAATAGAATAACATCAAAAGCAGTCCTGTTTCTAGCAGCGGCACGCTTTTTTCCCTTCAGGTCCGCGCATTCACTTTGTTGCGACCTCTTGTCGCCGGGAATGCTGCTTCATGATCCACTCCTCCTATGGCCTGCTAGGGCAGGAGACCCATTTCCTGATGCCTTCCTGGGTGCCAGGAAGCCGCATATATATTCCGCAATGTATCCCAGACTCCGTCACCTCCTATTTGCTCTACAAGCCTTAAGCTCTTCCTTCTCTATTATTTAGTTCACGGCCAGGGCACAACATTAACCATCAAGCCCTCAGGCTCCAGTCTCCCGTGTCCCGCCTCCGCCCCCCACCTTCACCTTTTAAGACCTCAAATACTTGATCAGATCCCATCTGCCCTTCCTCTTATTAGGCCTTCACAATGGTCTCCATTAAGGCTGCTCTTCTCGTTGCTATAACTACCCCTGTCTACGCCTCGCCCCTCTCTCCCGATATCTCCGAAGGTGCCATCGACGGCGGTAACAACGCGACCCTTGTAGGGCGTGATATCGGGCTGCCCTGCTTTCAGGATTCTTGCCCTGATGACAATCAGGCCTTCGACCTGCTCAAAAGCACTCAAGGTGTGGACATCTTTGAAATCCGCGTCAAAGAGTGTGGTCACTGCTATAAGAAGAAAGTCGGCTACGCTAGGAGCGGGTGCTACAAGTTTGACTCGTGTAATGGCAAACAGATGATCTGTGTTGATCCTGTCTATAACCGGGCCCATCGCGTCAAAAGGGACACTGACGAAAAGACCTGCTATCGTATGCAGTATGCTGATTTGGGCTCCTGTGATCTCGGCAAGGCTCCTATTAAACGCGTTCTTTGGCGACCTGAGAAAGAGGTTACCTGCGACTGGTGAGAAAAGCCGCAAACGGTGGCTTTGTGAGGGAGTCGGAAGGTTCGCTTGGTTGATGATGAATACCAGAGGAAGATGGTTCTTGGAGGTGGCGGGTTGGGTTGAAGGATATCTACTGAACGAAAGGACGATGACTTGATGATGCCGGACGGTACGGAGGATGGATTCGGTGGCGTCTATTTTACCTTCAATGCCACTTGGCCTCACCGAGATGGCGAAAATACGGGTATTAGTGCGGGCAGGAAATTTGTGGCATCAAATGGAAGCTCGCTGGAAGAACAATTTCACCAGAGAATAAGAGACGGATGCGGCGGCTCTTTTCTCGAACGAAGGTAGTGGTGCCTTTCTCTTCGTTCTTTTTCAATATATTTTTATCATCATCGCCGCCTTTTCATTAGTTCCTATCCTCGGTGCTTGGCGGCAGTTCTTGGGGGTTTGGAGCTTTCGCCTAGTTCAGTGTTCCCTCAAAACCGGTCGATGCGCCAAGAGATATCGAGATATCACGGGCTTTCACCCGAGTTCAGCGGGCCACGAAAATCACGTCTCACACTGGTGACTTGTTTCTAGATGACTCCTAACGATCGATGGAAGCAAACTGCCGTGAACCCATAGCAGGGTGAGATTAGAAACCTTCACTCCAGTAATATATCGCTTTGCGTTCCCTCCCTTCCGTGCGGTAGGGCTGAACGGCTAAGCAGGTTATTGGCCTGTGTGGGAGGGTAAGATTGTTCCTCTGTCATCCCGGGACTTTTGCATCTCGTTCGTCGAGTCTCACAAACTTCAGTAATGTACTTCGGGCAGGGTGGGTTGCTCAGGTTGAAAATAACGGGAGGAAGGCCGGGTGGAAGGCCGGGTGGCGATAAGGGACGTTGAGGGATTGGTTGTTCCTCTTCAGGATGCAATATGCTAATGAGCTGTTGTTGCACAAGCCAGGCAGTCTCACGAACGCCATCCTATTGTTTGGCTTCGATTGTTAGTGACGGAACGGGCGTGTTCTTTCGATGCAATCCTCAAGAGTTTGGAGTCCATCCGTAGTGGACTCGGATACAGTCCCAGCCATGGCGGATATAGCCTATCTAGATGCCAAATTCGATTGGGAAGTATTACTAGATCCTTACCGACTGCATTAACTGGGATTTATCAATCGACACCCCCCTTCTTCTTTTTTTCTCTTTTCTCTTTTCTCTTTTTTTTTTTTTTTTTTTTTTTTTTTTTTTCTCTCTATTTTCTTTTAAAGAAAACAGATATTAATAGCGCCCAGTGACGACATCTTCGGGTCGCTTCAAGCTCGTGCTCTTATTGCTGGGTATGTAGGTAACACTGAAGTCGCGTTGGAGTTGATGTCTTTGGTTGAGTTCAGCTGAGCCAAGACAAGGGAAGGCAGGAGGCATGCACATTGAGTTCAAAAGGCACTTCGCGTCGAATGAGCTACCGATTACGACCGCAGCACATTTGAGACAACTGGGCTTAGGAGAATAGGCATAATCCGACCACAGTGATTCGACAATGTCGAGTGGCTCCCCACCATTACAGTTGCACCATCCAAGTCCCCCCACCCCGCCGCCCCAATCCAACGGCATCAGCGCACACGAGGCTTAGCATCGAATCATTTAGTTCTATTCAAAGCCCAGGAAATTTTCACAAGCAAAAAGGCCCATTTGACGGTTTGGCCCCCCGTCCGTTAATATCGAACCGGGATGTCTTCCGTCGAGTCGACGTCGGCCGAGAGCGACGAGGCCCTCTGGGAAGATGAGGAGTTCTACCTCCTCCCGTTCGGGCGACTGCCTACAGAACCCATAATCGCCAAGGATAGGAGCCAAGCTTTCCGCTTCACCTGTTACGGCAAGGGAACACGATGCGTCATAACAGAAGATCTACAAATGATGATTGCCGTCGGCACCCATCACGAGTTAAAACAATATGCGAGGGGATGGTTCCGTGCTCACAGGAGTCTCTACAAAGTGGTCTTTGCAAAGACGGAAGAGCCCGGCTGGGCGCAGCTGGTTCTAGCGGTGGAGCCAGAACACGGTGGACTCTACGAAGAAGACGACGGCGATGTCGATCTCGAAGTGCTCGATTTCGATAATGACGAATACCAAACGGACGATGGAGACAACGACGACGACGACGAAGTCGTGAATCCCGATGCCGGTCTAGAAGCCTTTATGGACGGAGAGAGCGACTATACACAAGATGCGAGGATGGTGTTTGATAGCGACGGTGTCGACGAACCTCTATTTTGCGAAAACTGCCTCAGCGATAAGCATGCCATGTCCAAATGCAGTAGACCTCTCGATTTCAGCGGGCCCTATCTCGTAGGGTGCCCCTTCCACGGAGTCGTCGACCACAACGTGGACGAATGCCCGATACTCGACCGAGAGGTTGATCTCCTCCTCGTTCTCGAGGTTTTCACCACCCTCGTCTGCCACAGGCGGGGAAAGGCTCCTTTTTTCTCGCTTAGACTGCCGTGGACGAAAGTGGTGCTAATTGGACGCGCTTGGGGTATCAACTACGACGGCCCGTTTCCGTGGTCTGACGAGTTTGGCGAGTCGAAGAGGGAGGAATACGAAGATGGCGATGATAAGTCGGAGGGGTGGTACGACGAATGCCCAGAGATCACGGACCCTGCGACGGCGACCTGGGAGGCCCTGGAGAGGGCTATTGAGGAGGGAAAGGTGCCTGACCCCGGTGCGATCACCGACTGGCTACCACCTCCGCCCGTCGACTGGAGAGCAGTGTTTTCAAGAGGGATGAGGCCTATCTTGTGAACGGCTGAGTGGAAATTCGGGGTGGTTTTCTGTTGTTGTTCTTTTTTTTTCTGTGGCCCCAACCTCCGCTATCAGGGCGACTAGATGGGCTATACATTTTTCTGCACCCCTTGTGGAGGAAGACTTCCACTACGATATATGGGAGCGAGGGGTTCTTTCTAGGCGTTAATAAGGGCGTACAAAACTGGTAGATACCGAGTCTTTCTCTTTCTTGGCGAAAGATGAATCAATACAAGTCTAAAGGATGTCTAACGAGAAGGGCGATGACGATGATACTGAGGGTAGTGGCGACGGCCGAGCAGGGGATGTTTTCTATCCCTTGCAGGCCACCGAGATGGCTCTGTATGAAGTCGGCATGTTATTCCGCCACCGCACCTCATGAGCGAAATAATAAAGCACCTACATCGTATGAAGAAAACAAAAAATCTAGCTTCACATGCTCAATCTCCCATTCCTTGCTGAATTGGTGACGTCAAAACGCAGCCGAAGGAGGTGCTGGCAGGCCAGCTGCTCTCAGCTGTTCCCGCTCCTTTAAATCGTCATCAAATCGACCTGGAGCGTCAAGCACTGGGCACTGACTACCTTGGTACGAACGAAGTACAGGTTCGGAAGGGCACGAGCTCCTCGACACTCCCCTGCAATCCACACGTTTCTGGAATCTGGTCCAGGCGTGGCAAGAGAAGACGAAGTGGGACGGGATCGCGAGGATTTCAAGAGGAATCAAGCTCCTCCTTATAAAACCTAAAGGGAGCTTCATTCCTCACCTCTGTTCAACCCCACAGCAATTTTTGCCCCGCTCCTCTCTATTCTCTCGCCCCTCGTTGCCCCTCCAAAAAAAACAACATATGAGATCACGACCTCGCGCGGTTAAGACCCGGCCCGGAGTCCAGTTCAAGAGGCGTCGTAGCATGGCAGAAACAACACCCCAAACATTTCCCTTCCGTCCCGCTCCCGCGGGTAGCAGAGGTCCAGGACCCTTCGCCTATGGGATCGCCCCTGTCCCGGACCTCTACACCTCGCAACCCATCATCCGGGACCCACTTGAGACTTCAACATCGGAGATTCAGGATGAGACAGTCGCACAGTGTCTACCCTATCTCCGGGGCGACGTCACAAGTCTCAACTACAATCGGCATGGCGTCCCGAACTTGGTTCGCGGGAAGCATAAGAACTTCTTGAAGAGGAACTTGCGAACGTTGCCGGCGCCATTCGTTGCTGCCGATGCCAGCCGTCCTTGGATGCTGCTCTGGAATTTGACGGGGCTCGCTCTATTAGGGGAGGATGTCTCGTCGTATGAAACTGCTCTGATTGACACGGCTCTCACGATGCAGAATAGGTCGGGAGGCTTCGGTGGTGGACATGGCCAGATGTCGCATCTTGCCACTACATATGCCTGCGTGCTTGCCCTAGCTGTATGCGGCACTCAGGAGGCATACGACGTCATTGATAGGCGAGCGTTGTGGAAGTGGCTATGCTCTTTAAAACAACCAAATGGCGGGTTCCAGATTGCATATGGTGGCGAGGTGGATGTTCGGTACGTGCCTGTTCCAGAGGACCCTTGTTTGTCTCTGTTTGAATTCTCTCGACGGCGACTCCCGTACTTGGACTGCTCTCCTTTCCTCGAACATCTTGATATGCACTAGGTCGCGATTGTGAAGTACACGTATGTTTGCATTACCACTAACTTGTTGATCCTCCCTCCTCCCAACAGGGGTGCATATTGTGCTGCCGTTATCATCAGCCTGCTCAACCTCCCTCTTGACCTGTCTCCCGACTCCCCTGCTTGGACTCCCGAGAGGCCAACTCTATTCACAGGTCTGGCAGATTATGTACGTCGCTGTAAGTAGGAGTCTCGAGTCCATTGACATTGCGTCGTACGTGTAAAATCTGCTTTTCGGTGGCTCACTTCACCCCCCCTTGGCTCTCAGGTCAAACTTTTGAAGGAGGCATATCGGGTCAGCCGGACGCCGAAGCACATGGTGCATATGCCTTCTGCGCACTAGGTTGTCTGTCGATACTCGATGCACCGCATCGCACCATCCCAAAGTATGTTTCCCCTCAACATCCAGTGAGATATTGACAAGAAGCAATACATGTACAGTCGGAGCTAACGCCGATGGCCTCTCCCCCCTCCCCCCTTCCCTGTCGAAAAGGTATCTCGACGTTCCACGACTGATTTCTTGGCTATCGTCTCGTCAATATGCCCCCGAAGGTGGGTTTTCCGGACGTACGAACAAGCTCGTCGATGGATGTTACAGTCACTGGGTCGGTGGTTGCTGGCCACTAATCGAGGCCACCCTGAACGGGCCCAGTGGGTCGGACGACCAGCCCCCGGCCACCGCGTTTCCCGCTGCAAAACAAAGCCTTTTCGACCGAGAAGGCCTAATTCGGTATATATTATGTTGCTGTCAAGAAGATTCCCCTCGCGGCGGCCTTCGAGACAAGCCGGGAAAGTGAGTGGTCCCCCTTCCTCCCCTTTCCTTGATTTTGCCTCCTTGATATTTTCTCTTCTCCTTGCCTCCTCCCTCCATGCATCTTGATGCATCGCCGATATCGTTCACCCCACCTTCAACCCCGCCCCTCAATATAATCGTTTGCTTGATTGCTCCACCTTTGCGTTGTTGGGAAACTGACCGCAGGTGAATGACCCTCCAGACCCTCTGATTCATACCACACCTACTACGTCCTCGCGGGCCTGAGCTCCGCCCAGCACTATTGGCATCTAGAAGAGGACCCCGCCGTATTCAGCCAAGCTACCGGTCTTCCCGCCTCGAACTGGGTCGTATCACCCTACTTTGACGGTGGCGAGCAAATCTTCGACGAGGAAGATCGCGTTGTCCCCCTCCATCCCGTCTACACGATACCTCAGCAAAAGGTCGACGACATTGTCAAGTACTTTGGAAGCAAGCCTGGCTTCTAGACCCGCACTCTCGCGTCGCCGAACGTTCACCTTTCTCTTCCTATATGATCCACGCCCCTTCTACACCCCCCTTTTTACCCACCTCCTCCCAACTTTCATATCTCCTCCTTCTGCACTACGACATAACATACTTGTCAACATACTTGTCAACATACTTGTCCATTCCCCACCCGTTTTTTTTTTCCTCCCTTCTCATTGACCCCTTCGTACCCTCGCTCGTAAAAACTTGGGGTTTGGACCCGGCAAAATATGAAGAAAGCATGGGAAAGGGGGAGGGCTCTGATGATCCTAGCCTGTACAGTACTATATAGTTACCGTCCTAAAGCAACAATGAGGATATTGTACACCTGCCTTGAATCATATAGCCGTATTCGTAGATGACGGCTTCGCCGATGCAACATGGAGGTATATTCGAATAGTAGCCTGATGTGTGCGAGGATACCAGTAGTCTTCGAAGGCCGTTGCAGGATTGTGCAGCGAGCACTACCCTTTCGACCCCTCAAGTTCCTTGATTATGTCGATATGCGACGGGAACGCCAGGCCAAGGGTGGCAAAGGGACGAAACATTCCTGGACTTACAAAGGACTCTGCTGTGGTTCATATGTACGCCTAGGTGGGAGAGGCAGGTGTCAAGGGGACCGAGATTTCTGCGAGTTCCCGGCGGAGGCACATCAAATTTCTCTCCTTCTTTCCTTTTTTTTTCTTCCCCTTCCTTTTTCGTTCTTCCAATATTTTGGCCTACGTGCCCGTTCTCCTCATATGAGAACCCTAAGGGCTATAGCATTTGTTGTGTTTGTAAGTAGATGTGTTGGGTGGCTATCTCGATGGAATATCATGGGAAATGTACAAATTGAGTCTCTTGGAGACCGCTCGCCTCCTCTAGGGCCTGTATAAGACTTGTATTCGGATGAGGCGTAAGGAGGTAGGGGATAACTCCGGTTGAGAGATTGAACATGCATGAATTAGGGGTTCAAGCAACGGAAATTATCACGAGATATGTAGCCAACTCATTGACCTCCTTGCAGTCTCCTTCCTTTCTCATAGTGATACTGGCATAGCTTTTTCGGCTCTATCTAAAGTGAGCTAGATCTGAACTAGGAAGGTTGACTGTGTCCCTGTGTTCCTCGCATAGTTTGAGATGACGAAGGAGATATGTGCAAAAGGATCGATCAGGTGAAGAAGACGAACATATTCGAAAGCTCAACGTCGTGCCATTTCCATTTCCAAATGTTATTCTTCTCAGTGCCAAGTAGAACAAGAGAATCAAAACAAGTTCTCCGCAAAAGACAAGTACGAGGAATGGAGGGGCCACGCTTCAGAGATTGGTCCCATGTTGTTTTTGGGCCGCGCAAGATGCGGCCTCGACTGCGGCCCGTTAATATCTCTGAATACCCGTGGCCAACAACGTGGCCGCCCCCTTTGTTTGCGTACTAGCTCTCCCGTCAACGGAATGTCCAAAACGCAGACCGAGAAGCAGGACGGGAGGTCGAGGTGGCTTTAGTTCAGGCTGCTTGTATGGCCAATATCGACCTCGAATACCAGGGTCATCAAGGTGTAAGTCAGGACACCGCATTGGAGCCCCGGTGAAAGCCACTAGGACTGTCCCGTACAGAGAGACGTTAGGAATACTTTTGAAGTGTACAGTTATTCCTCCCCAATGCCTCAATTGGATAGAAGGCCCTTCTCCTGTTGCTGTAGTACGACCTGACTGATCGTCCTCACAGGATGGCCGGTGTCGTTAATGACCAGGGTTTTATGGTCAAGCTCATGAATCCGCACACCCTCAAAGTTATCTGTAATGAGAAATTTCAAATGATCGGACTGGTGATAATTCGAAAAGTGCGACAGGCCGTGAAATGAGGCCCTCGTGGAGGTCGTGTCAAGGACAGCCGGGTGGGTTCTACAACATAGCTGCAGGAAAGTTTGGGAAGGCCGGATAGGCAGGAATTGCGTTTCCGGCCAAGCAGGAATGAAAGAAAAATTCCAAGGATCTGGAGCTCCCCTCTCTCATTGCTTGAGCCCTGGTGGCATATTGCGAATGTGCAGCTCAAGCTCAGCTTGGTGTTCTATCTCGGCACGCAGCCTTTCCGTTGATGAGGCGATATAATTATCCCCGGTCGAGGTTTGGTCACGAACAGGATACGAATCGGTGCTTTGTCATCCTTCAAAGGTACAATTGCACTTCCCCAGATCCATATAATATACGAAACGAGACCGAACCTTAAACCAGCAAGTTACACAAGAGATGGTAAAAGTGAAGGCGGCCATAGCTCCCAGCGTAGCTTTCCCAGAAAGCATCGTACGTTGGACCGTCCCATTGACATCGGAGCTCGTGGTCTCCGGGTTGATCTCGAGGCTCCCATGTTTCGATTGGATCTAGAGAACTATAATCCCCACGAGCTAAGCTCATTCAGCGAAGCTCTCCTCAAATCGCTTGTGGGTGGTTCACATGGTCTACAAGTTTTCTAGCTCAGAAAAAGCAAAGTTGGGGACGCAGACTGCCAAACGTGGCGCTCCTTTCCTGGGCATTGTATCACATGTAGATCTACGCATGTTCCAAGTCCCGGCTCCAGCTCTTCCACCGTGCCCCGTAGATGATAGGATAGAAAGAGAAAAGCGCTATCCGCGCCACCTGGCCGGGGCGTCCAAAGTGCAAGACCGTCTTCATTTGAATGGATATCTCGTACTTTTCTTCACGTGGATACCGATTTCGATATCCTCGCCAGCCAATGGCCTGGTCTATCCGATGGTTGACTGATATTGACAGTGTTCTTGTTGGAAGCGAGCTATTCTACGGTGTGGAGATGTCTCCTTATGACGACGACAGGGTCAGATAAATGGCTGCTAATTGAAGATCCAACCCCCCTTGACGTGCCATGAGTCGTTTCCCCTGCGTCCAAATATATCAATGCGGGAGGACATGGAACTAGGACTCCGCTCCCACTCGGAACTGATATTCAATGTTGTTGTATCAGGGTTCCTATAAATACAGGAAGCGGGGGAGAGGGGCAGCTGTTAACGAGCATGGGAGGCCTGCCGGTTTGAAAGAGTCTATCCATGATCGTCTGGGGTTGGGGTTGGTGCAGATGCGTGCATGTAGTGTGCATCAATACATCTAATATGCTTATGCCATTGGCATCAAACGTGAGAAGGCATCAATGTCCCCCCACTGCTTCGTAGCTTTGAGGTAAACTGCATTCGCGCTACGAAGTACAGTAGGCCGGACCAGGCTTATTATTGTGAAGAAATGGCGGTGTTCAATTGTTTACTGTAGTATTGCACTTTTGGCCCCAAAATTCCAATTGACATGTGGGAAAGTTCCAAGTCAAATTCTGTGCTGCTTATTCAGACGGTCACTTAAATTGTTCACCGCCTTCACAGCAACAATTTGAATGGAGAAACGACAAAACGACAATTGGATGGACAGAGACAAACCAAACTTGTGTTAGCGGCAGTAGTTTGAGTTCGTTGTCGCAGCTTGGCATCCTGATGCAACCACTCGAGAACACAATTGCGCGGAGAAAACTGCACATCATCAACGGCTCCCACACGCGTGCCCTGGTTGCCTATAGTGTATTTAATACTCCTGTGTATTATTGCTTTGTTTGGCAAAGACGTAAAATGACATCTATGCGTGGCTGTCGATGTGGTTCTGGTCGAGGTTGCTGCTGTGGGAGGGTCGAGTTGTCTTCTCTTTTGTTCCGCGCCGCTTTCCTCTCCCTCGCCTCTGGGTCGTGTTAATTTGAGCAGCAGCACTGCCAACTCATCAATGCATGAAAGTGTCGAGACTTCAACGTTCCGTCTCCCCAAGTTCTCCAATGCTGTCGTCGCTCACTGGTGAAACCGCCCAATCCCTCGCGTCGCTTCCCCTCCTTTTTTTTCTCTTTTTGCCCCTCAATCTTTGCCGGTCCGGCATGGTCCATCGTCCTTGGTCCATCGTCCATTTGCCCCTTCACCGTCCATCCGATCTAGCCTGGAGGGAAGTACGAAGTAGCGCAGTCCTGTGTAAATTTCCTGTTTTCGCCTTCCTTGACAATGGTTCCTCCATCTGTACGTGTCAATTGATCTTTGCAGTGGTGTTTTTCTGGCCTTCTTGTTGTTCTCCAGCTGCGGCCGGGGTGGTTCTATCCAGCTCTTAACCAGCTCTATCCTGGGTCACTGGACTCGCAGAGAAAATAAGTCGGAGCTGGTGAGAAGCCTTGACACAACGGTCTCGCCAACCGATCTCGTCCACTTGGTCATCGTGTGGGCTGGATCTCTCAAATGTTCCGGGGGCACGCTTCCTCTGGACCAATTGACAGTTCATACCTCGTAGACCCGCCGCAGAGTTACTTCTCATGCACGACTTCGTTGCTACCATGCCCGTTTCTCCCTTTTTGTTTTGTTTTTCTCTTTGTCTTCTTCCCTTCACCGACCTTCCGTGGTTTCGTCAACCGCTGCCAGTTTTAATTTTAATTTCCCGCTCCTCCCCTTTCCCCCCCTCATCAACGACCTGCATATTGGCTAGACATGGGAGAAAACTCCGGACCCTGGAGATCGAGCCGTGGGGTCGCTTTTGCGGTCTCCCCAAAATGGTTGATTTCGGGATTCTCCCCTTTAGCCCAATCATCGTCCCGGAAGACTTCCCCCCTCTGCTACCCTCCTTCATCTGCCCGCCGTTGTGCCCGCCGCCGATGTCAGGGTATCGGGGCTGGGGCTGGATGGGGAGAGAAGGCAGCGAACCGAATCACGTCTCGTTCCCTGCACGTCCGCCTTCGGTGTCATGGGCGCTTGTGATTTGTCGCCATGGTTCCGGTGCGCTGCTGCCTCGCGGCTTTCCATTGGATCAACTGCCCATCGCGAATCGCCCAGTCGTTGAGGTCCGGTCCCTCGGAAGCCACAAAACGTGGCCGATTGAAACATTGAAAGCATATACTTCGTACGAGCTCCTGTAATAGGCTGTATTAGCTTGCTTGCTAGCAAAAAAAAGAAGTCATCCGAACCCTTTTTCGAGATTTACGAGGTTGGTACGTTTGCTCATCAAACTTGCCACCTCACTCCGATGAGGTCTCGAAATGGGCCGCAGCTTCGTACCCGCTGCGGGATGACTATTTTGAACTTCCCTTGCTCTTCATCTCCCGATACGCCGCTCTCTCTCCACTTATCCACTTAACTTACACTGCACTTCACATGATGGCATAACATCTGCTCGAGTCAAATCTATCTTAAGCTCCCCTCTTCTTTTTCTGTAGTTGCACCAATGCTGGAGTAGCTCGAAGCGCGGTGAAGAAGTGCCAGCCCACATCCAGGT
Source organism: Scedosporium apiospermum (assembly GCF_000732125.1). Classification (NCBI taxonomy): domain Eukaryota; kingdom Fungi; phylum Ascomycota; class Sordariomycetes; order Microascales; family Microascaceae; genus Scedosporium; species Scedosporium apiospermum. The sequence continues at coordinate 287,577 of NW_015971822.1, read as the reverse complement.
TTAGTATGTATGGCGCTAATACGGAGCACACTTCGTAAGGGTCCAACCTCTTGCTTGCAGTTCAGTCGTTGATCATGAACCGGCCCATGCAAGGGTCTCTTTATTATTAGTGGATATTCGCAATCCATAACTCGCCGAGATATTGAAGATTACGCACTACTTGTTGCATCGCGTTCTCAAGGCCAGGCCACGGGGGTGCTCATTTGCTCGTTTGCTCGTTGCTCGTTTCTCTTTGCGGCGGTCGAGGCATGGGTTCGAACCATTGATACACTTGCAGTGCAGAAAGGGTTGCAGAGTCATGTACAAGAACTGTGTCAGGATGTTTTGAGATGCTCGACTCCCTCAACTCCCCCAGCCCATTGTTGACACGAATCATCGAAAGCTGAGCACAATGTGGTTCTCTCATTTCTTCCCGTGTAGCAAGTTATTCTTTCTGGGGGGAGATATCGGCAACGTCAATCTCGGGTGACTTCCGTCCTGATCCTCCTCCCGCCGTTGCCTTGATTGATTTGCATCTGCAGACAGGTACTTTTAAGGTACCGTTGGCAGCGGGGAGTGGGGATACGATAATTTACCCCATAAAGACCCGTGTGACATTGTCGTGTGGTGGACGTGGTGCGGTGGATGAAGTATTGAGGCGTATTTTATCAACAACACCGACTTAATTTCACGTCTTGCGATCTTCCCGGCGGGAAGGAGGAAGAGTTCGAAGAAGGCCAATTGCAAACCCCGTAACCGCCTCCGTCTCCTCGATTTGAACATCCCTACAGGACAAGTGGGCACTCTCGAGACAGCCGAGTCCTCACAACGCTCTCTTTAATGTTTCTTTTTGTTTTACCTCTCTCCGTCTTTTTGCCTTTTCTTTTTGTTTGCGCCGTGGACGCTAAGATAGCGCATCAGTGTTAGCGCCCTCTCCAACGAGCCTCCCACTGGTCGCTCTTCTCGGCTTGCCCTTGTTTGTTTTGTTTTCCTTGGCCCTATACATAAGAAAGGCCAAAATTGAGGAAAATAAGAGTTACATCTCAATGTAATTGACCTGCAGATAGTGGAGGCTGGCTCGTCTCGATGGTTCCATTTTGCCACATCACTATGCCTGGACTCTGCATATACAGGCGCCACGCTTATTTCGAGAAAGGGTAAGAACGATGTCCATTCGAAGTGACTTGCAGAAAGAACAGACCCGAGATACAGCAGATACACATATGGTACCACTGTGCAGAACTTTGTACTTGGAGAGTACGAATGATCAAATGGTATGTATGTACGTACGGTGGACACCGGGCCAAGTATTCTTTTTTCTTTTTCTTCCTTTTTCCTTTTATACCCGTTCTAAAAATCTCCTTGCAGCCTGTAGCGCCCGTCTAGTGGAAGAGGGGAGGCGAGTTTCGAGGCGGGTTTCGAGGCGATTTCTTGTGGGTGGTGGTCTGCTTGGTCTGCTGGTTCGTGATGCGTCACCGGAGGAAGCGGAGGAAGGCGAGGATGAGAGAGTTGTAGTTTAGACTACACGAGAGGTCCAATGGCTGCTCGGCCACTTGTTTCTCTCAAATCCCCGTCGACCGAGTTGCCTCGCACACCTGCCGGAGTAGCTCGACGTGCAGATGGAAATATAAACCTGACCCAGGCTTTGTGTAGCATCCATGATGCCATGCCAATCTCGTGGGCTACCATCATTGATGTATACTACTCTCCAGACGTACAGCTAGGGCGCAATGCTTGACGGAGAGAGCCCGGAGCCGTTGATTCATTTGACGCCCGCCGGCCCCCAAGAGTTGCAACGCGAGGCGCACATTCTATGTATTTTCGCCTCGCTCATCCGCCAGCTTCCATCCTCCCAGCGGCTCTTTTGACATCCATCTCACCGCGCATGTCACGCACTTCGTACTCTCCCAAACCTGCTTAGAGGAGGTGTTTGTGGTTGTTGAAGCTTTGCAGTGCCCCTCCCGAACTCCGAAAAAGAACAAAAGAAAAAGAAAGAAAAAAGAAAAAAACAAAATTCACCCCTCCGTTCCATGGGGGTGGAGTTTGGCGGCTAGACTGAAAATGGGTCCGCTTTCTATTATCATCAACTGGCAACGACGCGAGCCAGCACATCAGGTATGGGTCACACTCTCTACATATCAAATGTATATATGTATAATGGGTGTATATGCGTCTTGAGGAGCCGCAGTTCGGCTTGCATTTTCTCTCCTCTCTAAAAGAACAAAGCGATGTCCCCCTCCTCCCCTGTCTCGTACTTGTCATGGATTTTGTGTTGTTAGGTCTGGCCCTGGTGCTGTAGTGTATTAGCTAGGGATGGACCTTGGAGCCCAGAGACCCTTCATATATGTACGCTTCCTGTACGTCAAACTCTCCCGCACGACCGCCCAGAATAACCCTTGAAAATTACTCCGGCTTCTGGCGTTTTTTTTTTTTTTTGGAACTTGCACTAGGTGACCTGGCCGACCGATGGGCCTGGCCTCTCCGGCAGCGTCGTTTTTCCCACAAAAGCCTGCATCAATGTCATTTCATTGTACATATGCCTAGTGCCCAGTGGAGTGGGAAAGGTCGGGGGTAGGGGAAATTATTTGATCATAATAATAAACGCCTTTTTCACTACTACGAGCCGAGTACAAGTGATGAACATGGAAAGCCTAGAGTTTCCAAACGCACACCCCGTGCCGTGGCCCCGCACTAACAGCAACACACATCAATCGATCCATCTACGAATGTACGGTTGCGGCTTGCCCCTCTCAATACTGGACTGGAACTGGACTGGACTGACTGGAAAGATGCCAGCCCATGGCATTGAATTGGCCAGCCCAGGCCAGCCAGACCAACTAAGACGTAGTGTACGTGAGTACAAATTATACGTAGCAGACAAGTACTGTCGTTCAACATACCCCTACCAGGAGCCATTCACCACCACCACTCCGCTTCTTGCTCCCCTCCATTTCTAATTCCCCGGTCCTTATTTACTTTCCCATTTTTTTTTCTTTTCCCATTTTCTCTTTTCCGATCCGGCAAGGAGTAGGAGGAACATTGGACCAAGGACGGCGTAGGCGGAGAGTCCAGATTCATATTAGAAAAGCGAGGCCCAAGAAACTGGATCAAAAAGACACTTGAACCCTCACCTCAAATATTCCTTCCCCCGTTCCACATCCTCTCACCAAGCTCCTTCCTTTTTTTTTTTTCAAACTCTTCTCCATCTTAGACCTACCTCACCTTCCCTGTCTCACTGGCAGATAATCTTTCCCTTTTGCCTTCCCTCCCACGCACACCACACCAACACACACACGCACACGCACACGCACGAACACCACAACACACAAGTCACTTCTTGAAAGTGTGGTTCCTTCCGCCGACCTGTCCGTATTTTATATACTCCGTGACAACCACCACCCCTCCCTTCCCTCTGCCCAAAAACAGCTTAAAATATTCCTGCCTCACGTTAGGCGCGACTGCATCTCGATTGAACCAAAGCAGGGAAGGCCTCGACACCTTATCGGCATATATTGATAGGCTTCTGACAGCTATCAACACCTCATCACTTGTTCTCTGCGGCCCGAGCGAACCCCTAGTCCCCTTGAGCTCCTTCTCAGTCGGACAAAGCAAAGAAGCACCGTCCTGGTACTTCTTTATACGTCTTTGATCAACCACTTGGCGATATTGTGCCATTGACACCCAACGTGCACCATGCGGGGCTTTTATATTCAGTATTTGGAAAGTAAGTTGTTCAATTGATGTGATGGGGAGGAGTTGTTGCCAATCTCGAAGTGGGTTCACCGAAATGCGATGTGGATACGACAACAAGGCCGTCTTAGTCGTGAACCTAAACGAAGTTTTTCCTCATTGGGTTGAGGGCTCGGCATCTAGAATCCACCTCCATGTTTCTCGCCAAAGGGATATTGGTGTGTGTGTGTGTGTCTGTCTCTCGAGGGGAGGCTGAGAAATCATCCCTGCCTGTGTGCCTTAGGGCAGGTCGAGTGCTACCTGATGGGTTAGCCTTTCTCCACTTTGCATGCCTCGAATCCTTCGTCAGTCGTTCGTTCAACGGCCAAGAACCCAGATCCTTGGGTTTGAATACCTTGAAGAACGCGGGTTGGGCTAGCCCTATTGGGCTTCCATGCAGCTCGTGAGACAGGTTGGCAAATGTGTTATGCATACGGGGAAGGGGACTATCCGAAGCTCGCATGGCATCCTCCATGTTCGCTGACGGGAAGCACACGTGTGCTTCCGGGGAGGAGGTCGTATACAGAAAGGTCTTCCCCGAACAAGGCTAACGTTGCCGCCCAATCTCTAGGTCTTTGCCGCCGACGCGGATGGGGAGACCCCATGTACGAATGCTACCGTAGCTCCAACGGTTATACCTGCCACGTTCTCGTCAATGGCCGTGAATACCAGACGGACCTCGCATATGAGTCGGACATCCTTGCACAGGAGAACGCTGCCATGCGTGCCTTCATGGTCTGCCGGAACTTTTCCGTTAACGGTGGAATGCTAGCCCGGAACGGTATTGTCCAGGGACTGCCCGCTAATGAGTCCAGCCGCCGTCACCGGAAGGGAAGCCATCATACGTCCTCAAGCCGAACTGGTAGCCATAATTCGAGCCACAGCCGGAGGTCTGGCCATCACTCCAGCAGCAGTTCCACCGCTTCCTTTGAATAAGGGGATCCTTGAACCTATTGGGAACGTAGGACCGAACCAAGACAAGAGTCCTCTAGTGAACAACGGAGTCGTGAGACAGACACGAGTATGACGCGATGTCATTCTTCTTCAGTTTCTTTTTCGTTTTTTTTTTTTTTTTCCTTCTTCTTCTTTCTCTTCTCCGTTTTGATGCCGTCGGCTACGGCGGTGGAATTATGCAAGTCGACACATATTTCCGGAGATGGTTTCGAACTCGGCGATGCAAAAGAGTATAGCGAACGGCGCAGATATAAACGTTCAACGGGCTTCACAGCACCATTCCCCCCAGGGATATACCCAAAAACCTAAAAACCTCGGCAACTTATTGGCATCATCTGGTAGCCAAAGGTCTTTCACGTTTGGCATGCAGTTTTCGTTTGGGAGACTAGGCCGGTGGCGAGGGCCGGTTGCCAAAGATCTCTTCTCCCGGGTTCCAAACGGTGGACGCAAACCGCATTTTCGTTTTCCGGCGTCCTCGTATCTCTTCACACTTTATTTGTTTTCTCTTTTTTCTTTTTCTTTTCACCTCTTTCTTCATCTTGCTTCATGAAACGACGTTAACGACCCTCACGACTTAGAAATGATCTAACGGCCTCATATGGTTTTTACCTATGGATTCACTCATCCATTGCCATGTTTTCCATTCTCGTTTTGTTTCTTATTTGTTTCTGCATTTTCAGGCCTGCTCTGTTCTCTCCAGTTCTTAGTCACCTCCATTGTGGCCGCCGTCAGGAATGCGATTCCGGATTTGTTTCGTCTAAACCGGGCATATCTGCGTCTCTTTGATCTGGACTTTACCTCGGTAGCTGGGCGAGATCGAAGAGCCGTTCTCCAACATTGGCCGGGAGTTGGACAGAACCAGCCATGTCTCAGATACATCCGTTTCCAGATTCTCGGATAGCTTGAGCCCGGAATCCGCATTATTTTCAGTGTTTTCTCGGCCCGCGTGGATGACCTAGACATCTGGTGGAGAGCAGAATGAGGCTTCTTCACAAAAGGGGGATTAAAAAAAAAAGCCACGACCGCGTACGAATTCCAACAAAAGGAAAAAAAGAAGGGGAAAAGTTAGGGGAGGACGCCATCCATTAGAGAGCCGGGCCAGCCATCAATGATAATCTTTACGACGTGGGAAATCTATTGGCTTCATTTGTTGCATTTCCAGCGGGCGAGCGAGGTCCTGGGAGTGAACATCCAGCCCCAGCTTCATCTTTGTCTCATTTTCGTCATGGGTGGGTGATTCGAAAAAAAAAGAAACCAAAATTGGGCACGACTTGGGGCGGCGTGGATTCATTCTGATCGAAATTTGATCTTCCTTTTTTTTTTTTCTTTTCCTTCTTAAGAGGTTTTTCCTAGTCTCCTTGATGTCTTTTTGCATTTAGTTAGCCTAACGACAGTCATGATCATGATTATGAGTTTTTTCGGAAATGATAGTTGAAAACAGAAAAAAACAACAGCGAATAAAACCAGATGGCAATGGATTCTCCTCGGCTCAGTTCCTGTCTCCTAGTTTGTCGCACGCATGTTCTGTTCACAGTTGGGATGCTTTGTGATGGTCGATATCTGGCTGTCAGTGAGACACCGGGTGCTTGGTGAAGAGAGACGTTGAGTAAAGTTACACAAGGTCACGCCCATGGCGGTTGCCTCAGGCCAGTGCATCTTTATCTTTCGTCACGCGTAAGCTCATGTGAGATTCTTCTTCTTCTTTCATCTTTTTTGGTCGTTCTTCTCACGTCCGTGTAAGTGGCTGGAATGTGGTAAACCGGAGGCTGTGCTCACGGAAACATGTCGGGCAGGTTCTCGCGAAAACGGCTTCTGGAAGCACACGGCAATATTATAGTATTGATTGTTTGAGAGAATTCCAAATACAATTGTATTAACACAGACATACTACGAAGCATATATTGGATTGTAGCACATGAGCTCAATCACTTTGACCTCGACTTTACCAGGTTGACAGGGCAGTGATGAATGACTCTCTTCCTGGCAGGCGGCGATGCCGGCCAAAATTCGAGGCGAGATGGAACAACCTTGCTTCTTTCGGGCCGTCGAATAATACTTAGGCATTTGTTCACTTCCTGGATCTCAGACAAGTGGTCATGCCTCATATTTGTTTTTTTCCCCTTCCCGGCCCGGTCAAACTCGGTATCTATTACTACTTCTGGTCTCAGGAGTCGAATATTGCCAGTTTTTCTCGATGCCCCCATCCATTGCGGTAATTTTCTCGAAGGAACCTTTTAATGATGGTTGTGGTCTGGTGACCAGCCTATAACCCCTGCCCCGGTGACGGAAAGCCAACCGGGGAAGCTCCAAGATAGCAGCCCTTTTTGGGGGGGGGAGGGGAGGGGAGGAGAGATTACTTGAATCAAGGACCCCTTTGGTGGGCCGTCCATTTTCGAAACTGCCCCCCACTGAGGCGTTGCCACGAGATGGGATCTATTTCTCCCTTGGGGTCCACCTTGCTAATAATAACCCGAGAAAAGTCGGAGCGAAACTTTGAACCAAGTCCCGGCGTTGACCCCTTTTTTGTGTCTCCCGAGTCTTGACAAAAGGCAAAAATGGGATGTACTATTACCAAGTACTTCGTAGTGTTACGGTTTATTGTTAGACACGCCCGGCGAAGCAGTTTACTCTGACATGGCTAGCACGACTCGACTGGGATGCAAATAGACTAGGCTAGATACCGAAGGTAAGACGATGATGAGCTACCGGATGGGGGGTTCCAATCTTAAGATCGTCCAAAAGCATTGGACCGGGAGATTTTCCAGTCCGGGTCGTTAGTCCACATGACGTCCATTTCCTCGTCTTCACATCAAGGGGTTCCTTCATCCGGAATGGAGACTGGCTGGATTTGTGAATGTCGTCTTTTGGACGAGGGGCCCAAAAAAACAAGACTCCTCCCCGTCCCTTACTTCATGTTCCGAGTGGCTTTGTTACGCGGCCAAAAGGTGGGATGATCAGCTGGTCTCAGAAAGCGTGATTGGACTTGGAACAGGACTGGCTGCTGGGCTCGTATCACTTAGAAAAAAAACGGAGAGTGGCGGATGGCGAAGGTAATATTGACTTGTACTTTTGTACCGGGGCATATCGATATCGATAATACGGGGTTCGCATATTAACGGAATAAATTGGGTGATTTCGTCATTGTGTGGGTGAGGCAGCTGGCAATTCAGTTTTTTGGGCAGCCATGCCACTTCGATCTCCGGGAATAGTCCGTCCGTGGGCAGATTGGCCAGATACTTAGAAAGGGAGATGAATACGGGGGTTGGTGGCTCGTAATGGGGATTGATGGGATTGACGATGGCAAAAGAACATTGAACCAGGCCAGAGATTTGAGAGAGCAAGGACGGAGGTTTTAAGATGCCACATAAGCCAATTCGATTGCCACGATGATCAGCTGTCCGGAAAGCAAGGGTTCGATAATAATAGTTCAGTGCAGAGTACCGAGTTAGGGAGCTAATATTGCCTGTTCTTGACACTCCAACTCGACGAGAGAATCGCCGCCAATTTTTTTTTTTTTAGTTTGGCTGGCTTTGGCACTTCCCCTTTCTGCTCCTCTTCAAATTTCCACTGGGAAATTTGGGCCGATGCTCTGATTCGGGGGTTAACCGCACTACTGGACACGAGCCGCTGTGATTGGCGACGAGGTCCTGTCCCACTCACAACCACGCGGCTTCTTTCGCAACTCAGCCCCCATTCTTTTTTTCTTTCCCAGATGCGGCCCCCCCTATTTGGTCACTTGGTGTGCTGGTGTGTCGGAAGAGAATGGAGATTGTCGCGGGACTGGCGGTGTCAAGTACCTGGTTGGAGCCATGTGTACAGCTGAAGCTGTATCCCCAAGCTGGAGGATGCATCCATTGGTCCTGCCCTGGCAGGTACCCCTTTAGCTTCTGGCGGTACCTGCAATCTACGCCTTCGAATTGGTGCGATGTGAGGTAAGGAACATTTGATACCTGACTGACACTATTAGGTTTGAATGACATTACCACTATTATTAACTGAAACCAAGGCGGCGGGCACGACCCAGATCAATATCGATCAATGTTCAATGATACTTTTGACAGTCACTACCTTGGTCCTCAAGCCCGCCGACCCCTGACCATAGCTCGTGTTTGGCCCTCGCTTGGTACAATGTAATATCGTAACACCTGGACATCGACCTGGACCTCTCCAAGTACGAAGTCAGTCGTTGTGGCAGTTGCGTTGCACGTTGCACTGGGGAACAGTGGGCAGGCCCCGGTAGCCCCTCCCCTAAAATGGCATGGAAAAAGGAAAGGTCCAGGATTCGAGCAGACGGAGCATTGTTGCGAAGAAAATCATAAAAATCTAAAAAGGGTGCTCGACAACCATCGCAGTCCCTCCTTCCCTTCTTCTTTTCCTCTCTGACTTTCTTTGCATGCTTTCCCCCCAACAATTCGCTTCGGGTGCGCATAGTACTTTCCTCGACTTGCATTGAACCTTCGCTTCTGTATGCAAGCTTCTGAATCAAGCCTTTCCAATACCGTATTAATCTAGCCAACAATTTTCTCCCTCGACCGCAACTACCCAATCCATCCTCCACCCTCCTCCATTGCTCCTGCTCTGCTCCTCAGGCCCCTGCTCCCCGCGCCCCACCTCGTCACCTGCCATTGCCTCTCCCACTATCCAAACCTCCTTTCTCTGCTCTACCATTACACAACCACCTCGCCATCTTCTCCTCCTTCATCTTCTACATTCACACTCTCGCTAAAGAAACACTTCAATCACAACTGCAAAAATGAAAGGTACAGTGGTGCTGCCATTATCTTTGGAGCTTGAATTTTAGCAGCTTACACCAGATTCTAGCTCTCATTCTCGTCGGTGGCTTTGGCACCCGCCTTCGCCCTCTCGTACGTAACGACCCGGCTCCGATGTCGCCCGACAGCTTCAATTGAGAGCTATTCCCGCTCGTTTGCTACGGAGAAACAATCGACGATCGAAATATGCTGACTCGCTTCCGCTGCGTTTCTAGACCCTCACTCTCCCCAAGCCCCTGGTCGAATTCTGCAATCGGCCCATGATTCTCCACCAGATCGAGGCCCTTGCCGCTGCTGGTGTCACAGATATTGTTCTCGCCGTCAACTATAGGCCCGAGATAATGGAGGAGCGCCTTGCTGAGGTGAGTTTTCGTGGGTGGAATTAACGGATTGCCCCTGATTCCTTGCGGTGGTGACAGTCGATTGGTCGCTAACCTGCTTTTGCGTGTTTTCTACTACAGTACGGCAAGGAATTCGGTGTCAACATTACCTTCTCGATCGAGAATGAGCCCCTCGACACCGCCGGTCCCCTAAAGTTGGCCGAGAAGACTCTCGCTAAGGACGACGAGCCCTTCTTCGTGCTCAACTCTGATGTCATCTGCGATTTCCCCTTCCAGGAGCTCGCCGAGTTCCACAAGAGCCACGGTAAGGAAGGTACCATCGTGGTCACCAAGGTTGAGGAGCCTTCCAAGTATGGTGTCGTTGTCCACAAGCCCGGTCATGCTTCTCTGATCGACCGCTTCGTCGAGAAGCCCGTTGAGTTCGTCGGTAACCGAATCAACGCCGGCATGTACATTCTCAACACCTCCGTCCTCGACAGGATCGAGCTCCGCCCTACCTCCATCGAGAAGGAGGTTTTCCCCGCCATGGTCAAGGATGGCGAGCTTCACTCTTTCGACCTCGAGGGCTTCTGGATGGATGTTGGTCAGCCCAAGGACTTCCTTACCGGCACCTGCCTGTACCTTTCCTCCCTCACCAAGAAGAACTCGAAGCTCCTCACCCCCCCTTCGGAGTCTTACGTTCACGGCGGAAACGTCTTGATCGACCCCACCGCCAAGATCGGCAAGGGCTGCCGCATTGGTCCTAATGTGACCATCGGCCCCGGTGTCGTCGTCGGTGATGGCGTCAGGCTCCAGCGATGTGTTCTCCTCCGTGGCTCTAAGGTCAAGGATCACGCCTGGGTCAAGAGCACCATTGTTGGCTGGAACAGCACCGTCGGCAAGTGGGCTCGTCTCGAGAACGTCACCGTCCTCGGCGACGATGTCACCATTGGTGATGAGATATACGTCAACGGAGGCAGCGTCCTGCCTCACAAGTCGATTAAGGCCAACGTCGACGTCCCCGCCATTATCATGTAATTAGCTCCGAGCTAGTTCGGATAACGACAGGGTAGATCGTGACGACGCGGATGGAAACCGAGCACGAGCACCTCTTCTTCTAACTTAATGCCCCTACGCCCCGCCCATACACAATTCTCACGCTTTAACGATTCCGCGTGCATCAGTTTTCCGTTTCGATTCAGTTTCTGTACCCGGTTTTAATTCCATTATAGTATTATTACCCTTTCTACTTTTCTCTGTTTTCCTTCGTTCATTTCTGCTCGTCACGGCTCCCTTAATAACGGCCATTTCACACAACACAACTCCCCTCACGATAGTACCTTGATTGGCGGAATTATTACCCCCTGCCCCTCGGTGGCGGGTGTCATAATGAGTCTCTTCTCTTTTTCTAGACCTTTCTGAGCGCATTTATGAGAATCGAATCGAACTCAGCTCTTTTTGCATGTTTGGCATGTTTGAAAGGGAGTCGGCAGGAAAGGGGGGCAAGGCGTGAGGGAAAAAAATATAGGGGGAAGGAAGGCAAGGGGGCATTTGCATGAAATTGAGGGACATGAAGGACAGGTTATTTTTTTCCTATCAAAAAAAGAAATGAAAGGGTTGCGTTTAAAAATGGAGGGGAAGAAGAAGATCTTGGAAGAGAAGGATTTGAGATATCCTGCCTAACGTTTTGAAGCGGTTCTTGATCTTTCAATGCGTGTTTCTGTTTTCTCGCATAGGTATGCTATAGAGGAAATGAATTCAAGGATCTTGATCCATTGGTTTGTTGCTCGGCATGATAGAGGCGTGACTGGGTTTTGTAGGAGCATCTGTGTAAGAGGTGGACAACAGCCTCGCCTCATCATGGGATGAGGCCGGCTGCGATCATTGGAGGAAGACGGACGCGGTTCTGACGAACGCTCCGTTCACCTCCATGGACTTGTAAATTTGAGAATTTCTGATTTTGTACAGATAAACTATTAGCGAGCAACTACGAAGTACAGAAAAGGGATTCCCAAAGGGGCTATATCTACATCACAGGACGTTCATGTCCCACGAGGGTATTAGTATCCAACAAACTCCACGCTCTTCACCACATCGTACAAGAACAATAAAAACCTCCCCCCCCCCCTTTTTTCCCTCGCCCATCTTCGAACATATATTACAACTCATCCTCAACCTTCACCCAACCCCTACTCATATCCACAGCCTGCTGCCACTTAGCATACAACCTCTCCCTCCTCCTCTCCTCCAGTTTCGGCATAAAAACCCTCCTCCCCACCTGATTAACATGATCCAAATCCCTCAGTTCCCCCCACACGCCCGTCGCTAAGCCGGCGGCGATGGCGGCTCCGAGGGCGGTGGTCTCGCGCATAGCGGGGCGGACGACGGGGATGCCGCTGACGTCGGCCTGGGTCTGCATGCAGAGGTCGGAGTTAGATAGGCCGCCGTCGACGGCGAGGGATTCGAGGGCGTGGTGGGAGTCGAGGGCCATTGCGTCAAGGATGGCTTTGGTTTGGTAGCAGGTTGCTTCGAGGGTTGCGCGGGCTATGTGGCCTTTTTGGGTGTGTTGGGTTATGCCGACTATTTTCGAAAGGGTTAGTTAGATTTGGAGGTGAGATGAGGCAGGCATGAGGGAATGGTTGGGTGTGGATTTTGGTACGGCGAGGAGATGGGGGGGGGATAAGCGACTTACATAACGTTCCCTTTGCGTCGTCAATCCAGTACGGCGCAAAGAGCCCACTAAAGGCCGTAACGAAGAACACGCCGCCATTATCAGGAACAGTCTCAGCGAGCTCGGCGACCTTGGCAGCGCTATCAGCGAAGCCCAAGTTTTGCGAAAGGAACTTGACGCCGGCCCCGGCAACGGCGATGCTACCCTCGAGAGCGTACACTGGCTTTCTGCCCTTGCCAAAATCGTAAGCGACGGTGGCCAGCAGGCCCGATTTCGAGATGACGGGTTCGGTGCCGACGTTGTATAAAAGGAAGCATCCGGTTCCGTAGGTATTCTTCGCCTGTCCCGGCTGGAAACCGCACTGCCCCACGAGCGCGGATGATTGGTCGCCCAGACAGCCCGTGATGGGGAGGCCCTTCAGCGGTCCCGCCGCGAACTTGCCGAAGACCTCTGCGTCGGAGGACGGTACGATTTTCGGGAGGGCAATCTTCGACTTGTCGATTCCGAAGAATGACAGGAGCTTGTCATCGTATTGGAGGGTTCGGAGGTTCATGAACATGGTTCGGCTGGCGTTCGTTGCGTCGGTGACGTGGATTCCCCCATTTTCCTGCTTCGCACCGCCATTGAGCCTGTAGATTAGCCAGGAATCCACGGTGCCGAACGCTAGGCGACCCTCCTCGTAAGCCTTCTTGACAGCTTCGACGTTTTCAATGAGCCACAGTAGCTTGACGCTCGATGGATAGGTCGAGAGGGGAAGACCGCACAGGTTTAGGAGATCGTCAGCGCCCTCCTTGTTGCGAAGCTCTCGGACCAGGTGTTTCGTGCGGGTGTCGGGCCATACGACGGCGTTGTAAAGAGGTTCGCCCGTTTGTGTATCCCAGACAATGGTCGTCTCGCGCTGGTTCGTAATGCCTACAGACCGTATTCGTGATATATCGTTGCCTGCTTTGGTAAAATTGGCGACTGCGCCCTCAATGCACTTTTCTACGGATCTAAGTAGCTCAAGAGGATCATGCTCATGCCAACTGCATGATAACAGGCGTGTGTTAGAAAATGCAATTGGAATGAGACAAAAAAAAAAAAAAAAAAAAAAAGGAGCTTGTAATAGGATCATGCGACATACCCCGATTCCGGATACAGATTTTCAAACTCAATCTGATGGCTCGCAACTGGATCCCCATCACCATTGAATATCAAGAAACGACTCGACGTGGTACCCTGGTCTATACTCCCGACAAACCAACGGTTCTTCTGGCCCTCTTCCGTCGCCGTGATCCCATCCGGCAGACGCTCCTTGGCCGGAGGTGACTCGGCCCCGGGCTCCTCGACACGCTGCCTCTTAGGGTCTCGTTCGCTAGCCATGGTAGACACGTAGCGGCTTTCCCGCGTAGCTATCCACGGCTCGGTAGAGAATGATGGTGTGTGGAGGGCTCGGGGAAGAAGGAATGCGGGCGCAGCAGCTACAGCGACGGAACCACAGCGGCGAGCTGGTTGCTATCCGGGGTGCCGCGCGGTGGTGGTGGTTGGAGGAGGAGTCGAGGTGAAGAGGACGTCTTGCGAGCTTGTCAATTGGGATGGGGAGGAGAGGAGCGGTCGAGTGAGGAGGCGACGCCGGAGGAGGGACGGCGGGACGGGAAGCTTCATTGTTTCGAGAAGGGGAGGGGGAGGGAGAGGAGGGAGGGGAAATGCGTGGGCGGCTTGGGTACTTTGCTCAATTGCTGCGCGGCTTATTGTCCAGGAAGTAACAGTAATGGGCTTGGGTTGACATCACATGCCGTGTCTGTGTTTTGGGGGGCGTGGCAGGAACGTTTGGTCGCGCAAGGGGGAAAAAAGGGAAGGCAAAAATTGTGAGTATGAGATAGCTGCGCAGGTTCCTTGGTTCTGATTGGTTCGATTAATGCGGGGTCTTGGCTCGGGGGAGTCTTAACCCCAGACGAGACTTGGCATCTGTGGACACTCGGCCGCGTCCGACACTTTCTCCGGATTTCACATGTTTCCTGAGATCTTACTCTTCCTCAGCGCTGACTGCCTAATTGTACCAGACCCGGAAGGCATGAAGGAGAGGGTTTTAATAATAGACAAGACTGTAAATTGCTATCCATTAAGCGATTTCCTTGCCCTCGACCTGGCGAGGTCGCGGCGTTGAGGATTAAGACGTCTGGCCCCAATGAGCAAGAATGGCTTGGCACTAGCGCCGGACTGCCCCCTACGAAGCTTGGTAGGACTCAAAATTGTGGAACAAAACGCTGCCTTCCAGACCCGCCAGGAACAATGGCAAGAATGGCATGTGATAATCGTATTTTACCGCACTATTAGTAAGTACGAGCCGAGGAATTAGGACAATTGAAGTAACGCCGAGTTTGTCAAGATTATGTAGCCTACAGAGCTTCAAATTGAGCAAAAGAATCCACTCCACAGGAGAAGTTACATGTTGGCGAGCCAGGTGCGACTTCGCTGTATCATTACCCCGTGGAACTTAACAAGGATGTTTGCCAAGGGCCGGACCCCGGACCGGCGTTCGGTCCGCAAGGATGGATGAGGCTTTGTGAAGGAGGAAACGGGGAGGAGCAGCGGGGGCAGGGAGTAGGGAGCGGGATTGATCTGATCGGAGGAATTATCGGTAGTGTCGGTCGGATCGGACATCTCCCATCTCGCATCCATTCGTCTGCATTGCTTTCCTTCGTAATCTAATTGGGAAGAGCGAGCCAAGACAACCCTGACAGGTGGAATCGACCTCAAGAACCAGGCATTGCTATCCAAAACACTGCGGGGTCATCCAACCACAGTCCTTGGGAACATCAATTCAAATCAATAGTGCAGCTACACTTGTGGGTAATCGGACCACGAGAAAGGCGTCCATCAAATCCGTGCTATACGCTCGCCCTCGATCCTCCCTGCACCTATATTCGAGGAATTATTCCCATCTCCAAGAATATCCACCGTTTGCTTCCCCCGTTTTGTCGCCCTCCATCCCGACCTCACCGCCCGCCTGGACGGGGGTATCTGCTGCAATCAAGGTCATCTGCCCGGATGACTGATGCGTTGGCAAATTCCCGGCCCATAACGCAGCATCCACGAGTGCGCCTTGGGCTATGAGACTGATTGTCAGTTGTCCCGTCATCGCTCGATAAAAGACCACAATAGTTCCAGGTGCTAAATCACCGTCGGTGCCTTGATATCACCCTCCCCATATGCGACCTTGCCATGATTTTTCCAGTTCCGTCCTGTTGGTGCTGATCGTGACAGCCAAACCTTAGTTTTTTAACACGCCTCCACCTTGACCGACGATGCATCACCACAACCCAAAATAGGCCGCCCATCGAAGGACATCACACGATGATACAGCCTAACCTGACCATCCTACTGTACTACCACCATAGAACCCCCCTAGCTCGCCGTGCTTAATCTGCACACACCCGTCCAACGAAGCTTAGGGTACCGGTCAGCGGGCTCTGGGCAGATCGTTGTCCATGGGTATAGGACCACGCCCACCCAAATATCTAGAGGTGGGGGCACAGCAAGATAAAAATGACCCCGGCCTTGGAGGGAGTATGACAGCATGCGCGTTGCATCTCTACGTGGCCAGGCGAAACCGTGAAATCATTGATCATCACTTCGTGGTACGGGATACAGGGCGGGTATCATCTGTGACCTTCCGTTTGGCCAGGCCATGGCATCCTCTTCAAAAGCACGACGTGCACTGTTCTTAGCATTTCAATGGTATGGATGCGTTAACTTATTCTAGATCACCATCGAAATGCCAGAGATTTTAGAACGAGCGCGATAAGGGGGGGCACCTTCAGTATGTTTCGGCGGTCCTAAGGCACATTGACGTCAAGGTGTATGTGCTTAAGATGGTGATGGCTGGATTGCTCTAAGCCACACTCAGCTCTGCCGCTGAGTGTTATGATATATCACCGAATACTCCATATCTTCCTCGAATCTCTTCTACTGAGGCTGAATACCTAGGCTCTACCGTCTGAATCGAAACGAAATTTTCCTAGTATCCCTCACATTTCCGCCTCAGTGGCTAAGGCCCGCCTCTTCCGGATCGATATCGATAGAACTTACCGGATCTATTAAACTCCCGGGGGCTATAAAATAGCTTTCGGCCTTTAATTCGGAGCATGCGGCTTGTCTCGCGGCCATGTGATCAAGATGTTCTATTGAAATTCCGTGTCACTTCTCACGGCGATCAGGAACACCCGTGTCGGGAGGAAGGGAAAGAGGGCTTACGTATTTCCAGCGCCCGAAGAGAACGGGCAAATGCACCTTTTCGGAGAAGTGGAGGGAAACCAGAAGGGGTATTGAGCGCCGGGATAGAAACGTATATGCACTCCCCCTTATGGCCCGGATAAATATGGCGCTCCCACGAGGCGAAAACAAGCTTCGTTTAAGCGCGAGGATGGGGGGTCTTGGTATCCTTTCGGAATCACGTCCCGCCCATCCACCTTGCCCGAGTCGCATTGCTCACTTGACCTGTGCTTACTCAACATCAATAGAAGGAGTTACGATACTCGCACCAACTGTTGATCAACGTTCCATATAATGAAGAACCGAGACCATTGTGATAGAGAAGAATACTCTCGTCGAAGTAGACTGGGTCAGGCGTTCTCGTTGAGGATTCGAAACTCGAGATTTTGAATGTTCAAGGCATTTTGATAGAATCAGTCAGATTCGGTGGGCAGAAAGCTCTCTATTAAGGCAGTCTTGCTCCATTCGCGTCGCCCAAACTCTGCTATGACACCTACAAAGCAGATATGAGTTCCCTGAGTATTCGGGGAGGGTGTGTCCAGGATAAGTTAAAGGTTGACTACAAAATAAGAGGGAAGAATGGATTTGCGGTAAAATGAGATGGGATAAAAGAGTGTTAGAGCCACACCACTTCCAATCCACGGGTTCGGACCGTTCTGCGGGTGCTTTGCTTCTTATTATCCCGGATTGTGAATGCACCTCTTCACATCTTGCTTGACTCGGTAGCGTTTGACTCTCGGCGGATGGGTTAAGTTACAGGATGCGTCATTGGTAATTACCGAGAAGTATAACGCATGTGTTCTCCACGGAATCGGTGATAGAAGATTCACTTCCTCAATCGCATGCTTGAATCTAACAGCCGTATACAATGTGCACCAAAATGGAGTAGGTTCCTTCTAGAGATTATTGGGTCTGGTATTATGCGGAAAAGTAGAGTCTTTATGGCTGTGATCGGGATGTAGATAAGACTCAATATTGGTGATCTTCATATGTTGCTCTCGACGCGATGTTCTGAGAAGGCATCTTTCCTTGACTGAGTATATACTACGTATCAGGTTGTTGACTTACGCCGTGTCTGATTGCCAGCCTTCCCCCCCCCCCCCCCAATTGTTGGAAATCGATCATAAACCACGGCTCTCTAAAACGCAGCCGTGGCCCAGTTTAGACAGAGTGTTGGAATTTCCTGTAAGGGCCAAGTCACGTCACGAATACGACCCAGACCCTTCTACGGGGGACGTCATGAGGCTCATTCCAAAAGACGAGAATAACACGACGGATGTCTCAAAGGAGTTTCCTACTTCTCTTCACAGAACTCAATAACATGAAGCCCAATCCACTCGTCTCCAAAACCAACTCCGCAATTGGAGTCAGCAATGCGCCCTCAAGAATCTTCCTGCTGTACGTTGCTCAGCCCACAGCAATTTCACGACATATTAATGTTATCAGTCACATGCCAAAAATGCAAAATGCCACCGTCCCGCTTCTGAGATGTTATCGGACACCCCGTATGTTAGGCAACCGGAGGAAAGGGGGGTGTGGCTGTTTCGTACCAGGTTTCTGGCTACGATGCGATAAGGTTAAATCAATTTATATTGGATGTCTTCTTTACACATACTACTGTTCTCGCAGGGGGTGTATGTATATGGGTAAGTGGTCTTTGCCGTGTAAGTGAGTGAGTGCCTGAAACGCATAGACCGTCCACACCTATACAAGAAGGTCGTAACGGCAATAGGCCGTATAGGGAAAGGGAGGCGTGTGCGAATGTTTGAAGAATTTACCACTATGGCTAAAAGGACGTGGCTTGTACCCGGCTGCACGTAGGTGTTGGCAATGAGACGGTGAAGGCCACGATGGGAGAGAGCGAGGCTCGGTGGAATATATTAGCATGGTGTATCCGATATTGACCGGTGAAGAGTCATAAGACGATGACGGAGATGTCGGGTATGAAATATCCGTTGTCGCCTTTGTACCTTTCGTGCTTAAGCAATGAGACATTTTATCCTCCGACTGATAACGAGAGTTCGGATCCGATTGAGTTGGACTGTATCCCGGCGAAGTGGGGCATTGCGGGGGATCCATGTGCCAAACCCGGACCGGAGCCGGAGCTGACGGGACGTGATAGGTGGCGTTTTCTTTCTTGGTGGAGGGAGATTCGTCCTTGAAAGCTACAGAGTTTTTCAATTGACTTCAATCGCGTCTTAAAATAGGCTGAATAAACCGTACATTTGATTTTATAGTAAAGGCTCTCGAACCCAACACCTCGTTTTCTACGAGCCTCAGGCACAGATACAAATTTCTCGGTCTTAGCTTAAGAATAGTGAGCAAGTTACGAGAGTGATCAGCAACCCCCATACCTCCAAATCCGAGTTTGTGTCGTGGAGGAACCAATAGCGGTGTCCCTGTAGACGAGGCCCGACAATAGTAACTACCTGGATCGTCCTTAGGTATTCTCCTCACGCGAGTGATAACCTAAGTATTGAAGCAGGAACAGAATAACAAATAACACGCTTCGATGGTACACCACACTTTATTTAGCAGGAAGGGCGAAGAAAAATCACCTTCGAGGCAAAAAGAACATACAGCACCGAGGATTCGCTGGTCGTCACCGACCCAGCTACTAGTTCGGCCCTCCCAAGCTTAGTTACCCGAGAGCGGACGGGATCGGACGCTTTCAAGGGGGTATGGCCGTATGTGATCGCTTCTTCTCCGTAAATTGTATTTGAGGACTCGCAAGTGGACGACGTTGGCACGATTCTACGGTTCGCGCATGACAGCGCGTGTGGGCTTCACAACACAAGGAATGACTTGCTGTGAGGCGCATACTACGTTAGGGAGTATAGTAGACTGCAAGGAAGATGCCGAGCAAGTGTTTATCTGAGGACGCCCACTGGCACAGCGAGAGCAGGTGCATTGGCCGAAATTTGAGCTAAATTCAAGCTCACCATGAACGCGACGAATGTGGGAGATAAGCCTCGAATTACACAGGGAAGGAGCATTTGACACCGACTTCGATACCGGCGCTGGTGGAAGGAACAGCTGCATAAAATTTAGATTGAGAGTGAACGTTGCCTCGTACCTCCTGAGAACGGATCTCGGAAGACGGAAACGTGGATGATCAACACTAGTCGGGGCCTTCAAGCATGCTGTCAATGAGTCAAAGTTATGCGAGATGATGCTTACACTCGTTTTGAGATAAAAAGGTCTGTTGAAATCCCGAAGAGGCTTGGCTGTAGATTCCAGAGAACATAGATAAATGTATAGAACTAACAGCCATTCATATCAATTCCACAGAAATATGTTAGTGAATACCATCCAAGTGGCTCAGCCATGGCAGTTCTGTGACTCATGGTCTGACACCACCACAGATGCTGAGTGATTTTGCCTCAGCAAGATCTTGGCCCCATCACTGGGTGGCTATAGTCCACTGATGGTATCTGTCTGTCCATGTCCATCAATTTCGGCGTGGGTGGCAACAGCACCACACGGTCGAGAAGGCAGCAACTTCCCCACACAGAGCTCAGTCGCGGGGCAGAGCAAAGAAGGCTCAAGCTCAATCGACATAAAAACTTCGGAAAGTCACCTCCCCTACCGTTCGTTCATCTTCAGACAGCCTCAATAGCTTTCGATTATACATCTTGTAATACTTGTTCTTATTTTTATATATATTTTCTCCTGTGTATATTTCCACTCTACACACCGACACCACCTCATCCCATCCATCACACCCCACAAACTTACCTCCCCACGTCATGTCCACAAACAGACCAACACGATCTAAAGACGCAGGCCACAGCCAAGCCGTCTCCGCCCCATCCTCCTCACGCGTCGTCTCCAAGCCCGTACCAAGCTCCCAAGACAAAGATCCCCGCGGCTACCAGCTCTCCCAGCTCCGCCGCCGGTTCAACTCAAAGGAGACGACGCTCGCCGACGGCACCACATCCCTGGTATTCAGGCTCGTGCCGTCGGACCCGGACTTCCCCTTTGATCTGGACTACCTCGAGTGCGATGTCCGGGTGCCCGCAGACTACCCGAAAGGGCCGTCGCGGCCGGTGCTGGCGGTGAAGAACGGCAACATCCCGCGCGGATTTGCCATCAACATCGAGCGCGGGTGGGAGAAGCTCGCCGAGGAGAGGAAGGCGGTTACGTTGCTGTCGCTGATGAATTTGTTGGACAAGAACTTGGAGGGATTTCTCTCTGAGCAGAAGGTGGAGACGGTAAAACTTGTGGCGTTCAAGGACACTAGACACCTTGACCAGTCGAGTTCGTCGGCTGGTGAGAAGTCGAAGACCACTCCGACATCATCGCCGAAGCGGGAACAGAAACCCAAGCCAAAGCCTCGAACTTATTACAGGGAGCCGTCTTTCACCAAGGATCAAATCTCCGAGGCCAAGGCCAGGCGCGCACAGGAGACGAAACAGCTGGAGAACAGGATGGGGCGTATGCCCATGTACCGAAAGTCAGCCGACGGAATCGTGTACACACTACCCATCGAACCGAGGAGGCGCTCGGAGCTTCCCCCGGGTCTACAGGGTGTGAGGACGCTTCATCTAATCATCCCACTGCTGTATCCCCTTCAGCAACTTCGCGTGCAGCTCAACGAGGTGGACTCGAGCGAAGCGGAGCTCGTCGAGGAGTTATTTTCGCAAAAGGCGGGTGAGCAGAAGCAGATGACCCTGATGAGTCACCTGAACTATCTAGCTACGAACTTGCATGTTTTGGCGAAGATGGCTGTGTTGCAGGCGAAGGCAAAGGAGGCAGATGAGCAGAAGGAAGAAGAACCCGTGGACGACGCCATTGCTGAACAGGTATCTACGACGGCGACGGATGCGGAAGATTTTGTCAAGAGTCATATTAAGGTGATTCCTCGGCCTCCGGAATGGGGATTTGATGGGGATGAATCAGATTCGGATGCTTGGTCTTACAATGGAGAATATGATACGGATGAGAAGGAGGAAGGGGACTCTGGTAAGGAAGAGGGCGAGGGCGGAGCCTCGCTCAACGTCCTTCCAGACACCATGGTCGAAAAGGGAACGGCCATGTCTTTCCCGACGATCGAGCTCTACGGAATCGAGCTCCTACAAGTTTCGGTCCTCAACTTGTCGGTCAAGTGCAGCCGCTGCAAGACCCTCAACGACATCACAGGACTCAAGCACGGCATCGAAAAATCAGGCAGCTGTTCCAAGTGCGCGAACCCCTTCGCCCTAAACTACTCCCAGCAGCTCGTGCACCAAAACTCCACGCGCGCAGGCCTAATCGACATGGGCGGCTGCACCGTCGCGGACATGCTCCCTAGCACGTTCGTCCCCGTGTGCGCCAAGTGCTCGACGCCGAGTGCGGGCGTCACCTCAGTCCGGGGCGACACCACGACGAACGTCTGTCGGGAGTGCCACGCTCGGTTTACCTTTAAGATCCCGCAGGTTAAATTCCTACTCGTCTCCCCGGGCTCGCTAGTTCCCACCGCCGGCCCCCGCCGCAGACAGGAACGCCTGGGTCTCCACGCCGGAGAACCACTCCCCGAAAGGGGCACCTGCAAGCACTACAAGAAGTCGTACCGCTGGTTCCGCTTCTCATGTTGCGGGCGCGTGCATCCTTGCGATAAGTGCCATGACGAGGCCGAGGCGCATATCAACGAGTGGGCGAATCGGATGATTTGCGGGTTCTGTAGCAGGGAGCAGAACTATGCCGTCGAGGCGTGCTCTTTCTGCGGCAGGAGCGTGATTGGGAGGAAGGGTAAGGGGTTCTGGGAGGGCGGTAAGGGGACGAGGGATAGGACTGTGATGAATAGGAATGATCCGAGGAAACATAAGCGGATTGGGGGTAGTGAGGCGGCGAAGAAGAAGGAGTGAGGCGCACGCGAGTGGTCTTTTTCTGTTTTTGTGTGTACAGATTCCTTACTGAAGAAAAGGAATGTACAAGTCTGAGAGGTGGTTTGACATACTGAGATATCATTAGACGAAGCCCTGTACAGAACTCTTGTAAACATTGATCTGGAATACGAAAACGGCCACTTGATGGCTTAGCTCACTCACAGCCTCGATCTCCCCCCACAACACGTTTGTTCTTGACGATGCGAGTCAGACGGTGATCACGGGAAGGATCCCGCAAATAGATTCAGGGGAAATCCTCGAACCCCCACATTTGTAAAATCCAGGGCCGCTGAACAGATCGTCGCTACTTCGGAAGGATTCATGTTGCGCAGTCAGCCCCGTATAAGCCACCTCCAACCCGGCGTTTATCCTCCAACGAGGAATCGTAGGTCCGCTCCATTTAAGTCTGAATGGAGGGGGCGTGTGATCCTTCATCGGAAGATGGAAAGGAAAATATAACAAAGAATATACCTGCCAGCGATGGTTTGCGCTTGTTCTCGTGCATGCCTCAGTTGCAGCCTTGACAGGTACACTCATCCCACTGCAATTTTTGCCTGGCCGTTGCCGAATCCATCATGCCCCATTTGAATATTCCTGGTGTACAACTTCCCACTAGAATATGCCATTATTTCTATGCTTGCTTTTGAACCAACCCGTGGAGCTGACTACGTGGGTTTCAGTCTGGGGCTTCGGGCATCGCCGTCATGTCTCCCTCAAGTCACAGGTTGGCTGCCCAGGAAGGAGAACGTAGAGAGTTGGCTTCGTTCTGCCCGGAGAACTTTATGGCGCTACCGAGAGGCTGGGCGGTTCGAAAATAGTGTTGATCTCAACCCTTTCAGGCAAGGAACGCTGTAGAGCTCAAGGTTTAATGTAGTTTCTAAATATAACTCGTCAACAGTGCTATCATCTGGAGAACTTCTTAGCCTTTTAATTATCCAACTCTCTGGAAGAAGCTCAAACTTTACCCCAGAGTATGATGGTGAAATGCAATAGAGCATCGATTACGAAGTATACAGGTATGTAAATAACGTACCAACCCGAAGGACAGCTGGACTTGGCAATGGGCTTCTTATCATCGATTAGTTGGATGGATGCTATTCGTGACAGTCCTCGAAACAATGTGTATTTTAGTTGGTCGGTGTTGAACTTTACCCTAGGGGACTTCAACTCGGGCCGTCTATCGATCAGTGAAGCGCGTACAACGTCGACAAGCCCCCAACGTCAGAGGCCATGTTATTTCTACGAAGTAGAGAGGAAAAGAAAGAAAGCGGAGGAAGAGGGCGTCTTTCCCCCATTCAAACTCCGTTTCGACATCGAAAAAAACGGTCAACACGGAGCGCCCGTCCGAGCGGGATCAGGTCCTTCGGATCCCTCCTAGCCTCCACTTTCCTTGAACTCTCAAACTGCGGAACTCTATTCCCAACTTTGACCCTCTTCCACCGGCTTTACATCCACACCCCGCGCCGAGAGGAGGAGCGTGCCACGCTACATCCCGCCACGCCTGCCCGGAGCACGGGTCTTCAATCTTGGTGAACTCTCACTCCCCTCCGGCCAAGAAACAGAGAGCTCCGATCACACTAATAGCAAGACTATACACACTATGAGTGGTTTGGTGGTAGGCAGCCCACTACTTCGTCGTAGACTCACGCGGCGCGAGCGGAGGCCATCCGGCCGTGTCTGTTCTTGTCAAGGATCAAGGGCTTCAACTTTTCCATTCAAATATTCCAAATGTGATCGACAGGCCTTCCTTTCTCGCTCTCTTTAAAAGTAGTATTCACTCGATACAAGCCTCCAACCAACCAAGTTCGAGCGTCCATTCTGGGCTGGGCTCCGTTTTGCCCTGTCCTCTTGCTTCGTACTTGGTTCGCAATTCGGTTATGTCTTTGATTGCTACGTATTATCCATGACACTCTTGATTCTTATGTATGTTTTGGGAAGTCGGGACAACAGGAGGCGATGCTCGAATCACTTTCGGTTGCCAACCCGTCCACCAAGTTAAAGGAGACTACACGCCTGCGAACTCTTCAATGCTCCCAAGGAACACAGCTCCGCCGCTCGAACAATCCCTATTAAAAACCCCACCGCGGAAAAGAACCAAGAACCAAGAACCAGAAAGTGAAAAAAGGACCGACGAAAGCACCGCGAGAACCAAACTTCTCCAGTGATAAAAATACAACCCAATTCATTTTCCAAAGAAACAGCAGCGTGTCATTCCGAGCCGCAGGACCGGTTTTCGTCCGTCGTTCGCATCAAACTCCCCATTTCGTACCTTCAAGCAAAACCCCAGTTCGCTCCCACGCGTGTGGTTGGTGGCAACGCGTTCTTCAAGGACCAAGGAACACATGGTTGACAGAGGCTTGCCACATTGACCCCTCCCGGTTTGACAGGCCTACTTGAGGCAGTCAAATCCGGGGCACACCCCACGATATATGGCGGGCGTCGGAAGGAAGAAGAAGCTTTTGTTTTTTATGATCTTATGATCAGCCCCCCTGGTCCTAAGTTTTCCTGCATATTCTACAGAGGGTATTGCGAAGTATGGAACAACGAAATTTGATGAAGCCTGGTGTCGTCAAGGATCCAGGGTGTTTGCCAAGCAATTAAAGATGGACGGACCGCCAACGATCTTGCTCAAGACTGACAATCAGTTGAAGTAGCCGTTCCACTCCGAAGTAATGCTTCGTATGCAAGGCGGACTGTAGGCTACGCTCCTCTCCTTCTTCTTTGTTTTTCTTTTCCCTCTTCTACTTCTCTAAGAAGCTTAGTAGCACTTCGGCATTTGCCTGCATTTTAGTAACATTGCACGACTACTCGGGACGCACCCCAGATTCGTTCTGTTCATGTATGTATGTCGGGGGGGTTTCCCACGGACGACCTGCTAAGCCTTGTCCAGCGTTGATACAAGAGAGCGTCATCACATGCCTCCTCTCGCAGCCTAAATGCGTACATAGATGATAGAGAAGGGATAGTGCAAAAGGCTAGGGACGTGCCCCTGATATCGGGGCGTAGATAGATAGAGCCTAGTTAGAGAGGATGGGTTTGACCGAGAAATTCTCTCGACTCTCTAGGTCCACGCTAACACTGACCGGGACTTCAGGGTCTGTCGCAAACATGATATTCCCACTCCTTCCGCTCGAAAACAAGATGCCTTCGGAGACATACCCATTCGAGGCTAGGTGCGTCTCCAAGAGGGAGGATGGTGGTGGGCACTTGACACTTGCACCAATACTATTTCGAAGCAGTCATGCATGAAGAGTAGCTTTGAGCCTCGACTGGCGTTTTCTAGAAGTCATTGCCCCCTAGCCCCTTGTCTATCGTGAGAAGAGGATAGCTTAGGACTATTATCTGCGAAATACGAAGGTATGTGAGGTAGTCAAGCTAGCGGAGCACGGATCAATCCATATTCCCAAGCCTCCTCCCTCGTTCATTAAAACCCTGGCGAACACAAGATGAAGCTAGACTTGTTTCCCCCATCTCGAGAGCTCTCGACTTCTCATCCTCGCATGCGGGAGCTAGTTACCACTTATTGGCGTCATCGTATGTCTCATTTGCCCAGCTGGCTGGATAGAATATTCCACGGCTTGGACCAGCAGCAAATGTGAAACACACTATTAGGATGCGGAGAAGGCGTGCGTCTTCTCGAAGGGCCCTGTTCAGCCGGTCATGGTAACGTCTGGTAACGTCGGAGTTCCATGCCTATGGGGACAGAAATCTCCTGCATTTAGACTGCCTCTTCTGGTCACTGAACTTGACGTCCGTCGCCATCGCCATGTGTTGATGCGCAGAGCCTACGCTCGAAGAGGAAATACCGTAATGAGGGAGGTGCTCCCCTGATGAAAGCGTGTTCTGGAAAACAATTGCGGCTTAGGGGCGACCGCATCTGGCCTAGAAGCTGTGCCCTGGTCCTTCTGCATTTACAACTACGTGTGCTTGGACACACTAGTCCTGGCGAGGGAGGGGTGAATCAGGCAAAGGCTCCCAATCGCTGTCAACATCGAAGTGAAGGTTTCCATATTGTAAGATTCTCGGGGAATTATTGAAGCATTGCGGAGTCTATCTTACAACTCATTAGTTCTCCGTTAGAGCCTCCGAGTCTGGGTGAAGCTTCGGGGGGTACTTCGTATACTCCATTGGTCTAAACTAGCAGGTGCGATTTGCCATCAATACTCTCTCCCCTGCTTCGTACCATTCTCGAAACTGCAGGCCCATCCGTGGAGGGTTGGCATGTGAAAGTGAAAGCGGGGCACAATTTGATCACACCTCTCCAGTTCCATGTCGTGGCTCACTCCTCTGTCCAAGCTCTGCCTTCCTCTCTCACCTAGGCTTGTCATAAGTCAAATACTTGCACTGACGTGTGGAAGGTCGGACCCTTGGCCTTGAAATATCAATTGAAAACCCCACTCCCCCGTCATGATATTGTTAGATCGGCCTGTCGCACTTGCTGGCACGGACACCACCCGGACATGATAGAGTCACTGCAGTGTGTGATGGCGGTGATGGCAGTCATCCAGCCCACCCCCGTTTTGAAGCGTCAAACTTGGTACAAGGAGGGTCCTAAGTTAACAAGGCGCAATTACGGCGCCTGCACAAACACGATCCGTTACCGATAAATCACAAACGGGTCACTGCTTTTGGATCGAGTCGTCTCCTCTCATCAACTTGTTTTAATGTTCCCGACTTCGTTCCGCGCCGCAGGTGACAGTTGAGGGTTCCTGGATCAATCACAATCCTCCTACTCCTCTGAGAAATTAGATTTCGACTCCCTCGACCGGTTACGGAGCGTTTTATCATTTCTTCCCGCCTATCACATCTCCATCCCGCGCCGCCAACCCAAACGTGACTGTAATATCTCCATCTCTTATAACGTCGATCAACCCGAGTTGGCCGTCACGCAACGCCAGATAAGACCACTCGGTGAACGGGCGGGAGGTTCGGGAACGTGGGTCGGGATGACCGCAGATTGCGTATCTTTCCCCTTGTCCGTAATCCTGCGAATCAGCCAGCGGAGCCTGCGTTTTTGGGTGACATGGACACACTTGCTCTTACTGTAACAATAGAAAACCCACTCCAGCAATGGATGCTTTCCACCGTCAATGTAGTAAAGGAGTCGGCCGGCATCGGGCGGTTTCGAAGATCAAGACTCCCGCCCCCGAATCCCCCAAATGAAATTATTCCGGCCGAAAGAGAACCGGGGGCGTGGAGGTATAACGCGGCAACCCTCTCCGGCAACTACGGGGACGCGGGAGATGTCGTGACGAATATTCGAGCCGCGATTCACTTTTTCGCTATTCAATCGCGTTGGCGAAAGTTCCAGTCAATGTAACGACAACGCTCACTGGATCACTAGATCCAGATATTGAGTCCTGTGGATTAGGAAAGGATCACATCCAAGTTTTCTTTTTGTCTTTGGAAAACAACGCTCGATACACCCAGATATTTCACAATCGTTAGGCTCAATAAACAGCGGTAAACGTTTCTGGTGACCAAATTTGGCGATTTGACAGGGTCCGGAACCCTTCGTTATTTGGATGAAGGCTTTTAGACTTTCTTTCTGCGGGCGTCTCCTCTGTCGCAGAGTCCAGAAAAGAAGGCCCAGCCTCGGTGGGAAATCGGCGGCACCCATGGAAGCGCGATCGAGGTTCAGTGGAATCCCACGCATTTTCTCACTGCGTCAAGGAAGGATCGCGTACCAGTTGATCTTGTTGGTTCACAACTACCAGACCTTCCAAGCTGAATCTCCATCGGAAAGTAGAAATCCGTTTGCTCTGCTAAGCCTGGTGTAAACCGGGATTCACTGCCTCGGGCGATGTGTCTTGGCCCATCTCAAAACTATCGGCGGGAGCTCGTCCGAAGAGAGCCTGGCCCCGGGAAGCCTTGGTTTTCATGCACAGTCTCGTAAACACCGTGAGCGTGGATGACGAGGATAGTATCCTCCCCTTGCCTCGATGAAAGAAGGCATCTTCTCCGTCGCCAGCCAAGTCTCTAGAATGGCCTCCGATAGATCGTGATCTTGGATTATACGGTATTGTGCTGCCCGAGGACGTCAACAACCGACCTCCATGAGACGGCCTCCCGCTCGGCGGTCCGCTTCCCACTCCGGGAAGGAATAATAGTATCAGTGCGAACAGATCTCTCAATGATAGGCCCGGACATCTTCCGCATGACGCGGGCGCGACGACTCTCTCCGCCTATGCCCGGACATGAATCCCGAGCCTTGTCGAAGATATGCCCTTCTGCTTTTCATCACGGGGACCTCTGTTTTAGGAAGCTGTAGGGCTATCAGCCCAGAACCACGTTTTTCTGGAAATGTAACTCGTCCAACCCGCATTTTCCAAACCTTAATTCTCCTCATGAACACGTCCCTCTGAGTTTCTCACGAGACATCCCACCAAGAGATCCAGAAGCGAAGTCTCGCCAAATCTCTCGAGCTCTCGATTTCGGCACTGCATCTCTGTGTTTCTCGTGACCCTCAATCACTTTAATCTTTTTCTCTCCTCCCAGTATAAAATTCCTCATGCAAGTGCACCCGTGTGCGCTAGACGTCCGATTCATATGCGGCCCACGTACGCGCGGTACGAGTAGGGACCGGTGACAGAAATAACGGCCTTCAGGGAGGTCTCTGCCGTGCCGCCGCAGCTACGACATACAGATAACGGGGAAACGTGACTCGCCATCGGACCACGAGGCCCGAAGGCCAGCTCAGCCCTCCCCACCTTTTCTTTCCCGCTGAGAGAGTTTCCATTTTCCTAAACGGGAGAGTGAAAGAGGGGACCGGCTGAGACATAAGAATGTAGTCTAAATCATCGCCGTTGCCATTGGAGACATTGTCTCAGTGTTCATGCCCACCACCATAACACCCTTTGATGGCTTCGATTCGTAACACGTAATCATTCACGAGGACAAAAATTTCTCCCCCGGCGTCAAGTGCTTTTCCGTTGTTGCGCTGGCCGATTTCTGCGCTGTTCGGCACCTCACGATTTAGGGTCACGGGTACGGCTTAAATTAAATTACGGACCCTACTTGCCCCCCCGTTGAACGACGTCTAATTCGCGCCCCGGGGAGGCGGAGCGCGCTCCAGCCCTTCGGGATATGTATAAGCAGTGTATCTTTTGGGCCGTGAGTATGGAGTGGATGCGACGCCTGCACGACCGTTGGGCATGCCTTCTGTTTCAACGTTTAGCCTACGATCCGAGGGAGCCCGCTCCTCATGCAAACCGCGAGTGGTGTGGCAAAGGAGGAAGGAAAGGAAGCTCAGGTGGCCTCTATTTCCTGCAATCCGTTCAGTCATTCGGTTTCTAGCATCACCCGGTGCGCTGGATAGCAGTTGAATGAGGCAGTCCACGTAGTCGTCCTGGTGGTGGAATCGTTCGTGCACACGGGCAGATTCGCTTGGCTGGAAGAACCGAACCTCCAAGCTCGGTTCCCGGGCCGAATGTCTCAGAGGATTCAGTGTAGAAAACACCATTTCGAGTGCTATAGGATGGGGAATGATTCAGAGGAGAGGGGTGCTTTGAGGGGTGCTTCGTATGAAGAAACGACATAGAGTGCTTGTTGTCGCCGTTGGAGAGTAGGAGTTTTCTAGGCATTGAATCTTAGCCTTTCTCGCCCACTATACTCACGTCTTCCCTAGAACCAGTACGTATTTCATCCAATTTCCTGAACGTTCTTGATCATCCCCACTCGCTTCCATGATATTATCCAGAGCTTCTACCGAAAGGAACCAGGGGATCACCTACGATGATCCGGGGTAGATCTCTTTAAAATCTATTCTGTACTAGATCCACCTTTCTCTTTCCCCGCACCCTTCCCTCCCGTTCCCCAGACGCAAAAAAAAAGAAGGTGTGTCAAGAGATACTGGCTCGGCGGTTCTTGTATCAGGCAAAATTCCCCGTAGCGTCCCGACGTTCCGGACTCGGTGAGAACTCACTAGGATCACGAGGCAAGGCGGGCGGGCGGGCGGGATGGGTTGTTCTCCATTTTGTATCAGGGGTAAGGTGGGGAGGGGATTACTTCTCTTTTCCTTCGTGAATAAATGAGGGGGCCGGGCCCAAGAATGGAAGCCGGTAACGAGAGAAGCAGAGGAGTAGTGAGGGTATGGGTAAAAAGAGCACCGGCTGATGGAAAAGGGAGGAGGGTAATGTGGTGGTCGAAACGTTTCAAGGATTTCGGGGGCTGAGGGGTTCTCGTGATGTTTCAACGGCTGGAAAAGAAGGGTGGCGTGGGATTTGCTCTGCGCAACCTAAAGTGGGTTTGTCCCTCCCTTGCTGCCTTTTGCTGAGAGAAGCGTACAAATCCTCACTAACACGAAAGGCCTCAGCCCCGAGCCTTGCGTCTCCTCCAAACAATACGAGTGAGAAATAGCCGGCCCCCTCGTTTCCCTACCTACCCCAGGATCGAAGGCTTGGCACTGGTATAACGGTAGATAGATGTGGGGTGTTTCAGATGGACCTACACACATGGTGTGTGTGATTAAGTTCATTTTCTATCTAAATTACCAATTGAATAGAATAGAAGGGTTCTCTCATTCTTCAGTGTGAGATGGAGGGAGTGAACTGTAACTTTTCTTCCTCTCCTTCGACCAAATCGTCACCCGCGCCCCCCCCCCCCAACCCCCTTCCTATAGAGGGCAGCCACTCCCGCCCCCATTGTCGAAGCGTTCTGATGTTCGCTCACGTGGAGGCGATCCTTAAGCCTTCCAGCCGAAGATGGATGGGCCTAAAGGATCTCCAGTGGCCCGAGACCCCAACGGCTGCAAGGCTTGTTCGGCTCTGGTGGAACCGATCGGCATGGCATCCGTTGTATTAGGGTGCACTGCCGACAAGACTTGGCTGGCCCCGCCCCGCCGCCGGGCCGTAAAACGGGCACTAGGCAACGGGTACGCAACAATAGAACGTCTTTGATGGTAGGGTCCTGGTATAGACGAAAGACTAGACTGAGAATACAAGAAGCACACCGCGGCGAATGATGAATGTAGCAGCAGAAGAACCGAGAAGAGGAAATTTTTAGCCGTGAGGACCAACTCGCTCAGGCAGTCGAAGGTGTGGAAGGCGGACATATCTTCAGGGATCAAACGGTAGGTAGTACCACCGGCTTCTGCGCCGATGCTGTTTCGACCTGAGGCGTGGAGTTATCCCCTGGACGCAAGATAGGGAAATGGGTTGTTTCTTCTCAATGGCCGACTGTACGATTTCTGAAATCTGGATCGGATTCGCCGCATCACTCCGGATCCACGACCTTTTGCGAAAACCACAAAACAAGAGCACCATCATCCGCCGCCTGCATGGGCTCCCCAAAACCACGGTAAACTTCGTTAGAGAAACCCTTCGGCGCCCATACCACAAGCCAAGAACGGTTTTCATCCAGACCTGCAGCCAGAACGGAATAGATTCCTCTCGTCAACCTCGATACCGGCCAATCTCGTCCTCCCCGATCAGACCGTCGCGAAAAATAGATCTTGTCCTATGACGCCTTTTTACCGCCCCCAGATATAACCCTAAGAACAGAAACACCAGTTCTCTTCCCCTTCACCCACCATTCCCCATTTAGCCTAAAATTCCAAAAGGAGGGGTGTGCCTGGAGAAATTTGGGAAGAAGAGCCTTGTTGTGAGGGTGGTGAGGTGTTGTCAAGAGTGGAGGGGGAGGGTGTGTCTTTAATCTCGGCTTCTGGGGTAATCGGGTCCGTGAAGAACGATTTGTGCCTCTGCGGTGTTGGAACATTGGGGAAGAGGTGGGAAGAGGCGTGTTCGTGATCACAGTTAAGAGTAAGCCCCGGTGCCTTGGGTCCTAATAAACGGACATTAACATGAGCTGGTCAAGGCCAAAGGTGCCAATTGCATTCTGCGAACGGGAATGTAGATGTAGATGACGGTAATATGGTGCTGGGGGCGGAAGACATGTAACGGCGGCTTGATGTCTTTCGATATTTTACGCAGCGCTGGTCATGAGGCTGTCGTCGTCTGCACCCATCGACTCACCCTCATGCACGATATATGGAAGGTGAACTATAGTGGCTAGGACGGGACTTACAATCGTAATAGTGGTAATTGATCCATCTGAACGCGATTGTGGCGACGACTCAATTAGGACCGCCGTGTAAGTCGTTGATATCTGGCCCAGACGTTGCAGTAGGCTATACATCGCGAAGCATCAGTGTCAAATTCAAGATCGCAAGTAGCAAAACCCACCAATACTCCAGCAACAGTGAAGCGCGCGGTCATCCTCCCAGTCCGACTTCCAACCTACGCATCGCGAGTCGCGGTCCTCGTAACGCATCGTCGTTCAGCCCAGGATCCCCTCTTTTTCAGTATCATATAGCTGTCCCAAACAGCCCCAGTCGCACGCCACATCCTCCAAAATCCCATCGCCCCCCTTTTGCAACCCTATAGCGGCGGCAACTTCGCTGATGACCACCCCAAAGTAAATGAAGAAACCATCAGGACCTTGGCCGCTCGATATCAGAAACCTCGAAGTGTAAGCGTTAACATCCAAGGGGCGAACCGAATGCTCCCGAAGTAACGTCAAAATGTAGTAATAAAAGGAAAACAAAGCTGCCTCAGCTTCCGGCCCTTTTCATAAATGAACACACACTCACAACGGGCTCCCTGTATAATACACCCCTCACCCCCTTCGTATGGGGATCTCCCATACCACCCCGGGATTTTTTTTAAGCGCCGGGCTGGCCTGGCTCCGCCCAACCCGCTCAGCTCTGCTCAGCTCACACACACCACGAGCTGCGCTGCACCTCTTATGCATCAGCCTGCCGGCATCGCCACACAAGGTGCCCAGTGATATTCAAATCTCCCGTCGTAGAATGGCCTACCAGGGTTTCCCTTTTCTTTCGACCTTCCTTTTCGCAAAACTAAGTTTAGAGTCTTTTTTAAAGGGGTGGTAACACGCTGCGTCATCCGCCCCCCCGGCAGCCGGCAATCTCGCGATGGGATGCCGGATTCTTCGGCAGCGACGGGCTCAGTGAGGATAGTGACATATTTCTTCAGCGTTCGCGGTCCAACGTGATCGCTGAGGCCGTATAATTCTGGGCGGCCACCACCGTCTGACCGTACATGAGATCGGCAGTTGCCAACATGACCTCCAACATGCAGCTTATTCGACTTTACTGCAGGGCCAGGTAAAGATTCGATTGATTCAAGTAAGAGCCGAAACAAAAAGTCCACTGCCCACTCTGAAATGACATCGGTGAACCTGCGCTCATGTTCAAGCCGACTCTGCTGACAGAGTTGTATCGAACAGAAGAGGAGAGCGAGAGGATGGGGAGAGAAAAAGGCCATTCCTAAAGATTTCCAGCCCCCGTCTGCAGTCCAACTGACCCACGTTGATCTTCTTCATTGATCTCCTCTCCATAGCTACCCCCCGACCGGTGTAAGCCCCCCCCCCCAACTCTGCCCCTGTGCTACTGAGGACGTAAGACGGATACGCCCGGTGGCTGACTTAGGGAGGAGCCAATCGTGAAAACCCAAGCTGACGCCGCCGGCGAATTATTTGCCAACGTCTCACGTATTGTAGTATATGTGCCGGGCGGCCCTGGGGAGATCTCAGCTCCAGATGTTGGACCTTTCTTGGAGGAGAAGGCGAGGAAGAACTCGTTTGACAGAACTCCACGTCGCCCAGTCTGAGTTCTATGGTTTGTTTCACTTCCAGAGGATCTCATAAAAAGTTCGGTTTAAACCGCAGCCGTTCTCTCGCCGGGGCAGTCCCCATCCCACCCTCCTACTCAGTGGAGGAAGAGCGTTCTTCTTCCGAGATCTGTAAGACGGGAGCTGACTGCAACCCTCCGTCAGTCGGCTGAGATCCGCCAGGAAGGAGGGCACAAGGGTGCCATGAACTTCTGTCCACAGGACCGCTTACGCGCGTACTATCGCTACGCAGAGATGAAGGCTCCCCCAGGCCTGGAAATCTTTCCCCTTTCCCAGCTGCCAAAAAGCCACCGGATGGTCGTGACTGGAGATGGGGGGACTTCTTCTTATCTCTCGTGAGAAGAACAGAACTGAAGAATGCCGTACGTGGTGCTCCCTGAACGTCATACGTCACACCCTAACCGGCGCTAAACTTTTCTTTCCTCCTCCAGCCATTGTATCGCCCCCCTAAGCACTGATAGTGCTAAAGTCATGTACGAGATGAGCGGAAAGAGAGGAATCATTACCTATATGCTCTCCACCCCTTCTGACTGGGCATCCTGTTCGGGTGTGAGAGAGCTATATGGGAACAATCGTGTGCGCTATTCCCACACCGTTTCCGCGCACGACATCTCCAGCTTGGAGCTTGGGTGGCATTGGACAGGATTTCTCTCATCTTCGCTGGCATCCACTTCTAGTTTGTCTTTGCAGACGGTGCGTTGTTTTTCAACTGCAGATGTGCGTGCTAAGCCTTCAGGAGCAGTCATCTGAAGCGGAGTACGGGTACGAACGGCCGCCAGAGAGACACCCGCGACTTGGAGATGTAAGCTCTAGACTTCCGTGTCCAAGAATCCTCAATGAAGACGTATTTGCAAGAGCAAATGGAAACTCAAATTTCCAGACGGCCATGTAGCCAAAAAGGAAAAGCATGCGTAATGTGTACGCAGCCCGAAACGCCGGCACTCTCTGCCCGGATCCCGATAATCTCCGCGTGGTATGAGACCACTAGATAGCTTCTCGTGGTCTTGAGAACATCTCGCAATTGTGGTTGGTGCTTGGAGGACAAGTAACCGAGCCCTGCTCGCGGCCGAGAGCCACATGATACCCTTGTGCTCTCTCCTTACCGTTTCTCCCGAAGCCATATCAGCTCCCCCGTGTGCCTAGACAAGGAGGAGCTTCCTCATCGACGCTCAGAGGATAGGGCAGAGGTGTGGCTCTCATCGTCATTCAGCAGCAAAAAAAATGATATGAGAGGCTTGCTTAAGCCCGCCAATACGAGATACTATCCGTTCTCGAAGGGTTTCCGCCAGATATCACCCATGAGCATACGAAATACTTCACAGCCCGTGGGCAGAGAAGAGTCCAGAGATCTTCAGCGCCCCCAACCCTTCCCCCCACGCAAAGACTCGATCTCTCCTCGCACAGGAATCTACTCATAGTAGTTCATGCTTTTCAAAAGACACTTCTTCGTATCGGCCCTAACACTGGAGTCAGCGGCCTCCTTCTCATGTAGCTGCCGCTCCGGGACGGGAAGGGCAGGCCGTGTCATCTGACAACGGGAGCGGGAGGAGGAAGCACATCGTCGCACATAGTTCATAAAAAAAAAGGAGTCGAACCTGAGATACCCCCAATAATTAGGAAAGCGTGAGATATTTGACAACTGCTGCCCCAATATGGAAGGCTGCCATGTCTCTCGGATGTGGACAGAAAAAATGTAAAGCCCCGTCAAGTTTCAGCGATGCAGCTTCCCTCTTTGACATGACGAACTCCACCAGGATGCATCGAGAGTGGGAATTGATGTCCTAGTAAAATGTGCGCCCGCCATCTAATAGGTTCAACCGTATGGGCAGAGGGTATTCCGGAGACAGGACACCATGCACTCGCAGCGCGCAGCTCTCTCAAGTTTGACCGTAAAGCAACAATAAGTCCCAGATCAGGCCGAATATCTGCCAACTACCTCAGAAGCTGTTCTATTCAGTAGAGACGATGCGTTGTTTTCCCAGTCGGTGACCCAGAGTAGAAACCACTAGATTCCCGACCTCGTGCCTTTCCTCACATTCACGGCAAACGGTGAGATCAATATCAACCGGGCCGAGTTTGAAAGCAAGCAGACGTGCCGACAGCCATCAAAAACGCCTCTCCGCTGTCAAGCTTGCTTGTAAATCACACACGCCACCTACGCCGACACAAAGAACCCTGGTCTTTCAAACTATTCTTGCATTCATACGCACGTAGATATGCGACAAAAAGGCGGAGGGGCAGGGCTAGCAATCAAACCCGGCGGCAGGGAGCGCTCAGCAGGTATGGTTTCACAGAGCAAGCAAACAAACATCCCATGGGAACGACCACCCAAACGCCCAATAAGTTGAAGGCTATTTCGCCGCGTGCATATAATGTTTCCCCCCGTTTGCCCATCCCCAAATTGTGGTCGCGCCGGGATAATGCTTCGCAGCCTGCGTTCCATTGCCAAGTCCTTCCACACTCCTTTTTTCCCAAACCTTCCCGGAGTCCCGAACTGTCGGTCCGGCTCATGGAATCCTCCACAAACAAAGACAGGAGAAAAGGAAAAAAAGGCAAGGGGCCAAACAAATCCACCTCCCGATGCCACAGTAGCTTTCGGCCTCATCCCATTGCACGCCCTCCTTGGAAGCAAGGAAAGGGGGAACCCACCTCTCCTCCCGGTCTCATCACCAGCAACGCGGTTCTGGCTTCCTTCTCCCGATGGGCCTGTCTAGTCCAAGAAGGGTCGCTGTCCGCGCAAGGCAAAGAAGAAAGGAGGCTAAATAGAGGCTAGGAACAACGGTCCCAAGCATTCGGTTGAAATTGATCCTGGTCAAACCTCCCCTAGCCTCAAAGCCATCAATCCCGGAAGGGCCAGAATCGCCATCGCCGTCATCTCCAAGGGACCCATAAGTGGATAACAGACTCCCAAAAATCCCGGCGGCTCAATGTGTATATGCATGCCCGGTAGGGGCTCGAGAAAAGAAAATGGAGAAGGGACCGTAAACGAAGAAGTGATTTCCAACAGGCCTCCCGTCCCAGGGCACCGGTGCCGCCGAATACCACTGCGGACCCAGCATTGAGCCAAGCGGTGGGTATCAATTGATTCATCATTATTCCCAAGGGGCTTGAGGAGAGACCCTGCCCTAGCACCATAACCGGGGCTTTGGAGCGCCAGCCCTCCAATGCTCCACTATAAACTATGCTCGGCTTCGGTCTTGCTGCCCGACGAAACCGTTAACCTTCTTCCTTCCTTCCTAATACTCCTCTTTTTAGTCGCAATGTCTGCTAAAATGACCCAGTGGAGCCGACGAGGGCCTTTTTCACTTAGCTTCCTTTCTGTGGTAGCTTTCTTCTCTTCTCTCTACTATTACCCACATTCGTCCCCCATAAGAACACCATGCGCACCAATGTGAAAAGTGATAGCAAGAAAAAAAAAATTGCAAAAGGGCCCTTTGTCGAGATTACCCCCAGATGTCTGAGGGGGCGGTAAAATCCCAGGCCACGACGATGGGATCCTACGTGGTCTCGGAAGGGAAGGTATGTACGAAGTAGGAAACGGAATATTATCCAGGTCTATCGGAAACCAACCTTGCCAGTGTATATTTGCTGTTCTCGGAAGTCAAAGAATCATGGGATCTCAAAATCACATCGATTCTCTCAAGAAGGAATCAAAAAGTACCGTCATTCTCTCCCTCCCAGGGATCCGGCTTGTCGGAGTCAAGACTGGGGAAAATAACAATGCAACGTCACCATTTCTTAACACCCTCGGTTTCTTGTCTTCTCTCTCTGTAGTGTATACTTTCCCCAAAGCGAATCCGAACTCCCCAAAAGCGTACCAGAGAGTCGCATCGCCAATAATACCGTAACTACGAAGTACGGAAAAAATATCTCTCCATCTCCTCCCTTCTGCTCCGGTTTTCTCCTTCTTTTGCTTCCGGACCCCATGTCCTTCCTGTTCACCGGTGTGGGCCAGTCATCCCAACCTTCTGTATCAGATTATCAATATTGGGGATATATTTTTTTTCTTCTTGAAGGTATTTTTATACCCTGTCTCTTGGCTGCAGTCGGCGGTGCATTCTCAGACCACAGACCATCAGCCTGGGGTCTTCTGTCCGACGGTTTCCGTCATGTGCCGGAAAGGATAGAGAGATCGATGATGCCTATAAGCCCGGGGTGTGTTGTTTAAGTCTTCGTAAGCTCAATATTCAATTTTCATGCAGGCCAGCTTGTCCAGCTACCGCTGAGGAAAGTCCGTCAAGGGCATGAAGAGGGCACTGATACAACCCTGTGCCCGTGGAGCCGAAAGCGCCCACAACCTCGGAATAGGGTTCGGTCTCATGGGCTTGAGCAGCAACCTTGGGCCTTGGGCGGCTTCGGGCGGAGAAGGATCAATGATGCCGACAAAGGACAACTTGGACTTAGGTCTGGTCTAGCTGGCCAGGCCTAAAAACGTTGGCCGAGGTCATCCGCACAGCGAAACACATTGCGAACTGGTGCCGACCGCGTTCGCGAATCAAGCTATGTTTAATTGCTGAATGCTGACCGTCTTTTGCTTTCGTCGTCCGTTGAATACGATTCTGCGTTTTTTCTTTTTTCTTTGCTCAGGCGTAATTTCCTCCATCACAGGTTGCATATTGTAGAAGAAGGGTTTCCCGCTCAGTAGATGCGTTGGTGGTCGATGTGCCACGACATACCCTCCCTCACCATTTTCCAGATCAGATGACACTCATCTCGAGAGAGAAGGCTCTCCAGATGACAGCCCGATTTTCTAGATATCGAGCCCGAGCCTTAGGCTCAACAAAGTGGTTTACGAGTCTAAGGCAGCTGAGGGGCCCAGATCGGCCTGGAAGCTTCCAACGATGCAATGCGGGATTGCACGATTCTGCCTTAGATGCAAATCGCCTCAATGCCTCCCAGACATCTTCCTCGCATCGCGTGGTCCCGAATTAAAGGACAAAGCGAGCCGCTGCGAAGAAGAGTACAGGCATCCCGCACCACAAGACGGGACGCACCCCCCGCGTGCCTCTTCTCTCTCGCTCTCCGCATCAACCCGGCAATCTTCACCGCTGATCGTTGACCATGTATGCCCACAGGATTGTTGAAACACAGCCATCAACAGCATCAATCTTGATCGCATCGCATCAACCAGCCCGTGTGAGCATGTTTTCCCACCACGCCACCGTAGACACCCTCCCGTTCATGTCCAGTAATCAATATCTCAATTCAAAAGAGGACCCTTCCCTATGCTCGGTGAGTGGGGGTCATCGTTTTTTGCCTCCCCCTCTCTTCTCTTTTTACGAAATAGTACGAAGTAGTCCAAGGTCTGGCCTCACACGAGGCCACCACCACCCCGCAAAAGTGAACGGGGCCCCATGTAATCAATAGTGTAGTGTAGAAGATTCTCACACACCTCCGATTTCGAAACCGACCGCAGCCCTGCCCTGGACCCAATTCATTTTGTTCCTTCACCCAGAAGAGGAAAGGTGAGAAAAAGGGTGAAAAAAGAGGGGAGGGGGTCCTCGGCGCGGGTGTGATGGGGCTTGGGGAGGAGGTCAAGGGCCAGAAAAATAACCCGTGCCACTGCCTCTCACAGCACGCCATTACCGCCACGTCACAGAACAAATGATCATTCGGACACTATTACAAGGGAAGTGAAGGTTGACAAAATGCAGCTTGTAAGCTACAAGTCCTTGTAGTTTAGTAGAAAGAAGGTGGGGAGTGGGAAGAACGTTTGTCCCTGGACACCTCGTGGGGTGCCGTACGTTTTTACTTGTACGCGCTACACTTTACACCTCCGGCAATCACTGGGCTGTTGTCTCTGTGCCTTGGGCAAGAAGGCCGCCGTTGTCGGGGATGGAAAAAGTACTCAGTCCGAAGGAGGGTCGTCCGTTTTCTGATATGGACCGTGGGTGTGAGGGAATAAAGTGTAGCAGTCTCCCCCCTCCATCGACCAAAAAGGGCGAACTGTTCCTGAACGCGGTCTGTTTTCCGTGTCCTCATGACACATTTTGGGAACGCTGGACTTCTAGCGCTGGGCACCAAAACGAGTGTGGCGGACCCGATTCCGGTCAATATCAAACGTTTGTTGGGGGGGAGAGATGGTAGTTTAGTCCCAACTACGCGTTTTCTGGGAAGCAAACGTATTTTCTGAGACATTGCTGAATTGTTCTTTTCGTTCTGCCACCTTCCCGATTCTGTAAGAGCACACGACGACAATGGCGACACCACCGAAGTCAAAAAAAACCAAAGAACAACGGTTATTCTGCGCCTCGTGGGGTCGGCTTTGAATCATACCCGCTGGCACGCGGTGATAAGATGCGATTAGGCAGCCCCCCCCCAACCCAAACCTGAGAGCTTCAGCATTTCCACCCACAGCAACGTCTCATTGTCCTTGTTCACAGCGCGGTGATTTGGGATATCTCGGAGTCCGCAAACGTGCAAGGGGTGGGGAGATGTGAAGAAGAAGCAGAAGAAAGCACTGGTCAACATTCCCACGTTTCTCGTTGCCAGCGCTCGATCGCATACCTTGTTTTGATTACGAGGGGGACGCCAACAATGCAGGGCGGGTGCACATGACCGTAAGTTGCGCGGCAAAGCGCTGAAGTTTTGACGGATTTCAATTGATACGTCGAAAAAGAAGGGACCCTTCGTCCTCTCACCGTTAAGAAATGGATGGGCTGGTGGATGTTGTTCTGACAGGGGGTAGAATGTGATGAGATGCATCCTGAAATGAAAGGAAGGTGAGGAAGAGGGAAAAGGAAAGAAAGAAAGAAAAAAATGACTCTTCGAAAGTCCGTATCAAGTTGCCATCCTATCTCTTCGATAAGAACCTCGACGGTGTGATCAATATGTTGTGAAGATAGACCAGCGCCAGGTGACGGGTGACGGCCTGTTCTCGCGACCCCATGTCAAGCGTATGAAGTAGTGTAGTGTACGAAAGAGTGTGCGAAGTGAAGCAACGCAACGTTGAAGGATAAACCGGGGAGCGTTCGGTAGCATCGTTTTGCCTTCCCACGATCCTCCCGCTCCCGAGCCATCCCCTCCTCCCCCGGACCCTACCCACGATATCACCTTTTGACCAGCTTTTCGGCCTGTCACCTATCACCTGTGCAGGAATGTACTGCTGGCACCTCAGCACAGCATTCTCAGTGAATGCCGCACCCCCTCCCAATTTGACTCGTCCGCCCAAAAGGGGAAAAAAACTCACGATCTGGCAGCCAAGAGGATCGTGGACCACTTTGGGAACTAGAAACAGCACCTCCACCTTTTTTTTTCGTCCGAAAGTGACGATGTCGCACACTTGCTAGGACGTGCTTCGCTGCGGGACATCGTGCCTCCCCTCACCCCTTTTTTTTTTTTTCCTTGGACTATCGTGAGATCCGCCCTGCAAGGGACCGCTGTCCACATTTTTTTTTGTGTAATGCACTCAACAACTCACGATGTCCCCGGAATCTGCACGCGCAACGAGCCTTTCATTTCGAAGCTGACTTCGCACGTCCTCGGGAACGGGAGAGAAAATGGCTTTTTTCCCCCAGCTGGACACGTCCTTCGACATCCACATCCTGCAAGATGAACTGTACTCTGTAAAAACAATTTTCCGGAAATTGAATGAGAAAAAAAATTTTTTTTTTTTTCCCTTACACCGCCTATTTGGCTGTGCTTGTGATTGACGCGAATCGCACAGCCGGAATGCATCCTTACCTTCCAGACGGGCTGGAAAAAAAAAAAAAAAAAAAAAAAAAAAAAAAAGAGCGGTCTCGCGGCTACTTGCCAGCCGAGGGATTGTTGGTGCAGCAGGCCAGCCAAGCCTTGTGGTCGGAGTATGCACTGCACCAGGTTTTTTTTTTCCCACTCTCTTTTTTATTCTTTTAGAGTCACCCGATATGATACTTCGTAAAACACAAGGCACGAGGGAATTTCCTGACCGCCGTCCCGCCGATCCCTCCTCCATCTCAAGATCTCTGTGATCCCGGCACCCGCCGGCCCTGTCGGGTTGAGGCGGCAGACGGCGTTGAGCGGCCCCTCAGATGACTTTTGAATTTTTTCCCTCCGGCTCTAATGCCGAGGAAGGGCATGATCTACAAAGACTGGAGAGAGAAAACGTGAACAGAGGAAAAAACGCATGAGGAATGTTCTTTCGTGATTCTTCGAAGAAGGAAAAATACACAATGACGCAAGCCAAGCGAGGTTTTTGACCTGCGTTGAAAGAAGAGCCGAATGAAGACAATATTTTATTCATTTGATCATGCATTCCATGCGTCAACGGTTCTTCCATAGGGATAAGGGGGTGTAAGTACGAAGGATGGAGAATGGAGAAGCAATCCCATGATTTGAAGTTCGGCCCCTTAATTCATCAATTGATATCCCGTTTTCCGTCAAGCTCAATGCCGTATTCAGTCATATGAAGCAGCCCGAGGCATGCAACTTATGTACCCCATACAAACTTCTGCAATACTGTAATATGGCGGCTCCACGGTATTATTTCCCCATACAAAACTCAAAATTAAAGTGATCAATAGCTTGGAGATGGACCAAAACCGTCCGGCTCAATTTAAACCACGTGCCGGATAAATTCGCAGGAGGAATGTCAGAGAGACCAAGAAGAAAACCCCAGTTTTTCATCGTCAAGACGCCCGCTGAGCAAAGCTCACGATGGTACTCGACTCTGTTTTACGCATACGCCCCTTCATCATCATCCAATTTTTCTCCTTCTCCAAAGCCGGCTTTGCATCCGAATGCCGTCGGCTTCGGTTTGGGGAATGTGACAATGGCAGTTCGCTCCTAGTGGGAAGAAGACAGGGCCATCTGAGCCTAACCCATATTTGCAGTTTCGCCTCATGTACGATAATAATTAGGGACTAGTTTCTTCTATTCTCACGAGACCATCCCCTTGCCGCTTCCTTCATACCAGGGAGACGTAACCTCGGGCATGCTGGCGCCGAATTCCTGGATACGCAGGCCCTTGTCATCGATCATGGTTTTCACGACGGAGTCATCGTAGTTTACTTCGTACACGACGCTATTACTCGGCATTGGAGCATCGAAATCATCGAGGGA
Source organism: Scedosporium apiospermum (assembly GCF_000732125.1). Lineage (NCBI taxonomy): Eukaryota > Fungi > Ascomycota > Sordariomycetes > Microascales > Microascaceae > Scedosporium > Scedosporium apiospermum. The sequence continues at coordinate 244,344 of NW_015971822.1, read as the reverse complement.
GCGTGTGGGGCCCTCTCAAGGCTGGGCCTGGCCTTGGCGTGCGAGTTCTCCCGAAGAGACCCACGATGGTCAAGAAAAAAAAAAAAAAAAAAAAAAGGGCAACGTCGCGTCCGCTACCCATTTCATACCGAAGGGCCGGGTTCGAGATTAATGCGGAGGAGAGGAGGCTGGTTCCCCATTTCGCTCTAGTCTGTAACAATGCTTCTGGGGTTTATGTTCACGCCTCGGGAATGAAATTCCACTTGGAATCAATGCCGGTGGGTTGAGCTGATGAGTTGTCCTGCTCCGTGACCCTTGATCGTGACTCTTCATGCTGCAGCTGTATGTACCTGCTGCGTAATCAGCCTGGACTCAGAAGGCCGAGGCTCACGCCAGTAACCCCTGGACTCGTATGTGCCTGGAATTAAGGAAGCAGCAAAAAAAAGTGCCATTTGATCCATCCTTCAGCTCGGGGTTTACGTTTCCTTCTCAATGCAGGAAGATTCGAAACGGTGATTCCTGGATTGGATCTTGAGAATCCGGGGGGTCTTGGCGAATTTAGTTTCCCTCTTGATGGGCCCCCCGGCTTCCGATACTAGATTAAGCAAAAGCTTTTTTCTGCTGCTCACAGGACGAGGGGAAAACAGGCGAAGGATCAACTAGTGGCTGGGCCATCAGCCTTGAGTATTATCATATGCTTTGTTGATAGAAAGCAACTGGAGCCGTTTGGACTGAGGCTCAACTCCGCAGCGGCAAATCAGTGTTAGTGTCAAAAAGGGTCGCAGCATCAAATCCTTTAGTCTCGTCTCGTGGTCAATCCTCCGCATGTTTGTTGGTAACTGTGTCGTTTAGTTTAGTTCTCTTCCCCGAAGGTCATGTGGGAATCCCTCCGACGTGGAGTTATCACGGCACTGAAAATGGGAACGTGAAGAGAGGGGAAAATCGCCACCCCGTTCCGACGAGATCGTAAAACTCGGCCTTTTCCTCATTCCTTGCGGCTCAATTCAGGAACGCTGGGTTGAATACGGAGGGGTAAGGGAAAGAGGCGAATGCAAACCCTTAGACGATCGCGATCACGCGGTCTTGCCCAGTTTAAGGCGATATGTCCCGATTCAAATCGCCAGAACGGGATGGACCAGATCTCTCCCTCGTCCTCTGTCCCACCCCCTCCTTTGGTGCGGTCGCCACTTTGAAGACGGGCCTTTTACGGATAATAACCCCTCTCCAGGGCTGCGAGGGATCCCCAGGTCAGGCAACGCAGCCTTAAACAAGCGAAACGTTTTATTCTGCTGGAATTCTTGTTCCCCTTTCGTCGAGATCATGTGGGCACGTCCATTCTCGGATCTAAGGCCCGAGAGCAGCCAAAAAGAAAACGCGGGGCAACCGCCTCCCTTCTTTTTGCCGCTCTTCCCATTTGTACCGCCCCCCCGCCTCCCTTGGATCGTCAAACCAGAACCGCACATGGACACACACACACTCGCACATGCACAGCACACACACACCAGGGGGGCGTCGTCATAGCCAGGCAAACACTGCCGGTAAGCGCTGGGTTCGATGTTCGAATTGAGATGTCAATTGCCGCCATCTAATAGGACAGGGTCCCAGAATAGGTGTATTCCCCAGCCCGGCGGTGGCGGAGGGTGTGGCCCGACAAAGACGTCAAGTGACCGATGAGCTGGCAGGCTGAAACGCAACCACCCATTTGCTCTGGCTGGTATTTAAAGTTTCTCCCTGCGGGATGAGGAATATAAAAAGGACAACAAATGAGGCGGTGCACGGCGTAAGAGAGGAGCAGCCGCAACGGCGCAGTGGCTCGACGGGCGGATGAATTGCCTTATTGTTGAGTCGATGATGACGAGTTTTCTGTGATCCCGTGATGAATTTCTGCTGGGGTCATCCCCTTCGCTTCGCTGTCACCCGTACAAGTCGTTTCTCGAAAGGCTCCCTCCGTAAGAGAATGCGCCTCTGTATTTCCTAAAGGGATGCATCGTTACGAAGGTTCGAATAAGGGCCGAAAATAACGTTGCAGGGAAAAGAAATCGCTGCTCAGAAAAACCGAGGCCAGAATTTACCAAGCCTGTGCAATCGACGAGGAGTAAACTCTTTATAGGATCAAGAAAGTTGACCAACAACTTCAGTTTGGGGAAAAAAGGTGTGGCAAACCCGATGCTGCATCGACAGGGGTTCAGGTGCCGGCGTGTTTGCTTCTTCTAAGCACCTAACCCACGCTACCCATCGACCACGACATATCATGAAGTTGTGAGCCGCCCCGGTCTGGGGAGCAAACCTCACCCGCCTGAGACTTGTAGGACATGTGTGAACTATCCAACAAACGCTATAACGACCCGGTGGCACAATAGTCAAATAGTTGTTGACACATTTTGTCCGAGAGGGGGGTTCCGATGAGGGGGGAAGAACCCGCAATGGCTTTTGAGTTCCTGGAAATGACTGGGGGGCGTATAGACAATGGCCGGCACTCAGGCCGTCGCCCCATCCACTTGTCTCTGATATCTCCGTATCTCCATTGATGTCTTGGGAATGTAAGTAATTGAGGGGAGGCTGTCACCTGTAGGAGCTTCGATCGCTGCGACTCATGGGTCAAAACGCAATAAAAGGAAATAAAAAGCACTTGCCATCATCTCAAAGGTCAGCTTCGTGGGCGCTGGGCGCAGTCAGATGACTGTTGTCCAATTCAGCGGCGGCGGAGATGGGCCCTTTATCAGTTTTCATGATTCAACATAGTTCCTCACTATACTCACTAATGAGTTCAACATGAAGCAAATTGTTTTGGATTTCTCTTGGTTGTATCCGAAGTAAACTATCTAATTAACACCTGCGATGCCTGCCGGCAGTCGTGAGATACGCCGCCAAGCGGCTGGGAGAGAAACCAAGACTTGCACTGGCCAAGTAATCGTCAAATGGAATATCTTGCCGTTGGATTAATTCCCGCTTGGCTGTATATTCGACCGCCTTTTCGGGGCTGCCCTCAGCTCGATATATCATGCGCCTTATCATTACATCGAGTCCCGCAATACACTACAACTGGGAGGAAGGCCTCGAAAAAGCAACAGAAACCTGCTTCACGCGAGTGCGGAGGCTGCTTCTTGAAATTGAGAGGCACGACCCCGTCCTGGAGATATCGGGGATACTATTCAAACAGGGAATAATGATAGTAATAGTTGTTGTAAACGGCGTTATTATCACACAAGAATGCTCAGCAAGCAATAACAACCTGATAAATGAGGTGGCGCTGGGGATGGTGGTGGCCTTCAGTGTTGTCTTTGCTTCTTCGGTATGCACGACAGGGTGGCTTGTGATCAGATCAAAACCGGTTTCTTGACTCTGCTTTTTTTTTTTTTTTTTTTTTTTTTTTTTTTTTGCGAAGACGGTTTAATTCGCCCTAGAGGAGTGTAAATTCGGGAAGTATAAAAATAAAATAACGTCAAGTTGAGGCTTGCTCCTTGGTTGAGTTGATGGCTTCAATGGCTTGCTGAGAAAAAGGAGGACAGTCATCCATACTTCGCGTAACCTTAACCCTAACAGGCGCGTAGCAAAATCAAACCCCGAGACTTGCATAAGGCAAGGCATCAACACCCAGCCCAAAAACTGCATCAGCAACGAGGGGATAAGCAGGAGACTAAGAAGGATCGGAATCGGTATGCTCTAGATCTGAGACAGGCCTGGCAGTCGATCATCGAATTTGTGCTCGGATTCGCAAAGGCCCAGAGAACTAATGAGGTCGCTTAGAGCATGCTGTTTTAAAGAAGCAATTGCTCCCCCGCCGAACCCCATCACGGGTGTGCAAGTGTCCAAAAAAAGAAGGGAAAAAGTAACTAAAGAAAGCCACAAAATACCAATGTGAACAGCGTCAGCGGCTTAAGCCAGCCGAACCCGTACGCATCGGCTGCAGGACGTCTAAACTACTAGTGGAACTGCGTTTGAAAGAGGGGTGTAGATTTCGTCGAGTGTCCAAAAAAGAAACAAACGAAAAAGCAATCACAGTCATAATTGTCTTGAAGCTCGGGCTTCCCCGTGCCTTTAGCGAGGCGTTCGCGCAGGCGTGGGGTTTGTATTACTTCGCCGAGTCAGGATATGTGATCTCCGTTCCCATTGCTCTGAGGAGAGGGCTGGAACATGGCGTCGCTTATTGACAAACGGCGATCATACGGAGGATTCCAGCATCGTTTCTTGCGACGGTCGGTGATGAGATTGTGTGTTCATGTTTACGACGTGGTCGAGTTTACAAGTACGGCTGGTGTATGACGGTCGGTCGGTGGACGAAGCAGGAGATGTGTGGGTAGTCCAACTTCAAAGAACCCCATGACGTTTTACATCTAACCGCCCAACGTCTATTTCGTTCCCCTGTCCCCGATGAGGATTCGCGGCTCCTCCCCCGTACGCCTCGATGTCGCGAGATTATTATGAAGTGCCAGCTGAAGCCCCAGAGGCCAACGGTGTTTGCTCCAAAAGGAAAATCCCAATGTGATAACTGTCCGTTTTACGTACAACGTACCCCCATCTAACAGCCACCCATCGACCCCACGAAGAATTCAGAGCCACACACCTGTGAACCCACCCCAGCGAGATTTGTGTGAGAAACTAATCCCCCCACCAAAAGCCCTTGCTGGATTGAGCACTGCGTGCCAACCCTCGTAAGCCCCCCTGGTCCAACGACCCTAGTCCACCGGGGAAAGCTCTCAACTTGACCCGGCCCCACCTATTCCCCATTGACGGTACGTACCTCATACACAGTTACCGGGATGAAGACACTCTTCTACCATCCAGCTTTGGCACACACAATTCATTGCTGCGGTCGCTCTGCTGCGATTGGCAGGTGTCGACAGGGGTCATTGAAGAGAAAGGTCCAGACGGTCCAAGGGTTGGCAGATAGACACTGGCACGTGTTCTCTCCCTTGGGCGAAGGAGAACGTGACCCGTGCTCTCTGTGGGTGGGTTTCGCGATTTTGGTTTCGAAGAGAGAAGGACTTCGTCTCGCTTTCCTTGTTCCCTCACCGAGGGCATCATGGAACGTCTGGAAGAAGGCAAATCCCCCATCCCCCCAACCGGTATTTAAAACTACAAAAATAGGCTACCCCAGCTGGAGCGAATGAAAGCTACACGTGACGAGCCGTTTCTCCAGACTCTGCTAGCGAAAAGCCACGACCTGTTGAGTGCGGACGGGTGAACGGAGAACTCCGTTTGGCGTTGACGAACTAAACCCGACCTGGTTGGAGGAACGCGGCAGCAGGAAGCTAACAAACTGCTTTACGACATACGAAGTCCATTGTTAGGTTGGGTAAATGAGTAAATTATACCGAGTTATATCTTGCTCATCACTTCTCTTTCCTGATCGACAAGACATTCTCCAGATTATCAATAAAATGACACCTCTAATTTTCCTCACATCTGCGCATCTTTTTTTCGAACCCCTTTTTTACGACCACGCGAATTTCATCGAGTGATTAATTGTGTCCCTCCCCACACCGAGCTGGAAGGACGCATTGTTTGCGGTTTACAGGCCCCTGTCGGATCCTCGCTCCCAGAAACCAGGGTGAGCGGTCATGTGCGTTTCGGGTTATTTCGCGTGGGGGTTTCTCGATTCCGATTCTAGGAGCCAAGCGATAATCCCAAATGAACAGAGAGAATCTCCTCGTCCTCCCTGACAGGAAGCAGCACATGCAAAAGGTGTGGCTGGAATCATTATCTTAATTGGATGTCGGGGTGCGAAACCCACGCCCCTTTGTTTGAGCACCAAGCGATATCTTTTTTTGTCTCTCTGTATTTCGTATGAAGCGTGTGGGGGTTTGTAACTATCTCAGTCGATGCTGTGGTGTACGAAGAAGGGGACACGGAAACGAGAGATGCGAAACATTGGGGATGCTGAGAAGGACACAAGTGAATCGGCATCTTGCAGTCTGTCCGATCTTTGAGATCTCTTGGGTGCTTTTTCTAGTTTATCTCGATTTCGTACGATCGGATTTCAAGAGACACGCAGGACTGAGTCAGCAAGAAGCTGTTGTGTTACCAGTCGGTAGATGAGATTTGGACTGCACTGAGTTGAAGAAAGAGGACAGAGAACCTGGTTTGGGGGACGGACGGATGAGGTGGGTGGGTTGCCAGCCGGAACCACCCTGACGGGTCTCACATTGATCCTCCAGGATAGACCCGCAGCTGTACTCCGTACTTTGACGTGATATATTCTGCCCAATCCTATCTGGCTACTTTGCACCAGGACTCGTGGAGTAAGAAGCCAATATTAACTTCGTACGGAGTACACTATTAGGAGACAACGATGAACGGTCACCGAGCAAGGGTGCCCGATTCTTCCTCCGTCCTTCATCAATATTCTCTCGCAGTGGGATATGGTGGTAGCACACACCCACCCCCTTCTCCGACGTAACGGCGAAGAAACACAGCTCGCGAGTCTCAGGCAGGAAGAAAGCCACTTGCAAGGGCTCCGGTGACCGGTTGTCAAGCACTTTCTAGGTGGATCGATATCCTGGGCCTGGTGGGGGGGCAAGGAATGGGGGGGAAGGAGATCAACCACAATGACGGGATGGACTAAGATACCGATGGCCGCAACTAGTGAAGTCTATTGTAACAGTATATCAAGATACTGCGCCATTGCCAATATCTGCCCCCGGTGGCAGTTTCCCCCGAAGACGGCATCATTTTGCCCCCAAGATGGCGGATGGCGTGCGAATACTAAACATGCTACGAGCACTATAAAAGTCACGCGAGAACCGGGGCCCTCTCTGGTGGGGGTTTTTTCGCCTGACGGTAGAGGGGTAGGGAAGGATCAATTGATGAACATTGTCCTTTCTTGGTTCGAATGAGGAGGTGTCGTATTGCATGTCCCCGTCGACGCGATTTCCAATAACCTCAGTGTCGGGAATGTGATTGATCATTTTGAGCACCGAGAAAATCCAAGTGGGCCCACCGACTCGGCGAGGATCATCGCGACTCGGCGCCTGACGAAAGAGGCCTGCTGCACCACCCTCTTTTCGACCCCTTAAAAAATATGAGACGGAAAAGCGAATAAGCGACACCCGCTCGTAAACCCTTAGCGTACACTACCGTGATGGCGTTTCTGATCAAAGAGGGAAATGGGAAAGGAAGGAAAAAAAGGCCCTGGCATGGGAGTATCGGCATGGGGCCCTTGCAACCCGGAAGCACAATCCCTTACTTGCCGGACCTGCCCAACGCACTGGGTCATGCACCCGAACGAACGCTAGCAATTAGCCTCCCTCCTCCCTGAGGCTCCTTCCCCCCGAGATCTCCCGCTCCATCCCCGTCTCTCTTTCGGCATCTCGAATTTTCTCGCTTCGGCTCGTAGTAAGTCCACCGAGACCTCGTACTTGGGCCCGGTATCCGAGCTAACTTCGTGAGTGATTGAGCAATTTCCACTCTAGATCGTTTTACCAGCCAGAGAGCAAGGACAAGTACATGGTAAAGAACTGCGGCGGTTCCCTTTGTGGAGTCTGGGGGAGGAGAGACGGTTCCTGCCGCTTCTCTCCACATATCGCGAGACTGTCAATGATATGGGGAATCTGTAACGGGATGAGACATGCATTTTTGGTGATGGGAAGTTTGCCGTGTCTCCTATGAAACCTTTTTGCCTGCCTCTGCTTCTGCCCAGAGACTGCCACATTACCACATAGTTCCCGCTTATGACCTGCCTAAAGTGAGGGCAGAAAAATGACCAAATTCTCCTATAAATCACATACATTATGCGGCTGAAGAATAATACTGTGCATTAAATATGAGAACATACAGAATCAAGCATCACCTTCCACCGGCAACTTGACCCCAGGACTCGAACAGGGACCATCATGTTCAGGTTTTCAGCTAGCCGTCTGTCCCAGACCTCCGGGTCCTGGCCCCAACCCCAGCTCCGGAATCGTGTTCGCAGCACGACCTTACCGTACCTTACAGTTCTAGTCCTGCAAAGATCCGGAGGCAGGAGGAAGGGGGTTACGGAAGAGAGTTGAAAAGAGGCAAAGCGCGGACCTTCAAATTAATCGATAACGCAGGAGTCGCTTAAACACTTCCAAGCATGTACAAATTACGAAGTACAGAGGGGCCAGCCAAGAATCCGTCACCAGAGACCCGGGAGCAGCCAAGCCTGCATTGTTAGGCGGGGAACAGGGGAGCCCAGACCCGGACCCAGCAGCTGGGAAATTTGGAAACGAATCCAAACTGCCACACCCCTTGCAAAAAAAAAAAAAGAGCCATCTTGATGGTCGTCAATGAGAAGGGGAGATCCCGGTCTCGTTTTGAAGGGGAACCTGGACTTGCCAAAGCGAAAGCGAAAAAAAAGGGTGCTCTTACGACAGGTCTCCACATGCCGAGGATTGGAGATCCGACCAGGTCTTTCGGGTCAGAGCTTTCAGAGTCGGCAATGTGGGACGGCATTGCGGAAGGAGGAGAGGGATTGTATTCAATTCGACAAGATTCGCGTCTTAAGACCTAATACGACACACTTTTTAATATTGATGGTTGCAAATAATCCTCTAAGGATTGGAGGTGGTGTCGAGATCGGCACTTCATTTTTTTTTACTGTTCGCGTGAGGAGGGCCGGAGGCGGACGAAAGCTCATGATATATCCAGTCGGCAGATTTAGACCAAGCCTCGTAAGAAGATGATGCGCACCTTAGCCTCTCCAGAGTGAACCGCCCCAGCGTCTCTTTACTCCGTACATGCATGGGGTGGATCCGGGAAATAGGAAATTTCGACAAGTCAGAAACAAAGAGGCAACAGCACTGACTTCGGGCCTGCCCAGCTGAGGAGTGTATCATAACAGCACAATCGTACGAAGCGCGACGTCGTTTACAAAGTAGCGTGCTCCGTAGTCCCAATTGGTTAGGACTACAAGTACGGAGTAGAACATGCACGAATATCAACGGGCCTCTCCGGGGTTAACTGCAAGTACGAAGTGGTCATCCAGAAGATGAGGGGCAGAAAAAAGGAAACATCAATTAAATCAGATGTTGGCATCAGATGCAATGCTGGGAATCCCGCCTCGCGCTACCACTTGCTCCGTTCGCCTTGTGCTAAAATTCTTGGGGTTTCTTTTTCCATTCGGTAAGCGAGGGTCCGTTTCTGAGACAGATGCTCACCAATGATTTGCTGAGACGCTCATAGACAAGTTGGTGCTGCTTGATGACGAAAAGGGAGCGTTTAGTTCGTTTGCCGATTGCTGTGGCGTACAGTTAATCTGGGGACCCGTCTCTGACTCGAAATTACACGAACTCAGTTGTCATTATGAATAGTTACTAGCAAACGTACAGCAAGCATTGATATAGCAATCAGCAGGGAGCTGCTGTCGGATCGTTGGTTCCGTCATGAAGAGGCGCATCGAACCGACGTTGGAAGCAGGCTGCCAACCAACGGCAGTGAGTGATTGCCAGGTGACAAGGCAGAAGAGTCAGCTGCAGCTGTGCATGAAGGGCGAAGCCATCCAGAGCCATTGAAAGCCATCCGAAGCCATGCAAACGCCAGAACGTGAGTTGGCAAACATGACATTTTGGTAATATGATCAGTCAAGCCTTCCAATCGAACTCAATTCAACCCCCACGTCTATTTTTTTGTTCATCGCTTGCCTGCTCCCAGCAAGCGAAGAAAGCAGTGGGGGGACCGTTTCCAGCAAAGCCGATTGGGGCCTTCAGAGAACCTCTCCGAACAATGCCTAGTGTTTCCAGGAGTCAATCGGGGACTAACATCGTCACTCACAATCATCTGACCCTTCTTAGTAGTCGCTGGCGATTGTCTCTGGAATAAGCGCCTCGTCTAGTTTCTGATCCGCCGTACCTGTAATACAAGCCATCGTTCAATCTCGATCGGGTCTTACACTTGGAGCACCTGAGCTGGAGTGGGTACGCTGTATCCAGTGCAACCTCTGCCTGTCTTCAAGCTTATTGTCCTAGCCATGATCCCTTAGTACCGGGGGAAGATAAGGAACAGAATGAATACACAGATAGTCATGTTTTGTTTGCGAGAACAAAATCCTAGTACTTCGCAACCCTCCTCAACATCTTGTACCTGTTCATAACGCGGGTGAGATTGAGGGGTCAAGCCACCATAACGACCTGGCAGCCAATCGATATTCTCTGGGGTCTCCAGCCACTGAGGTTGAGCGGTTCGGAGGGTTCGGAGCTCGGGCGATTGAGTACCGGGGGCACTGGTCCACAACTTCTGTCTGGGGTCTCAGGGCGGTGGCATCAGCGAGAGGTCAGGTGCTGACATAGCAGCGAATCACTGGTAGTCGCATGAGAGGAGACCCATTGATGTGCAGGCTCAGCACTGATGTAAACAGACGATAGCGCGATATTGCCTATTTCACTGGTTGATAATCACCGGGAACTGTAGGCAGCAACAAGGTTGGCCCCTACTAAGTTGATGGGGAAAAAAGGGCTTGACCATCAAGCTTATCCCCCAAGCTCGCGCTCCTTGACATAGATGCTTACGAAGTACAAGGGCAGGGCGACAAGAGGCAAGGAGGGAGTGGCTGGTAGTAATGTCACTACCGTATCACGAGGTCGTCTCTTGACCGCTGATGTCGACCACGCACGTCTCAATATCGAGGATGGACGGGATGAGAAACTGGCCCATCTGATTCGATCGCAATTGAGACTCGCCAGCAAATCACCGCTATTAAACACATTCATAGGTGATCAGGGCCGTGTCTGCGAGGGCTCATCTGCACCGAGATGACAGGAAATGGAGCAATCATCATCGCAATGCCATCCGATCACTTGCCAATTTGCAGGTGCTGGGAGGGTTGGGAAAAAGGAATAATATCCAATAGCTCTTTTGTTTCTTTTCATTCCCGTTCATCGATTTCGCCGTCTATTCCGTCGAGTCACGTTCTCTTTCCTCGCCCACAAGAATGAGCATAATGGGCAGATCGTTTCGTAGTTGGACCCCGTGATCTTCTCAACTTGTGGGACTCGGCCCTTATAGCAGGGGAAAATATAGTTTAGATTCAACGACCGTTTACTCCCGGGTCAACGGGGTCGTTGAACCAAGGGATCTCTTGATTCACTCATTCCTCCAGATTGAAGATATTTGGACGTTTGCGGGAAGACGGGACCGTCAACCACGACAAGGCCCTCGATCTTCCCCAATCGTGACCTGTTAATCAATGGGGAGTGGGAAGGTAGTCACGATTAATAAATACCCTGACTGAGGAGGGCTCAATTACGGTATAACCAACTACCCCAGACTTTGTTTGCTTGAGGCCTGGTTCTCCTCATCAGTTTCCCATACACTATTGACGACGGTGTTGTTTCTTCGCTCATTAACCAAATTACTTGGTCCTCTTTTCTCCATCACCTGCGCACCTAAACCGATGGTTAGGGCTCCGAGAGGCTTGTGCCACAGCGCCGGCGCAATTTGCTGTTTCGTCCCGCGTCCCGTGATGAGCCTTGCCTTTTCCTCCGGCCCAAGTGGTATCGATGAGAAATCCGTTCATGCCCAACTGGGAAGGGCTCAACTTTACCAAGTACGGAGTACTAAAGTGACGCGGCTGCTTTGGGTCGTAGGACCGTTTTCCGACAATCAGGAAAATAACGGTTTCGGCTGCGGGACCACCTTGTCAGGCTTGGTACCTCCTCGCCCAAGTTGGCAGCAAGTGGTTACCAAAAGAGTTGACAAACTATCGTAAACTAGTCCGAATTTGGAAACCCCCGTCAAGCGAGGTCGGTTGTTCTCCTCTTCGGCTCTTTCTTTCTCCTAAGTGAGAATAACGGTGCATTGGCTATCCTCCCTCAGCCGCGCTCAGGACCTCATCGCTTGCTTCCCCGAACCAGAGTTTGACTCGCTTTCCTTTTGCAAAGCAATACTTCGTACCCGGTATCTTCTTCCCCTCCTCCTCATACCATTACGACTTCGCGGTGAAGTATGGTTGTCGCCCCCCATCAACCCGAAAAGTTCCGCTGCGAGTCTGGGGGGAAAAAGAAGTAAAAAAAGCTCGTGTCAAAGTCCCGTTAGTCTAGTAGTAGGGCAGTTCAATTGATTCGGTTGGCTCCCCTACAAAATACTCCATACAAATATGTCCCAGCCGATCAATTCGTTTCCATTTCCTTTTTTTTGCCTTTACGGAGTTCGACAATACTACCGAGGCCCATAGCTCCACTGTTCCGAGAGATGAAGGCCCTTTAAATTTTGCAGTATCCACGTGCTTGGAGAACGGAGATACCGCCACCCAATCCGAGCATAGGTATTATCACAAGGACCACACAAACGTATTACCGTCGGGAATACTCTGGCCTAATCCCTGGAGGGGGCGTGACTCTTCAGCGTCCCACCCCGTTCTCCACCCCACCTTACGAAAAAGCCACCCCCTTCCTTTTCGACACCCCCATCCACATCCACCCCCCATCATTTCGCACACCCTACGTGTCGACATACACCCCACACACCTCCACCCCCTGTACGAAGTAGTGGGATACGGAGTTGCTAGTGACTTCCCCCTCTCCAGCACACCGCGTCTTTTCACTTCCACTCCGCCGCCCACACACCCCAGAAATAGTGGGTTCAGCTTCTGCTAGCAGATCCCCAAGATAGATAACTACCTTCCACCCCCATCTCGTTCCATATTCTTCTCCCCTCAACCCGCATACACCCAAACCACCACCTCGCTCGCGACTTGGCCAAACTGCGAAATACACATCTTTCGACATTCCCAGTCACATTCGTCGGACGATAGCATCGAATAGAGGAGCAATTCAAACTCACCGACGTGGACCCGTACCCTAATTCACTTACAACACTGGCCCTCTCTCTCCCCCTCACTACCCGCCGGACAACACAAGCGCACGACCAAGACATCGTCAGCCATTTCCCGAGATCAATCTCGAACTCTTACACTTCGCTCCGGTGCCGATATTCCCTCTGTGGAAAACGCTGCGTGATCGTTCATAACTCGATCACCTACTCACCCTTGCCTTCGAAGCGCACTCTCAATCCCAAACCACCATCACATCACCTGAAAAGCGTGCGCCTTCTGCTCGGTTGTTCGAGCAGTCTCATATCGGCAACATGCCTTTCCAATTAGATACCCCCGTCCTCACTGTGGATACAGGAATAATACACAAGGTTGACGCCGGAAACCCACAAACTCTCTACGACATGTGGATTGGTGAGTATATTAGCCCCAATGGTTAAAGTGTCATTTATATGCTAATCCATTACCACAGTTTTCTCCAGATGTGCCGACTCAGTTCAGAACGGCAGGAGATTGGAATACATGTGCTGGCGCTACTGGAACAGGGCAACCATGCTTCACCGACCTGAGCTTGCCCCGGCTGGCGTTTCCCAGAGCGCTCCCCAACCCATCCCCTCAGTCTCGTCAGTCCCCGACATGCCTCAACTGTCTAAGAGTGTCGATTCGGCACCCGATGACGAGGCTAGTGACTTCACAGCACAATCTTCCCCCGTCGACATCCGACCAAGGATATCTCGACAGGACTCTTGCGGCAGCAGGCGAGACAGGACTCCCAGATCGGAAGAGTTTGAGAAGCTCTTCGTCTCGATTATCAAGGAACAGGAGCTTCCCCTCCGCCAGAACGCACCTTCTCGGCTGCCACCAGCGGCAGCTCTCGAGCGATCGGGATCTACCACTACCGAGGAGGCGGCTTCACAAGCCTCGGAGGACGCCATCTCCGAATCCTCTCCGCAGACTTCACCCGACACATCCTTCCACACCACCACCGTTACTCGTGGCTTCCACCCAGCGACCAGCATAACGTTCGAGCAACCCAGCAGCGTTCCCCAGAGCTCACCTAGCTCAGTAATGGAGCCCACTTCGGTGCCTCACAGGAAGCACGTCGGCGCCACCTTCACCTGCGGTGCCTCTAGCTCTTCGAGCGAACACCAAAGCCTCCCCATCAGGAAGACATTGCCCAAGCCGAGGCAGCCCGTATCCTTCCAGATCGGAACTTCGGGTTCCTCTGAGGAGGAGAGTTCTCTGACCACGGCTCTTCAAAAATCCCGCTCCGGTGCCCTCTCGGGCCTGAAGAAGCAGGCTACCGTCCAACACTTCCCTAGGACTCATGAATCGAGCGCTATTGAGGATGACGATACCGAGTGCGACGACGTTGACGAGAGCGCCATCGATGATGACGAGGACGACTCTGATTGGGAAGATTCCGACGAAGTGAGTGGCAAATCGAGCATCGATGACAAGACGTATTTCAAGCGAGTAGACTCCACTGCCCAGCTCGTCTCTCGCCGCTCGCTCATTACCCTTGGTCTCGAGGCCACCGAGCGGCAAAGGCGGCTTGGCAACCCCGCGTCCCAGTCGACCTCGGCACTCCATCGCTCTCGCGGACCCCAGGCTGGCCAATGTACCATGGGATCCCCCAACGACTCCGACGAGTCCCCCTTGATGATGAAGAGGGGCAGCCGCGTCAATCAGCTCAAGCCCATCAGGGAAATCCCCAGGACGGGTGCGCAGCCCATCGTGGCTCCCCCCGCTCAGAACCACTTCCCCGCCGCCCTCTCCCCCCGAACCACCCGACGACACATGCTCGCCACCGAGTTGACTGAGTCTCTCCGCCGACACCTTCTCTGGGAACGACAACAGAAGTCGTCGACCGCTAATGCCGTGCTCAAGCGGAGGCACACATCTCACGACGTGGCGAACCTCAAGCAATACCCCGAGAAGGCCTACATGGACAAGTCGGAGGATGCGAACTCCAGCAGCTGGAACCAGTACTTCACGAAGGAGGCCTTCAACGGATACCACTCGAAGGGCTGGTAAATTTGCGCCTAATTTTCTCGCCCTCTTCTGGTCATGCCTTAAAGAGCCATGACCGTGTACATTTTCTCACGAGATGACGGGCCACGTTCCTCGATATTCCTCGAACATGCATACTCTACAGTTTAGCGTTGCATCTACTTTTATGGCGAGGCTGCATTTCAGCGACATTTTTTTTTTCCCCATTATTTTATTGGTCGTTTGGTTTTCTGTTTTTATTCGCACCTAGGTGGCGTTTATTCTTTTACCACTCTCATATGATACCACGGTCTGGGGTCTTCATGGTTTTCTTTTGCGTATCATGTTTCTTCTTTCTTTTTACCAAAGCTCAGGTCTATACGAAAGGGTCAAAGTCATTGTCTGGGGCGACATTGACAGTTGTGTCTTATTATGTGTCTTTTTTTACAAAAGAGGAAGACGGGTCATACCATCGAGGGCGACCTCGTTGCTTTTTTTCGACGAGATGGAGGATGCGTACGGAAGGGGAAAAAAGCAAATGAGGAAAAGAAAAGAGGCAAGAAAGAGGGCTTAGAGTCAGTGGATGATTCAAGAGGCAGAAAGAAAAGCGAGGAAGATACAGGGATGATGGTGATGATGATGAACCGAAGAAGAAGAAGGAAGAGGAAAAGAAAAAAAAGAAAAAGAAAAACGAACTTAAAACAAAAACCCGCCTAAAGATCAAAAAAGCCCTGAGCCCAAAAAACAATGGAAAAATGACCTAAAGAGCTATCAAAAACATGAATAAAACAATGATAAAAAGAATGTGTGCCTGCCTTCCTGCTTGTGAAGTGAAGTTAAGTGCTGACTGCAAGGACATGACGGATGAGCCAACTACAATTGTAATCACGAGGCCAGAATACAAAGGAGTCGGATTCCAGTATCCAGGGGATTTTTACATATCGGTCTGCCCTGAAATTAGTTTACAGTATAATAGTCAATTATAATTATTCTTTTTCAGTAGGCCACATGCTCCTGTCACGCCCATTCCTCTCCTTCGCAGGCGGCGGAACTCAGGACCGAAAACAGCGAAAGGATCATGGGAAGGGGAGGGGGGTGGCGGAAACTTGGGGGCGACCAAACCCCGGAGAAGGGACACGATTGAGGGGGAGGTGGATTAAGATCTTCCTTCTCCCTGGTTTCGGTAGATGATATATTGGAAGGGGGGGGGGGGGGGGGGGGGGAAAGAGGCGGGACGGGGAAAGGAAGACGACATCAATCAATTCTTGAGGGCGTGTATTAACTGCCGCGGGTGTAATATTATGGTTAAGGCGTCTTAAGAGAGGGGCAGGGAAAGGAAGGCATTTTTCGGCGCATTGCCGGGGACGGCATTGGGGGCCAAAGAATAGGCGAGGCAGAGGATTTTCCTTAGCTTCCGTCCTTTGTTTTTTGGTGGAGGCTTCTTTTTTCTGGGCGGCTTGTTAGTGAGAGGGGTGAACTGTTGGAAAGGGTGTAAGAGATGACTGTCAGGCGCGGATCCGGAATCAGGGGGACTCTGGGGAAAGCAAAGGCTCCGGCGTGAGAGCATTGCAGTGTTACTTTGGAATTTACTGAATCAATTCGATGGTCTCTTGTTTGCACGACATTTCTTCAGAGATTCAAGTCGAAGCGGATTGGTGGGAATTGATTGTGGCATCTCTGGAGATCAACGGAGTCTACTTGGGTGGTTTACAAGTACGAAGTTACACTTCCCTGAAGAGAAGGATGTCCTCGAGGCGGTTTGGGGAATGGTTGTGTCCGAATAAGGCAAAGCTGGTTGTTTCTCGCTTTTGCTCGCATCTTCCTTCTTGTTCTTCTTTTTCTTTCCTTTTCCTTGCATCTTCCTCTCTCTTGCTTTTTTCTCGTCGGATTAGGAACATGACATGACCCTGCGGACCTGCACGTCGGCTTACAGATCATCTGGGGCAAAAAAAGGCGGGCGGGAACCGGCCGGTCGCACAAGACTCGGGATCGTCCTTTGGGCTTCTCACACGTCATTGCTCACGCAATGTTAGCATAACGAGACTTCAATGCTCGGAGGTTTCCTGGGCCCCGTATGTCTTGTACGGAACGAGAGGAGACCTAGAGGTATCGGATTTGATGGGAAGGATCAAGTGGTGAGAGAATTGGCGGGATTTAGAGTACGTGCTAAGATATCACTGATGCCAAATGCAAAACAACCTCATCCCACACACCTTTACACCACGAGGTGTCTCGAGGGTTCGACCGGGGAAGAAGCAAGATGCAGCAGTGTGACGTAACGATCAACAATTAATCCCAGCTCTATCGTATTTTAGATAAACTCGATGGGTGGATGAAGGGATGCGTAGATTAGTTTAGATGGATAGACCACCACTGAGACCATGTTGGGCTTTGATGATGAAGAGAGACCCAATTGCTTACGGGCTCACGTCATAGTTTGGTTAAGATGTCGATTTAGACTCAGATGTTTCATCGGACGACCTCGAGAGACACCGAGACCCAGCGTAAGGCAAGATGGATAGCTTGAGAAAAGAGGGGACAGAGACACGCATTTGATGGTACGAAAAGCAACGACGTCGCTTCTTGTCGGATATGCAGCACTAGCCACCAATCCGCCCAGGCGAGTCGAAGTGGATGGATGGATGGATGGTTTACTTACAAGCACAGGCGAAGGCACGATGACGAAAGGTGGTGATGATAATGATGATGACAGGTGAAACCAAGGGGATTGTTTCTACGCTGCATGTGTATGTATCCCTAAGCAAAAGACAGAAAAAGCAAAGATCCGATGGCGGGCCAATTGAGCGATATGGATGGACAGCATGAATCTTCCAGGTGTTTACTTCTTCGGAGGTAAGTGTGTGTGATGATGTGTGGTGGATGGTGGATGGTGGATGGTGGATGGTGGATGGGAAAGGCCAGTTTCAGCAGCCTCGGATTGCTGATTGACATCACATTGAGCCTCGAATGCAACAAATCTTGGTCACACAGGGAGGGGATACACAGTCAGAACATGACCATTACGCCCCGTATTCCCTCTGCCTTGTTCCAGATGGCGGTGGTGATCTCATTTTGGACGGTTCCTGAATTCACTGACGCACACAAAACACAAAAACACACGCAGCGCCACGTTCCCAACCTCCGAGGAAAGTCTTAAGAGTATGTCGCACCCCTCCCCCAGTGAGCCGAAGAGGGCAATGATCAGACTGAAAATTCCAGAGAATATTCCTACACCCTCATCGTATGCATCATATGTATCATGAGGACAGATGACGACTCAATGGCATTCGTATCATGGTTCCACGTTCCTCGGGGGCGGGAAGGGGAAAAATAAAAAGAAAAATAGACAAATGCAGATTGCTCTTTCTCAGCAGATCATGTCGGCCTCTGCGTAACAGTCGACTTAAATGGGAGAGCGGCTGATTGATCACCCCAATGCAAGTGCCGTTTCCGTCCCATCTCTGGGTTGATCCTGTTCTGTCCTTGCCAGAGTTACCTCTGATCCGACAAGAAGGCAGAGGAGGGAAAATAACGACATCTCGCCACTTATCACCAGTCACAGGGATTACGTTTTGCGCGAACCAGAAAAAAAAAAAAAAAAGAATAACTCTATGCCGTCCCGCGTGAGCAAGAGCAGCCTTCAAACGTCAATGCAAACAACGGCTTTTGTTGAGAGCCACATGTTGGAAACTGATCCCGTGGTTGTGGTTGAGCCTTTTGGTTGTTGGTTTACGCCTCAGCCTAACAAATCGAGAGGGAACTAGCCAGAGGGAACAAGCCAGAGGGAACAGGCCAGGGCGAACACACCAGTGCGCAATCAACGGTACGGTCTGTCCAGCCACGGCGTGTCCTCCCCGTGGGGAAAGGGCTTTGACGAACGGGCCTCTTTCTGAACTTGGTAATGGACCGCACATTTCCACAGCCAGAAACCAGACCCATGGTCAAAAAAGCATCCAAAATAGGAGGGCCCCTGGATCGCTGGCATGGTCCATTTCCTTGATCCTCGACAAGTCCCGCCCGTTCCCCGCGCCTTGGAGGAGTCACGAGGTGGCAGATCTCCTGCCGGGGTCTGGTCTGAAGCGGTTCCAACGCGATTTTTGCTTTGCCCTGATACCGACCACCGTTTCCTTCCCCTGCCGTCTGTTCTTTTACCTCAGCTGCTTATTTATTTCGTGCCCCGGAAAAAGGAACAAGAATGCACCTTGAATGGTTTTTTGCATGTGTTTGTTCTGTCCTTGGGAGTGGTTAGTGTTTGTCACCGTTTTATATTTCGTTACTTTTTTCAATGTGACAATCGGGATTGCATCAGTGTGCCTAGGTCGCGTCGCTGCAGGGCGGTTGCGCTGTCTTCGTTCCCCTTTCCCTTTGCTGTATTGTTCGTCTCTCCTTTGCCTGAGCTGGAGTTGGCGTCAACCTGATACCTTAGTAGGGCTGGGGATGCTGAGTTGTACGCTCAACTACTTCGTACAAGGTGCAATCAACTCTTCATCACACTTCACACCATACACCCCGCACAGCTAGGCGCGGGAAGACATATACATCGTGGCAGATTGGGCGTCTACACGCCCATGATAGATAGGGCTGTGGTCACCGGCGGACACAAACTTGACGGGAGGCCAGAATGTGAAGCCAGCAAAAAATGATTGATCGAGTAAATGCCACACCCACACCCCCTCTGTATCAAGAACAGCAGAGCGGTGGGGGGGAGAAAACCACAGGACGACGTTGCTTTATCCAGAAGACCCAAGATACAGGAGTATCATCACCTGGCCAGTTGATTTTTTTCGCCTTTTTTTTCGCCTTCCTTTCCCCTCTCTTCAACACAAGAATGGAGTGGAAATATGCACACTACACTAGGGTAAGTGTACACTCAGTCCAGCATTCCGCACTGCGTCGGCATATGCGGGTCCAAGCTGGACGCAAATCCAATGCAGTGGTTAGCTGATGATGATCATTTGTGCGAAGCTATTCCCTTATCACCCACTGCGGAGCGAGAAAGTATGCACACTACTCCCCTCCAGTTCACATTTGTCATAGGGCCAAGTCATCAATCGTTGAGCGCGGCAAACAGCACTCATTCGCCCTTCCTTGATTCCCAATCTATGCCATAGCATCATCTTCACCAGTGACCAGGCTCTCAAGAATGTGTCTTCAGGCCTCACCCCCTTCCTCGAACTGACGCCCATCGATCCAAATTCTTCTTCCCACATGGCTGCCAAATTCCCGCCCGTCTCACCGCCTTCAGCCCCCCCAAAAGCGGGAGGCGGACGAGGCCATCATAGCGGGGTGGCGTAGGGGGCGTGTGCGTCTACAATGTCCAAGAACGATGGAGAAAAGCCTCAGAACGCCCCATCTTCAGCGGGTCCTTCTTCCAGAATCCTCAAGCCCCCTCAACCCCCCTCTCTCATCTTCATTGTTGTTACGTGGGAGATTTCGGAAGGCGGGGACTTTTTTTGGTTAATTTCTCGTCTGTGGCGGCGCACATGGCAATAAATTTTTGGGGTTGACGCATCTTTGATGCCTCACAGTGAAGGCAGCGATATTTTTTTTGTTCTTTTCCTTTTATCTTGCTTGGCCCTGGCAACCCCGCGTCGAGCAGGCGGGGAGAGACTGCAGCACGGGGAAAATAACGGGAACGCCGAAGGGAGGCGTCCAACGTCCAACTGCTTTCCCCCGTTTTACGTTTCGACACAGGTTTTACGTTTGGAGTTATTTTTGGCATCAGCTCCCTTACAGCCTGGAAAAAGCCTCCTGCTCCGTTGTCCCTAGTGTGCGCCACCTCTTCTTCATCTCAACTTGTCAAAGCGAGTTAAACTTACCACACAGCATTTTTTGAGTTTCGAGCTCCCTTCCCAGTCGTAGAGCTTAGTTCTCCACCACCGGTCAGCTCCGTTGCTTGTCAAGGATGAGCTAAGCCTAAGTACAAGGTAGAGGGCCACTTTGCTGGAACGAAAAGAAGAAAGACACAAGAACAATCCTTAACCGCGCCTCCGTAACTCCCCCAAGGGCACCGTTCCCGAGGTGCTCGAAACTTTTGGGTACCTACGAACGCTCTGATACGGTGCACCGACCGTCTGTTCTCACCCGCCCCCGTCCACGGGAACAGGAAAAAAAAAAAAGGCACGGGATTGATGCGAATTGATGCCGAGCGTTTCCATTTCTTCTTGCGGCAAAGAAGAAACAACGCATAAGAAAAGAACGTCTGTGAAAGAGGGGCCCTGTGGAAGGAGGTGCATCGTGGATGACTCACGAGGACTGCGCAAAGCGCTGGTTGTTTCGATGCCGAGGCGCCAGCACTGCAAGGTCTTTTCCGCATGGCTTCTAGATCTCTCTGATGGGTGTTCCTTTGTGTTAGTCCCAGAGGGGTGAGCTGAAGGGAGGGGTTTCGGCCTTGGGATGCCTGATGTGAAGTGTCATATGTAAGTGCATCTCTGAGGGGAAATGTAAGAAATATTCCAATATCCCGCCCTCTCTCCTTCGAATGAAGAGAGATTGGATAGGATATCAGGCAATCGAGTAAACGGGGCTTGAATTTAGGTCATTTGTGCCCAGATTTCCATCCATGGGATCCATTGGCATGCATTGGGTGCGATCGAGCAGAACCTGCAGGTACTCTCACACTGATCGATGAAAAATGGCTGGATAATCGAATCGCTCATGCCTCACACGCCCCTCCAAGGAATTGAAAAAAAGCCCAAGAGCAGTCGTTCATACTCCCCAGCTTGTACGAGGTATTACTTGTACCAGTAGGAATCTGTCCGCCTCCCCCTCCGCGGTCCCCCGCCAGGTCACGCAGCGGGCAGAAAAAGTGAAGGCGCTTCTCCATGTCTGTGGGCTGCCCGTTTTCTCCCGCTTTCATACCCTTCGACACGCCCCCTCCTTATTTTTTTTCCATTTCGCTCCAGCTGCAACGGACACGTCCACGTCGCCAATGTTAGGTGTTCACCGCTTTTTGTGAGTTATATTTGGTCGAGGGCGGCGGCGTGCGCTTCTGCCTTATGCTGTTGCCATGATTGTTCTCAGTGATTTGTAACAGTCTAAGATGGGTGACCAC
The DNA here is from genome assembly GCF_000732125.1 of Scedosporium apiospermum. NCBI lineage: Eukaryota > Fungi > Ascomycota > Sordariomycetes > Microascales > Microascaceae > Scedosporium > Scedosporium apiospermum. The sequence continues at coordinate 222,592 of NW_015971822.1, read as the reverse complement.
CGGTCGTTAATATACACAAGATCGGCGCCGAGAGTTCTTGTGACAGCGGAGCCGGAGGGCAAACGGAGTGGAGAGGATGCTAGACGCGGTTCCGCATAACCTGCCATATCTCAAAATTTAGAAACTGGATAGTGCTCATTCCCAGGTCGCGAAAAGTCTTGGAGCTCAATGGCCTTGATTGATACATGAATTCAATTTTTGAAGGCGGCGATATGCTTCCCGCATTACCATCAATTGATGTTCACTGCGGGGACTTTCAAGACCAAATTATAGAATTTATTGAGCGTTCAAGTTCAGGTGGGGGCTGAAGACACGACAAGGATCGATCAATTGATTAATACAAAGTGGTTCCAAACGCGCGGCTGATAAAGATCTCCAGCATCAAAATCGAATCACATTCAATACACGTTCAACGCTCGTAGCGCTTTGGCAAACCCGCCCACTCAGCGTCTTTTCTTTTTTATGTTACGGCCATTCCTCACATGGCCTCTCTCCTGCGATTTGTTTCTCGGCTCGGCCGTCGTCCATTACCACCGCGTGCATTCTCAAGCCAAGGCTTCGAACGCATCCCTCCCAGTATAAGAGTCGAGGAAGAGACGCCCCCAGACTATCTCGCTGCGCGATATTATCCAATTCGCATCGGCGAGGTCTTGGCATCTAGGTACCAAGTGGTAGGGAAGCTGGGCTACGGAGCTACTTCGACCGTGTGGCTTGCACGCGACTTGAAGTGAGTCCAGTCCTTCCACTGGCGCGGAGAAGCTATTCGTTTATTTACATTCAAATGTTGACAAATAGCACCCACGATCACGTCGCCTTGAAAGTTTTCATACGTTCAAAGTCTCTCGGAAGCCAAACGGACCATGAGCTGAACATCTACAAGAAGATGCATAATGCGCCGTCTAGGCATCCCGGCGCGACATGCGTTCGAACGCTTCTAGACTCATTTTGGATATCAGGGCCTGACGGAGAGCATCGATGCCTCGTACACCCTCCTCTGTGGGATAGCGTGAGGACATTACTTGCCCGGAACCCAATTGGTCGGCTTCCCGTACCTGTTCTCGGCATAGTTCTGAAGCGTCTGTTCCTTGCCTTGGACTTTCTGCACAGTGAATGCCAGCTTATCCACACAGGTATTGATCACTTCGGAAGGGGGCTTTACACTCTAGTGCTCTTTCAACTGACAAACCCCGTTTTAGACATCAAGGCCGACAATATCATGTTCGGCATCAAAGACGATACCGTCTTCGAAGAGTTTGAGGAAGAGGAATTGCGAAACCCGTGCCCCAGGAAAGAGGTTGAAGGAAGATGGATCTATACGTCCCGGGAACTTAGGCGTCCTAAACGTTACGGCCCTCCAGTGCTCTGTGATTTCGGCTCTACGGTCAGCGGTGAGAAAGAACGCCTGGGAGACGTTCAGCCGGACATTTATCGGTCGCCGGAGGTGATTCTCCAAGCACCGTGGCAGTACAAGATTGATATCTGGAACGCGGGCTGCTTGGTAAGCGTCGCATGGATCCTTCAGGCCATGCCGGAAGCTAAACTGTCCTGCAATAGATCTGGGACATTTTTGAAGGCGGGCATTTATTCTATGGAACGGACCCCGAGCATAAGTACCGGAGTCGGGCGCATCTTGCCGAGATAATGGCGCTACTGGGCCCACCTCCGCCGAAGCTACTTGCCGGTGGCACAATAACCGGGAAATTCTTCGCAGAGGACGGTAGGAAACGCCTCAGCTACAGAAGAAGAAAAACCGAGCTTTAATTCGCTGACTTATTACCTAGGAACATTCCAAGTCGGAATCGATCCACCGCCATCGGTCTCTCTCGAAGAGCTGGAGACCAACCTGGAAGGAGCCGAGAAGGAAAGGTTCATGATGCTGATGAGGAAGATGTTGCAGTGGTTGCCGCAAAATCGTAGCACGGCAAAGGAGCTGGCGGATGACCCTTGGATCAACGGAATACTTGGTGGTTGAGTTATTCGGCGTCGGCACGTCAAGCAGTTGACGGAGCATCTAGATGTAAAATACTGTATGTACAATGTTACGAACCCAGACGGGCATTAACTTGGTACTCTTCTCACATCCCGGCAACTTCTAAAAATAGTATCCGTCGAGACATATTGTACACGGCATCGGGGCTGTTCACGTATCAACCGTTAACATTTTAGACCGAAGCCGAAGCCGACCGTATGAGATGCCGATTACGACGTAGCATTTGGAGTCGGTCAGACCGTTTCTCGTACGAAAGCCTAAACGCCCCGAGATATCTCCAGACGCCACCCATCCGTAACCCGAGGATCAACGGTGTGCTTTGCAAACTGTATTACAGCACAAAATGACATCAATAGATAATCAGCGCCAGGTCTTACTTACCGAGTTTACCACAGGGCAGTGCTAGGGTTACACCATGTGGTTGATGGGTCCCTAGTCCATCAAGATCATCCACCCCCTGGACTAGAAGGGTTAGAAGGGCCATGCCTGCTACGGATGGTTCCCCGAGAGCAGCATTTTGGTGGGTGAAAAGATCACTGCCTACTGTAGAGACTTAAACGAAGTCGACCTAGTTCCGCCTCTAACCAGCCACTGAGAGGGAGCCCAATGATGGGGATTTGGAGCCATGAGTTTAGTTGAGTTTAGCAGTGGAGATGAGAGCCAGGATTCCCTGGAAGCTGCGTCTTCTTTCCTTACCAATACTAAACTTATAAGCACACCCTCTGTAAGACTGTTCGGCTCTCTAATACCAAGCCGGTTAGTTTGTCAAGGAGTCCACGAGCGCTGCTCCACTGCCACGGTAATCTATTAAGATTAGTGTAGTGGTGTACACTACTCCATAGTGTAGTGCAGTGAAGTGAAGGAAACTGAGTGCGAGACTTCCACGAGATGACCTGCAATGCAACGTCTTAACTGGCCCGCGTGCTTTTTAGCTAGCCATAGTGCCTAAGTAAACTAGTCTATAGTATACGTAGTTGGTGTAGTGCTGTTAATGCCTACTTTGTGGATGTCGGAGTCGATAACTCCGTTGTGGTGCTAACGGCCGAGCCAATCCATCACCGTTGCCGATATTGGCCGAAGGTTCCGAGATGTCCCGAGGCGAGAACCGACCCCGTCCAGACTTCCGGCTCCGGCTTTCTTTTTGCCAGCAATTTCTTCATTCACAGTCTCCTCTTGCCTTCCCCGCCTTTCATGGAGTCAGAGAATAGGCATCAATGATGCATACTTCGTAGTCTGCACTACTCGAGTCGGACCGGCAGAGAGGGGTGGTTGTAGAAAAGGGCTGGCACGCATTCTGGTCGTTTGCCGGCTCGACTGTCGAGGCTTCGTTTCTTCCTTCCTCAGGCGCACCACTTAGATGGACGTATCAGTCGTTATGGAACTGACATTTGCCGATGGTCTCATTGGCGCGCAAACCGAATATCCAATGAACAAGACTGGATCAACGATGACACGCCTTGCTACGATGAAAGAGGTCGCCATCTTGCGGGACTCTTAAGATGGCGGCAATAACGAACAACGACGATCCTTTTGCCTTCTTGCTCTCTCGAATCAACCATCTCGTACGTATTAGCAGGTGAGGCGTTGATGCCTCGTAGTTCCGTGCATATCCCGAAAACGGAGATCAGAGTTCTTTCCAATTTCTCCGGAGAAAACTACCCACCGTCTTCTCCGCTGCTAGTCTGGGCAGCGCCTCGCTTCGTCTTTTCCCCTGTCACTCCCCACAAAAACGCTGTGCTTGGAGAGGCAAGAATAACACGGCAATACCGATCGAAGCCTTGCAGCGTCGTAATGGTATCGAAATATCGCCGTGAGGCTATCCATGCCATCGGACCTACTCCAACACCTTCTATATTTGCCTCCCCCAGCCCTCGCAAAACCGAGATTTTGACTGACCAAAGACATCCTTGATCGGTCCTACTGGGGTGGGCTCTCGCTTCTCCAAAAAAAGGGCCTCTCCAAAAAATGCCCCGACCAGGGCCTGAATTGGAGCGCATCCACATTCCCGAAGAGAGTCCGGGCCCAGCACGCCTCCCCCCCCTTCGATGTTACGAAGTAAAGCCGAGGAGGGAAACGGCGGGATTAAGTGGATATCCCCGACCTCTCACAGCCCTTCCTTTCCCTCGCATTTTGGAGTCACCTCGGTGGGGACATCTTCTGCGCTGCGGGGATTTTGATCATTTCCCCTTTTGGGCAACGTGCATACCCTTCCTGGCAGGGTCTAGCGTAGGAAGGGTTTCGGACTTCAACAGGCTTCTAGAAGGCATTGGTTGTTCGAAAAGGGGGGTCAGATGAGGAGAGAGAGTTTTCCTTCCTTTCGGTCTGCTGCATGACGCTACGAGCATTTGCGAGGTGTGACATCTCGCGCATTAAAGTTTCAAAGGGGGATTTGATGAGAAAGACTCCTTCGGAGATGTGGAAGGAAAAATGATGTTATAATAAATGGCGTCTAGGCGTCGATGGCCTCCTTAGTGCACCTTCGGAACTACAAACAATAAGCGGGAGGTGTGAACCAGGTTAGCTTGATTGAGGCATCAATCCATCTGGACCCTAGCCCTAGTGCCATCAACTTCTGAAAAAAAACTCAAAAGCGCCTCAGTTTTAGACTCAACTCCTACCGTTTGGGCACCTGTCAATGGATAGGTGGATGGCCCTGGCCTGGCTGATGGTTGAGATTGATCGATGCAGGTGTTTTTGCCAAGAAGCTCCCCTCACAAAGGCCAAAACTCTAATGGAGCAATCCCCAGAGTCACGAGGCCATGGCTGCTCGGAGGTAAACTCCCAGGCCGGTTAACCCTGGTTCCAGGTGGCAAAGTGACGTTTGACAAAGTACGGAAGTTACTGACAAAATGGACTTCGACACCGAGCCACCTCGGTGAAGGAAGAACGAAGGATAGAATGGAAAGAATTGATGGGGAGGCAACTTGCTCCGAAGGAGGACCCGTTTTTTTGACTTGCCCCTCCCAGACCGACGGAGAAACTGGGAAGGCCCGATCGATACGGTTTTCTTTGTATGTTCATCTCAACCTCTACGAAGCGCGCCCTCGTGGCAGGAATCCACCCCTTAGCTCGAAGTTTAATGCCCCGGAGATGGGCGTAATACGGGCAAAGCCTCATTCGTTCGGGGTCCCTTTCCCTCCTTGTTACGCATACACCATGAGGGCAAAAGGAGATCTCGTTGGAGAATCAAAGGAGGGTGTCGATGTAATGATCCTCAGCTTCGGATATCGTGCGACTGCTCCCAGAGTATTACGTGTTTCTCCGTCCTCGCTGAGCTTCGGACCCTAGTTTTTTTTAGGATTCATACCAAGATTGCCAACGCATAGGAGAGAGATCAAATGACAAGGGCCGGGGGCAAAAAGACCCCAGAGAATATGGGGAAGTGGTCAGTGTTGACTCGTCCGCTATCTGATACTACGAAGTAATACGCATACACATCCCCGAAGGGCTTGGCTTCAACAGGCATGGAAATCCTTCGAAGTACGGGGTAATTAATTCGTGCGGATTCCCCGCAAAATAGCGCGGTGTTGAATTTATCGCTTGCCAGGGGGAGGGAGGGCACCGTGGCGGAAAGTCTCAATGTAAACCTCCTGGCTCAATCCTGCCATGCCATTTTGACACAGGTGAAGTCTAACTTTTACTTGCCGCGTACGGATCCGCAGCTCTGCTCGGAACCGCGGCGTTGGAGCTAAGCGAAATATCACAAGCTCTGTCGGAGAAGTGTGTGGGAGGGAAGGAGCATAGCAATATATACTTTGTAGTAATATAGTAGTAATAAGCACATGCATGTACCTTGCATGGATTTACTCTCACTTCTTCCCTTTCCGGGGATCGGCATGTGATCTAAGGCTGCATTTGATAGATCAATGTGGTACAAGTATTTCCGGGGAAGCGGGTACCGGGTGATTGGAGGAAAGGCAGGAGGTGTGCAAGACATCGACCCAAAGGGGAGGGAAGGACCCTTGGCAAACGTTTTTTTTTTTTTTTTTTTTTTTTTTTTTTTTTCGGGTGAGGGGAGCAATGAGAGAGGCGGAGGGGAAGGGTGGGATGAGATGGGATTTACTTCGTATGAGATTGATTTTAATGAGAATTCTGGCTTCTGTTATTGGCCTTCACCGGAGTTTTGTGGCTTGGAGATGTAACGTGTTGATCTGGCAGGAATCTGGGGTAAGAGAAAAGAAAGAAAGTTAAATATCAAAGTTGCACGAAGTACGTTCGATTCTCGACCGAGAGGGTGGTATACACTCCCTCCAAGTACGGCGTAGCCCGAATGGAAACTCTGAGGGATTTGATGAGAGAAAAAAACGTGGGAAAGCCACTGTGCCATGGAGAGGAGGGGGGGTGTCAAAAGAAGTCGAAAGGTGCCAGACCCTTTCCAATTGCCAGGGTCTTCGAGGCCATGCCCACTTCCCGAAAGCGAGAGCGAGCGTTCGTACACCCGACGGCCGATGATGTAGATGGCGTACACTGCTTCCTAACACTCCAAGACCGTATCCGATGCCGAACGGGTACGGGGCTTTTCTTTCTTCATGGAAGGAAAAAAGCAAGTTGCATTTTTTTTGTCCGATCTTTTTCCGACCATTCTTCGGTCTAAAGGACTTTACAAGTAACTCTATGGATTACACATTGCTGACCTTGGTCGATCGTTCCTGCATCTGCAAGCATGCATGTCATGTGCTCTATTATTCCGACGAAAGTCGTCAGACTACAAGGTGGAAAAGTAGTGTACACTACGAGGCATGTATCATTATTATTGACTGGCTGCTTTCGTGGCGTTCCTTTGGATATAATCATCGCACGATACTTGAGGACGGCTCGGCCGACTCTTACGGTAGACTTGCGCTGGACTTGTTCGGCAGGAAAAACGGGGGAAACAACCGTTCTCTTCTTCGGAGATGCGACACAGAGAAATCGTAACTAATGTGGAAATACACTTGCCCATATCGTGATCACCATCGTAATCGAGGTTGTTCGTGCGAATAAACTAATTGCAGGGCCGGGAACAGAGAAAAAAAAAAAAAAAAAAAAAAAAAAAAAAAAGAGGAGAAGAAGTAAAAAAACGCCGTCCTCATAGCCGGAGTCTCTGGGTAAGCCGCTCCAGATCTCCATCATCACCATCGTCTCTAGACCGCTTATTCCCCGCGGTTCCCATCACTCGGTCCCTCTGCCAGCGCATCTCGTTCATGAGGATGTATTTCCCGTACGCCTCGTCACCGAGAATTTCCCGCATCTGTTCTCCCTTGAAATTTTCCACCCTGGCCTCCCACTTGGCAAACTTCTCGTCCTCCTCACGTCTCAGGGCCTCATGCTGTTTGCCGAGCTTGGTTACGACGAGCGTATGAGGCGAACTGCGGACCTCAATGCTGCACTTGAACAGATTGGGCGGTAGTTGTTTCCGGAGGTGAGCGCGTCGATTCTTCTCCATGGGGAAGCGGCCAACCTGTTGGGTCTCGGACCCAAGGAACTGGTTGAGAGAGCCGCAATCCTCGCAGTCGCCGTTGGGGCAAGGAATGGATCGATGCGCCCAGCCGACCGGTTTCTCCGCGTAGGTTGGTGGCTCGGGAAGTATGTAGTCCAAGAGCATAGACGTAGCAAACTTTCTCAGGGATAGCGTCGTTGGCCTCTTATACAGCTTCAAGGGCTTAAGAAGGAAAACGAGAAGGGCTTTGTAGATTCTCCAAGTGTCCCACTGGCCGTCGTCGCTCCTGTGCTCCTTCGAGGGGATGGGTTCCTCCTTGAGAAAACGATCGCAGCTGGCGTCTATAAGCTTGGTAAATTCCTCAACGAGGCCGAGCTCGAGGCCCTTCTCGACAAAGCGGGCGAACTGATCCCAACACGTCTCCGCCAGGTAGAGTGCATCCTCCGGTGATTCGTTCGTCTCGTTGGCCAAACATATCGAGCTTGGAAGCATGAGCTTCTTGCTCCTCTGATTGAGAAAGTATTGGAACATAGTCACGGCTCCGGCAAACTCAGGTTCCGTTCGTTCTTCAGCTACCGTTTCCAGAAACACATAGAGCAGGTCACGCGAGGCTCGTGATTTAAGGGTTGGTAGAAGACTAAAGACGCCCAGCGAGTTAGAGAGAACCGAGATATTCCTCGGGGATATTGGGAAATAGTCACAGTCCGGCTCCCAGTTCAAAGACCGTGAGATATGGACGGAGGCAAGATGTACTGGGAATAAGTCACCGCGGAATAAGAGGAGATCACGTACACATCATCGATCCAGCCGCTTTCGTCGTACCGTTGACGCACCATGTCAAGGACGAAGTCGAGATCCTGAAGTCCGAGCTTGGGGCGGTATTGAAAAGCCTTGTCTAACGCCCAAGTTGTGAAATTATCGAAAGACTCCCAAGTATAGCCGTCTTCTATGAGTGTTGAGACATATTCGAGGTCTTCCCTCGGCGAGAGCGATGCCGACACAACTCCACCAAACCTAGAGGTGTAGCCAATTAGTCCTTGTCACTGGCAGCATAGAGGTAGAAAGAAAATAACATACCACTTTTCCCAATCGAAGTGTTCCTCCTCGTCCGATTGGTAACGTATTTCCACAATATTCCAGAGTTTTTCTAGTAGTGGCTTCCGAGTACTCCAGTTAGTGATGCCCTTGGTAACTGCTGCCATGAAAACGTCATGTCTGCCGAGTTCCACAGCCTGGTATGCAATTACGCCGGCCGCGTTCCATGCCGTACCGGTACTAATCGCATCGAGAGCATCCAGGAAAAAGTCTAGGATGATGGACGTCGTACGCTGAGAGCAGGAGGGACTATTGATCTTGTCACAGGCTAACGACACGAGACGGTCAATACGGGTATCGGCGTCCGGGTAGTCAAGTAGAGAGCTGAGGCCCTCCACGCGCACAATGATGATAGCTGGGTCGCGGTAACGGAAGGTATCTGGCCTGCTCGTGTTCTCGGTGGATTCGCTTTCGTCCATATTGTCGAGCTCTTGCTCTAGGAAACGATCGACCCCGAGAATCTCAGAATCGTCGAGTGTAAGCCTGCTCATGACAAAATCTCTGGAGCAGGTCAAAACCTCGTTGGCAACCGTGTTGGTTTCTTCTAACCGACCCTCGTCAACGTCCATGTTGGTGCGCGTCATGTTTGCAAGAAGCATGATAAATCCATCCAAGGCACAAGCTCTGCGCAGGGTTACGGCAACATTGCGGTTGCGGCCAGTCAGATCTTCAAAGGATAGGTACCCGTCATCTTTGAGCACGCGGGATAGTGGATAGGCGATCTTGGTAGGGCCCGTTGGCCATGCCAAAAGTTGGCGGCGTACTATTTGCACATCCTCTGTTATAAGTTCTATATCGGCCATTCGTTGGCGTTCGGCGGTCTCAATTTGGAAAAGGTCATAGACCAAGATGAGGCGGTAACCCTGCGTCAAAGGTTTGATTTCGTGAGTAGCGTCGACGTGCCAGGCCAGCACCGTAATGTCGGACTCGGACCCCAAGGTAGTGCGAAGGACAACCTTCTGGTCGCCAGAAGACAGATGAAAGTCTCCATCGCTATGCTGAGACGGAAAGCAGACGGCCAGAGTGCCTAGAATACGACTGCTTGGCCAATCTATTTGACTCTCGGAGAAAGACCCCTCCCCGTGGAGGAGAAGCTTTTGCAGCACAGCTCTAACGTCCCATAGATCTAGTTGCTGAGCGATGCGGGGAACAATGGTGTTTCCCAGAAATCCTTCCCAGTCTGGGTTCGCCAATTCGAAACGGCGACGGTCCAGCTCCCAACTTTTCTTCTGCAAATTGTGACCGATAGGCCCCACCTTTGCAGACCTCCAAGTCTCCGTGTTCCACCTCAGGCCCTCCCAATCGTCTAGCTCCTGTGCGTTTCGGTGGAGTGCCTCGTTCCCTCTTTCAACGGGAGCTGGGCTGCAAAAACGCCTGATAAGTTCGACGTCATCTTGGCCAAGAGGAAGAGAGACTCGTTGGCCTCCGAGCTCGAGCCAAGGATCGACGAAACCCTTGAATTTCTCGGACGTGGCAAACTTGTTGGTACTTCCGACTTGGTTCAGGTAGCCGAGCAAAGTTGAGCTCCAGGTTTGGAAGTCTCCGGGGCTGTCATCATTGGCATCTTGGTCGATATCCATCTTCTGGAGCTTGGCTTGGGTCCGCTGGGGTGGGTTATTCTTTTCTAGAAATCACAAATGAGGAGATAGATTATAGGATCTAGCCTGGGAGCAAATTAGAAGTAGAGAGTTCAGCAGAGTTGTCCCAAGATGCCGTGTCACGTAAGAAGGCTTTGTGATGTTGATATTTTCATTCTGGACCCTGACATGTGAGCGGAGAAGGTTGCTCTTTCCCCCTTGTTGCTTCTGGTCTGTGGTGACTTTTGACTTGAAGAATAAGGTAACTTACTTGTTTCGTTCTTTCCCTTTTGGAGTGCCTGCAAGTCATGCTTAAGAGTGACTAGAATTGTAAAGCAAATTCTGGACTGACCCTGCAGACTTGGGAGAGGTCGACATGTTTTAGGAAGATAAAACACCTTGGATATAAGATACACGGGTGTTGAAACAGAGGATGGTGATTGATAGGATTGGTAGGGACAAACTCCCTCCCTGCCGCTGAGTCTGGAGATAGCACTGAAGGATATTTGGTTAACAGACCTGATCCTTTCCCTTCCTATAAGGCAACGGAGCCCTCGGGATGGAAATAGCACATACCTCAACCTCGCCAGCGAACCACCACTGTTGCCGCCGAAAAACGAGTGCCGGGGAGGGTCATGAAATTACTAGCATCTCGATTTCCACCGCCAAAGAGTCGCGCCGATTTCGACAGACGAAAGCATTGATATATCCTTGGAGCAAATGTCACTCGGCAGCTCCGGATCTCGCACTCGCACCGCCAGCCTTCCGAAAGAACAAGAGTCCCTTTTACATTGATTCATCATCTATCTCTTTTTCTACACCCCATATCCGGCGCCTCCTCCCATGAATGGTATAAGATTCTCCATGATCAAACATGTCCAAGTTCCTCTTTTTCCCACATCCCCCCTTTCCCTCCACGCTTCTTTTTCATTGTCCTTTATTTTAAAAGTCATTCTCATCCACACCCGACACAATAACATTATTAACCTTGAGAACCATGCGACATAGCTGCGTCGCGAGCTGAAGCTGCTGCTTCTTGCCGATGAGGGGATCGATAACGAATGCGTCCTTCATGTCGTTGTTGCCCCGGCTCATGCAGTCGACACCGTACTTTCCGCGGGCGGAGGGGCCGCCCGTGGCTTGCTGGCTCTTCACCTCGGCGAGCGTCGCGATGGGGTGGAGACCGCTGTTCCCGGCGAGGGCCATCGGGATGGCATCTAGCGCCTCGGCAAAGGCGCGCATGGCGTATTGCTCGAGACCAGGCGTCTTGACGGCGGCATCCTCTACGGCGAGGGAGCAGGCGATTTCAGCGGCACCGCCACCGTAGACGACCCTATTGTCGCGGACAAGGTTCCTTACGACGCAGAGAGCATCGTGGAGAGATCGCTTAGCCTCATCAACAAGCTAGAAAGTGTAGTGTCAGCAGATACCCCAGAATAGAGCGCAGAAAGTAGGGGGAGCAGGTAGAGAGTACATACCATCTTGTTGCTGCCACGGACAAATACAGTCACCGCACGAGTGTTTGCGCACTCCTCAATAACGAGCATCTTCTCCCTCGTTGTACCGAAAGACATCTCTCTTACAATACCAGCGGTGCCGAGCTTCTCGGGGGTCAAATCTTCGAAACGCGGAACGATACGTCCGTTGGTGGCAATAGCAATCAGCTCAATCTCGGGGCCACCGACCCATCGCACAGCCGGTAGGTGGTTCTGGAGGAGAAGATGGTTGGCCTCGTCGTCAAAGCCCCACTGGCAAATAGCAAGATTGGCACCGGTATCCTTGATTTGCTGGATCATCTCGATAAACTTTTCCTTCTCGTAGTTTTGAAGCTTCTTGAATTCCTCAACGCTTGTGATGTCGAGATGGTGTTTCGTCTTAGGCTTCGGGGGCTCGAAAGGACAGGTAAGGATCGCAATCTTAGCGTCCTTGACTTCGGAGGGCATCTGGGGATGAGAGAAGTCCTTGTCGACAATGACACCCTTGACAAGCAGGGAATCCTCTAGAGAACCGCCAACCTTTCCATCAACCTTGATCAGCTCGAAATCGACGTCCTTGCGTTCTAGATCAGCGACGGACAGCACAGCATCGACGGCGATGTTGGCGAACTGGTCGTGAGCCTTGGAAACAATCTTGCTACCCAAACTCGTCCGCGCCACCTTGACAAGGTTTGTGGTCTCCTCCTTTGTGAACTCGATAACGTCCGAAATCTTGTCGAGCTCCGCCACTGCGATGTCGCAAGCATGATCATAACCGTCGGCGATACGGATAGGGTGGATGCCCTTGTCGATGAGCTCCGCGGCTTGCTCGAGGAGGGCGCCCGCGAGCACTACGACGCCCGTGGTCCCATCTCCTATCTCCTCATCTTGCGACTTGGATAGCTCGACGAGAAGCTTCGCTACGTGGTTCGTGATTTCCATCTGTTGCAATATAGTAGCGCCATCGTTTGTTACGGTGATGTCGCCGTCTGGAGAAATGAGGATCTTGTCGAGGCCGCGGGGGCCGAGGGAGGTCTTGATGATGTTCGCAACTGTGCGGGCGGCAAGGATGTGGGACTTGACAGCTTCGGTTCCGAACTGGCGCTTCTTCTTGCCTTGGCTAAGTGGGTGTTAGGGGACTCCAGCTCCAGATCATGAAAGGGGAGGCGGGGCCGAGGAGGAGAAAGGGAGACATACTCTCGGACAACAATAAAGGGACGACCTTGGTCATCCTTCATCAACGTCGCTAGAGTCACAAAAACGTTAATCGGAAGCTTTGACTCGGGGTCGACGCTCGTTCATACCATTCGACAAGTCTAGGTCTGCAAAGGATGTTAGCGGGGCTCATGGAAGACAAGAGAAGAATGCGGACTCACTCATCGCCATCTTCTCGACTATAAGAGCTTGGGAGCTCTAGACTACTCTATTGAACGGAATCTCCTCCAAGAATAACTGGGCGGACTACCTAGAGGCAATTGTGAAGCTCGAGGTTGGGATCTTAAGGGGGCGGGGTGATCGGAAACGTGAGGTCGTGGTTGATGATTTTTTGCAGTTGCCTGCTCTGGACTTTGGGGCGCCGTTGGTAGCTGGTGGCCAATCGATACTGAGCACTGAGGAGGATATTAGCGGTGTACTGCTGCTATGTCAGCTAAAATTTGGCGGTCGTCGCCACTGTCCAAGTCACGTGATATAGAAACTGGTACTTGGCGGGAGAGGCATGAGAAGTTAGCACGACTTCAAGAATAGCGCAACAACTTGTCGATTTCTAGAGATATTTTTTTTCCGTTTGCGATCAGATGCACTTGAGATATTGCGACGTAATTCAAACTAGCTATATATCCCATAATATGCCGTAAATAAAGCCCGTACCTGCAAAGGGGAAATTCTACACTACCGCCTCCATCGCGACGATTAATGACTTCATCTTCAGCCCACACCAAGAATTGCCCCTCCCCCACCTTCACGCGTCGAGGTACTTGGATCAATTCCAGCTCGTTACCCCGCCATCAAACATTGAACCTCTAGCACAGCATCAGCCATCATCACAACGGATCACACAGCTTGAGCCACACCAGATCACATCAACACCTCTTACTCATTCAGATCGGCTTATTTAGTAGCGCACATCATCGCCCAGGTTTTGGCCCGTGAAGCTTTTCTGGCGCCTTCCGGTTCAGTACTTTGAAAGCTAGGACTAAAGTAGTCCCGAAACCCACGAGGTACGCAGTGCCATCCACATGGGTGAACCAGGAGCTTTTGCCACGGCTTGTGCCCAACTAACGTCTATTTCGGGAGACCAGAATTTCGAGCGCACAAGACAAAAGACCTCTGTCTCATCTGCTTCGCTGATCAGTCTCCACCAAACAAACTTCATTTCATCCACCAAAAATGTCTCGCCATCGTGTTATGGCAGGACTCGACTACCGAGAGGAACTCTCGGATGCGGAACCCGATGACGAAGTCCCTTTCGATGATGAGGTAGACCAGGTGGCCATGCGCGAGGGAAAGGCAAAGGTCATAACGGCCCTTGGAGAAATCGCCGACCTGATCCCGCCTTCGGAGATCGAGCAAGCGCTATGGGACAACTACTACGACGTTGACAAGTCAGTGGCTGTACTTTCCGAAAACTATGAGCAGGAAATCCACAAGCTGGGCGATGCGACGGTAGAAGTCCTGGCGCGACTTGGCGAGAGCTCCGAAAAGGTTACCCCGAAACAGATCAAAGATGCACTCTGGCATTACTACTTTGATATCGACAAGACTGTCGCCTACTTAGACAGGACGTACATAAACCCCCCCGAGAAGCCTAAACCCAAAGCCAAAGCAACCCCGGCTGAATGTAAGTACATTTCGAATTATTTGTACCTGAGTCATCATAACCGCACCGAAGCTTCGCGGAGGGACAAAGAGCGTCGGGTAAGCGGTGGTGAGCGCGACGGAATGGAGCCCAAAAACGACCCTGTGAGGACCTACGACCTCGCACCACGGATGCACGTCCCGGCAGAATGGCACTTCTACGGAGTCAAGTGGACAAATGGCTTATGCGGACCCCAAACTACATTCATCGAGCCGCCAAGGTACGGCGGTCTCTTGGGCGGTTCGGGAAAGCCATCCAAGCTCCAAGCGCTTGCCGCTGCCCGAAAGAATAAAAGAGCAGCTGAAAATTCTCAACCTGGACACACCGGGCCGGGGAAGTCCACTGCGCCAACTTCCAGTACCCCAGCATCATCAACCACAAACAAGGAGAACATCAAACTAGACATACGCCTTCTATCCAAACGCCGTCGGGATGGGTCAAAGGTGGATCTAGAGGCTACGCCGCCTGCCAGCGGCCTACTAGGTCAGGGTAATCCTGGCGCTCTCCGGCCATCACCCAGCAAGGATGGGGACTGTGCCCCCGAAGAAAATCTTGCTGCCGAAAACCAGGTCTACACCCTGCATAGGGCCGCCCAGCCCTCTGCCTTTGCCTCGACGCTCTTTGGAACCTCTTCGAACGCAACGGCTCACCAGGCTGAGGCCTATCCTTTCCCTTATACCGCATCCCCGTCGTACTCTGCCAAGCCTTTCCTCGAGCCGAGTCCCGACGATATCGTGCTGGCTGCACAGGCCAAAGGTTCGCGCTTTTCGGGTAAAAAGTGACAGACTAATCCTGACCAAATTTCTTACCAGCGGGCAAAAAGATCGCCGCACCAACGCCGAAGAAAGGACCTAAAGGCAACTCTACGGCTACCCCTTCGAACAGCAATGTCGAGGCTGTTGCTGAGCAGATGGGGAAGCTCACCACGAAGCACGAGCCCCGACCTAAGAGCAAGCAGCTTAATGTTATACAGGAGTATGAGAATGCAAAGAAGGACAAGAAGTCGGCGAGTTTCGTCGTCGTTGGTATGTTCATCCTACGGTCAATAATTGGGCCTTTTTTTTCTCGACCTGAGTACTAATTTTGCTCGTTGCAGGCCATGTTGATGCGGGGAAGAGTACGTTGATGGGGCGCCTTCTCTTGGAGCTCAAATTTGTCGACAAGGCCGTCGTCGACAGATACAGGAGGCAAGCAGAGAAGATTGGAAAGCAGTCATTCGCACTTGCCTGGGTGATGGATCAGAGAGAAGAGGAGCGCGACCGAGGAGTTACCATCGACATCGCAACCAACAATTTTGAAACCGACAAGGGAAAGTACACGATCCTCGACGCACCAGGACACAAGGACTTCATTCCCAACATGATAGCAGGCGCCAGCCAGGCTGACTTTGCTATCCTTGTCGTGGATGCAAGTACCGGTGCTTTTGAGAAGGGACTCAAAGGGCAAACACGAGAGCACGTCTTGCTACTAAGGGCTTTAGGAGTTCATAAAATCATCGTTGCGGTCAATAAGATGGACATGGTGGACTGGTCCAAAGCTCGGTTCGACGAGATATCCGACCAGATCATGGGATTCCTCTCAGCGAAGGGATTCTTGGCGAAGAACATTACCTTCATCCCCCTTTCGGGGTTCAACGGAGACAACCTAACACGCAGATCAGAAGCGACTGCGTCGTCATGGTACACAGGGCCCACACTCATCGAATCACTAGATAGCGCTGAAGCCATCAGGCCCTCTCTCCGTAAACCCTTCCGCATGGCTATCTCGGAGATATGGAAATCCCCGCTAGGCCACGTCACAGTCTCTGGACGGATAGACACGGGAACGACGCAAATTGGTGACGTCCTTATCGTGCAGCCCAGCGGCGAAGAAGCGTGCGTCAAGACCATCATGGTGGACGCCGACATCCGTGACTGGGCTGTGGCAGGAGAGAGCGTCAACATCTTCCTCACGGGCATCGACCCAAACCACCTCCGTGTCGGCGACATCATGTGCGCGGCGACGTCGCCCATCGGAGTCAGCGACACGCTCAAGATGAAGGCCATGGCGTTCGAGCACGTCATGCCCATGCCCATCGATCTGCACCGCGGAAGGCTGCACTCGGCGGGTCAGATCCTCGCTATGGAGGCCATACTCGATAAGGCTACAGGAGAGGTGCTCAAGAAGAAACCCAAGGTTGTGCAGCCGGGTGAGGTGGCGAGGATTACGGTGAAGTTGCAGTCGAAGATTCCGTTGGAGGCCGGGCAGAGGGTTGTTATTCGGAGTAGTGGCGAGACTGTTGCGGCGGGTCTTGTGGAATAGGGGATAGGGGCGATGGGGAGAAGCAAAGACGGCATGCCGCATGGGCTAGCGGGGGTTGGTGGAGTGTTGTAATGCGCGTGAACCGGGAATGGGTTGGTCCATTTTGGTATTTGATGATATAGAGATAGACGGTTTTGACTCAATTTGTGTTCTTCAGTTACAGCCATCCAAGGCGTAAAAAGACGTTACTCGAAACGGTGAGGACTTGGGATATATACTCGTGGTTCAAGTCGCGATGATGAACATGTTGTCCCGGGCGGCCCTTTTATATTCCCCGATGCTGTGCTATCATGTCACATCAAACGAGAAGAGAAGACAATGACCCGGAGATCAAATCTCAAATACACGATGAATTTCTAATTTCGTCCATTGATGTTCACTCCTCGTGCTCTGGCCTGCCCCTAACAATGAAATTCTCTTCGTCTCTCCCGATAGCTGTCAAAGACCCGAGTCAAACTGGGCGATGAGCCTCAAAGGGGTTGCTCAGTTCCAGCGCCAATACCGCTTCTGGTCGTACAATAAGTGTAGACACGCTCCACACTCTGAGGATCGATGAGTCTGGAGGTTATTTGGGCACGACACTCCCGGAACAGAGGAAGTGATAATGGAGCAAGACCTTGCGTGTGTTCCCCAGCCAGAAGACTCTCCCACCCTCGCCTTCTAGGGACATTGTAAAGAGACCCTCCGAACATGAGCCGACTCCCGAGGGCATCTTGCTACACGGGAAAGATGATGAATATGTCTTGATCTGGATTTTCTCACGAACATATTGCTGCGGATGCATCACATATTCTTTACATAACCGACTCCTTCTGCGGAGAGAGCTAAACATCACGAGGGACTCTTCTTTATCACCTTTTAACGCGTGGATGTAGGTAGTTCATCGCCGAGTCCGAACCTGCGAACCCGGGTATTTACTGACTGTTGCATCAATCAGATAAAATGAGCCAAGAAATAGTAATGACAACAACGGCAACAACGGCCCTCTCCCTGAGTAGACACTCCGAATACCCTCGCCGTCAAACAATAGATCACACAAGAACTGCCAGAGAAAAAACTGCCCAACCCTTCACTTTATCGGCTCCAAGCCACCGCAACACTATACAAATACTGTCACACCGTGCCGACGTATATATTCCGGGTTCACACGATTTCGCAAAACGCCATCCGCCATTTCGCGATTATAGCGCCCTACTCGCCCAATGGCCGTGGCGCCATTCACCAGGCGGTCTCCCTGAGCACAGATGTACTCGTGGATGTGCGTGACAGCGCCGTCCAGCTCATAGCGTCGAACATAGACACCTCTAAGCGTAACGCGGCCGGTATTCCTAGCGAACGTATAGTTCCATTGCGCCGTATAAACGACGACACCGCGCCCTACAGAGACCTTTGCGTTTTGCCTCAATGACTCGCTGGCCGGCTCCCTGTGTATCGGTCCAGGTATCCTTGCCTGAGTTTCGGTATTGAACCAGTCCGTTCTCTGAGCAGGGATGTCCCTCTGGTCATCAGCTGCGACATCGCCCGTCAGGACTCCTGCCTGGTTCGTGAAGTCGGGCCCGAAAATATCGATGCTACGGGCCGTCTCTCGGGATCGAAGGTAGAGTGTGTTCGCGGAGTCTCGGTCGAAGCGGACGTTGATCCGCTGTCTGCGGTTGGTGACGAGCTCGGAGCCGTGTTGAGTGGCCGCCATTATGGTTGCGAGATTGATGTCTCTGGTGGCTTTCTGTACCAAGACGCGATAGTCTTGGGGTGCCGCCGGCTGGGACTGAATGGAAGAAGAGAGAAGGGAGGAAGTTAGGGCGGTATAAAGGCTCGTTGCAGTGCTCGGAGGCGACGAAGGAGTTGAGGCTAAAGTTCCCGTCTACTTAGAGTCTAGATCAGGGAAATGAATCCCACGGTTGGATTTTCAAAGGGCATGGTGTTGAGAACATGAGGGATGAGCTTTCAAGAGCGGTTTTTCGCTCATTTCTATAGTTCATGTTGGCCCCCAATTAACCCAGAGACCAGTTTCTGGGCTGACAGAAACCAAGATTGTGAACCGAGGCGATGGTCTTTCGCATTCTGGGAATATCAATCCTAGATTCTGGATTCTGGATTCTGTATGCTGGGTTTCTCAAAAGTCTCGAACAATACTTTCAATACTTTTCGTGTTCTCTGAACATCAGCCCGGATCCTGGACTCTGGACTTTATATTCTAATTTCTGGTTTCCAGATTCTCTAGGTCCTGGATTCTGGGGTTCTTTGTGGTCTCGAACCAATAGTTTCACGCTCCCTGAATCTCAGTCCCGGATCATGGGTCCTGGACCTGGGTCCTGGATTCTGGAGTTTTCAACGTGTGGATCCAATGACCGCTAGCCGCCAGAGGGTCGAAAGCAAGCTTCCTCATTGGACTGATGGTGAACTCATGATATGCAGGGCGAGTATTTATAGAACGATACTGTCGCATTCTCTGCATGCCAGCCCTGGATCCCGGATTGTGGATTGTGGATTGTAGACTCTGTGTTCTAGATTCTAGAGCCTTCGAGGTCTTGGGCCAATAGTTTTGTATTCTCGGAATACCGAGGTAAACTATCAGTCCTGGATTCTGGATTCTGGAGTTTTCAAGGTGTGGATGCAATATCTTGGCTGCTGCAGGATCCAATGCGAGCTTCCTCATTAGGCCGATGTGAGTATTTATAGAATAATACCATTGTATTCTCTGCATACTGGCCCTGGATCCCGGATTCTGGATTCTGGACTCTAGACTCTGTGTTCTAGACCCTAGATCCTTCGAGGTCTTGAACTAATAGTTTTGCGTTCTCTGAATACCGAGGTAAACTATCAGTCCTGGATCCTGGATTCTGGGTGGAAGCAATATGCTAGCCGCCACTGGATCATAAGCGAGCTTCTTCATTGGATTGAAGCTGAACTTATGATATGAAGTGTGACTATTTATAGGACAACGCTGTCGCATTCTCTGCATACTCCTGGGTCCTGGATTCTGGATTCTGGAGTGTTCGAGGTCTGCAAGCAATATCTTGGCTGCTGCAGGATCCAAAGCGAGCGTCCTCATTGGACTCATGACATGAAGAGCGCGTATTTATAGGACAGGGCGGTAAGAGCGCGGCTATGCTCGGAATTGATTGGCCCTGCTAAAAATAAGTCAGAAGCGCCCACACATTTTCATCCATCCACCGTCCATGGGCCATACTCAATTCCCTAGTAATGACTACGTTACTTTCTTTTCACCTTTGGGCGTCTCCCGAGGGAGATTCATAGCGTTTCGGGCAGTCAATACCAGGCTCTGTCTAGGGGAATGACCGAAAATGCCCAAAATGCCCGGCATCCGCTGACGACCATCAAACTTCGTGGTCATCGTAAACGACGGATCGCCCAAGCAATCCTACAAAAGTATCCGATAAAGCTATCGGATCCCACGGCCAGCTCTCGCGATGTGATCAAGGTGGTCTGCATCTCTGACACGCACAACCACCAACCCGAATTGCCGGCAGGAGACATACTCATCCACGCCGGAGACCTCACTGATAACGGATCTTTCGAAGAGGTTCAGGCGGGTCTTAGATGGCTCTCTTCACAGCCGCATCGATGCAAGATCTTCGCGGCGGGGAACCACGACGTCCTTCTAGATGAGGATTTCCTGAAGAAATACCCAGAGCGCCGCTACGGCGACACCAGGACTAAAGAGGATCTGGTCTGGGGCGATGTTATCTACCTACAAGATTCCCATGTAACACTGGAATTCCCTTCCCGGAAGGAATCCAATCCGGATGCGGCGGTGGAAAGTTCAGGCACCACGCGAAAGCTCACCATCTACGGCAGCCCGTGGACACCGCAATACGGCATCTCGTGCTTCCAATACCCACCGACCAACGAATCGCACTGGTCAGATCGGATCGGCTCACTAAAGCCGGATATCCTCATCACGCACGGCCCGCCAAAATTATACCGCGACAAACGGGATTTTTACCAAGCGGGGTGTGCGTTGGTGAATGCTTCGGTTGTTGCGGGTAGGGGGAATGAGTTGGGGAATGAGTTGAGGAATGCGCCTATTGTCGTGGAGATATGATGCGAACGGTGGCATTGAGGATCGGATAGAACATAGAGGCCACATATACATAGGCTGGGCGATCAATTGGGACGTTGAAGGGGAATCGTGTTCAATAGAACTCGGACGATTTTACAACATCTTGAAGCGTAAATCTTATTAAACTCACTTGGTGTTACGACGTTGTCACATTGTGCTGATTCAGCGAACGCGTCGAAACTAGTCTAGGTTATCAATGGATTGATCAGAGATTATGTCCTCGACTCATCACAAGGCCCACAAACACCATGTCGAGAGTGGTGGATTTTGAGGGTCCCGTCAGACAGAAACGGATCAATTGATTGATCGATCAGTAACATCGGGGTTAAACCTTTGTGGGGAACCTTCTGGAAAGAGGGTGGCGGTGGTTGGTTCAACTGCAACTTGTCCCATTCCCGCCTTCGCCTGACACGCAGAGAACCAGTGTTCACTCACATACCTTGCCACACAGTTCCCAAACAGAGTGGCCAGGTCATTCCGGCGAGTAAATTGCCTGCAGAAGAGGCCACAGTGGCATCCTTATAATAATCTAGTTTACTTCGTAATTTAGACACGCTCTGCAGGTCCACTGTGACTCACGCAGTGGCGAAGGGGAGCTGCCAGATCAATTACCATCTAGGCTGCCCAGGAGGGCGTTTGCAGGTCTCTCCAAACGAGGCTGTAGGGTTCTCTCACGGTGTCCTTTTTCTATTATGTTTTGTCGTAGGGTCCTGTGCGAGGCTCGTTTCTTCATGGTGGCAGACATCGATGGCAAATTCTCAAGCCGTCGAATCAGAATTCTTTGGGTGTCATCAATTCAAGTGATCCTCCGTTGTTTGTTTGCCCCACCCAGTCTGACATCAAAGTGTTATACTGTCTTTCTAGACCCTGGAAGAAAATACCTGTTCAGTTGGAGCTGGCTCCCCATTAGCTTCGTGACTCTGAAAGTATGTGTGTCGATTCGTTCCCGTCATTCCTCTCCCAAAGTAGGATTGATTTGAGGAGGCACAAAGAGAAACGTTTAGACAGATATAATTGCTTTGTACTTCGTTGCTTTCGGATTTGTTAACACTTGTCAAGATACCTATTCGAGGTCAATGTCGTCTTGGCTGCTGTTGGTGATACAGTCCATTCTTGATGATGTCGCTCTCCTTCGCTTGACGGGAGTTTCTCCGCTGCCGCAAGCTTCCCCCCTGCTAGGATTGCTCAGTAGCCCCTGCATTTTCGGCGGGACTAGGAAGCAGGAGGCAGACCGTCTTCGCTGTGGCTGGAAGCTGTGTTTGAAGAACGAGGTACAAGAATATCAAGGGAACTGAGAGAAGAGTACATTGGCTAACAGTGGGAATTAAGTAAATGGCACAGTTAGGATTGGGACGATATTGTATCAAGATTTAGTACCACCGCATGTTTAAGCAGTCCATTCTCCTTCATGTACTCAAAAAGGCTGACTATGACAGTGTTAAGACAATAATTTTGGGGTGGCTACGCGCCGATTTGAGTACACCCAGCGGCTTAAACAAATGTACTCTACAGCGTAAATCACTCGATGAGTACTTCGATACTTTTTGATCTCTTAGTCATCACCCCAACTAGCAAGGCGCAACCGTGGCAGGTCCCATGCCAAGACCGGGCCAGGCCAAGTGCGGGTGCCCTGTTCCTTCTCCTTTGTTCGATCCCCCCTGCTTCAGTACCCGTAGTGGACTTCGGGTGTTCTTAGTGGGCATTGGACAAACGAATGTGGCGGTTGCTTCCCCCAAGCTGAGATCTGGCCTTTTTTGCACCAGCAATTGGACACCTCAACTTTTCTGTCCACTTCTCCCCTTGATAAAGCTAAAATCTCCTCCTGGCCAAACCGAGTCTTGCATTCTCTCCCACTCCCACATCCTCACTTCCTTGGTGATCGATCTCCAGGAGCAACTCGATTCCCTTTCCTCCCATCTGACTCGTAAGACAAAGATCATTTTGTCCTGCGCGCAGAGCTAATTCGTCTTCTCTTTTTCTTCTCCCCCTTCTTATTTTTCCTTTTCCTCATTGTATTTTTTCGAGCGTGGAACTCTTTTCTTTTCGACACACCATCACCATGGCCAGACATCGATCGGGCCTGGCCCTGGGCCTCTTGGCCTTCTTCATCCTTCTATTCTCCCCCCTCGCCTTCGTTCAGACGGCGAACGCGCAGGGTGTTGAGGAGATGGGAACTGTTATTGGTATTGTAAGTTTTCCCAACGGGCCTCAGTCTCCACTCGACTCTCCCAACGACGAGAAAAGACCCGTGGAGCTAACCGCAGTCGAACCACCTCTAGGACTTGGGTACTACATACTCCTGCGTCGGTGTGATGCAGAAGGGCAAGGTCGAGATTCTCGTAAACGACCAAGGAAACCGAATTACCCCCTCTTACGTGGCCTTTACCGAATCTGAGCGTCTCGTCGGTGATGCCGCGAAGAACCAAGCCGCCTCTAACCCCACCAACACCATCTTCGACGTCAAGTAAGCTCCATACCCGGAACCCACACCACAACAGCACTTGTTCTCAAGGAATAAACCAAAAATGCTAACCATTGGCTTGCTGTTAGGCGTCTTATTGGCCGCAAATTTAACGAGAAGGAGGTTCAGTCTGATATCAAGCACTTCCCCTTCAAGGTCGTGAACAAGGATGGCAAGCCCATCGTTCGAGTGGAAGTGGGCGGAGCCGATAAGGACTTCACTCCCGAGGAGATCTCGGCTATGATTTTGGGCAAGATGAAGGACGTCGCCGAGGGCTACCTTGGAAAGAAGGTTACCCACGCCGTCGTCACCGTCCCCGCTTATTTCAACGACAACCAGCGCCAGGCTACCAAGGATGCCGGTGTTATTGCTGGCCTCAACGTTCTCCGTATCGTCAACGAACCCACCGCCGCCGCTATCGCCTACGGTCTTGACAAGACCGACTCCGGCGAGCGCCACATCATTGTCTACGATCTTGGTGGTGGTACTTTCGATGTGTCTCTCCTCTCCATTGACGAGGGTGTCTTCGAGGTTCTTTCCACCGCTGGTGATACGTGAGTTGCCTCTCTTCCAAATTCTTACTCGCTTTGAATCGAGCCGGGCCGCTAACTAATAGCTTCTCTGCAGTCACTTGGGTGGTGAAGACTTCGATCAGCGTATCATCAACCACTTCGCCAAGGCCTTCAACAAGAAGCACAACGTCGATGTTACCAAGAACGCCAAGACCATGGGTAAGCTCAAGCGTGAGGCTGAGAAGTTGAAGCGATCGCTCTCTTCCCAGATGTCCGCCCGCATTGAGATCGAGGCCTTCTTCGACGGCATTGACTTCTCCGAGACCATGACCCGCGCCAAGTTTGAGGAGCTCAACATGGATCTCTTCAAGAAGACTCTCAAGCCCGTTGAGCAGGTTCTTAAGGATGCCAAGGTCAAGAAGGACGAGATTGACGATATTGTCCTTGTCGGTGGTTCCACCCGTATTCCAAAGGTTCAGGCCCTCATTGAGGAGTACTTTGGTGGCAAGAAGGCTTCCAAGGGTATCAACCCCGATGAGGCCGTCGCCTTTGGTGCCGCCGTCCAGGCTGGTGTCCTCTCTGGTGAGAAGGGTACCGAGGACATTGTCCTCATGGACGTCAACCCGTTGACCCTTGGTATTGAGACCACCGGTGGAGTTATGACCAAGCTCATCCCCCGCAACACTCCCATCCCCACTCGCAAGAGCCAGATCTTCTCCACCGCCGCCGATAACCAGCCCGTCGTCCTTATCCAGGTTTACGAGGGTGAGCGTTCCATGACCAAGGACAACAACCTCCTCGGCAAGTTCGAGCTTACTGGCATCCCCCCGGCGCCTCGTGGTGTTCCTCAGATTGAGGTCTCTTTCGACCTTGATGCCAACGGTATTCTCAAGGTGTCTGCCCATGACAAGGGCACTGGCAAGACTGGTAAGTTAAAGAACGCTCCACGGGCCCCCTCCGTAACGGGAAAAGTGCAATGACTAACGATTATATTACAGAGTCTATCACCATCACCAACGACAAGGGTCGTCTCACTCAGGAGGAGATTGACCGCATGGTTGAGGAGGCCGAGAAGTTCGCCGAGGAAGACAAGGCCCAGCGTGAGCGCATCGAGTCCCGAAATGGCCTCGAGAACTACGCCTTCAGCCTCAAGAACCAGGTCGGCGACGAGGATGGTCTCGGTGGCAAGATCGACGACGAGGACAAGGAGGCCATCCTCGACGCTGTCAAGGAGGCTCTCGACTGGCTTGAGGAGAACGGCGCCACCGCCGAGGCCGAGGACTTTGATGAGCAAAAGGAGAAGCTTTCGGGCGTCGCCTACCCCATCACTTCCAAGATTTACGCCGACGGCCCTAGCGGCGCTGGTGATGATGATGAGCCCCCGAGCCACGACGAGTTGTAATTTTAACATGCGGGTTTTCTCTTTTTTTCCTGGTTCTTTTTTTTTTCTTTCTCTTTTCATAGATGACGTTCATATACCACTGGGTGTAAGGTAAAAAAAGAGCAATGCATTGAAATTTTCCCCAAGAGAGAGCTTGTTGCATCGACGTGAATGTGAGGTTTTATTTGGTTTGACTTGTTTCTCGCCATTGATCTTGGACAAGAGGTGCAATACCAACATCTAGGACGAGGGATGGGAAGAATAGGGCTCCTGTTTACCTCTGTAGGTCTCATTGGGACAGCGTCCTCCATCATAGTCTCAGAATCCGTCGGGATGGATCAAGGCACCTACCTCGTTTCATTCACGTCCCCAAGTCAAGAAGCAGGAGAGACAAAATGGCACAAAGGTTATAAAAGCAGAGTGAGACGATACACATACGTAGTACAAACCCAACACCCATCCATCCATCCCCCCAGTTCAATCGTCAGTCAACCAATCCATTTCATTCCATTTCCTTATCCTACCAAACAGTTCCTCCTCTTCCACCGGAGAACAGAAATCATTGAAGCACGAACAAGAAAAAAGAAAACAGGGAAAAAAAAAGAAGATAGGAATAAAAATAACAAAAGGCAAAGAATAAGAAGAGACTAAACTCTTCTTCCTTTTCTCACTCTTTTTTTCACTTTGCTCCGACTCCCCCCCATAAAACGTCGTGGATATCAAAACAGATGGAAAGGTGGTTTGGGGGATTCAGAGGCAGTATTTGTTGTTGGTGTTTTTGTTGCGGGAAACAAAAGACGAGGTGAAACAACCATTAAGAGGTGACAACAAGGATCGTGACCGGCGGCGGCGGGTCGAAGAAGAATCGACAGAGATGTTACGCCGCATCTAAAAGTTTTGCTTGGCGAAGCACTCTTCGATCTCCTTCTTGTACTGTGTCCGGACGACCTTTCGGTTTACCTTTTGCGTGGCAGTGACGAGGCCCTGTTATCGAGAAGACAAGTTAGTTTTAAGAATCTGGACAATGGAATACCAAAATTTGGTTTTCGAGAGAAAGGGAGGGAAAACAAAACACTTACGTTGATGGGGGTCCACTCCTCATCGGTAATGACGAGGCCGGCAATCATCTCGATGGGAGAAAGGTTCGCCTTCCTGGCATGAGCAAGCATGTCCTTGAAGACCCAGTTCACCATGCTGTGGTCGTGATACATGCTATGCTCATCGACACCAAGCTCCTCGGCCTTCTCGGCAAACAGCTTCTCGTTGGGGAAGATGATGGCAATGGGACGGGGGTACTCGCTGTTACCCTCAATCATGATGTTGTGGACGAGGTTGCTGCCTCGGTAGATGGACTCGAGCTTCTCGAGGGCGATGTACTCACCGCCCTGCATCTTGACGAGGTTCTTGACGCGATCGATCACCTTGAGGTGACCGTCGGCATCGAACTCGCCAACGTCACCCGTCTTGAACCAGCCGTCAGCCGTCTTGGCCTTGGCCGTCTCCTCGGGGTTTTCATAGTATTCCTGGAACACAGCGGGGCCCTTGACAAGAATCTCACCCTGGGGAGGGTTCGAGTCGGTGCTGTAGCCAAGCTCGGGAATAGAGACAAGCTTGACGTCGACGGAGGCGGGGATGGGACCGATGGCGTGGGACGTGTACTCCAGAGGCGAGCCGAGCGCTCCGTTGGCGCCGGTCTCAGTCAAGCCATATCCGGTAAGCATGGGGGCGAGGACCATGGACAGGAAGTGCTTCGTGCCATCGGCGATGCCGCTGGCACCATTCATAATGAACCGCAGACGGCCGCCTGTCATATCTCGGACCTTCTTGAAGACGATACCGTCGAGAATGCTGGCAGCGGGGAGACCGTGGGCGGTCATGAAAGACTTGTAACCGAAGGCCCCCCAGAAGAGAGCTCGGACAATGGGGCCAGAACCCTGAACCTTGGACGTGACGCCCTTTCGGACGGTCTCCCAGACCTGGGGCACGCCAACCATGACGGTAGGTCGCAGCTCGCGCATGTCACCAGCGCAGTTCTTCACCGACACGTCCGAGAGAGTCCGGGGGCTGCCATAGCCAAGAGTGCCGCCAATAACGAGCACGAGGTTCTCAAGACAGAGTTCGAAAATGTGGGCTAGCGGGAGGTACGCGAGGATGACTTCATTGTTGCTGACGGTTTCCTCGACACAAGTGTAAAGACCAGCGACTGTTGGAAGGGTGAATCGCAAGGTTAGCTTTAGCTGATTGGATGGCGAATCGGGGCCTCCGTCCCTGCAGAATGACGCAACAACAAAAGGGGAGAGATGCGCGCTACCAACACCGGACCATCCGAGGAGCATCCGTCAAAGGGTCACGGGGACTTGAAAAAAAAAATGGAAAAAAAAAACAGAGAAAACAAATACTTACTAGCAGCAACAATTCCAGCGTGAGTCATGGGGACACCCTTGGGCGGGCCAGTAGAGCCCGATGTGTACATGAGGCAGTACAGGTCTTCGGGTTGAGGGAGAACGGTGTCGACGGGGTTCTTCTGGCCAAGCTCGCGAAGCTCGGAAATACTATAGACGGTGAGGTTGGGGTTTTCCTTCTTGAAGTCGTCGACTTCGGAGTGGTCTGGCTTGGCGAAGATGGACTTGTCATTGTAGACGACGGTCGTAATATGAGGGGCGGCCTTGAGAGCAGAAGACATGGTCTTGAGGAGCTGAGGATCGACGTAAATAGCGCTGACCTTGGACTGGACGAGAGTGTGTTCGACGCCGGCGGAACCCAAAGAGTCGTAGGCGGTGACAATGGCGATAGACTGAGAAGAGGAAGCGTGGGACATGGCGAGCCAGTTGTAGCTGCGGAGCGCGACAGGGTTAGCCTCTCGGATTTAAGCGGGCAGTCGTGACTTGCGCTCAGAACAAGATAATTGGTGAGCAGCATCACATTCGACGCAAAGCAAGAAGTCACAAAATACGCTTTTGAAGCAGGGGAATGCGAGAAACGTAGATCAATACAGCACTGGAGGAGATGTGAACATACCTGGTGGCAGCATAGAAATGCAGCCTATCGCCGGGGTTAAGGCCAACCTTCCTCAGACCAGCACCAAGGTCGAGAATGTACTGCATATATTCCTTATAGGTCAGGAAAGTGTAGGGACTGAGCTCAAATAGGTTCCATTTCTTGTCGACTTCGGTAACCTCGCCGTCAACGATCTTTTGGACCCTCTTGGTCTCGGTGTGCATCTGGATGAGGTCGCGGCTACCGACGGCGTTGCCCTCAGGCCAGAGGGAAGCGCTGCGCTTGATAATGTCGAAGACGGTATGGACGCCTTCGGCGGGGTTGGTGATGAGGCCATCCTTGGCCTTGGGATGGCGACGGGGGAGGGTCTCGCCTGGGACGGGTTCGTAGCCGGGGGCCTCGATGGTGAAGGGAGGCTTCCTGACCTGCTTCAGAGGCATAATTCCCGAGGTGTACGTCATCTTGACGGTGTTGTCAATGGGTATCCTTGGTCGAGATGGTGTGGTTCAATGGGTGGGTGCGGAGATCGAGCTCTCGTTTCTCGCTCGCGGGCGCGCGGGCTGAATGACGTTGGGAGTGGTTGCGGTTGCGGGAGGGTTTTCGGGGAGAAGGAAGGGAGAGGAAAGAGGAGATCTTAGCAAGCTTTGTATTCGTGGAGAGGAGCAAAAACTAGATAAAAGGAGGGAGAGGGTATCGCAGAAGAGAGGACAAGGCAAGAAAAAGAAAACAGAACACAGAAAGCGATAATGTCTGATGGATGATGGCAAAAGGAAGAATGGGTATGATGAGGACACCCAGACAGAGGTTGAGTCGAGGTGAGAAGATTTGAGGGAAACGGTTGGAGCTTCCTCGTGCAGTGTTTCTCCGAGGGAGGTGGGTGGCAGTAATAAAAGGATGATTGACAGAAGGGAAAAAGGCCGAGAGGAGCTAAACAAGCCAAGGAGTCAAGGACAGGTTGAACTGCAGGCGAAGGATCGAAAGGCAGGAGAAGACAAGTACGCCGGAACAATGAAAGGCTAGTCGCACCTGCTCGGTTGCTTGGTTGCTTGGTTGCTTGGTGCTCAGACAAAGCTGGCAAAGTAAGCTTTCCTGGGGGAAATTATTGGTGTTTATTGGTGGCTGCGGCTACGACAGGGTGGACTGGGTGGGCTGGGTGGAGATCCCCAAGATGCCGATACCTCGGGGTACAAGCTAGCCGGGGCTGGACGGTACCATTGGAAACGGACTAGGGGGCGAAGTGCGCTGGAGAGCGGGATAGTGGGACAAAAGTATCAGCACAACTGGTGTACTCGGTAGTGCACACATACATTCCACATTCCCCTAAGTAAACTACAAGTAAACTACCTTGGGGGGATAAGGGCGATGATGAGGGTGGCTACAAAGGTTGTGCAGTGCTGTTCTGGTTGGTTGCCCCCAGCCAGGCAACAGTTGAACCACCCACTAAGATTGATCCAAGACCTCCTGCTGCCACAGCACAGGTCCTGCAGCCTACGTATGCACTACAAAATACAAAATACAAACCTAAGTTTACAATTTGATACACTTCGATGGCATGTACGTACATCTCGTACATCGACTCGCGTACATCAATGTAGAATAGGTAATCACCTCAACGATTTGAGCGAAGCTTCCCAAGGTTGACATCGGTTGGGGCCAGCCAGGGTTCGCAACATTTGAGCTTAGCCTGGGATTTGTGTCTCACCGGGGCTCTCTCGTTGGCCTGGCCAGGCACGCCACCTGCTTAACGCCTAAAAGTCCCCACGTTGGATATTGCAGAGAATTTACTTTGTAGAATATATCCCGCAGATATCAAGGAATGCCAAGAACAATTTGAAGGGCTTAGGAACACCATCATTTGTCGTCCACCGAGAAAGCGACATTAACAAAGCTACTGGTTGGGGCCCTGGCCTTCCTTCCCTGCGTTCCGGACAAGGCCAGTGGAATTCGAGTTATTTTGGGGGGGGATATTTCAACGTTTCTCTATCCTGAGCCCAGGCCAAGACGGTCAGGTGGGTGGGTGACTGGTAACTATCGCCTGCGACCCAAGCCCGAATCTCACCATCTCCCCAAACAGCGCCGGTTAGTCTCATCTCCTCGGCATGCAGCCAAGACTGCTGGATGCATCAATGATCAGCTTGCAACCCTGCAGGTCCTGCATTTGGAACGAAACAGGTACAAGTAGTGTACTGAGTAGTCTACAAAGGTAGATTCACCCTCGTCATCACCACCTGTTGTTCGAGGGGAGCACATTTGAGTCTGCACTTTCCGCTGTGGTTTCGGTCACCTCGTCTGTCTTCTCGCCGTTGAAAGGAATTCAGCATATTTCAGTTTTGGTGTGTGGAGGGCTGCGCCACTGCCACGATGGAGCGGGACACTGGCAGGTACCAAGTGTACTTTCCCAGTCTAGCGTCCTGCATTTATTAGGACCTGCCACTGTACTGGGGAACCTCTTTGACATTTTTTCTTAGCATACGAAGTAGTTCGAGCTCTTTATTGATTGATGGTCGGTAACTTGCTAAACCCCGAAACCTAAGAAAGCTCCAAGTCTGAACACCGCTACATCGACCCGTTTGTCGAACACAACCTTTGC
Source organism: Scedosporium apiospermum (assembly GCF_000732125.1). NCBI lineage: Eukaryota > Fungi > Ascomycota > Sordariomycetes > Microascales > Microascaceae > Scedosporium > Scedosporium apiospermum. Next base: position 191,853 of record NW_015971822.1, on the reverse strand, counting down.
AGTTCAGGACCATTGCTCTTGTCGAGATCATCCCTCACTCGGAAACTCTGGAAGATGTGGCACTTCGGAATGTATCCACATCGGTCCCCGAACAATGAAGGCCGATCGTCGATATTCGCCTCTCGGTATGCCCAGTCTCCCGAGCCCGTCAAACATCATCATACAGTTCAACATTTTCCCGGCACTGCCGCTGTTCGTCGTCATGAACATTCTATTATCTTGCGGGCCCGAAACACGAGTTAATCAATATCTTCGCTCGCCCACAGACAACATTCGACCCGCTGGCAACAACCATGGGTACCATCGAGGCCCCAAGCCCTCCAACATTGGAAACGTCCTGCGCCAAGCTCCCCGAACGCGCTTAGGCTGCATTTTAGTGGTACAATGGTGTCCTTTGGGGGTGCGGGGCAGTGAGAGAGAGTCCGTCCTCGAGACCTCGACCGCTCACGACTTCGCTGGGCGCGCAATCTTACCCATGATCCATCCAAGTCGCATCGTCCAGATTCGGGGAATTGATGTGACTACACAGCGTACGAAGTAAACTATTATCTGCCTGGTTTTGATTCCTCCAACTCCTCGTCGCCACATCTTAATTTATCTTCCAGCGCACATTGGTCCAAGGCAAGGGCTACTCCGGACACCAGACCCCAGTCGCGCACCCTATGACGAGGTCAGTCGTCGTCCCTCCATTTCAGCCGCCTGGTCTGGTCGTATGGCTCCCGAACTGCATCTGCAGATATCAAGCAGAGAGAAATATGCGTACTTCAGGGTTTGGTTTTTGCCCAGAAATCCCCTATTCTCGCAGCTGTGATGCTACGGAGCAGATTAGATATCCATCCCGCCCCCATCTCGCCTAGCACACTTCAATCAACCTCCAACACACCGGAGCTCCATTGCCCTTTTTAGTAGGCCTTACATGGTAATAATACCACCCTCCGAGGCTCCGACCAACCCCATAACCCCCTTTCCCTCCCTGTCCCCCGGCCCCCCATCGACGATTCCATTTTGATTCTGTCTTCCGAAAAGACGAGCACCATCCTTGAATCTAGCTCCAAACCTGTCCTTTCCCCTCCTCGTCCCCCTCCAATCACCCACCATGGTCTCCCCGCATCCCCATCGAACCACCAGGATAGCAATCGCATGGTTTCCGTTAGGGGAGTGAATACCTGGATCTTTCCCGTCCTCGTACCTTGTCTGTACGTGGCAAAGTGCCCCTACGGAGGTATCCTATCCTATCCCATTCCGCACTATTACTCGATGCCCACGAGGGTTCTTGCCTTCTCCTTGCCCCAAGCAAACCCCACATCTTTTACCCCAGATTTGCGATTTGCCCCCACCAAGCACCTGTTCGCACCCCCAAAACGCGATAGCTCAACTTATCCAGACACGAGCACGGACATCTCGTTCCCTTTCGCGGAAACAGAGAATCGCGAGATGCGGTTTTGCTTCGCTTTGGCTAAGAGAAACAGCTCACATGTCTAGCTCGAGATCAGATGACCTTTTTGGCGTGATGCTTCTTTTGGGATGACTTGTTTCCCAGCGGAGGAAATACGGGATATAATGTCTGTTACTAAAAAAGAAAATAGAAATACACAAATAAATGCAGAGTATAGAAACAAGAAAATACTAGAGGCTCGCCGGACTGAGTCCCCGGTCTGGCCCATCCCGGCCCGACCTGGAAAGAAAATAAACAGGAAACCTTAAAAAAAAAAAAAAATCCGGCCCATGTAACGGCGGAAATGCTATTCTTAGCTTTCGTCCGATCTTCCGCAGGACTCCAATTTCAAATCCTAGAAAATAGGAAGGTCGTCGGGAACGAAAGAGTGGAAAAGGATAGAAAATAAACATGTGCTTAACGCGGGAACTCGGTATCCAGATTCCGAGGCTCGCCCCTTGTACGACCCGGGATACATGTGGGTGCGGGCGTTGGGGACGGGACGGGACCCGGGGTGTTAGTTGGAAATGCCAATCCTGATAGTTCCACAAAGCGAGGACCCTAGAGAAGCAGGCTTACCGAGACGGGACGGAGATCCACCGTTCCTCGGCGGAGTCGAGTGTGTGAGATATCGAATCCCCTTATGATCCGAGATGCCTCGGGGCCAAGAGACGCTCGAGACCAACAGAACCGCAGTTTCATGGCCTCGTGAAGGGCCGGTGTTGATTCAACCAAGGACATCCGGTCCTCGCAAGATTCAATAATGTATGCTTGGCCTCATCTCCTTCATAGACTAGGGGAAAATATCACGGCAAGCAAGGAAGCTCGAAAAAGGATGGAGAAAAGGGAGAGATGAAAGAATCATAAGGTGTTCTCTGCTAGACACACAGGGAATCCAACACATACACCACAAGACTATACAAACTCCAAAACACCAGCAGGCCATGATCGCCCTTTCAACCCGTCCAGGTAGTTGTCTACATACACCAAGAGCATCTCCCCTCCCCATGCTACTTCAGCATTGCTGCTCTTTCACGCCTCACGGAAAGGAACAAACAAAGGAAACGAAAATGAAGGGCACCTTGGGTATAACTTTGTCAAAGCTCCATGGGTATTTCTCAAAACACACAAAATGAAGAAGATGTAGTGTGGGGGAGAAAAAAAAAAGGAGAAAAAAAAAGAGGAAAAGGCCCACGAGAACCAGGATATCCATCTGCCCATATGAACCCTTAACATGCTCTCTCTACTTCAACCGAGAAAAAACAATTCCTTCCAACCAGTCATTAAAGAAAAGGAAAACAAAACTTCTGGCTCCATCTATTAGAAGATACCAGAAAGCAGGGATATAACCCTTCTCCCTCCTCTTTCCCCAAGCATCTTCTTTACCTGCATTCACACTGACCAAGCACAACACGCCTTACTTTGATTGTTCTTTCACTCGCTGTAAAAACAGCACGTACGGAACCCTATCGCCGTTCTTCCACACGTCCCGTAAATACCTCTTGGTAAACTCGGAGTCTGTACCAAGCCGCCTCACCCTGGCATCATTAAATTCATACCATACAGGCGTCCCCTTCTCAGGGTCCGCCCTCCGGACAAAGGACCAGTAATGTCCCGAATCCGCGGTGTTGCCCATGTGAACTACAATGCCGTAGATCCGGTATTTGAATCGTTGTCCCCAGGCGGAATCTTCCGGCGACTCGGTCCCAAAAGAGCGTTCGTTGGTGGGGATGTAGAATGGTTCGAAGTCCAACTCTTCTATGGCGAATTCGATCCGCTGTGTCATCTTCTTGGTAGCTTTATCCTCCACGCGGAACCGGAGGAGTTGAATGATGATAACCTCGGGGAGTCGACCAATCCACGTTGTCCGCGTCGAGGTTCCGGTGGCCGAGCACCCGTCGCATTTATAACTATCGAGAATCTCTGATCTGTAATTGAGCTGCAGCAAGTCATTGAGCGTCCTCGTGCTCTCCGTGATGGCGAGTGAAAGGAAGAGAAAGGGATTCACGGTGACTTGGGCCATGCCACATTTGCAAAGCGTCCTGACCACCTCCATGCCTCTAAAGTACCTGTCGACGATGGTGTCTGATGTTTCGCGGTAGTGATTCCAATCGCGTATCACCGCTTCTTGTAGTGACTGATTCTTTTTGGGATCCAACTTTGCGCTCTGCCCTCTCTTCGGTCTCCTATTGGTTTCGCTGTCCATCGCCGTGAAAACGACGTGCATGTACTCGGCAGTGTCTTGCTGAGTATTGTTATCGCCGAATTTAATACGGTCAGTATCCGTTATGTGGCCAAGATAGTCCTATATGAAGAAGCCCAAGGGCCTATAGTCAGTTAACTGGGACCCTTCCCGGTGGGGGACGAGAAGATATAAGCCAGGTGATTGACGGGATGCAGGACCATATTAAGAGTCCGTGTGTGGAAGAACTATCAATCCTGCTTTCACACTTCTAGTCGAATTTGGGAAAGGGGTCAAGGGGGAGAAGAAAAAAAAAATGGGGGGGGGGGGGGGGACAATCCTTACCATGAGCGTCTGGGCCTTCATAACCTTAAAACAGCCCTGGTTCATCCACTGGAACAGATTTCCAATAATGTTCATTAGGAGTTGCGGCGGCTTATCGTCACCGGGTGGCATCCATTGGTTTCCATTTCCTTGCCTCCAGCCTGCTAGCTCATCTCCAAAGCCGGCCGTGAAGCGCCATACCTGTAGAATGCTATTCGAGTAACACCAAGTGCCTCTATTATAGAGCCCCGTTACGTGGGCTCCATGCGCATCGCTCCCTTCGGGGAGAGGCAATGTCTGCGTTAGCATAACAGTAGGGGTCCCCTGGTCATCATGGGAACTTAGACCACTATAGCTGGGCCGCGGGATGGCCGGCGCTGGACGTGTTGGCGGTGCTGGGAGGTCGTCATACTTGGAAAGTTGGTAGTCTACCGAACCCTGTGGCAAGTCGAGGGGGTAAGGAGATCCAGAAGTCATCGACTCCTGCTCCACCGTGACAGGTGGGAACCTCCGGAGGAAGTCTTCAGTTGAACGTACAAAATTTGGTGAGTGGGCCACGTCCATGTCCTCTTTTTTCAAGGTCTCCTGCCATTGCTTCACCTCCTCGGGCTTCAACGGCTTCACGTTGTATGTAGATAGGTGCTGAGCACTAAAATGCCTTCCCTTCAGCCCGGCACGATCGGCTTCCTGCGCCGACACTGTCACCGACATTCTTGTAGAGCGTCTAGTATTGGAGGATGAAGCCTGGAGTGAGTTGGGCCCCATGAGATCGGTCCAGGCCTCGAGGCCACCTGAAAGGAGCTTCGGGGGATTTCGCAATTCACGACCATAGTTGAAGTCTACCAGGGCCCTCCGTAACGAGACGAGGGCCTTTCCAGCATCGGAGGACGGGATATACGGGGTGGTATCGGAGTCATTATCATAAAAGACAACAAGCTCGAATTTGTTTCGACGTTCAAACTCCAGTTGCTCTTCGGCCGGTGCTAGAACGTTGCTCTCGCTTATCTCCGCTGCAGAGATACTGTCTCTAAGGAGAACGGATGGCTCGATGCAGATGGTATGTTGGGATAGGATATGGCCGCTTTCAAACTCATCGCGGGGTCGAACGTCAATCAACAAAATGTCGCCACTCCTGGACCTCATCAAGTCGCAGAGCTGCTGGGGCGTCAAAGTGTCTGTGGTGGGGATGGGCATCGGAGACGTCGATTCCGTGGATCCGCGTGCACTCCGCGTGCCATTCGTCGCGGGTTGATGTAACACTGATGCTGTGGCAGATCCGCTACGAACGCTAGAAATGGGGTTGCTCGAACCCACGAGGCCAAAATGGCCCCGGGTTGTACTTGACGATAGTTGCGAATCTTCAGTGATCACCGTGCCTCTTGCTGGGCTGTATATGGCGTCAGGCACTTTTGGGAGGTTGGGAACGGAGACTTCGGCAGTAATCTTCGAAGCGCGGGACCGTGACCCTCTCGGTGCCGGGGGTGGAGGAGGAACGAGAGGATGGGTCTTTATCCGCGGGTCCTGTTGTTGTTGCTGTTGCTGCTGCTGCTGCTGTTGTTGTTGGTGCAGCGACAGCTGCTGTGCTTGTGACGTTGACCCTCTCAAGTTTGCGAATCGGGCGTTTAGGTCACTCGAGTCTGTTCGATGATGGCCCGACCCAGGTCGTATCGCATTGCCATGGAGAGCTTGGGGTTTTGGGTGAATAGTCGGTTTCTGTCTTGGTGAAGATTCACCAATGGGACCATCCCCATTGCTCCGAGATCCACTTGCGCTTGGCGTATAGTTCGAAGAAGCGGCGTCCCGTGAAGTCGCGGGCCTGGGAACTCCTTTCTGAGTCGGCTGCACACCAGTCCTTTCATTATCCGCCTTGATATCCTCTTTTATCTTCTCGAAGGTGGGGCTCGCCGAGATGACTTTGTGCTGGAGCGCTTCGTAGAGTCGACCTAGGCCACTTCTGTCGCTGCGAAGCGACACGTATTCCTTGTGGTGGGGGATTATCTGGATGGCGATGATGCAGCCACGGATATACTCTTGGAGAGCAAGATCGGGCCGGTTGAAGGTGACCCAAGTGTCGGCTTGGCGTATGCACCCATCGCCGGCCTCGAGAAGCTTCCGGATTGGGAGATTATGGTCAACGCCAGCGGATACCGACGTTAGGTCGCTGATATGAGGAAGAGGGCCCCTTGAGGGGGTATTCCCCCCAGAAAGCTTGCCACCGCTGGCGAAGCCATTTGCATCGTTCCTCGCCACGAACATAAGGGTCTTATATGGGAAGCGGGCCAGAAACTAAGCTACCTAGACAGCGAAGTTGGATCGGGTTGCCGTATTGCCTTGCTTATCGTTGTCGATCACGGGTAGGACGGTGGGGTCGGCAAAGGAGCCGAGTATTTTCGTAGGCGGAGGGTTCGAGATCGGACGAGAGATGTCGTCGGGGAGGGGGGAAAAGAGAAAGGAAAGTAGGATGGGAACGAGGCTAAGTATCGGTGGAGCTGAGAAGAGAGAGGGCTTTCATTTCGCTGTTATTGAATCCAAGACCTGCTTCGTGGTGATGGAGTGGGTGCGCTTCGCATTCGAGAGAGAGAGGGAATGTTCTCGGGCAGGGTTAACAAGGATAATGGGCGTGGGGTGGCAAGAAGGGGCAAGCTGGAGTGTGAAGCGGTTCTGGGGTACTGAAAGCATCAGCGGCAGCAAAAGAGATTGTTCTGCAAACAAGGTGAGAGGGTGTGGTTGTGGTGTGCAGGACCATGGACTGGAATTTTGTCACATTCTTGGATCTTGCTGGAGCGGATAGCCAGATTTGTCTGGTTCTGGTTGTAGAATGACGAGGCTCGCTTGGAGACAAAGGCGGACGTTGACGAGGATTGCGGTTGCTGTTGCGGGACTCTATCCAGGGTCTGGGTTCTAGTGGATAATTGGACTTGATTTGCTGTCCAAGTCACCGCCAGGTACATTAGCCATTTGTCAGGATACTTTTCTCCCGCCTAACATTTTAGCTGCCAGCATGGTAACTTAGAGCGCCCCGCTTGTACTAGTCGGACCTGCCTTGCCCAGCTGCGTGGTTCTGGCATCAATCGGGGGGTCCAGATCAATTTGTTAAGTAGAGATCTACGATGCAGCTGGCGATACGAAGGCAGAGTTGAGGACAGTGCAGCCCCGAACGAAACACTCAATACTTGCACTCAATTAATAGCGCAGCGCTCTTTTGGACTGGCCTGGCCCTGGGCTGGCCAGCTCAGCCATCACTGGAACCACCGGCCACTTTTCGCTCTTTGGAATCTCTCGTGCCATACCTTTATACATACCACGGAGTTGTATCCGACGAAATAATTATCCTACTTGGCACCTACAAAGTAAGAGAACACTCGGATAGTAGAGAACTGCGACTCCGGGTTTGCAGCGCCCTGCCTAGCCCAGTCCTCTTAGATTGGTGAGGCGGCATTGTTCGGAGTTGAGCGGCTAGGAGCGCTGCCCGGGGGCCCAAGGGAAAAGTGAGCGGGAAAGCCTCAAAGTGGAACTTCATGGCAAGGCAGCCATATTGTCGATTCCCGGATCGAAGGGTTTGGAAAATAATGACGAAAGATCCAGTTACCTACGCTCGTAGTAGACGATGCCCAGTTCCGGTCGCATAAATCAAAATACGCAGAACCACCCCCATCGAACATATCAAATCGAGTCGAATGGATCAAATGGATTGAGGTTCAATCTAACAACCGTTGCAGATTGGACTGTTCGAGCCTTCTTCAGTTCTTACAGCTCTTACAGCAGGGGTATTACCGGGGCAGGCTCACTCCACAGTTTCTCAGCACAGTTGCACAGTACACGGATGGTGGAGAAGTACTAAATACATCCATATGTGATGTGAGCTGCTCAGGCATGTCCTTGTGCTATGTTAGTTTCTGACACCAATGAGCAATACCTGTACTTCGTAGACTGTGTTGTTCTGTACAAGTATAAATGTACTTGGTACAATTGTACTAATTAATGGGGATGTCCACAGTCCAGTGCTCATTACCCTGCCTCACCAAGCTTGCACGTGAATGAGCCAGACAACGTCAGCTCCCTGGCAGGAAGTGGCCGCTATAGCCATCACCATCACGAAAGCAACCAAGGCTGCCACTTTATTATCCTCACCTTCATGCCCCGCTACAACTGTGCATAGTTTTCCTTTTCTCCAGATCCTGCAGCCTCACCTGTTACTGTTGCCGGCATTCTCTGTCCATTTAATATTTCCGATTTCGTTTTGCACAGTCTGACTGCTCAATCCAGAGTCACCGTCTCGTTTCTAGTTCCCTTTCAGTACCTCCCCTTACTGGGCACTACCCTCCTATCAACCACACGTCTGTTCGCCTCCTCCTACCGGGGCAAAACGCAAATACAAGATGATGAGCTGGTGGTCATCATCGGCCAATACGGCTTTGGACGAACAAATTGATAAAGCGACTAGCAGCAGCTTGTATGGAGCTCTCCCTCCTCCTATCGCAGACCCCCGACCTTCGCTCCTAACCCAACTTGCCTATCTAGGGAGGATATCGCGTTGAACCTCGAAATCTCCGATGAAATCAGATCGAAAACTGTGCAGCCTACCGAGGCCATGCGATCGCTCAAGAAGCGCATCGGCAACAGGAACCCCAATGTCCAGCTGAGCGCGCTCAACGTATGATAATCCGGGAAATCCGCCCCCGACTTCCGAAGCTGACCGACCTTGCTAACGCTTTGGATGGGTGATATAGCTCACGGATACCTGTGTAAAGAATGGCGGGGACCACTTTTTGAAGGAAATCGCATCGCGCGAGTTCATGGATAATCTTACCTCTCTTCTACAAGCCGTTGGCCCGGCCGCCGTGAATCTCGAGGTCCGAGCGAAGATACTCGAATACATTCAGTCGTGGGCGACCGCCACCGAGGGGCGACATGAACTATCCTACATCAATCAGGTATATAGCAACCTGAAGCGAGAAGGATACCAGTTTCCACCCAAAACTACCATCTCGAGTAATATGATCGACTCCAGCGCTGTATGTTATCCTAAATTATCCCGATATCTACCCCTCCTGTGGTCGTCGCCCTCGTCGACTAACACGTCTCTCTACTTTGACTATAGCCCCCTGAATGGATAGACTCCGATGTCTGCATGCGATGCCGTACGGCCTTTACGTTCACGAACCGGAAACATCACTGCCGCAACTGTGGAAACTGCTTCGACCAACAGTGCTCTAGCAAGACGCTACCTCTTCCCCACCTCGGAATCAAGACGCCCGTCCGAGTTGATGATGGATGCTATGCTAAGCTCACGACCAAACCCGCTCCTGTCGACAGGACCCCGACCTACCCACACAAGACCCGAAGCACGTCTGCGATGCAGCCCAGAAGTGCCCGTGTCGATGATGTCATTGACGACGACCTTCGAAGAGCGCTTGAGATGAGTCTAGAGGAGGTCAAGAGCTATTCTCGCGGATACGCCGAGCCGAGCAAGAATGGATCCGCCACCACGGCACGTGTTAATGGCACTTCCCAGCCCTCCAAGCCCGCCGCCGAGGAAGAGGAGGACGAGGACCTGAAGCGAGCTATCGCGGCGTCCCTTGCCGACATGGAGGAACAGAAGCAGAAACACTCGGCCGCTCTGAAGGAGCAGACCCACGGGCCCGCTACTTCATCATCGGTACCCTTGACGCTCCCCAAGAACGATTACGAGCTCACCCCGATCGAGGCCGAGAATATCAATCTGTTTGCGACTCTTGTCGATCGACTGCAGACGCAGCCTCCTGGAACCATTCTGAGGGAGCCACAAATCCAGGAGCTTTATGACAGCATCGGTGCTTTGCGACCGAAGCTAGCGCGTACCTATGGCGAAACTATGAGCAAGCATGGTAAGGATCCTAACAAAGTCGCACAAGCAAATTCTTGTACCGGAAGACCTTTCGACTAACTGAGGGTCACAGATACGTTGCTAGATCTCCATGCAAAACTATCAACGGTGGTGCGCTACTACGATAGGATGCTCGAGGAGCGTCTTTCCAAGGCGTACGGACAGCACGGGTTTGGCGGATATAACCCAGGCCTCACCCGCCACCCCACCGGTCCCTATCCTACCCTCCAGACAGGCGGCGCTAGTGCGCCGGGCCCGGCCGAGAACTTTTACACAGGAGAGCAACGTCAGGACTACGGACGGCCACCTCAACAGCAATACCCGGGGCACCCACAGCCAACGGCGCAGGCTCCGTATGTCGGATACGATAAGAACACAACTGGCTCTATCCCGCCCCAAAGCTACCCTGTGCAGCCGCAAAGGGCTGATAGCTGGCAACAACCCACTCCGACTTCGGGGGCACTGGATGGACAGTACCAGCAGCAGCCGCCTCAGCAGCAACAATACCCGCCGAGTGATGCGCAGCAGCAGCAACAACAACAGCCACAGCAAAGGCACCCCAGCATCGCCAACCAGCCGACACCAACCCCATCCGCTCCCCCAACTCAACCTGATACCAATTATTACTATACCCAGCAACAACAAGCGCAGCCACAGCAGCAACCACAACAACAACCCCAGCAACCTAGCCAGCCCATGCCGCCTCCCGGAGCTGCTCCACTAGACCCATCCCAGTCCCCATATCCCAATCTTCAGCAGCCCCTCCAGCAATATCAGCAGACTCCCCAGCCCCTGCCGGCGCAACCTGCCCAACCGATCCAGTCGCCGCAGCCGACTCCTCAGATCCAGCACCAGCAGCTCCCGCCGCAGCAGAACCCGTACTGGCAACCTTCAGTTCCTCAGCAACAGCACCACCAGGCGCCGCCTCCGCAATCTCAGGTGCAGCAGCAGCCTCCCCAGCAGCAATGGCAGCCCCCTCCTGCGCAGGGGTACGGCGGGTATCAGCAGGAGCTTCCGAAGCAGCAGCCTATAGTGGAGGAGAGCCTAATAGAGTTGTAAGAGAGAGAGAAAGAGAAGAGGCTAGGGAGGCTATCGAATTGTCATGGGTTAGTTAGGGCGTGGACATTGTGGAGTTTGGGCTTGTTTTCTTTTTACGTCCGTTTTTTTTCTTCTTTGAGGGGAAAGGGTGGGGGCTAAGGAAATGTATTTTAGAATGACGAAGAGGTCCCTTAGCCTCAGAATACCCGGAAACGGTATACAGGATGGGTGGTGAGTGAGTGGAGGGTGAGTATGGAATGTAGTGGTTGATCGGCGGGGTATGCTATTGATATCCAGATCCAGGCTTAGCCCCATTTCACCAATTCTTCTCCCATTACGAATCCGTGCCTTGACTCGACGTCTTTGATATCCAGCCTGGTGGGAAAAACTTTTGTGAAATGCATATACACTCTGTAAACGAAGGGGTTCCTTAAGCTTGCCTTCTCACATCCTTGCTCTATGTTCCCCATTTCGGCTCTATATCGCACTTCTCTTGAACTCTCTATCTGATTCCGGACCTGACAAGGAATGAGCAAACCCGAGCCTTGTTTATCCAACGCACATCTAGGAACTCAAGATGGAACCGCGAACGGAAGATTTTCGATGGTTACACATTCCGATGCTTCGTTTCTAACATACTTCTTCATCGAACCATCTCACAAGGAATGACGATAGCTAGTAGTACTTTCCATGCCTCTTCTCCATCCTGGCTTCGGGGTATCACCACTCCCAATGCCAGTGCCTGAGGTTGTTCCTATTTCGGATTTAGCTTATTCGATTAGCCCTATTAGAAACATAGTTATCTTAAGAATGTGGAAAAAGGGGGGGTGGAGGGTAAGGAAGAAATATCGACGCGGTTATACATGACATCTCCAAAAGGCGAATCTATCAAAGAGCGTGGATTATTTCTAGCACTAAGAAGTAATCGGGGCATCTGACATGGAAAAGGGCCCTAACCGCCTTCACCGAGTTTCTCGGCCGCCATTGTTTTTCTGTTTGTTTTTTTTTCCTTTCACGACTTCCCTCTCCTATTGTCGAGCCAAGAGTTTGAGCTCCTCGGTTATCAAAAACAGTCCTCCCGCAGCAAGCAAAAGCAGGAACCAGCCAACCAACCAAAAAATACATAGTACATACAGGGGATATAAAAAAGTTGATTCGTTTTTCGGTTTCCAAAACACGCAGGAAGAGAGGCGGAAAAAAACACACACCTGTAAAAGAATAGATACGAGCCTTGAAGGGCGAGGGGTGCGATGTGTCGATGATCGGGGAGCAAGTGATCGGCAACTTCGCGGGCACAGGAGAGACGAGGAAGTGAGCAAGTGGAACTTTTCCTTGTTTTGGGGACACACGACACAAACAAGACGTGGTAGTCGAAGAAAAAACAGAAGAAAAAGAAAGGCAAAAAAAAAAAAGAAAAAAAGAAAAAAAAAAGCATATGTGGTCCTGTCCTAATGTTCGTTGCCTCCTCATAACTGCTTTCATGTCCTGGTTCCCCCCAAAAAGAGGGTAAAAACAAAAAAAAAAAAAAAAAGAAGAAAGCAGAGAAAGAATAGAGAAACAAGCAATATAATGAGGAGTAAAAACCTATTGGTACCCTCATTATCCCACGCTATATCATGTCTTCCTAATACACTCCTTTCTTTCGCCCTTCCTACCCCAGTATCATGCCGTTCCTATCCGGGTGCATCACCAATTCCGATGATATGCTGTATGCTACTTGCGATACCGCAAGCAAAGGACCGAAAAGCAAGCTACAGGGGCGCATGTCTGGCTTGCATCTAAAATCATGTATCAACCCCGCCTCGAGTGTCTGATAGAAATTAAACGGAAGAGCAGCACCAGGTAGCCATTCTCTAGAAAACTCCCCTCCCCCGCCTCCTGCGTCGTTGCCCGATAATTCTTGCAGAATGTACGATCGTGGCTGTGGCTGCTGCCAGCTCTGAGGAAGCTTCGTCGAGGAGTATACGCTAACTCTGCCAAAGGTCAGCCGCACAGGTAATCTGGAACGCAATGTTCCAGATCATCCTTAGCCATGCTTGGCACCGCTGAGCCTGGTCACAGCTTATTTCTCCACTTCTTCTCGCACTCCAGGTCTTCGTAATGGCGCCATATCTAGTGTAGGCAGGACAAGTAAAAGCTGACTCTCGGCTCTGGGTGGAGGAACAACCATCGTCAATTCGAACGACCCCTTTCGGCGTACGAGAGGAGTAGCGTGACCTCGTCGGTTTAGGTTCAATAAAAAGTAGAGCGACCCTACTGCCCTCCTTTCCGAGCCTTCTCCTGCGCGCGTGCTTCACGCGCAGCCTTGACTAGCGGTGCAAGATGTTTCAAGTCGACACATTGCTTCATGAAATCGTGCTGGAGTGATGATTAGCGACGAAGTTCCAGGCACGTGCGTGCAATCAAAAAATCCTCGACTTACTCGTAACAGATCGTTGGCGCTGGCTCGTCTCTCGGGGTCCACCTTAAGGGCCCAGTACAGGAAATCCCTAAACACGTCGGACATGTTCTGTTCGTCCTTGATTTGTGGCGTCCCGTTAGTAGCGATGAGCCACAGTGCGCGGAGAGGAGATTCCGTAAGGTATGGTGGTTCGCCCTCAATCATCTCGATGGCCATGATGCCAAGTGACCAGATGTCGACCTTTTGTCCGTATTCCTTTCGTGTCACTACCTCGGGTGCCATCCAGTACGGAGTGCCAACCATTGTAGTTCGCTTGTTTTGCGCATCGTTGATGGTTGCGCAGAAACCGAAATCAGCTGTAGAGAACGTCACCGTGTTAGCGCCAATTGAGGGGGAAGTAAAGAAAAATTTCTCGTCTCTTTTTGGAGAAGTTCAAGGAAGAGTTGCGACATCACGGTCATCGTTGCAAGAAATAAATTAAAAAAAAAAAATAGAAAAAAATAAAAAAGAGGGAAAAAAAAGGTGCCAAAGGGGTAGTGGGGTGAATGCGAATGAGAGATGAAGAGTTACGTACTCAGCTTGATATTTCCTTCCATGGACAGGAGGATATTGTCAGACTTGATGTCTCGGTGGATGACGCCCTTCGAATGTAGATGCAGCAGACCCTTGAGTGTCTCGCGGCATACAGACGCAATCATGCCCTCCGTCATCATATTGAACGTAACAACATCCGTTAGACTACCACCTTCCATAAACTCCATGACAACCCAGAGCTCGCCTCCACACAAATAACTGTTGATGAAGTTGACTATGTTGGGGTGCGAGCTGTCCTTCATAACTAAGATTTCGTTAATAATGAGGTCCTTCTTGGGTTGCTGCTCTAGGTTCATCTGCTTTATAGCAACCAGACGATTAGTCCCCCTCTCGTGACCCGTGTAGACTCCGCCAGATGCTCCCTGTCCGATCTTATTGAATCCCCGATATATGTCTCGCGGATCATCCTCGGAGCAGATACGCCTGAGTGCCGCGATAACATCGATGCCACTGCTTTGGCGGGGGCGTTGTCGTGGCCGTGCGGCTGGCGGTTGCGATACTCCTACGGGAGCTTGAGGAGGCCGCATCGCACCGGCTGCGTCCGGCGTTCGGCCATACTGATGCTGTGACGTAGGAGGTGTAGGCTGCTGCGGGGCGGGCTGCCTCTTGCTGGGAGCTCGGCCGATCTGTCCTGAGGACATAGCCTGGGCCTGTGCTAAAGCCTGTTCATGCTGCTGAAGCAACTGTTGCTGATACGCTGCGGCCTGGGCATTCTGCGTCGTTTGAGGTGCTGGGCCTGCGCCTTGCGGCATGTACGGTGACGTGCCATTGACACGCGAGTTGGACCGGGATCGGAGTTCCTCAGGAAGCATGGGTACGTTATCCTTCGGAGGCACATAGGAGACCGGGGGAAGCACATCGCCAGTTTGAGACATGCCAATCCCCGAGTCCTTGGTTGGGTACGGCTGTTGACCGACGCTTCTCGGCTGCTGCAAGTTGCTTGTTGGCGGTTTCGGTGCTGGGCGGGTAGGGACGAGGTTGGGATCCTTCGCGGGAGGCACAGGACCGGCGCCTTTCATCGGTACGGGAGGGGGTGCTCGAGGATTTTCAAAACTTCCTTCATGATTGACTGTCGGAAACCTGGGACTCGCGGGAGGGCTGAGCATGGGGGACATGCCTAGGTAATTCTGCTGCTGGTAGTGGGATGGGGACAAGGGATAAGGCGGCGGGGGTGCGCCATTGTACTGGCGCATCTCTGGGGACGCAGCAACATGGTGGAATTTCTCGAGAACCTGATCTTCTTTTGGTTTCTCCGTGGTTTCCTTGTAGAACTGAAGGATGTCCACCATGGTTTGCGGGTTCGCCTGCCTCTCCTTCTCGGGGATGCCGCTTTCGTTGATTAATCGCTGCCATGCTTTCGGGAGACCCTATCATAGTCGAAAAAACATCAGTAGCCAATTCAAACATTGGAAAGCCACAACTTAGGCAGATGGCAACAGAAGAAGGGAGTTCATGGAAGACAAGACTTGGTAACTTTTGGCTGTAAAGACAGATATTTGTTTCCACAAAATATGTGGCATAGAAAAAGAAGAGAATAGGGAAAACAAAGACGGAAAGGAAAAGAGACGCACCGTAAATTGTCCCGTATTACTATCATATCCTACATGGGTGACATGAACTGGGTTCTCTGGTGCTGAAATGATGGGTTTCTTTGGCGAGCCAACGAGGCCACTGACGAAACCGGAAAACCCAGACTTTTTCCTGAGAACTGCAACTCTTGGCTCCTTTGCCTCGTCCGAAAACCTCTTAGAGCCCGACACGTCGATCACCTTTGCGTCCTGTGTCTTGTCGGCGGCGCTCGGGTCGGCCGACACGAATGTCGCCGAGTGGGGGACGATCGGACTCATGATAAGGGTATCGGTGTTCGATTTGACCAACGGAGGAGGGAAGGAAGGCTTATTCGCCGAAGGAGAAGAAAGTTTCGAAGCGTCGAGGCGGTTAAGAATGGCCGCACCGTCGAAAGGAGCGCCGACAAAGTCGTCTGTATTGTTGTGGAGGAGGGGCTTCTGGTGACTCTGCGGATCAGAGAGTCTGCCACTTCGAGGCGGGGAGGGCGCGGCCGTCGTAGGCGGCGGGGGATAATTTTGGAAAGACGGGGAGAATTCGGAAGAGCCAAGGAGAGGCGATGGGTTTGATCGCACAAGGGAGGGGGGATATCTGGGAGACGAGTTGTTTGACGCGTCCGGATTTGCCCTCGCGGGCGGAGCGCTTGGGGTGCGCTTCAGACTCTGGGTGCTGCGTTTGCTCTGGAGGGAGAGGTTGTCGAAGCCGAAGCTAGCATCGACGCCGGATGAGGATCGGTTATGATGAGAAGGAGGTTTCTTTGTGAGTTTTCGACGTTGAGAATTGCCGTTCAGGTTGGTGTTGGAACTATCCATGATCCATCCAAATCTGGAGGAAGTGGAGACAGAAAAGGTGAGGGTGCTTTGTTTGCTGGAACTGGGCTTGCAGCAATAGCGGCGGCGACGGCGGCGGGCGGCGAGACGAGGTCGCAAAAAGCAGGGGAGTAGTTTTTAATGGGTTACCCTTTTACCCTTTACCCTGCCTGGCTGTGTGGCTCTGGTAACTGTACACTGCTCGGGAGAGGAGTGTACGAAAGTACGTGCTGTTTTAAGGTGTGGAGATGCGCCAACGTGCCGTACGTGGGTCGAAGAGAGGGGCGACAATTGTGATAATTGGCACAATCAATTGATGTTGGGTTGGGTTATTATTGCCCACCTCGTCTGTGCTGGCAGGCCACAGACTGGGTTGAAGATGGCGAGACCGGTGGGACTAGGTACCTTGTTTCTTGCGGGAACTGGGACAGTGGTTATGAGCGGTCCCTGCTCTGCAGTTTTCCAGGGTCTGAGGACAAGTCCTGACTCCTGGGTCAGAGGAAAGGTGCAATGGAGACTTGTTTGTCGCAAAGTGATGCTTGGACGGACAATAATAGGCGGAGGGGTTTTCTTGGGTACAGAAATTATTGTACCACAGTGGTGATGTACACGGTACGGCGTGTACTAGTACAATTCGAAGAAGGGAAGGGCAGGCGGGTCCTTCGACCGGTCCAGGCTGGGGGCCACTTGATTGTGATGGGGAATAGTGGAAAGGAGGGGGAGGGGAAGGGGAAGGGGAAAAAAAGGTGGCGACGGCGACGGTGGCTGCCAGATGCGGAGGTCGAGAGACAGAGGCTGGAAAAGTGTTCTTTGGTTGATCGAATGCTGCAAGGCGCCGAGGCGGGATTAGCCTTCGATTGAGTGTATTGATCGAGGGAAGAGATCGAGAGAGCTCTCGGGGTTGTGTTTCCCTCTTCGGCAAAAAGAGTGCTGCGGGTGATGGAATCTGATGTCGAGGAAGGCAAGACTAAAAGCAAGAAGGGTTAAAAAAGAATGGAAGAATCCCTTTCTGGATGAAGTCGAATGTTCAATCTCGTCTTGTGGATTGGATGCTGAGCTCTCAAATGGGGAGTCGTCGTTCGTAAATACAATCAATCTCGGCGTGAGCTTGGTGGGACCGTTGTACACGACATTGGAGGATCAATGGGTACTCGTGGCGGGTACAGCAGTGTACAGTACATCAGGATGGACAGGGCCAGAGAGATCAAATGAAGAGTAAAATGGACTAATATCTAGAGACAGGGTGAGTGATATTTTTATGGTACTGGATTACCGAAAATTGATTTATTACTTGGGGAGCGGCCTGGGTCTTGAGGTTGTATTGATACAGTCTATCTCCCAAGTCCAATGTTGTCCGTTTGCGTGTCAATGTAACTCACCTCGCGCGTTATGTACAGATTCTACGTCGATTCACTCATGGTCTAATTTGATACTGGGGACTCTGGAAGCGGAGCAGGCCAATAATTGAGGCAGGTACTGACTACGAGGGACTAACCTGGGCTGCGGGAACAATTGAAGAGAAGGAAGGAAGGAAGGACTTCGCTTTGCTTGTACGAAAGTGGGTGGAGCGATGGGAGTGATGGAAGGAAGGATTGTGTTGCTCCTTCAGTTGAAGCAAGAGCAATGATCGTTTCAACTTTCTTGTGATAATCAATACGAGGACCGCTTCCCCCTTCCATCCTTGTCGGGTCGCGCCTGCTTGATGGCGAGATGGGGGCGAACGAAAGAGCAACGAGCCACCTCAGGCATTCAGGCGCGAGGGATGCGTTCAGGGGAACTGGACCCTCAAGGACTTGGGATATAAGCAGCTTACCTCCTTCATTCGGCGTCGCTCTTCCAACAAGTACCAGCTCAACCTCGTGGTCAGCCATGCGTTCGTCGATGTGAAGGTCGCAAATCCGGCCTCTACCATGCGTACTTCGTACTTCATGCGCAGTCCGTTCATCGGCATCCTTCAATTGACTTCCCAACGAGGGGACGAATTGGCTTTGCTTCGTGGTTCCATACACCCGCCACATGTGCCAGGCGCGTCACGTCTGTCGGCCGAGCAATGCTTTGACGACAGTTACAGCGCTATTAAGCGGGCGGGAAACATCATTTTGGCTACAAAATACAAGTAGCTCGATGTTATTAGGCTTTCGGACGTCATTAACAGGGAGCTTCCAGTTCTCACTTGGTGTTCTAGCTTGGATGGAGACTGCTAGTCTAGTGCGGCGGCATGTTTCAGCTAGAGCTTAGACTAGCTCCATCGCCGGCCGAGCAAGCACTCCACCAGAGATCTTGTCTGGGAACGAGTGAGTCGGGGAAATGAAGATATCCAGGTCTTGTTATTTTGTGTGTCTTGGTGATCCAGAGACCCGTCTCACGGAGACTGTCTCGACACGTCAAGCGAAGAGGGGATCTTGGAATGGCTGAACTCAATCGAAGAACTAAGGGCTTGTGGCGTGTCCAGTCGAAGAACTCCAGTAGAGGCTGTTGATTTCCTTTCGAGACAGCGCAGTATATTACCATGAATGCAAAACGTGAGAACAAGCTCTTGGAGGTACCCCGTCCGTAGGGCACTGCTGCAGGCCCATCGATGTACCTTCAATTTCACATATCCAACGGTTGTGGCATCAGTGTTTTGGGTTGTCTGCTGATGACTGGGGTGGCGCGACGCCATCCGAAATCTAGACTAGTACGAAAACAAGCACCTTAGTTATAAATTATGTAGTGTACACTACTTCGTACACGTAGGTCACAGACTACCTCTTCAAGGGCTTCGAGCTCTTCATTCTTCAATGGAAGCCTCCTCCAAGTTGAATCATGACGGAGAAATACTTCGTAGATCAAGGAAAGTATTGTGGCATGAACAAAAGGAGTATCTCGTTCGATGCACTGACCAGGTCTATCACGAGAGTGCTACGGGTCTGCGCAAAGTTTGGCTTGCCTCCTCTAGGACTGAAATGGTTCGTCCATGTGCGCTGTAGGTGCGGCAAGTGGCGCCGACCCTGAGGACCAGACTGCATTATGCCAGCATTACGAAGCTTGGTCAAGAACCCAATGCTTCAGAGATAGCCTTCTCTCCGCAACCGCATTTAAGTGGTACCCCATCTAAGAAGCAGAGCCCTTGATGCCTCGGTACGATGTTACTGGACAATGTATGGGCTTGTACGAAGTACTGAGTATGCATGGTCGTAGAATTGGTCTTCCATCAATCGAAATGAGCTTCGACTCCTTACAGCCAACTAGAACGGGGATCGTGGATATCGATTTGAAGATTGCATGCGTCCTGGCGTCTTCGATGGGCCCAGGGTTGTATCATTTGCGCATTCCCCTGGTTTCATGGGTGGGCGCAAATTAAGCCTTTTTGTGGCATTTACCGCTCATGCTCGTTAAAGGCATGAGATTTTGAATCTTGACTTTACCAAATCAGAGACGGCATGGCATCATTGTGTACACATACAGCATGAAGTAGGGTATCTCGCTCTCAAGAAGACGCCAATTGAGCTCTAATCGAAAGTGCTGAGATGGAGAAGGAAGATCCAGCAGGCTGCAGGCCCATGATAGATGAAGACAAGCTCATTCATACGGCCAACGAGAAGGGAATCTTCAAGGACCGTTCATAAAGCAATACAGAGCTATGAAGTATTATGCCGACCCATCCTGACCAAGTTTGTGGATTGCGGCGTGGTGCATTCTCTGGGAACCGAATATTAATTGCCCGGAAGCCACCCGCCTACTACCAACTCTCCACGCTTCTATCTTGGACAGAACGTGTAGCAGCCGGGCCATGGATGCTGTTTAGTTGTATTCCCCCTAACCAGATGCGATCCATCGATCTTGCTGGTTCCTCGAAGGATTTATGAACACACTGTGGTTGCGTCCCTGACTCGCTAACTGGGGTCGATCCTTCGTCATTGCCGGCGAGGGTCCAAAAACTGGGAACTCGATCTTGGAACTGCATCCACGCTGACATACTTCGTATATCAATTTCAATGCGAGATGCCATCATGCTGTGTGGTACCTCACGCAACCAATCCGTCGAGACGGAGATTCGGGAAGGATTATATCAAATGTACGATTATTACGAGCTATATGGCCAATTATGCTATGACTCCGCCTGTTTTCTAGAATAGCCAAATCTCCGTGTTCCCTTCTTCTTCAACCCTTTATTCGCCCGTTGCTGACCTCGACCATTCCACCCACATTGCCTATTGCCTGTGGAGATTGATTTCTTGGTGTACCAAGAATATAAGTACTGGATACTTGGTGATATAGATCGTGACTTTCTTTGGTTACTCTCAAGAAGAAGTGTAGCTCAATGTTTGGTTCCAGGCATCGGCGTGAAAACGCTTTGGAAGGATTCCCTGCCGTTGAGTGTCCATTTATAGTAGACGTCAGGTGCAGCACCCGCTTGTCATCGACCCGAGGCTCAAGTCGGATATCAAGCCGCTGTACTACTTGTGTCTCGAACCCGACACCATTCTTGGCTTCTACATGATCTATGTCTTAGCTGCGGTCTGATTCGTCCATCCTTCACGGGCATAAATGGGACTAGACTGCCGACCGCATCTCCCAGCATCTTGTGAAGGAAGCAGGAACTATCACACCAAACAGGAGACGAAGGGTGACACTGGGTCAAAATATGGCCTAATACTATCCCAGGCCATATAACCCAGACAATTCCACAAGGTCTCGGCTTTCTCTGTTGCTCTTACCTCTCGGTCGTTTCTGCCATTATGCAGCGATCATCTGGAGCTTATAATCAGCCTCAGCCTCCACCCTCCATCGCCCGTCGATCCGTTCTACCTGCTCATGCTCGCCCGCGTTTTATGTTTGCCGAATGACATCTCGCCAGATTCCAGGTTGAGTAATGGCGAGATTCAATGCCATGCGTTCACTTACAGGCAACCGTTTCAGAGAGATATCAATGTCCGTCTAGTGAATTGGCAATTGCCATCTACTAATGCATAATAGACCCGGCCAGACCTACGGATAATTCTCGCCAGACGATCAATGCTTCTTCTTGCTTCCTCAGGTCAGTCTAATTCAAGCTGTAGGATTGGGTACCAAGCGATATCAATGCAGATTTTGCCCGCATCTTCCACTTGCCGCGAGTGAACCATACCCAAACGCGACTCCCATGGGCGAAAGCGCACCCAATACATCCCATCGATGCGTTGTACGAATTAGTGCCTCTTCTGTGGCCCAATGCCCAACCGGATGGCATTTTCGTCCAGGCACGAAGCATATCCCACTCGAAGAGCTTTGGGGGTCGTCTCTCAACCGGATGAACCTTCTACTTCAAGGGAAAGGGGAATAAGGGGAATGCAGCACCGTTGTACAACGACGGTGCCTTGCGTTAGGGGGAGGGGGCGCCGCGTCCACGTCTCCAACCCCCCGGTTGTCTGCAGATATCGACTTAGGAGCAACGTTCCTTCAATATCCTTTATTTCATAGCGCGGGGAGCCTTAGCCCAGGAGTGCCTACTCCGTACTCCTGTACACAGCGGTTGGTGGCGATTTACGGGTGAGAGCCCTTCTAGATTAGTATGATGGGCGATTTCGCCATCGATTTTCTTTTCGTTCTACAGCGCAATAGTCGCTGAGATGGAATTAGGTGTGGTATCCAAGCACAGTGCCTAGGAAACCCAAGGTATCCTCTACGAGGCGAGGTTGAGGTCTCTTGCAGAACATTCCCGAAGGCTCCACGGTGGGACGACGGACATTCGATATTGTTGTTGAAGGACAAAGCTTTGGGCGTCTTGCTTCTTAACTAATCCGAGACTTCCGCTACCGACTCCTGGCCATTGTGCGTGGGCAAGCGAACGTGGATCCCGGATGAATCATATTGTGCTTTTCTCAGCGGAGTATGAGGATTGGACTCGTAAGCGGTTGGCAGCTGATTCTGAAAAGGCAATGGACAGCGTCTTGGTTCAGATCGAATGACCAAGTATAGGACAGAGGGCGTGGTTCGATTGGGCAGAACATTGGCCCACCAAAAAGAACGAGTTCGCCTCATCTCAGCTCCTGCTCCAGTGAATGAATTGTTGAACTGCATCTCAGAGCAGTCCAACAGACCATCACGTGACAATTATGTCTACCTTGAGGTCTCCCCAGAATCATTGAGCGAGGCCCTGGACTGGCCAATCACTAAGTCTTTTAAGCTTGTTGACAGGTGATGCAATTGGTGCTGTCACTGGCATCAGCTGTGCGCTTGTGAGGTGAAAACAATAGCCTTAGCTCGATCTAGTAATGTGGGGTTCCTCTGGTGTAATGTACTTCGTAGTTTACGCTAAGTTACGAAGTAAACTAATACGTTGCGCCAGCGATGCACCTTCTAAGGGGCAACATGAGGGAACATTGAATCCTTGTCTGTTGTAGTGTAGTGCCACCGCCTGCTTGGTGCAGCAGAATCGCCGCTTATTTTGTGACCACCTTGATCGAGTGGGTTCCTCTAAACCTTCCACCTCACCCTCTTCTCCCTACGATCCTCCGATCTCAACGCATCCCATCTCATTGATTACCGCTCTCGCCCTTTCGGCATCGCTAGTCATCGAGGAACGGATATCGCAGTCCCTTCCTCGCATTGGTCTTTAGTCCCTGGATTCCTGTACTCGCCCGGTCTGAACGAACACTACGATGTTCTAGAGTCAGTTGAACTACCCTAAGCTCTCAACCGTCTCTTCTGAATCTGCTCCTCCGGTTATTCCCAAAAGGTCCAATTGTAAACCCTGCGCTGCTCTCATAGCAGTAATTCCTGGTTACTCCTTCCCCGCCATCCTTTACGAGGTAAGAGGCCATCCATATTGCGCCGTGGTCCACCCTCCCGCGGACGCTTCTTACCAAATCACCCGACCTGTCGTTAACCTGCAAGCCGAGACAGATCCTTCTCAAAGCCCACGAATCACCCCGCTCTCCTCAATCTTGTGTTACCGAAAACCACTAATCGCCATGGCCTCTGAAATGTCTGCTGCCGAGCGAATGGCTCGCGAGCATGCCGTCACCCACCAGGCCTACATCGAGCCTGAGGACGCCGATTCCCCTGCTCCTGCCGCCGAACCGTCTTCTTCCCGAGGCCCTACCGCTGCTGACAAGGTCGCGGGAAAGCAGGCGAACCCAAAGGCTCTCGATACCGAGTCCCATGAGCTCTTCCCTGAGCTTGGATCGTCCAAGGGCAAGAGTGCTGCCAGCGCCGTTCCGACCTGGGGCGCCAGGGCCAACGGCAAGGGCGCCAGCAATGGCGCTTCTGCTGGAGCTCCTGGCCCAGCCATTGCCTCTGTCGCGACGCCTGCTATGACTCTACCTGGTCGCAATGTTGAGACGATTACCATTGACCCGCAACACATTCTTCCTCGACAAAAGCTCCGACGACCCATTCCCGATATCATCAAGGATATCAATAAGAGGTCTCGCGCTAAGATCACCATGTCTTCCGCTGCCAATGGACGCTACAAGTTCGAAGCTGCTGGCCCACAGGATGTCGCACAGCAGGCTTTGAAGGACTTGGTTTCCCAGATTGGCAACAAGGTAAGCCTGTCACAGTAGCTTTCTTTGTTCTTTGGTATTATATATGTAGACAAGTGGGTTTACTCACAGCTTTCATTTCTAGACTACCATTTCCGTTGCCATTCCCCAATCTGCCCGTGCCCATATCATTGGCAAGCAGGGATCGACCATCAAGGCCCTTCAAGAGAGGACTGGTGCTCGCATTAATTTCCCCAAGCTTGAGGAGACACAGGCTGCTGTTGATGAAGACGAGGATGCTGAGATTCATGTCACTATTGAGGGCAACACTATTTCTGCTGCCTCAGCTCGTGATGAGATTCTCAAGATTGCCAGGGAGCGTGCTGCAAATGTGCAGACTAAGCTCCGAGGTATTCCTGCTGAGTTCTATCCTTTCATTGCCGGCCCCCAGAACTCTCGTGCCCAGGCCTTGGAAGAGGCCAATGGTGTCCGCATCCAGGTTCCCCGTCATGCTTCATGGACTACACTCCCCATCCCTGCCGCTCCGGCTCCTGGTCAGAGGCCCGTCTTCTCGGCCGAGGGTGTCGAGGACCATATCTCGCTGGCTGGTGATCGTGCTTCGGTTCAGAAGGCCCGCGCCGAAATCGAACGCCTTGCCTCCGAGCTCGAGAAGCAGCTCCATATTGAGCAGTTCTCGGTGCAGCGTGGTCGCCATCAATTCATCGTCGGGAACCTCGGCATTCCTGCCGAGGACTTCTTCGCTGACACTGGCTGTCACATTCTCCTTCCCGCTGAAGGTGAGGAGGATACTGTGACGATCATTGGTCCTGCTGCCAATGTCTCGGATGCCGCCGAGAAGGCCATGGATCTCGCCTTGGGAATGCAGTGTTCCAACTTTGATATTTCTCGATTCCACCGTGGTGCTCCTAATGGCGCGGCTGTCCATGCCCAGAACGTGACCCGCTACCTCCGTCAGCGCCGTGAAATCGAGCGTCTCGAATCGCTCTACAATACTCGTATCAACACCCCCTTCTCGGAGCATGGCTCCCTCCCTTGGGAGATCTACTCTCGTGACGGCAAGAACTCCATTCGCGCCCAGTCTGAGATCACATCGATTATGAGCGGGCATCCTCCTTCGCGTATTGAGTCCGTCTCCGTGGATCCTTTCTTCCATTCTCACATCTCCAAGAATGTTACTCCCCGAGTTCATGAGGACTTTGGAGTTCACATCGTTGTTCCCGAGCCGTCTGAGACTGGCGCTCCGATTCTCCTTGTATACGAGGGTCCTTCCTCTGCCGATGCTCCCTACCAGGTTCCAAAGACCCCCCCCTCTGCTGAGGATGCTCGCATCTTCCAGCGGGGCCTAGAGGATGCTCGGAAGCACATTCTTGACCTCATCAACAAGCAGGAGGAGATCATCTCCGTCTCCATTGATGTTCCTCAGAAGTAAGTGTTCTCGTATGAGCATCTACCACGTATTTTTCTTCTAACACCTTTCTTTCCAGGTTCCATGAGCGTCTACGACGATTCATCAAGAAGGAGCAGGAGCGTCGTGATGATGACCAGATCCCTATTAGGGTCTCGTCGATCGGCACCAAGGTTACCCTCCGCGGCCCGGCTGGCGCCGTCAACACACTGGCGGGCAAGGTTGAAAAGTTTATTGAGCAGGAGAAAGAGGACGAGAAGGAACGTGGCTTCACCATGTCTTTCGAGTTCCCCCAGAAGTTTGCCAACCACCTTATAGGTAAGGGTGGCAGCAACATCAGGGAGCTTCGTGACAAGTTCGACGTTGAGATCCAAGTCCAGGATGGCAAGGTTGAGCTCAGGGGTCCCAAGGCTAAGGCCGAGGCTGCCAAGTCGCATATCCTGAACCTTGGTCGCACTTTGGCGGACGAAACTACCCACGTGCTTAAGATTGACCCCAAGTTCCACAGGGAGCTTATTGGCAAAGAGGGTACTCAGATCAACCGTCTCCAGAACCGATACAAGGTTCTCATCTTCTTCCCCCGCTCTGCTAAGCCTGCCGCGGAGGACTCGGCTGCCGATTCCGCCAGCGAAACCGGCAAGCCTGCTCGCCGACAGCAGAACCCTGACGAGGTCATCATCCGTGGACCCAAGAAGGGTGCCGATGAGGCCCGTGACGAGCTCTTCTCCCTTCATCAGTACCTGAAGGACAATTCGTACACCGCCACCGTCACCATCCAGCAGAAGCAGGTACCCTCTTTGATCGGCCAGGGCGGGTCCGCTCTCGAGGAGCTTCGTTTAGCGACTGGTGCCAAGATCGATATTCCTGCGGACCGTGACGTTGAGACCGTCGAGGTTCAGCTTAAGGGCACCAAGGCGCAGGTTGCGGCCGCCAAGAAGGTTCTCGAAGAGAAGAAGGCCGTCTTTGAGGATACAGTGGTTAAGACCATTGATGTTGACCGCAAGCACCACAAGTCGCTCATCGGCCCTGGAGGTAAAGAATCCGTGTTTCCCCTTCCCTTCATCAAGCTGAAAGACTCTAATTACTAACGCTTATCTACTACAGGTGCCAACCTCCGCAACCTCGTTCTTCTAGCCGGTGGCTCGGTTGACCGCAGGGATCTCGCAAGGACCATTCAGTTCCCCAAACAGGATGCCGATGGAAACACCATTAAGATTGAGGGTCGAACTGAGGTCGTCGATAAGATCATTGCCGACATCCAACAGAAGGTTGCCGAGTGGGAGACCCAGATCACCGAGACCATCGACGTCCCCACTGAACAACATCGTACTCTCATTGGCCGCGGTGGTGACGTGAAGCGCGGCATCGAGGCCCGCTTCAATGTCGCCATCGACATTCCCCGCCAAGGCGAGGGCAAGACGGACATTAAGATCCGCGGCAAGGCCGAAAATATCAAATCCGCCAAGGCGCACATTGCGACTTTTCTCAAGGAGCAGGAGGGTGAGACTGTAATGGTCCCCCGCGCCAAGCACCACGCCGTCTCCAACAACGGCCAAATTTTCCGCAAGTTCCGCAACGATTGGGGTGTCACCGTTGACCACGCCGGTCACAATGTGCCCGCCAAGCCTGAGACCACTCGCGCCAACGGCGGCTCTCTCCCCCTTATTACCGATGACGAGGATGCGGTCGCTGACTCGCACTCGTGGACTATTGTCCAGAACGTCTCGGCCGAAGAGGGCCTCATCCCCTGGATTCTCCGCGGTTCCGCGGACAATGTCGAAAAGGCGAAGAACGCCATCCAAGCTGCCCTCGAGCAATCTTCCAAGCAGGACACCACCGGTCTGCTCATCCTCCCTGACCCGAGAACCTACCGCCACGTCATTGGCCCCGGTGGCAGCAAGGTCAAGAACATCCGTGGCCAGAGCGGCTGCAGGATCACTGTCCCCCGCGATCAGGCCAAGGGCGAGCCCATCGAGATTGTCGGCAGCAAGGAGGGTGTCGAGAAAGCGAAGGAACTGATTCTGGCTGCTGTCAAAGAAGGCACCAACCGCTCCAGGGACTAAATAATGCGTGTGTGATTGTAGAAAAGTTCTCCGCCTTTTTTCTTTCTTTTGAGTCTTATAATGATGCTACGTAATGAGAAAGGGGACGCTTTTTGAGAAAGCGGAATAATAAAAAAGGCAAATGGATGGATACTACGACTAGATCATGCTTTTGACCGTCGGTAGCAAGTCTATAAAAGCAGTTGACGAAACATCTAAGTGTCCATTTTGGTGATGTCCCGGGCTTGTCTCCCCGGTTCTGTGACTTTCTCTGCCCACAATCGAAGTGAAAACAATCGAATCAGTATAAACGTTCTAAATAAGAGCTCTCATTGAATAAAAAGCATACTTTAAAAACCGACAGCCTATTCTACACGATACGTCATACAGAAGGGGATATGTAAACTAAACTAAAACAAGAACCGCCGAGAGTTGAACATTTCCAGGCCATAAAAACGAAACGGGAAAAAAGAAACCGCAACAATACAACACCCTTTGTGTTCTGGCTCCGTTAATCCTGCTGACCACCTGATTTCCGAAACGTCCTTAATGTCCTTTTGAACAAACGCCATCTTTTTTTTTGGGGGGGGGGTTTGCGAAGAAAGTAGTGAATGTGAAAATTAGGGAGGGAAAGAAGCCCGTCTTTGTGAGAGGACAAAGCGGGGAATTGGTAAACGGAGAAAGGCATTTGTACATCTACAAGCCCATCCAGCGTTTTTACTCGTGGATGAGGTCTAGAAGGGAGGCCATGTAGGGAGCCTGGGTATTTGGTTAGTCTCAGCTTTGCATTCGATGGAGAGAGGGAGATGATTTAACAAACGAAGGGGGAAGAAGACATAACAGGGGAAAAAACCTACCAAAGCTCTATTCTCCGCCATCACCTCGAAAAGCCTCGGCATCAACGGCCTAAACAACCTCTCCTTCCAACCGCCCGGCTCACCCGTAGCCTCATTCTCCTTGAGCAGCTCGTCCTCGGCGTCCGTCTTGCTAATATTCCTAGCAATGTTCCTCAACACAAGGACTGCACTAAGGGGAATGCCGGTAGCCTGCGGCGGTCCGTTAGGGTTCTTCTCGTCGCGCATCGTCTGCGTCTCCTCGTACGTGACCGTCATAGTCTTAGCGGGGACGATCCAATCTCTGCGGGGTTTCTTCGCAGCGACGCGGGGTTCGCTGGGCGGCGTCGGCCACACGAGACCGATGTGCACGTTGAGATGGCGCGCGAAGTCGATGAAGCGCAGCGTCGTGGGCTTATTGAAGCGCGAGCACGCGGGCCAAAGGCATCGGAAGGCCTTCTCCTCGTTGGCGTAGCGGCCCTGATCGTCGGGCTTGGTGCCCAGGTGCGTCTCGGCGATGTGCTTGAACATCTCTTTGCGGTCGAGGAAGTAGGCGCCGCAGCCGTCCTTGGGCGGGTCCTTGGCGCCCCAGGTGCATCGGACGTATTCTCGCCCGTCGATGCTGAAGGGGTTCTTCCGAGCGCGCATGGACCCGATGATGAACTTTTGCTGTGCGTCGCCTCGGGCTAGGACTTGAGGGGTCGAATTCTGATAGATCTGCGAGCAGCTCCTAATAAAGTCCGCAGGTGCAGTCGCTGGCAGACCAGCCTGCCTAAGGCTCTCGGCAAACGCTCCGTTATAGGCTTGCCAGGCGGCGATCTGGGTGACGAAGGAGTCGGGGTCGTGGTCGAAGAAGCACTTAACCCACCGATTCACTCTCTCCGGCTCCTTAAGCTTGAGGAGTTCGTCTCTGAGCTGGAGTGGCATGGGTGCAATCTGGTCGCTTGGGGGTAGTTTCTTTTCTGGGGAGAGGATGATTTCCTTGTGGACCTTTCTCGCGCCGTGGGAGAGAAGCCTGGCGAGGTGGTAGACCAAGTTTTCTCCGGATATCGCCCCTAATAATGAGTCGACGTTCTTGACGACAGCGGTATACTGATAAAGGAAATCCAGGCAGGCATCGGTGAATTCATCGTCGTTAAGGAGAATCCAGTTTGTGATGTTCTGCAAAACGGAGGGAGGTACGTAACCAAGACGGTTCGCAGCATCCAGGTTCATGGAAATTCGACCAAGCGCGCGGAGACTGGTGAGAATAACACCACGATCGTCCGAGTCCATCTGGTTGAGTAGAGTGCGGTAAAGAGGATCGTCGGATTCTAACGTCATGTAGGGGGTGATGTGTTCAGCAATATCGAGCGAGTAGTGCTTGGCCTCAACTACAATGTCTCGATTAGGGAGGCTCATGATAATGCAAATCATGTCCTTGATAGGAGGGAAGTTCGCAATGTATGCGGCGTTTTCAGGGAGAGTGACCATGTTTCGGATGGTCAGAACTGCCTCAGTCACACTGAGCATCTCATCGCTGAATTCCTCGGTTTGGATGCTGTCAAGGACAGTTTTGGGGGTGAGGCGCTGGATGCGCTCGAGGATATCAGAGGTGCCATTGACACCATCTAGCTCATCTCGTTCCAACGGCGCAGAGGGATCCCATGATACCTTCCACTCGACATCGTAGAAAAGGCTAGCAACACGAAGTGCCGACTCGACGAGACCTTCGTCCAGGCCGGGGAAGACTTCGAACCTAAATTTCTCCCCACGCTCAAACGAGATTCGTACCCAGTGATGAAGCGCATATGTTCTCTCCGCGGGGTTGTCGGACCTTAGCGCGTTAAGACACCGAATGTAAATGTTTGCACCCTCATAGGCTAGCAAGAAAGTTAATGGTTAGCGATGGACGTGAAAATGAAGGGTAGACAGAGAGAGGGAGAGAGAGAGGAAGGGCTTACTGCCAGGTGGAACTCGAGGCAAACGACCGGCCTGGATCTGCCGAATCTTATGAATAAGTTTGGCCCGAGAAAACGCAATGGGATTGTTTCCAGGGGTGTCGACAGGCCGGATCGGGATTGTCGTCAAGGCGCGGGGGTTGTAACCGGCGATAACAGACGGAACCGCACCGTGGTTGGGATTGTACGGCCCGACGCTGACGTTAGCTGGCGTGCCTCGGGCCTGGTGGTGACCTGATGGCGTACTTAGGTGAGCCTGGTGCTGGAGGTGCTGCGAGCCAGGGGTGCCGTGGGCGGGGCTGGCAGACTGTTGATGGTGGCCAGAAGCGTGTCGGGGCTGTCGCGTGGGGCCGGTATCAGGCTGGAATATGACTCGCTGAGGGGGAGCCTCTCGTAGGCCCCGAGAGGCGCGCGCAGAGGATCCTGGCGTATCTACCGTTGAGCGCTCGCGAGTCGGAGTCGCATCATCACCCGAAATACCAGAGTCGCTAACATTCCTCGTCGGCCTCAAAAAGTTTTCTCGGGTTCGCTTCAGCAAGCCCGAGCCTTTCGCTGTGACATCTTCGAGAATATCCTTTGGAGGAGGCTCCTTCCCGTGGATCTTCTTAATTTCGTACGCGGCGAGGTTCTTGTAAAACTTCTCCTTAAGCGCAAAGGCTGTCGCGGCTTCATTGTTGGTGTAGAGACCAAGCTCCTGTGCCATGCGGCGCCAGGCGAGTTTTTCATCGGAAACCTTGTCGTACCCGCCGTTTGCGATAATATGTTTGAAAACTCGGAGGAGGTCGAGATGGGTCGTGCCGACTCTTGGCTCGGGATCGAAATTGGTGCCGCGATCTGCGTGGAAGGCTCTCAATTCTTCGATAAATTCATTGTATTCGGGTGTGCGCTCAATGATGTGCGGCACCAAATCCTTGGGCGGCATCTTGACTCGGACTCGAGGCTGCCGGGTGGGTTGGCAGCTTCAAATGCGACGGGGAGATGATTGGGGCGCAGGATGAATTTAGCAGTGCGACGATGTGAGAGCTTCATCAAATGCTAGAGAAAGACGCGACGTTGGGTTTGTGACAATTGCAGGAGCTTATCGGATCCTGAAGTGGTTATCAGCAGGTGATATATCACGTGATTACGTGCTAGAAAGACGCACCAAAGCCAGAACGCGGTCATGAACAGCAAAGGAAGCTTCACGACATTGACAAAGGTTGAAGCCTCGTCGATATAATTATGCTGTTCCCGTGGAGATTTGCTGCTAGTAATTTATCTGACAGTGTTGTTTACTTGAATATCAACTCACTCATCGATTATCATCAATCAGGTCCGCTCAGATGCTGACTCCTTGGATTTCTTTGATCTTGCTTCTCCATTGGAAGGACCGCCTGTGGAACATCTTGGGTCTTGTACTCGAAGCAACTTCTTAGTTGTACTTGGCTTTTCAGATTAAACGAGCCTAGGAAGGAACGAGCCAGTGACGAGACTGAGGCCGGAAGTCGCATGTGAGCTTGCGTCGAGGACCGATGTGTACCTTCCTCGCCAGCTTGTGCACTCTCGATTTATAGTATTCAATCTTCCGCTCTCGTCTCAACGGAACATGAACTGGACCTGCCATTTGATTTCTGTCTTCGTCGCTGTTACGTCCTCAAGAACTCATCTCCATTTCCTCACCGATAGAACTGAAAAGCCAATTGAGACTCGAGAGTTTTTGGCTCTTGACTTTCTCCATCCGCTGTCAAGTTTTCTAGATTCAATGATTGATCCTCCGTGCCTTGTCATTCGCATATAACCGTCTGCTCTTATCTCTGAGGAGGAACACACCTCGCTCCCCCAGCCATGCTTCCCAGAAAGCCATCTGATGGCTTATACACATATAATTTTGATCTCGATTTTCTGTTGTTGACCGTATCCAACCCAGCTACCTCCGCTATCTTAAGTCAAACAAAGTACCATGCAAATCTCGTCCTCACGTTACGCCAATACAAGGGTGCATTAGGTGGTCGGACGAGAAGCGCGGAGATAGGGTACTTGCTCATTCTCCATTCAGGAATCCATGCTATTGTAAGACTAACGTCCTCCCGCATAGGAGCTGACGCCGTTTTACGTCTCTCTAACAACTAGGAAACTTGCAGGAAAGAATCGACCTCAAGAAATGGCGGAGTCTAGCATCAGAAAGTCAGACGCCAGTTTACAAGATTCAGTGTGAATCTGGCAACATCTCTCTTCAATACCGACATGATGACGGAAATGTTAGTCCCTCCCTTCCAACTAAGAAGACATCCCCAGTCACTGACAACGAAACTAACGAATCTCCCACCAGATCAGGAGTGCTTCGATTACCTTCCGGAAACGTGACGAGTATGAGAGGGCACTACAAATCCTCCTCAGTCAAAGGCTTAGCGTGGCCGTCAAACCGTGTGAAGGTGAGCCTGTAGTCAACTCTTCGTTCCCAATCTCAATCCCTGGATCGCGCCAATGCAGCACATCAATATCCAGAAACTCTTCAAACTGGGGAGCCATCGCTGGTACCCCAGATTCTTGGGCGTCCCAACCACGGCACGTTACCTCGATGCCTGGCAGGATCCATGACCAATATCCTGGAGGGATCGCACGACCTTCGGTACACGGGGACTCGGTTGGAGGCCGTGACAGGTTTTCTGAGCCCCTAGAACGCCGAAGGCTCCTCAGTTTCGCCCGAGTGCATCCAAACAGCCAGCTCCAAGAGTAAGTCTCCTTCGACTCCTGCCCAGTAATAATCATTTACGCCATGATTTCGGGCTTTTTAGAGGCTAATATCTCTGTAGCCAGCATGGCGGCTCACCCGCTTCTGCCTACGATTGGTCTTCTTCCAGTCAGCTTCACCAGCCGCTCGGAGAACGAAGCCAAGGCAACGAGGGGGGGCTCCGAAGCGCACATCGATATTCATACAATTCTTTTCTTGATCCCAGCCAAGGTTTCAAGGCTGCTGATGACATCTCAACGTGTTCGAGCAGAACTCTCCGACATATCAACGACCCATCCCCTCTTCAACAAGTTAGCTTCCCACCCGATGAGCGAGAAGGTGTGGATAACTTTAACCATGGGAATCCTCACGGGCCCACGGTGCCTAGTTTAGACATCAATTCAATTCTTCCTCCTAAGCGAACACTTCCTTTTAAGTCTAATAAGGAGGCAGAGAAACCGTCTAGTGGCGTACCTAGAGCACCGAAGGAGAGGGCAAGGCCCAAACAACCTCGACGTGCGGTCCAAGGAAAGGAAAAGGGGAAAGCAAAGGCGAAAGTTTCGAGTCCCGTCTCAAAGTCGAAAAGTACTATACGAACTACTCAGGCGAGGAGGAAGCCAGCCAAAAATCGGAGTGCATCGGCAGACGTGCCCGCATTGAGAGCCGGAATGAAGGTTCCGGCGACCCACCTCGAGACACAGGACTCGGCCTGCCAAACTGATGACAACCCCCTTCCTCAGACTTTCAATCAGAAACTGCACGAAATTCCAGAGGATACGCAGAAAAAACTGTGGGATTCCATAGGTACAATTCAAGAAGAACAGTTGAAAATCCGTCAGGAACTTGAGAAGTTGAAGGAGTCTGTTCAATCTTCTCAAATCTCACCAGAGAAGCCACCACAGTGTGCATCGTTAGACCTGGATAGGAGAACGCTCAATATTCCCAGATCTGACTCAAGCCAGACTGAGATGGGATTCCCGAACCGACTGCCGGCTTCCCAACTTAGTACAAGCACGCTTGGGGCGAACCTGGAGCCAAGGAAGAGGCACACAAGGGAGTACAAGCAGTGGAGATACTACTACCTAAATTCCTGTCGAGTCTACGAAACGAAGACGGAAAAGTCAGATGGCGAGTTTATTCGGCGCTTCCTCAACGAGATGCCGAACCCCAAGGTCCGGGCTTGGATTGAGGCAGGATTGTTGCATTTTTATTCATCAATGGTACGAACTCTGGGCACGCGAAGAGGGTGTAGCCGCCTACTGTTTACGAAAGATTTGACTTGGGCTCATGTTCAAGACATGGCAACGAGGAGACTTAAGCTTCCGTTTCCAAAATGGGAAAGTTGCTAAGAGGTATAAGTATGACGAAATATGAAGGTGCTTATGGGTGAGGTCCCTCGTCCGAGCATATGGGAGAAAATGGGTATGTTTACATAGACAATGAAGCTCAAAATGCGAGAAACAGCGCAAGATATAGCCAAGCAAGCCAAATTAGTTTATGCCTGAACAAAGGGATTGTTGCCTTGTGTCTTTGTCTGCTAAGAACATTGATCTTTCCTGTGACGGGCGTTCCCAGCGAAGACACTTACACATGTCGGTTTAGGAGCACATCCGCAACGGTCAAAGCATGTGTTTCTAGGAACACTACATCTGACACGGCAATGCTTACAGAGGAGCCTTGGAAACAATGAATCAACTGGGTTATTGTTGCCCTGAATTTGTTCTATTTCCATTTCATATGCCCAGCTGGAGGGGTCATCAATGATCTGAATACCGGATAGTATAGACTTACGAAGGCCGTGAAAAACAGGCGAACTATACCCTTTGCCATCTGGCCATGGCAGTCTCGAAGAGAAAGGCGCCAACGGAAAGACATAGTCAGGGGGAAGTCAGGGGACTTAAAAACACATGCTTCTAAAGCGTCTTGAAATCCACGACCCATGGGGGAACCTGTGAGGCTAAGGGGTTTCTAGTTTGGGTAATTCTATTCGGTTTTTACACATGACTTTATGGCAAGTGATTCGGGGACAATGGACAAGTACATTGTCTATATAAATGAGAGATTCAATCCTTTGACAGATCTGATTCACATCAATTTCTTCTATATAACACCAAGAGTTCTCGAAGCCAAACTACTGCTCTCCTCTGCTTTGAAGATCCTTGAACGACCACGCTTCTTGCACACTCCGACTCTCACAGCCCTTGCTCCACGTTAGAGACTTACACAATCTCTCACTACAACTGAACTGAACGAGATATCGTATATCGATCGCATACGACAACAGACTTCAATTCACAAGCGATAGGAGAGAACCACTCTGACACAATTTCACAAGTGCGAGTCTAAACGATTATCGTAGATCACTATCATTCCAAGTCAGGAAGGACGATCCACTCTTATATATATATTCATATATATATCTACTCCGGTTTTCCACGAGATCCCCAAAATGGAGGGTCCAATTACGAGGCTGAACCTCAGCCCAAAGGATTTCAACAATCTTGACAACAACCGGAGTTTGGAAGATTCGATCAACCCCGAGAATGCCGTTTTGGATACCATTGTCGCAAACCCCACCGAATACAGCCCGACTAGGTCGCCCCAGAACTTCAGCCACAACCCTTCTTACCCTTCGATCCCGTCTTCTATGAAGAATAAGCCATCTCCCGGCTTTTCAAGCCGTCTTGCAAGGATCGAGCAGTTGAAGGAGAGCCACAAGTGGCCGCGCGCCAACCTGTTCCCGCGAAAGAGGGCGGCAGACGACGACCTCGATGTTTCTGAAACGGAAACACCCATCGGAGCCGAGAACAGCCACAAGCGGAGAAAGACCGATGGCGAGCACAACCTCGAGATTGTTATAAGAGATGGCAAGACAATAATCCGGATCACGAAACGAGGTAACGGCGACGGCGCTGCTCAAAACCCAAAACGGCCCCGGATCATCCTCAAGCCTAAGAATAGAAATCCTATCACAAGCCAGGCTACGCCATATCAAGGGTCTACTAGCCCCAAGGGCTCGTCCACCAGCGACAAATCCGAGCTTAGCCTTCTTGTCAACACGAGTGGCTCCACATCGCAAAACAACGACATCACCCGCCCGCGCATCGCTCTCAAGAGCAAAGCTAGCACCCCGACACTAGAGACGCCTGAGCCAAGAACCCCACCAACAAGGGTGACTGCGGAAGCCCTTGCGGCTTACACCAAGGAAGAGCCACGGACTCCCGACATGCCTAGCTCAATCGATAGCGACAGCCCGCAGGTGCGGGTAGAGGCCACGCGCGGCCCTGGTACTGCCGCCGCTTATAGCTTGTTTCTCAGGAGCAAGCATGATCCCAACGAACTGAACGCCGGGTGGAAAGAACATGCGCGTCCTAAACACAATGGCTCTGATGTCGAGCTTAAGATTAAGGTGCGCAGGAACTGAAGTTTTAGTGAGCCTGGAAAGTCGAAGATGTGAACCTATTACAGCGGGACAGGGCTTGGTGTTTTTTTTTTTTTTTTTTTTTTTTTCCTATTTCTCTTCTTTTAGGGGAGTTTTAGGGGTTTGGGAGTTATAACTGTTGAAAGAATTCTTGAAAGAGGTGATCCTGACTGTATATTAGATGGACTTTGGAAATAACAGGGAACTTTTGGTTTATGAGACTACGTACCCACCAAGAGGAAGTAATAAATTGGACAGAGTGCAAAATTAAAGCCATCATAGTTTCACCAGTGCTTGGTTGTAAGCACGTATTGGTATCAAGGTGTCTACTGACACTTGTTCTTTTATGAATAATGTCCAACAGCAGTGAGTTAAATAGAAAACGTCCTCATCAAATCATGACTCCGGTACTACCCCAAAGCGCCTAACATTGAAATCTCATTCACCCAACCCCTACACCTTACTCCCCTACGCCTTACTCTCCTTCCCCTCCTCGCCCTTCCCAACAACCTTATCCTGCGGCGAGAATTTGATACTCACACTATTAACACAATGCCTCTCATCCGTCGGCGTAGGGAACCCCTCCCCCTTGAAAACATGACCCAAATGCCCGCCACAATTAGCGCACACAATCTCCGTCCTCGTCATGCCGAACGTGCGGTCCTCGTGGCGCTCCACGGCGCCGGGGATGCTGTCAAAGTAGGCCGGCCAGCCGCAGCCCGAGCTGAATTTGTGGGAGGCGCGGTACAGTGGGGCCGAGCAGCCGGCGCAGGAGTAGACGCCCGAGTCCGGGTAGTGCTTGTCGTATTCGCCAGAGCCGGCGGGTTCGGTGCCTTTTTGGCGGAGGATGCGGAATTGTTCTGGGGGGCTTGGTTAGTTTTTGTGTGGTGGGGTTATAAGTGAGTCTGGCGGGGTCGTTGGTGAGGGGTGGCAAGGGGATATTACGAGGCAGGATTGGGTTGAGAAAGGCAGGTTTTTGTGAGATTCGTTTATATAAGTTCTTACCTTTGTTCAGAACCATACGCCACTCCTCTTCAGATCGCTGGTCGGGATACGACATTTTTTCCGCGGGGGATGAGTTGAAGAAGGAGGAGATGAAGCGGAAGGGCATTAACTTTGGAGTCAAGAGATGGTTTCTGGCAGGGATATGAAAGGCTTGAGGCCGGAAATGAGGCGAGTTGCGGACAATGATGGAGGAGATTGGGAATGGGCGACGGGAATTCATCTACGGAAAGGAATTGGATTTATATATGAAATGAGGATATCGAGAGTGATGGAATGGAGGGGGCGATGAGGTTGATGAGGCTCGGCTCCGGCGCTTGGCGATCCCGAAAGAGGAAGGGAGTATTCGTCAAGCAAGGAAGAGCTAAACTGTCGTCACTCTCATCAGCCACTGATAATTACATAAGCACGCTTCAGAGATGGAATCACCATTTACTTCTTTTGGAGAGCAGATCTTGTTTGATTCCAAAAAAGCAATTTGTAAAATTGAACGCAGTACTTGTGGTGGCTGGGCAGGTGGCTTATGATGTGCAGTAATTTGAAATCCCGTTGCCTTTTCCTTGGCTTATTGATTCCTCTAAGATTGTTGGGGAGATGATTGTGGGATCTGTACAAGTAAATTCGAGGGCAAGCCGATGTGGTAAATTGGATAATTGACAGCAAATCTGCAAGATATGATGGACTCGAATCGCTCTCTGAACCAAGATCCAATCAGTGAATTCATACCCCAGATTCGGGTGCGTTTCAATAGAGTTCTAATTCAAGGCACGGACCTCATAAGACTCGCCAGGAGGGAACCGACGAGAAGGAGCTTTTCAGGGGCTTCAGTGGAAGCGCACGAGGATCCACCCCAATTACTTGTGAATGCGACGTTATTGCCTCAGGCATGAACAGCACAGTACCAAGCAGTGGAGCGAGGACATCCCCACTATGCATTTGGCAGGAGCCAGGAGGTGCGATCCACTGCACTCGCGCAGTGTACTTTGTACCACCAGCCAAATCGACAACCCATTCTCATCTTGACCTTTTCGGCCATACCGTAAACCGCCTATCCTCTCCCCTTCACCCCATACTACGACCTCCATCTCCCACTCCAGGGCCGTAACTCTGGCATTTCCGAAGGCGACAACACATCCGATCACTCGATCCCTTTAGGATCCCCCTCGTTAAAATGTCTCGCCGAGCCCCGAACCCCGCCCAGGAGC
This sequence comes from Scedosporium apiospermum, assembly GCF_000732125.1. Taxonomy (NCBI): domain Eukaryota; kingdom Fungi; phylum Ascomycota; class Sordariomycetes; order Microascales; family Microascaceae; genus Scedosporium; species Scedosporium apiospermum. Next base: position 153,611 of record NW_015971822.1, on the reverse strand, counting down.
GGGCTCAAAAGAACCAGCAGACGCTCAAGAATCTCCTAAAGCTGGAGCCTAACAAGATATGTGCGGATTGCAAGGTTAACAAACGTATGCCCTTCGATTCCCTCCTCCCCGTCGCGCCCTCTTATGCTTACCGTGTCTCTCTCTCTTCCAGATCCCAGGTGGGCGAGCTGGAATCTCGGCATCTTCATCTGCATTCGTTGCTCTGGCGTCCACCGTAGCATGGGCACCCACATTAGCCGAGTCAAATCCGTCGATCTCGATACGTGGACCGACGAACAATTGCAGAGCATGCTCAACTGGGGTAACAGGAGGGCGAACAAGTATTGGGAAGCCAAGCTGGCGCACGGTCATGTTCCCTCCGACAGCAAGGTGGAGAGCTTTATCCGCACAAAGTACGAACTAAAGCGCTGGGTGATGGACGGTCCCATGCCCGATCCCAGCACACTGGACGACGGTGATGATATTCCTTTAAGTCTGGTAAAGGAGAAGCAGACGATTGAGCGAAAGGAGTCCATACGTAAGGCCTCGATTGGCCAATCATCGAAGCCGGGCCATGTCGCAGCCCCCGTAGCCGATCTTATCGGAGGCGATCCCATCCCTCAGCGTGCGAGCACGACAAGCCCCCCGGCTCCCAAGGTTGCCGCTAAGGGTACTCCGGCGCCGCCCAAGACGAGTACGAAGGATTCTCTGCTGGGGTTGGACTTCTTTGGTGACCAGCCCGCAGCGCCCGCACGCCCCGCTAGCACCTCGGGCACTCAAAACAAGGGTGGTTCTTCGCGCCCCGACTTGAAGCAGTCTATTCTCTCTCTATATGCCACGGCTCCTCGACCCCAGGCCCAACCAGCCCCCCAACAGCCAGCCGCGCAACCGTTCGGTGGTATGCCTGCCGTTGCGCCTCAACAGGCTTCAGGAGGTCTAGTTGACGCATTTGGCGGCCTCAACTTTGGAAGCACTACTGGTACCACTACTACAACTTACTCGCCGCCTCCCCCAGTAGACCCCTTCGCGGCTCTCGCCTCACCGAGCACCGCTACGAAGCGTGCAGTCTCTCCCCCGAGCGCTTTCGGTGCCCTTAGCGGAGGAAGCTTCTTCGATACCAAACCCGCGCAGCCTGCCGCCCCGTCCGTACACAAACCATCACCCAGCATCACCTCACCTGGCCTTGCTGGTCTTTCAAGCCTTACTTCCCCGACCAACCACATCCCCCAATCTAAGCCCGCCCAGCCGGCCTCTTCCGCTTTCGGAGACCTCTTCGACCTGAGTTCTCCCGCTCCCGCTCCTCAGCCTACCCTCGTCGCCAACCCTGCCCCCACGCAAACCTCTAGCTCCATTTTCAATCTCTCCGCCCCTTCCGCAAAGGCTCCCTCGGCAGCGCCCGCCGCCCCCGCTCTTACCTCCTCCAACTCTACGAACGCCTTCAGCTCCGGCAACTGGTCCAACAGCGACGTTTGGGGAAATGCCTGGAGCGCTCCCGAGCCTGCCGGTCCTGCTGCCACCCAAGCCGCTAAGCCCGCCGTCGCCGCCCCCACTACCACCACAAACGACTTTGGCTGGGGCAGCCCCGGCATCGCCTCCGGTTCTTTTGCCAGCCAGAGTATCGTGCCTGGTGCTAGCGGCTTCAATACGGCGCCCCAGGTTTCGGCCGACGAAGAGTTTGGCGGCTGGAGTAGCGGGGGTGCCACGACGACTACGTCCTCGACGACGAAGCCGGCTGGAGGATTTGGTGGTAGTGATGACCTATTCTCTAATGTCTGGCAGTGAGTAGTCTGGGGTGAGATTGAAGGAGAAAGGGGAGGAAGAGGTGGAAAAGGAAAAGGAAGGAATGATAGCATGACGTTAGCATCACTTTGTGCACATGAAGTTGGGACACTGCATGCCATGGATGGGGTGGTGGGATTCTCATTTCTTCCTTTTTGGTAGTGTTTATTTCTATAGGAGCCCTGGTAGAAAAAATACACTGCGCAGCTACTTTTAAGCATTTGTGCATTCCTTCATTTGAATGGCATCATGATCTAAATCCTGTGTTGTATAACAGGGTCACTCAAACTCAAAGATCTCAAAGATCTCAAAGATTAGAGTGGTTTGAACCAGTGATATATCCATTATATTGCCCACCAAAAACTAAAAGAACAAAAAAGCAAGGCTGCCAAACAAAAGACAACACAAGAGGAACGCCATTCCAGAATGCTAACCAAGGGTATTGTCACAGACACCAACAAGCATTTGTACATGCTCTTCAAACTTCCCCATGCCTCCACTTTCCAGAGACATATAGCAGGCCTACCGCACCAGTCCCTAGGAATTAGGTTATGCATGGCCCCATGCTCTGTGTCGAGGCTCTCAGCCTAAACGCCTTCCCCAGCAACCGATAGTCTTCGAGATGAGGATCCAAGATGCCGAAACACCCATAGCCAACTCCATCGCCCGGCCCTTCCGGACCACTTGCTATCATTATTTTTTTCCCCTTCGTAAAACGTAATTTTTCCTGCCCGCCGAGTAAAGACCGAGTGAAGTCTTAAAAGAATAACTTCGAGACGTAGTAAAGAAATATGAAAATGCCAATAAGTATAGCTGACAACTTCAACACAGCGACTTTATTCCCCGAAGCAGCCATCCTTCCTAGTCGGGTAGCAGAGCCCTTTAGGGACGTAGTCATGGAAGAGAAGGTCTCGGACTAAATTATACACCTCCTTTGTTAGTTTTCTCTTTTTATTATTCGCCCCTAGAAGAAGAAAGTGGCCGAAAAGAGAGGGTGCAAGGGCGCTTACAGTGTTGTCGATGACATCTTGGGCGCGGGCGTTGTCGTATATGTCGACGGTTATGCCGCGGAGGGCGGACACCTTGGAGGAGAGCTCGTCTAGGCGGGCGTTGTTTTGGCGTTCGCGTTCGTAGGCTTCGGACATGGTTGCCGGGCTTTTTCTTCTTTTTTTGTTGGGACTGAGGTCGGGACGGCGCTTGGAGGGGAGATCGGTTGAATCGGATTTATTTTTTTTCTCGGGCTTTTCTTGTGAGTAGAAGGGCCGACGTGGAAGGATCTGCGTCAACGTCTGTTCGGTGAGGTGTTGAGGGTTATCGTGGGAAAGGCAGGGGAGGACTGGGGTCGAAATATTGGAGGTTGAAAGGGGGGCGGCGAAACGAGGTCATGACGATGGTTTTGGATGCGGTCTGGGGTCGATGTTCGGATGGTCTGTGGTTTCAGGCGTGACAGGCGGCAACAGGTGGTAATCCATGTGGCGGAATGAGGACGACTTTGAGGAAATGCACCGCCACAAGTACCTTGGTGGAGTTGCGCATACAGCATGGCGGGTCGGTGGCAAGTGGCAATATTGAAGTCTGGTGAATTCGTATTAGTCCAGTCCACTTCCAAGCTGAGGTCACGCTAAAGCCTGGCGGAACGACCATCGACGAAGCTCTGCCATGAGATAAGAGCATTGTTTTGAAGTCGGGGTTATTGAGCTACACGGGCGAGCAGAGACTGTGGCTGACCGAAGGATCGAGGCTTCAGAAGGATCAGGATGTCCAGGCAGCAACGTGCCTTGCAGAAACCATTTGTTGCCAGACCGGCGCATGTGCATCTATCCTCATCAGCTTGACTTGCATCGCGTAAGGAAAGCTTCCATGCCTCGTTTCTAATTATCTCAGATGCCTCCAATATGTCCAATAGTGTCTCAGAAACGCCGTGTCCACTAGCGGCACTCGTCACTTCGTACCCGATTCTCCAGTCCCTCGCCTCGTGGCTCACTGCCAAGGACCTCTACCACCTCGCGCTGACGAACCGCGAGCACTTCTCATGCATTCTCAGCTCCAAGGAACTGTTCAAGAAACTTCAAGCCAGGTGCCTCTGCGATGGACGCGGTCTAAAGCGCCGCCGGAAGTTGTACCACCGAACGGACTATTCCCGGCCAAGCCGGCGCCAGCAAGAGCCAAAATTCCAAGCCTACGTCGCAAGAGTCACGGCTCGCATGAAAAGGGTCAAGTGCCGGGAGTGGGACTCTCTGCCATGCTTCAAGTGCGGAACCCGCGTTTGCGAGGAATGTCGGTCTTGTCCAAGGGAGGAATTATTTCCTGACCAAACCTACTTTCCGTACCCGCGACCGCATCAAAACGCCCCTTGGCAAGCGGAGAATGTCATGTATCTCTGTCCCCCATGCGACGAGAAGGCACATAGTAAGATTTTGGAAGGGTTTAGCAGAGATGAATGTGATTGTAACCTCTACGAGAGGTGGATATGTGTGGACTGCGTGGACAAGGAGCGGTGGTTTACGTCGGATTACTTTAAGAAGCATACGGTGTGGGAGCATTACCCCGAAAACGAGGAAGATGAGACCAAAATGATTCAGGATCATCAATTTAATCGCTCGGTATGTCTCCATTAGAATTTTTTTCCCCTTCCTTCTCTTTTCTTCCTGCTTTCCCAAAATTATTCTACCACACGGAGATGGTTTGCCCTCGGTTAACTAGTTTGAGATGTAGTTCTGGTGTACATGCGGTGCGACAGTCCCCTTGACGATGCGAGCAAGATGTACGCTGTGTCAACGGCGGCATTTGCCAGAAGATGAATGGGGAAGAGAACATCAGGAGTGTAGACTAGCCGTAAAAGCAGAGCTCGAGCGACAGGCTGCTCTTTAAAAGAGCCATCCCTACTTGATATGCTCAGGTCCGCGACGGTTCTGGAGTTGTGGAGGAGGAAAACTGCACGAGGCGGCAGCGTCTGCCAGTGGCATCAAGTGGTGCCGCTTGAGTTTTCGTCCTGTAACACGAGGCTGGAGGCTTGAATCGACTTTGCTGGATATCCGCTTTTCCCCTGCTATGATTGATTGGTAAGGTTTCGCGCTCGACGTTAGCATTCATAGAAAAGAATTCTTCTGCTTGTTTAAACCATGGACGTCTTTTTTTTTTTTTTTTTTTTTTTTTTTCCTCGGCCGATCCTACCTGTACTTGAGGGCACATGAGTTCATCCAGGGCACTTCGAGTAGTAACTTATGTACTCAGATTTGAAATTTCTTGCCTCTCGTAGTGGAACTGGAAGCCGGGAGGATGGGCGAAACGGCTTAGTTCACAACAGGTAACCCTTCAGTGTTCCTTGCCAAGTTGGGGACTAGGTGGACAAGAGGATGTCAACCCACTATCCTAACTGGGTATCGGGGTGACGACACATTGAGGCGTGGTTGGACCGTCCGGATCGCATGGGAACTGCAAGTACGAACCAGTGGTACGCAATCTCGTGGGCGAAGAGCCAATCCGGAGAATTAGATTCTGCTGGACATATGAAGTATTACTGACTTGTGCCATGCCGAGCCATCCATCCCACCCATCCACAGCGGAGGCCAGCCTTATGAAGACCGCATCCCTCGGTCGTTCCGTTCACCCTACATACATAGTCCTAAGTATAAATACTCGACAACAATAAAATATAACATTCCCTTTGCCACGTTGTTTTCCTCGCGCATCCTGGACTATATTTCCCCAAACGTCGAAAGAGTGTCTACATAGTACTTCTCAAGTCTGTTGCAGAGCAGTTGTTGACTGAGCAATTAATACCCCTGCATAGCCAGCGCAAGCGCGAAGCTCTAGTCCAGACTCTAGAGATTGACTACATTTGATCAATTTGATACCTACATTCAGCTGTCTGCCTCAGTCCTCATTCTGGTTCCCTCGCCTCATCACTGTACTTGACCTTAGTACCTCACCACTGTACCTCATCACTGTACCTCACCACCGTACCTCATCACTGTACCTACCGCAGTACACAGGTACTCTTCCCTCAGCATCGGTTACCCCGCTAAAAGGCCAAGCTCCGGTGGATTCCCGACAAAATCCCCCACTTTGTCCCTCTTCGAGGTCTCCAATTTGAACTTATCCAGCACATTTGCTTGTGAACCCGGGCGAACAAACCCACCACAGCTTTTTCCCCATTTGCGTTACAAACAAACCAACCTCACCTCACCTCCCGCACCAAAAGACAACAACCTCCGACCTCCGACCTCCTCCTCGTCGACCTTCTCTCTAAACAGCGAACACCCGAACACAACTATCGCCCAGCGCCGCTCGCAACCATGGGTCTTCACAACCCTCTGCCGTCGTCGATGGCATGTAAGCTCGCCCCTCCCTTTTGCCGGTCCTTCCGCCTTGCCAAGACTTGCCTCGTCCAACAAACCATGAGGCTCGATTTTGTATCACGAACAAGAGAACATATGCTGACGGAGAGAGTGTCATAGCGGAATGCAAGAAGTGTGGGAAGATCTTAACGTCGTTCATTGATCCTAGACAAGCCTTTGGCCCCGATAAGATTATTCCTCCTTCGGTCCTCGCCAATGCCAAGGTACGCTCCTCACTCCCCGGACTTGCGCTCCAACAGAAAAATGTCCCCCAGTCCTATTCGTGATCCTCCCTCCACACAAGCTTTCTCCCGCTATACCCATAGAAGAAAAAAAAAAAACAGAAGCCCAGTTACTAACCAAAAACAACCGCTTTGGTTGCCCCCCCTCTCTCTAGGGCCTCGCAGTCCTCACAGTAATCAAAGCCGGCTTCCTCGGCTCCGCCCGCTTCGGCAGCGGCCTCGTTGTCGCCCGCCTCCATGACGGTACCTGGTCCGCCCCCTCCGCGATCGCCACAGCCGGCGCCGGCTTCGGCGGCCAAATCGGCCTCGAGCTCACCGACTTCGTCTTCATCCTCAACGACGCCAGCGCAGTCAAGACCTTCGCCCAAGCCGGCTCCCTCACCCTCGGCGGTAACGTGTCCATCGCCGCGGGACCTGTGGGCCGTAATGCCGAAGCTGCCGGCGCCGCCTCGCTCAAGAGCGTCGCGGGTATATTCAGCTATTCTAAGACCAAGGGTCTCTTCGCCGGCGTGTCTCTCGAAGGCTCCGCTATCATCGAACGTCGCGATGCGAATGAGAAGCTCTACGGGACGAGGTATACGGCTCAGCAGCTCCTTAGCGGGACGGTTCGTCCGCCTCCGCAGGCGGCGCCTCTTATGAATGTTCTTGAATCTCGCGTCTTTAGCGGTATGCGCTCGGGGACCTCGGCGGCCGATTCTATGTACAACGACATACCCGTGTACGATAACCGCACCGACGACGTCGTCTGGAACGGGCGCAGGGGCAGCGCCTACGGCGAAGACATGCCCCGGCGCAACTCGGGCGACTTCGGACGGAATGCCGGCTCTGGCGCTTCCTGGCGGGATAACGATTACGATAGGGACTTTGGCGCGCCGCAGAGGGCTAGTACCTACGCGCCCAGCGGGTCGCTCTCGTCGCCTACTTCCGCGGGAGCGCCGAGGCGGCCGGCGGCGCCGAAGCCGAATTTCGCGAGTAAGCAGGCGCTGTTGAAGAAGAATGAGGCGGTGGCGCTGTATACGTTTGAGGCGGATCAGCCGGGGGATTTGAGTTTTAAGAAGGGGGAGATTATTACGGTGTTGAAGAAGACGGATAGTGACAATGACTGGTGGTGAGTCTTCTCTGTTTCTGGGAAATCCTAGAATCCTAGCTTCGACGTTGAGTTAACCCCAAGGCTGTTTTCTAGGACTGGTATGATTGGGAACCGACATGGGATATTCCCTAGCAACTACGTAAAGATGAAGGAGTGATCTGTTTGGGTTTTGCTGCTTTTCGGTTTTGCTTTGCGGAACGGGGATGAGAGGAAGAGACTGGTACAACATCACCGGCGTTTTCTTTTTGCTCTTTTTTTTTTTTGCTACCTTCTTTTCGCTACTTTTCTTCTTTTTCTCTTGTTGTTCTATCTCCCCTTATGATTTTACATTGTTACTCTCTCTGCTATCCTTGGAACCTCGGAAACAGTTTTTTTCTTTTTTCTTTTTTCAGATTCATAACGAGCGACGTTTGACACCCAGGCAACAGAAAATTCGGACTTTCCCACTTCGTTTTATCGTACGCCTACATTGCTTTTATTGTGCTAGTATGATTCGAACCTTTTGTCTTTTTCGTCGTTGGGGTGGGAGTTTGAAGAAAAGAAGCGATTTTCCTTCCGTGCTTGGTGAAGAAAGAGAGTTGAACCTTTTCTGCTTCTGTTATTTGGTTCCTGAGATGCGTTCCTGAGATGCCCGATTTCATTCGGATACCCATTCTTCCTTTTTTTTCTCTCCTCTTCCGTCTTTCTTCTTCTTAGGAGCTATCAATTCAGAGTTATAAACAAAGCATAAAACGTCAAGTCTCACATGTTCGGATCTAAACTCGAAGCTGGATCTTCGTCTCTGGGGTCCGAAGTAGTATCACATTCCGGCTTTGCGAAGTTGACCTGGCTCTTCCACTCTAGCAAGAAACATCACGGCATTAAACGGCAGCCCTCTCGCGGGTTGCACTTTGGAAGCATTCAATACTGATAATGCCCCATCCGATCTCTACTGTATAATCTACAGAGTAAAAGCTTTAATCCGGAACCCAGTCCCTCATTCCCTATTAGCACAATAATGACAATCCGCGCCGACCAGCTCCCAATGAGCAAATACCCAGGAAACAAGAAGAAAATGAAAATCCCATCACGCTCACCGCGACTCTCCTCCAATCAATGCCAAGTCCGTTCAAGATCCCCCCGAGCAAGGCAATAGCCCAATCATGCCCTACCCGTCCGGTAAGCCTCACCGCTCTGTAAAGGGGGACCCGCGGGCTTAGGCTGTTAAGAACACAAAGCTTCTCCCAAAAATTAGCTAACAGATGCTAGAACCAATATCGAATATACTTTTGTTTCCCTTCATCTCTTATTTCTTCTTCCCACCCTTGCGCTTTTTCTTATTTTTCCTTCCGCTAACACCTCCGCCCTGCCCTTGTCCGACCGTACTCGTACTCGCTTCCGTGCTAGGAGACACCACGTCTAGCAAATCGTGAGCTTCGCCGTTATCCTCCGCTCCCGGCTGTTTCGTCGTGGTGGTGGTGATGGCGATGGGAGGAGTAGGTTGTGCCACGGGACTGCCTCCGGCGCTAGCAGCCGCCTCATCCTCCTCGTCTCCCGAGCTCGCTGAAATCACCACCTTCCGCACGCCGCCCGTCTCGACGTAGCTCTCCGTGATGGCTCCGGTCCGGCACATAGTCGGTCTGGACGGGCTCTCGAAGTTGATTCCGCCTCCGTTCCCGCTATTGTCGTTTTTATTATTATTATTATTATTAGTCGACGACGTGTTGCTCCCCGACATCTGCGGCGATTGCGGTTCGCTCGACTGGCCCTTTGACAAACTCGTCGCGAGATCATCACCGGGGGTTATTGTCACGGAACCGTCGCTCCTGACTGACTGCGTGGTAATGGCTTGCGTTTCCGCCTTGGGGGTCCCGCTGCCGTTCGAATCGGCGGTGCCGTATCCGAGTTTACCGGACGTCAAATGACTCTCTTTACCTTTGGGCGTCATTTTCGAGACGAGCAACGGCGTCTCCTCATCGCTTTCATCGCCTTCTTCGGCTTCCGGTTGATGAACGATAGCCAATGCGCTCTTCGCGCGACGGATATCCTTGGCCGGACCCGACGCCGGGCTGGGCATGGCGCTTGACCCGGGCTTAATCGTCACCGACGGAGAGGTCGTGTTCTTTGGGTTCGATGCGGGATTCGAAGGGCCCAGGTGCCGGAGGTGCTGCCTTAGTTGGTCCATGTTCTTCACAGGAATGGTAGAGGATTCGACTCCGTCGACACCCCCCGAGGTTCGCTTCATCATAAAAGTTACGGTTTTGGGGCTTGCTGGAGGGCCCTCGCCGTCCGGGCCGGTAACGGCGATGTCGGGTTTTCTCGAGTCGGTGGAGCGCCGGCCTTCTCCGGGAAGATTCTGTTCGCGAGCCGTTTTATCAGCGTGGACGCTGTCTCGGCGGAAAAGCATCGTCGTCGGGGCGGGTGTGAGACGGCGGATAGCCTTGTGAACATCGATGTAGACGTCGGACTCGTCAATAATTTCCCTGGTCACATGGTTAGCGCCGAAAGGAAGAGAGAGGAGAAGGAGAGGATGAGAGACGAAGAGACAAAGAGGGGGGGGGGGGGGGGGGGGGGGGGGGGTTCTTTGCTCAGATGCGAACTTACTCTCCGATCAATTCTTCAATAACGTCTTCGAGGGTAACAACACCCGCCGCACCATGGTCCTGTCCTGGTGCGGACGACACCAAAGCCATGTGCGACTTGCCGTCCTGGAAGTAGTTAAGGATGTCCAAACAACTAGTCTCGGGTCGCGTCTCCGGCAGGGCTGCCAGCGGGAAATCCTTGACCTGCATGCAGTCTTCCGGATCGTAGGTGATGAGGATCTTGACGAGCAGCATCCCAACGAAGTTGGTCGGATTACCGGGCTGGTGCACGGGGATCCTCGAGTATCCCGCCGACAGGATGCGGCCCATCAGCTTCTCGTCGAGCACGGCGTCGGCCGAAAGGGTAAATACGTCGACCATGGGAGTCATAATATTGCCGACGGGCTTATCCTTGAGGTCGAGGACGGCTCGAATGATGGTGACTTCGTCTGTGTTGAGGCGCTCGTTAACCTCTCCTATGGTCTGGTGTAGCGTCACGAGGGTCTTGAGACCGCTCTTCTTGTAGACGGTGCCTTCGTGAGTACCGAGAATGTAATCGAGCAGTTTGGCCATGGGCCATGAAACGGGCGCCGTGATCCACATGAGTAGAAGGACGGCGGGGGCCATGAAGCCGCCGATGGGGAGACCGTATCGGACGCATATCGACTGGGGAACGACTTCGCCAAAGATGACTGTAAAGGAGCAGAATATTAGCAACTGGCTGGCGAAGCAAGAGAAAAAAGACATTCGTACTCACCAATTAGGACCGTACTCCCGATAATGGCGGCGATACCACCGCCAAGACACCGATCGAGGACGACAGGCAAAGACTCATTGACAACAACATTGGCCAGCAACAGCGTCACAAGAACCCAGTGCTTCCCCCTCGTAAGAAGGTTGAGGACCTTTTCCGCAGCTCGTCGCTTCGAAGAGGACTCGTGGATATCGTCTTTTAATACTTTAAGGTAGATTCCGTCCTGTCCCATAAAGCTGCGCCAAACAGGTTAGAAAAAAAAACCATCAGCTCATGAAGCGCCGGGATACGAAATTTCTCGACCATCACAAAAGAATAAAACATCAATTGACACGAAACAAGGAAAACATACGCAATTGTCAACCCGGCAAAAGCACCTCCCGCAACGACAAGTATCGCCGAGAGGATATACAAGAAAACGAGCCCAGGGCCGTCAGCCTCCGGTTCGTGGACACCGCCGTGCCCCAGCGCGGTGAGCGGGGCAGCCGTAACATGTCGAAGACCGAGAAAGGCCACGCGGCAGAGGCCAATGACGGCGGATCGGGCGCTCAGGAATGCATTGAGGACGGGTGGGCGAGCACGCGTCGTGGACATGGCTTTTTTTATTATTTTTCTTTTCTGCGGCGCTCTTCTTTCTAACCCGGAATGGTGAAAGTGTAAGGATTGGAGTGGGGGAGAGGAGAGAGGACGGAGAGAGAAAACAGTAAAAGACGGACAAGGAAAAATAATAATATGGGCACGTATTATTAGTCGAGGTTTGCGATCACAGGCAGTTTGCATGCAGCGGCGGAGCTAGCAGGGGCGATCCTGGGACGGTCTGTGTCATGGACGAACTCACGTGCGTGGCCCTGCGAGGCGAGGATAAGGATAATGTACAAAGTATAAATTCAGAGGCAGAAGATGAGAAAGGGAACAAGAAAGAATAATTCAGAAGAGTCTACCGGATTCGGAGTGTTCGCTATTCGCCTTCTCGGAGCGTTAGTGTAGAGGACAGAGTGTAGAGGACAGAGGAGGCAGGCCCGGTGCCTTATCAAGATGAAGGGAAAATCGTAGGAGAAGAGAAAAAAGAAGAAGGGGAAAAAAAATATTTGGACGAAATTAATCCCCGATTTGAAGTTGCAGTACAATTGTACTTCATAATACTGAGTACACTACAGTACGGAGGAGAAGAAGAAGGAGACTTTCTCGGGGTCAACGACAAGACAAGTGGAGATTTTGCAAGTACAAATCAATATTGACTTTGAAATGTAACGAAAATGCCACACAGTGACACGGGTACGAGAGTACAGGAGGACGGTGTACCTTGGCGCCTTGGCACCTTGGCACCTTTCTGCTTTCCGGCGCTAAGTGATTCAATGTCCCCGCATGCCGGAACCGCTCGGCGTTAGTCAGGAGGTAACGGAGACAGGAAGTCAATTATTTTATCAGTGCTATCCATACACCGGACGCGGCGTCGTGGGATACGGGTGAGGGGCGAGATGGGCAGCGTTGCCAACGCGGGATGTGACCATCTGCGGGATGCGCAATTCTACGTATGGATGGAGTCGTTTATATCTCAGTCGATGAATGGCGGTAGTTCGACGCCGGACACTTGATGGGGAATAAACCGCAAAGGCGACAAGTAATTACTTCGTACTGAGCAGAGGAAGAAAAAAGAAACCTTAAAGCGCCGAGTGAATCGAGACCCGTCTTATCCGGTCTTGGTCCAGCAATGCATTTAATGTACAAATCAGCTTCAAGCTATTTGTTACCTCAGCTGTGGTTTCACATGTACAACAAAAGTCCAGGGTACAGTGCAACGGAGAAACTTGGAAGAAGCCTCGTCAGCTTTCGTCGCTTTTATTCACGTTTCTAAGGAGGAAAATACAGTAACTCTATAATCATTAAATGTAATTCTCTACTTTAAAGAGTAGAGGAGTAGAAAAAAGATGACAGGGGAGGTAACGGATCGATATGACTGAAGTCAAGGCATCGTGGTCTTCAAATTCTACCTATTAATGAGTACGACGTAGGGGTATACTTCAATGATATATTGGCGGCCCGGCAAGCCTGCTGTCAGCTGGGTTAATGTTGATCCTTACACACTCAGGTGTCCGACGTAAGTGCTCCCCTCAACTGCCACCCATTTTACTCGAGCTTTCAGCGCATCTGCTTCTACGGCATAGATTTGAAATATAGGATCCCCTAAATATTGCCAGGTACTATGTTTGCATGACGCAATCCATGGAGACTGAACTTTTCCTGTCTCGCGCAAAAGAGGTCTAATCTTCTAATTCCACTCCCTTTTGCCAATTCTGGGAGAGACTGTAGCCGAACGTATCTCAATGTTTGTCCTCGACTGGCTAGGCGAAGTAAGATGCTGATGGGAACAGCGTACGAGGTAGAACGCCATGCGAATATGCAAATGAGGTGCAGTATTGTACGAAGTAGTTCAGCGGAGGGCAACGCAACGCTCCACCCAGTTACGGAACTCACCAGCGACCCATCTCGCTAGCAGCCGTAGTACGCCGAGCACGCGGTACGAACCGTCCACGGTGGCCGTGCTCCCGATCTCCAACGGTCCACACACTTCATACTCATCGTCTTTGTCAAACGCAAAGTAGAGCTCCCACCTCTCGCAAACAACCAGCAAAACCGGTACAAACGGTAGGTTCACTACCGTCCCAGCAGCAGTGGGGGGTACTGGTGCAAATTTAGCTACGCGGCCGTACCACGCCGCCAGCCATACCCCCAGCTGGGCCTTCCCCTCCGCACGCCGCCGGCTTTCCACCTTGGTCTCAACGAACACGCCTGTCGGTTCATAACGCAGAGGCCCATTCGTCGACTGGTTGAAGGTCCGCGGACCGTCGAAGCCATCGACGAATTCGGCAATGCGTACTGATAACGACTTCTCTGGGCGTAGTAAAAGGGCGTAATCGATCATTTTGCCGTTCAGTATCTCAATCTCTCCACGCGAGGCTGGGACGAACGCACGACATATGCTGGCTTGCGTGATATTCTCAGCAGCGACATCCGGCGTGCTAGAGACAGCAAGGCGAAGGATCGGGCCGTGGATATGGTCGTTCCAGGTTGCTTCGGAGCGCGTGCTGTTTACGAAAAGGACAGTAGTTGTAGCGATGTCGCGGATAGTGCAGAGCTCACTGTAAACGGCAATTGACGCCACTTCATTTCCGAGAGAGAGGCGTGAAGCATCATGCTTGTTCTTCTCGCTTATGAAAATATCCCTGCTGTTCGTTGCGAAGTGTGAATCGCCGACCATGAGCTCGTCTTTCAATATCCCCTTCAATTCTTGCGGCAAATACCCCTCTTTCTGCACTATTTTCCACACATCGTCGAAAAGCCGTAGTGCCTGCCCGCTTCCAATTGCCTGTACGGCATCCCGCAGGGCACGCGGTTCCGGGGTTGTCCACGACACCGGCTTTTTCAGCTTGAGAAGGTCGTCAGGGTTCTTGATCGGACTCGAGGAACGCGTGCGGCTGCTGACGCCAGATCCTCGGTCTTGCGAGTCCGAAACAGCCGACTGGCTGTCGTTCAAGCCACGTCTGGCCAAGGCAGGCGCCGGGAAGGGGGATGCCCGCTTCCTTGGCCGTGGCGTAGGTTCTCTGTCTGGGTCATCGCGAGCAGCCATCTGTGAGCTTTCTTTTTCCGGGCCGCGGTTTGAATCCCTGGATGTCGACATCGAACGGTCGAAGTTGGGATCGACGTTGGCGAGAGGCAGAAGACGCGGTCGCTTAGCTTTGTTGGAAGCATCAGGAGCCGGTGCCCGACGACGTTTGGGGGACGTTGGGCATTCGGAAGTGTCAGAATTCTGGCATTCCTCTATCCACCGCTCAACCATTTCTGGGTCCATGTATCCAGGGAGTGTAAGCTGAGAACTATTATTCCAGCCATGAAGCTTTTCTTTCGCCTTATTCAGGAGCTGGATCTCAATCGCCGCTCTTGCCAAGTTTCTAACTTCGTCGCGTCGCGACCAGGACGTCCAAATATCCCATGTCCCAGTGCTTACATAACGTTAATGGCAGAACCTGCAATTGCGGGATTCCTTGAAAACCCAACCCAAAGTCTCGGCCGACGGACTCGTCCTCTCTTTCTCGTGATTAAATAGTTACAGTGTTCGAGGCGAAGAGCTGCTTCGGCATTCTAGCGCTGCGGGTCAGGCGAAGGTCGCAGTCATTCGGTTAGAAGGGCGTCCTCACATTTTGCGGTCTTCGCAGGCCCTCCCACACCTTTCGTCTCGATAACACGCCTATAAAAAGGGGGAACAGAAACGGAAACAAATAACGCCAATTTAAAAGCAATTGCTATCATGACCATGAACTATAAAAAAGAGCAGCTAAAGTAGGTCGCGCAGAGTTGATCTGCTACGACATGACCCCCCATATGCCAAACCCCCTATGTACAACCCGTAATGCGAGATGCCAATAATAACATTCTGGCCATGTTTCCTTGCCCTCCCTAATGACCTTCCTACTCCCAAAAAATGTTGATCGAAGTTGAATCCTCAGTCCACTCCCTCCACTATCACACACTCACTTCCTTTTACAAGTTCACAAGACTTACATCAAGAATGCCCTCCGTCGCGGCAAGCTCATCCAAAACCTCCTTAGTAACATGCCCACCAATACCCAAAATCATCAACGCCTCATGCACGACCCCATTCCCGTTCCCATTCCCATGGCCATTCGCGCTGCCAGGCTTCTTCCTAGGCTTGGGCTCATGGCTAGCCACCTGCATAAAGTTGATGTTAACGCCCTGTCTGCCCAGCACCATACCCACGCCGCCAATCTTGCCGGGGGTATCGTAGTTGTGTAGCACGAGAACCGTGCCCTCGGGCTCGAAGCTTCCGTGGAACCTGCCCAGGCGCGAAATGTACGCCGCGTCCTCCGAGATGTAACCCTCGATGATCTGCGGCTCCTCGTCGACGCCGCTGCCGCCCTCCGTGAAGGCCCTCAGCGTGACGAGGCTGGCGTAGACGAGATCGGGGGTGTCGTGCGCCTTGATCTCATTAATTACCATGCCCTTCTCCTTGGCGATGAGCGTGGCGTTGACAATATTCACGTCTCGACCCTGCGAATCGCTAATCGTAGACACGAGCCCCTTGACCAGCGCCGCCAGCAGGGGGCGCGTATTCGTCACGCCCGCCAGCTCGCCATGGTACACGAGCTCAAAGGTTCGTCCGCCAATCATGCCGCCCTTGCGGCCGACGAAATACTGCGTGTACAAGCTGCCGAGCTTCTCGACGAGAGACACGAACGGCTGCAGTCGGCGATACTCGTCGGGGAGGATGAGCGGTGCGTTGACAGCCGTCGTGGGCAGGTCGCCCTCGAGGACCTTGAGGACCTGCGCGCAAACGTCGAGGGAGACGTTTTCTTGGGCCTCGACGGTCGAGGCGCCGAGGTGGGGCGTCGCGACAACCTTGGGGTGCTTAGCGAGCTTAGACGCGGTCGAGTCGGGCGCCGGGGGCTCCGACGTGAAGACGTCGATGCCGGCGGCGGCGATCCAGCCCTCGTCGAGGGCTTTGACGAGGGCGGCTTCATTGTAGACGCCTCCGCGGGCGACATTGAGAACGCGCGCCGTCTTCTTCATCTGTTGGAGCTCCGCCTCGCCCAGGAGATCGAGTGTGCTAGCAATGAGGGGCGTATGGATGGTCAAGAAATCCACCTGGGGTAGCATGGTCTTGAGATCCGCCACAAGCTCAACGCTGGCGCGCTCAGCGACCTCGGCGCTGGCATACGGATCGACGGCCTTAATCTTCATCCCCAAACCCTTAGCCATCCTAGCAACGTTCATACCGACCTTGCCCAAACCGATGATGCCGAGAGTCTTGCCACCAACTTCGACACCCACGAGCTTGCTCCTCTCCCACTTTCCGTCCTTGAGAGTACCATCAGCCCGACCAATATGTCTTGCCGTCGCCAACAACAAGGCAATGGTATGCTCGGCGGCTGCCAAAATGTTACCAGACGGCGAGTTGACGACAATGACGCCACGAGCCGTCGCGGCAGCAACGTCGATGTTATCCACACCAACACCGGCGCGGGCTACCACCTTGAGGTTCACGGCAGCTTGGAGCACCGGGGCGGTAACCTTTGTCTCAGAGCGCACGATGAGAGCTTCGTAGCCAGGGATGATGGTGAGAAGCTCCTCGGCGCTGAGACCCAGTCGGATGTCGACTTGGAACTTGCCTTGGAGCATGGCGAGGCCATCGGGGGAGACTTTTTCCGGCACAAGCACACGCGGCTTAGCCGGGACCGCCGGGGCGGCGGGGACAGGGTCTTCAGCGATGGGTGCCATAGTTTTTTGGTTCTTTTTATGGAACTTCTGATTTAGGGGATTGCGGGGGAGGGGCAAACGGGGAGAAGTTTAGATAGGGACAGAGCTAAAGTTTGATTTCTTTATTTAAAGAATGAAGGTTCGTGACGTCAGAGAAGTCGGAGAGGACAGAGAACGAGGATAAGAATTGGAAGTGAGAATAACCGACGGCTACTAGCAATCCGGTATCCAAGGGCAAACGGATCCTGACTTAATTGATTCACACAACTTGGTGAGTACAGGAGAAAGGACAGAAGGGAAGGGAAGAGTGTAGGAGGGAAACACAAGACAAAGAATGAAATTTAAAAATAAAAATAGAAAAAGTACAAAATAGACAAAAAGAGTTTGGACATTGTGTGGGACGGGTTCGGAGTCAGTCAGTCAGTCATTCCCGCAAAGCACGCCCTCCCCTTACGACTTCGGCGAGTCACGTCGGATGCCCCATCCCAAGGGGGCAACATAGCTCGAGAGGGTCAGAGGCTCATGGACCTGATCAAGTTCTGGACCCAGACCGTTTCCAGACCGCACACCCATCTCCTTCGCTCAACTTACACCACGCGAAGCGGGAAGTCATCAATGAGAAGGGGGGGAAGAGAGGGGGGTGTCATAAAGAAGGGCAACCAAAACCGCATGGAACTACCCAGTCAGAATGGTAGTAGGGATGACATCCCGCGTCTTCTCAATGGCTGGGATTTGCAACAGAAAACAAGAAAAGAGGGTAGGGTTGGAGATCGGAACAGACCGAGGGAGCGATGTCGGCATCTGATGAGAGGGAAAAAAAAAAGTCATGTTATTAAAATCATGTTGCCCCTCCAAATTCAAATTGCGAGGCGTCGCTCTGTTTCCTCTTTCCCTCCGATATGCCAATGCCAATGCCTATGCCAATGCTAATGCGGATGCCAATGGCACATAGTACGTAGTGGAATGCTCGCCTCGCAGGCTCATACTAAGCCTTCTTCGGATTGGAGGGGCGAGCTGTCATACGTGGGATGAGCATCCGAGAACAACGTAACAGAGAGTGGCAATCGGAGGGGGGAGCAAACTCATTAGCCATTTGTGGAGGTGGAGACGACGTCGGCCAAACATGTCCGTTTCAAGGGTTCAAGTTGATCGTCGTGCCAAGAATGCTTGCTGCAGGCTGTACTCGTCGACTTGCGCAAGCTGATGATCTTCAATGGGAGAGGGCCTGACAGTCTGACTGAAGGAGGAGAGTCACTCGTTGTCCAAATGCGGTGGAAATGCCGAAAATGCCGCCCCTCGGGCAGTTAAGCAGTTGAACCCTGTGGTCCCTGGAAAGTTATTACCAGAGATCAATTGAGGGACTGTATCCCTCCCCGAGGCAATTTACGTTGGAGGATTCGAGCGCGCTTCAGCCAGCTTCAGTTGAGCCTTTATTTACCCCTCGGCTCTTGGTGCTGCAATGCAACTTCTTCGCAGCATTGATGTTTCATTGGCTGCAGTTGTGCAGTGTGTGTGTGCACTATCTTAATGGCCGGCTCAGCGCTCAGAACACTAACATTTACCCCTCAATCACTAAACCTCCCGCGCCAGGCCAGACGCTAACCCCCCCACGTTCCCCGAGCGCAGCCTGAGCGCACCTGGCACACTACAGATTTAGCAGCCTCCAGCCCACCAATCCCCCTGTGAACTTGTACACCCTCTCCTCCCAATCCGTACCCGCAATCCTCTATTCTCAACCGGCCATTGAGATTGATTCTTTCCAAGCCCGGTCTCCTCGGGGCGATATTCCTTTAGCTATTTGGATCAAGTAAGCAAAAGGAATATATTGTACCTCTGTGTTGACGGAGCCGGTTTGAGGAGCCGGCTTGGGTGGCTGGGGGCGCGTGGGGATTTACCGGCGCTAGGTTCGGGAACGAGTACCCTTTCCATAAATCATATCCAGTCCATCGAATCCCTTGATGGATATGTAGATACGTTGCTGCCTGGAAACTGAACAAGAGCCAACCAGGACAAGATGGGCTGCATGCCTCATGCTTACGAGGGACGCATAGATTACGTCGGTCATAGCCAGTGTTGCCGGATCGGATGCAGGCATATCTCACTGTGCATCGGATCGTACACTGATCATTGGCACAAAGGTCAACTTTGACGAGACTGCATTACTCACCACTGTGCCGAGTTCGGTGTTGAACAGTCTGGGGGTGTAAGAATGGAAATAGGCCAAGCCCTTTACAATATGCTTTCCCTCTTCGTCTTTCATTTCTTTTTTCCCCTATATTTTCTTTTATTCTACTCCATCATGTCACAGGCGAGCCGAGTCCAACCGGTCCGCCTCGCGCCTTCAAAAGTTATCCTTGCCAGAAATACCCTCGTTCTGCACAACCTCAATCCAATAACCATCGGGGTCGAGGAGGAACGCAACATTGTTCATCTTGCCGTCCGTCAACCTCTTCTTCCAGTTACACTTGAGGTCCTCGAATCGCTGGCATGCCGCATCGAGGTTGTCCACCGCAATGCCTGTATCCGGTACCGTTAGTTCTTACCATGGGATTCACAAGATAAAGAGAGAGGGACACAGAAGACCCTGCGGTGGAACTCACAGATATGGCCAAAGCCTTGGGGCTCCTTGTTGCCGTCGTGATAGCTAAAGGCCTCGTCCTTCTCCGTGCCATAGTTCCACGTCAACTCGAGGAGACCCTCCCTGTTGCTGGTGTTCTTATCGGCGGGGATACCCTCCTTGCCGGGATAGCCCAAGAAGTAGAGGTTGAAGCCTCCGTTGGGCGACTCGTGAGTGCGAATCAAGGTCATGCCAATAACCTCCTGGTAGAACTTGAGCGACCTTTCGGCATCCTTGACTCGAAGCATGGTGTGGTTCTATAACCTCTAGTTTAGCGTTTCTCTTCACACATCAGAACTCCACGCAGTCTCACGGATACCACATACCATTCGATAGGTAGACACATCCGTCGTCGTAACGTTTTCCGTCTCCTCGAGAGGCTTCTGTCCAATAACCTCAACCCAGTACCCATCCGGATCCAAAGCAAAGGCGATATGCTTCATCCTGCCATCCGTAAGTTTCTTCTGGAACTTGTACCCCGCATCTTCGATCCTCTTGCACGCGGCCTGGATGTTGTCGACGCTGATACACGTGTGCCCAAAGCCTCGGTGGGGCTCGACATTGCCGTTGTTGATCTTGTAGGTGTCATCGTTTTCGGTGCCGTAGTTGTGCGTGAGCTCGATGAGTCCCTCGCGGTCGAACGTCTTATTTCCGTGGGAGAGGGCCTTGGGGGAGTCGTAGCCGAGGAAGTAGAGGTCGAACTTGAAGTCGGGGAAGGAGAGCTTATTGATGAGGCTCATGCCGAGGAACTCGTAGAATTCGACTACGGTTACCTAGGTTAGTTTTTTGTGTCGGGTAGAAGTGTCGACAGCGAGAGGAGGGGAGGGGATATTCGTACCGGACCTCTTGGGGTCTTTGACTCGAATCCTGGCAGCAGAACCGTCAGATTGTGGCTCGGTGAAGAGGGGATAGCGCCAACCTACATCGAGTGGTTGAACTTGTACGTGTTGGTATCCGTAGTGGTCGCCATTGTTGCGAATGTTCGATATACGGGTCTGAAAGTAGATGGAAGAACGAATACAGATGATCTAACACTCGTCAAGAATCGCACTGAATTCATGAATGGCTTCAATGGCCTGTCAATGTGTTTCCTGGTCGAAGAAAGTAAGGAAGTCTGCCTCACTTCAAAATACCCCGCCAGCCAGTATTTGAACAACTTATTTCGTCATTACCAACTACCCTTACCCCGCCACCGCGCTAAGCTTCATTATTGGCTGCGTGGACCTGAGCTACGACGGACGTAGCTGATGCCGTGGCTTGAGCATCAATCGTTCATCGGCACTTCGCCCTTCAGTGGGCAGCTTTGAATTATCGAACTCACTATCTAATGGATCAACTTGGCTGCAACTGTGATGGAGGGGATATTCAGGTAGGGTGGTGGATGATAAACAATGCCCTGCCGCCCGCCTGCGAACCAAATAGCCATCCACCATCAAGCAATGCTTGGAGACCTTCACCACGACCAGTGTGGAGTCGGTCGGCATGGAATCAACATCCCGATATCCTAAGTGTCACTCTTACTTGGTAGGCTTCAAGGTTAATAGCAACTATTCGAGTAGCCGTGGATGGCAATTTTAAGATTCCGGTGACTTCATTATTCTATATCTAGGCGGACACCTTCATGTACTCTCTTCTTCATGGCAACGCATCAAGCGCCACACACAATGAAAAGAAAATTCTCCGGAGTGAACTCCAGAAAAAGGAAAGACATCAAAAATTGCGCCCCCGACGGCCCCGAAGGACAATCGAGCAAGGCCGACTCCGCGATGTGCAATGCAGGTCATCCTCACTGAACTACCGACTTCTTGATCTCGGCGAGCACGGGACAAGGTAAGTATGAAGAAAGAAAAGAAGAAGAAAAAGCCAAAGACTGTGGGACGGTCGGGCGGTATTTATGGTTTTTCGAAGGCGGTGAGGCGGAGCTCTGGATCAGTAGGTGGGTCCGGGGCGGCAGAATTATTTTTTGAAGGCCGAATTTTGATTGGATAGATTTTCAAGGTGTGGGGCTTCCTGATTCACTTGGTCAACTTCAACGTCGAGGAAGGAGCTCTTTGGCTTTGTATGGAAGGAGGAAACAAGAAGTACGAAGGAAGACACGAATTGGGAAAGTTGCGGGTCCCTCTGCCTCCCCTGGAAATTCCCCCGAAAGGTACTTGGCACCAAGTATTTCGATTCGATGCTATTCACAAGACTACTGATGCTGGGTCTTGCTCGCTCCCTTCTTACGGACACACATCGATGCCGGCTCGAAAGATAACACAAGTGGATGCGATGCCGCCGTCATCTGAGATCCGCATTTACATTCGCGTCTGCATCATGTCCCAAACCAAACAGACGATTACAGGATAATTCCAAGAGTCTATGTGTGCGGAGTGCGGCTTCATACTAGTTCCACATTTCTTGGGCTGATGCTGCCTCTTCTGATGGCAAAGGATTAGACGGGAGGGAACTTTTCTTGTCCATGACTTAGACATGGTTGCTTCTTCTGTGTGCCGTATATACCGTACCTTCTACTTGAGCTTCAAAAACTCACCTTCCGGCTTCCGTCAATAAGTACGTTTCCCTCCTGGAAGCATCCACATCTCCTAAACGAGGACACAGGCACTGTCGTTTCTTGGTTGGTAGATATGGCGACGTCGAGTCTTGGGCATTTGTCACGATTCGCCATGTCTACGCCATTCCGACTATTAGGCGGCAAATCTACTGCCGAAGATAGACAGGTGTAGCCTCTGGAGGGTCGTAGGGATGCAGTGCAAAAGTATTGCTTCATTTTAAATAATGATGGAAAGTGGTGCTTATTCGGTCAACATATGCCGGGTTTAAAGCCTTGTAGTAGAACCAGTTCCTGTCAATCCAAGTCGCAAGACGAAAAGGATGGCTATGAATACATCGGGAGATATTCTCCTTTCTGCTCATGAACTATTTGTCCCAGTCTCGCAGTCGGGCGTACTTTCCTTGGGTGGCTTGCTGAAAAGGGAGGGGGAGTATGTGTTATATATTTGGATAAGTTCGTAGGCTATCGCCAGCGTGAGGTACTCATGTTTCTGAAGTACGCGGTTTGAGGCCTCTCACGGGGCTGGGATAGTGTGCGCTTGCATGTTTGTACCTAGTATTCCTCCGGGAGCCTCACGCTGGTTCATCTCTTTTCCTTTTTGCCACACATTTTTGCTGGTGCGGTGGAAAATTCTCATCAGGGAAGAGGCTCCGAGGAAATTTGCAAAGTCACTCTCTTTTGCTCCCAACGGACCTTCCTCTCGCTCGACCGACAGGCGTAACGAAGGTACTTCCTAGGCAGGGGACCCCTACGAGGATGCCGTGATGGTAGTTGCTGTTGCCAGGCTTTCAGAAAACGGCTTCCCAGATGGCCTTGGTTCGAATCCGGCTTTGCCTCTGGCACCTTTTTTATTTATTTATTTTTTATTTTTTTATTTATTTTTTTATTTTTTTATTTATTTTTTTTTTTTTTTTTACGCCTGTTCCTCCACGACATTGGTCCCGACTCTCAATCGTGCTTGGGTAATATTAACATGCCGCGGAAGGGCGCCATCTACACTTCGCATGTCTTTACTCGAAAGTTGGCATCAATTGATCTTAATTGGCTTCACTCCCCCTTCTTCATTCAATTCAGAAGGTCATACTAGGCCACTTATGATAGTCGAATGCAAACTAGGGGATACGAAAAACTATTAGTGCCCGGTATTGATTTTGAACAGCTACCCGCAACAGAGAATCGTTTCGAGAACCCGCCCTCACTCAGGACTCCAATTGAAGCCAAAACAAAACCTGGCCAAAAAATCGAAAAGCCAACATAAGTCTTCCTGCGACTATAATGGCATAACTGGAGATCTCTGGTTTTCCCAAGAGTTTGCGCGCGGAGGTCTTGTAGACTACAAAAAGGCCGTTCGACTGGTGTTGGGCTACTTAGGACCAAAGGTATGAACTGCCTCCGAGGATATCAACACAACGAATACCTTGCGTGCAATACAGGTTCGTGGAGCGTTCCAAATCTAGGTTCTCTCGAGGACAGCTCAGTAGAACATCTGTTACTGAATCGACTTGTTGAATGGACCATTGTCGGTTGCTATGATCTGGCGAAAATAAGCCTTTCCTTACCCGAGGATGTTGAGCATGTCGCAAGCTCCTTATGCACCTCGAGGAAATGCACAGCAACTCATATAAAGTCCAGTTAGGATTCAGAACCAAGCTGTTATCTTGAAAAAACCAAGCTTGGAGATACCCAAGGAAGCAAGGAAGACGTTGGACGTTGAAAAGGGGTACAAAGTACATCATTCCTCGGAAGTGGGATGCCCCGCAGTGGTTACATAATCCAGTTTGATGAACAGGGATCCACTGATGTCAACTCTGAAGGAGTCTCAACTGGGAAGGTACTGCATCAATGTACCTACTACCCATCACGCTTCACGGTTGCTATTCTCGATTCTCGATTCGCCAAAAGTTCATCGCCCTCTTATAAGCGCGCAGCCTTCTGTGCATGTTTGCCCCCTCTCCCTTCGAATCAGCCTCCGCCTGGACATTCCTCCGTGATATCGTGCTTTTGAGAAGCCAGCAGACAATCTCCAGAGAAGTCGATGCCGAACCTACCTTCCCATGATCCAGACTATGCCTGTTGAATCCCCTGTCGTCATGATTCGATCGCGTCCGTAACGACTGCAGGGAAACTTGAGCACTCGACTCCGCCAAGCCGAGCTCCAAGTGCAAAGAACGACCAGCAAATCGGAACCATTAGCTTTTCGAGAATAATACATTCCACCCAATATCCATTCCCAACATCTATTGGATTCTTCATTCACTTTGAATGAACATTCCCGCCCACACCATGGATCCTCGAGGACAAAACCCCTTCTACGAATCCGCTATCGTCGACGACGACTCCGCCAAGGGAACCAATACGACGTCCTCAGGCCACCTCGTGTCCCAATCGCCACTTCCCCGATCCAGATCCTTCTCCGACGGCGGCCCGTCCGGTCCCAAACTCTCACCCTCCCCGAACATCATCGCAGCCGCTTCCTCCCGCCGAACAAAAGACGACATAGCGCTCAAAGACACCACGATCTCCACCCCCGCCTCGCTGTCCGCCTCCACACCCTCTACGCCGTGCCGCGATGAGTTCCCCCGCCGAGGTCTCAACCTCCAGGCACCACCGAATCGAGACTTCACGTCCCCGGGCGGCCCTACGTCATCGCACCAGCCCGGAAGCAACAGTCCGTACTTCGCCGGCCGAGTCGCCCCGCTGAGTCCGAAGCTCGACCCTTCGCAGGTGTTTGCTTCGCCGACTAATATTTTGCCGCGTCGATCGAGGGGTCTGGACTTTTCAAGGGCTGCGACTAGTCTACACCATTCGATGCTCGCTGATCAGTCGAGTCCCGACTCGAGTCCGACCATGGGTGGGAGGGCGATGAATATACCGAATCGAAGGAGTGGTGACTTTAGTAGCACGGAGCAATCGTCCAACTCGCTCTGGTCTGTAATGGGTAGCCAGGAGAGGATGAACCTGTCGGGTTCTTTGGGGAGCGTTCCGGGGATTGTGCCGTCGGATTCATCTTCCAGCTCCGACGACGACGTCATGGACGAGGATATGGATGAGAGCTATCTGACTACTCCGCAGGCTAAGGCTACGATATCCCTTGGCGGCCCACAGCCTGCTCCATGGTCCCTGGGGGGCTCGCCCGCCGTCAGCAGCTTGATGAACTTCCAGCAACGACAACGGCCGAAGAAGCACCCGAAGCGCCGTCTCCGTGCGGGTCTCGGCCTTGGGGGTATTTTTCCAAGTGGTGTGTCCAAGTCACCGCCGAACGGCATGGCCATGGACGTGTCTCATTCGCGGCGCGAGAGTATTAGCTGGCAAGCTAATCAGCTGCATCTGTCGGGGAGCGAGGGCGAGGATGTCTCGTCGAAGGCGGAAAATCCCCTGGGAACTCCGAGCCGTGATCGTAGTGTTATCCGTCGCGTTGTTACCAGGAGGGGGAATCTCTTTGTAAGGCTGCACAGGGGAGTAGATGCTGTTCCGGATCTCTATTTACTAACATTTCAACAGCCGAAAACGAAAGGATTCGCCCGTATTCGAGCCGCTCTAGCGGAAGAAAGCGCCCCAGTCGAGGCCGAAATCTGCAGAGAGGCAGAAGTCGTCCGCCAGGTCCTCGAGAGCGATGTACCCTACGAGCGCGGACCGACCGCCATCCCCCCGCTCTCTGCCCCTACCACCACCAACTCCTCTCCGTCCCTCAAGCCCCAAGACGACATGGACGATATGATCACTGACTCGGGCCTCGGTATATCCTCCACGTCTCGCCTGCAACAACAGCAACAACAACAACAACCACCCCCTCTCAAGGGCCTTCTCCCCAGCGCCCGCCTCCCCTGGGACGCTGCCGCTGCCGAGCCCACAAGCAACACCTCAAGCGCCTACACCACGCCACCACTCCCGCCCTTCCGACCCCGCGGCTCCTCCACCATCAGCGAAGACATGTCCATGGATTCCCAAAGCGGTCCCTTCTCCTCCTCCACCCAACCGCAACCGCCCTCGGCCGCCGAAATCACCCGCCGCATCAACAACAAGCGCCGCCGCGACGACGACCTCGACCCCGTAGCCCTCAAGCGCCGCGCCGTGAGCCCCAGCGTCAGCGTGCACAACTCGCCCGTCATGCAGAGCCCCATGCAGCGCGACGCGGCGCCGTGGGGGTCCAGACCCGGGAGTAATTGCGGTGATAGGGGCGGAAGCAGCGCGGCGAGCGATTCGGGGAGCATAGGCGGAACGCCGGGGAGTGTGTCTGTTGGGGCGACGGGGAGGATTGGTGGTGGGGGGAAGGGGAGGGTTGGGTTTCAGGGGATGGTGGATACGAGTGATGGGATGATGAGGATGAGTATTGAGTAGGGAGGGGGACTGTCGCTCCTCATTTCTTTCTCTACTGTTGTCCATTCCTGTGTTGAATCTTTTTCATTTGTCTATCCTCCCCCGCTCCTTCTCTCCTTTTACTGCTACTATTCTAACATTCGCATTTTGATTTTATCTGGGAGGCGAAGCAATATGGGGGATTTGGATCTATCTAGGAGTACTTTAGACGGCTGCATTATATTGGCGTTCGTTTCGTTTCTTCCTTTCTCTTCTTATTTTTCTTTTTGCTCTTTTGTCAAAATCTGGTCAGATCGGAAAACTTCTTCCTTTTTTAAAAACAAATCAGTTCAGGAAGGATTCTTAGAACTCTCGGATATACTCAGATCGTAACGTAATTTCGACATCTAATTTTTTTTACAATGAGAATGTTGTGTGTACTCGTGCTATGTCTTGATCAAGATGGGTAGAAGAGCCGCGGCTGTCTAAAGGTCTTTGATACTCTCTCAACGATCATTTTCGAGTCTGTTGGCCATGGAGACAAGTCTGGCCCTGAAAAGCAGCCGGCCACCATGGTCGACGTTTCTTCCCCCCTTGTGGATAGCATCTAAATTTTCAACGTCGCCCCAAGAATCCCCCGGCATCACCTCCATTCGTTTCCACTCTCTCGCAAGCGCATACACAGACATGTATGAGAACGAGCCCAACCCTCACCCATCCATCCCCACGATAAAGTAAATCCACCCCCCCTTTCACCTTCAATCCGCCCCAACCGCATCCAAAGGAACCCTCAAGCCGCCCAACCTCTCATCCAAAACCCTCGCAACCTCCTCCGCCGCCTTCCTAACAACCAAAACCCCTTGCGCCCTCACGCTCCCCACGCTGCCCACACTACTCGCCGCGCCTCCGCTAATAACACTATCCCCGTCATCCGGACTCCCCACCACGCTCCCCCCTCCTCCTCCTCCCCCCGCAAGCTGGTGGTGGTGATGGTGCTCCTCCCTACCCCCCAAGCTCACAATCTCATCCCCCGGCGGCCCAACACAAACCAACAAAAGCCCACATCTCAACCTCCGAATAACAACCACCCCGCCCGCCAACTGCACCGTAACAGCCACAGCCTCCGACTCCTCCTCCCTCTCCCCATCCGATCCATCACCTTCCTCCTCCCCCTCTTCTTCGTCGTCGTCGCCGTCCTGGTCACGATCGGTGGGCGATGCGCTGAGAGCGTGGGGTACTAGGCTCGCGCATCCCGTGTGCATGGCGACGAGGGATGAGGCCACGGTCGCTTGGGCGCGCAGCTCGGAGGCGGGTTTGAGGGGTCGGGAGGCGTGGGCTAGGAGGTTGCCTGTGGGGGTGGTGAGGAGGAGGGTGTGTGATGAGGGGGAGAGGCGGGTTGTGAGGAAGGTTGTGAGGCGTTTGGTTAGGAGGAGAGGGGGTGTTTGTGGTTGGGCCATTGTTGGCGGGTAGAGTTCCCTTTTGGCCTTTTGAGATGAGGTTTTTATTTTTATTTTCGGTTGCTGTGTTGGATGGTGGTGCTGGTTTGCCGGATTCTTTTTCTTCGTCGCAGAGAATATGGAGCGGAGGGTTTGTGATATAATTAATTCTGGATTATTGACTGAGCTTTGAGATGAGATTGGACTTGAGCTTGGAGGGGAGGAGAAAGCTCGGCGAGGTTTGTTTCCTTATCGCAGTCTACTTCGTAAACTACAAGGCTACAAAAACAAGGGCAAACAGGGGCAAACAAGGGTGGGCGTGGCCCGCTTTTCAGGTACAGTCGATTGTACCGAGTACTTTGTAAATCGTCGCTTGACGTCAATTGATCTTTCGCTTAGTCCGCTCAGTCCAACACCAACATCGATGCGACCTTCCTCCTCCTCGACAGCGTTGTACTCCATGTACTTCATGTACTTCACCTCGTATGTTCCGAGGCGCATTCAAATTGTCGAGAAAAATGTGCGACCTCTTTGACCTGTGTCTTCTCATCTCGATCTCATAAGTCTTCACGCATGTCTGTTCATTTCACTTCCCTCCATCGCCGCCCCAAGAAACCCGGGCGTATGACGGCATTCTCTACCCATTATGACCAAATCATTCCCTCTCTTTCCTCGCCTCCCATTCGAACTCCGCACTACAATATGGGAAGCCGCCATCTCAGACGTGAAGCAAGTCCTCGAGGCCTACGTCGTCGAACAAGACCACGACGGCCACGCCGACTGTATAGCCTTTCTACTTGACAGGGACGCGGACGGCAACCTACGTAGTCCTTACCCAGGCCCCCTCGCGAACTGTGTAATAGTTCGTCGTCTGCTCGTCTTCCCCTACGCAGCCTCAGGCCAAATCCCGCCTCCCGCCGTCCTCTCTGTATCTCGCGAGGCTCGCCACGTCGGTCTCCAGTATGGTTCCGTTTCTCATCTCTGGCTCGATAGACGTCACGAGAAACCTCACCCCGTGCGTCTCTCTTCCGGCCTCGAAAACACCATCGTCTTCATACCCAACTTTGAAAAATTCGCCAAGTACGGCCCACGAAAGAAACCACCCCTCGAAAACCCCGAGCACCTCACACCCATCCGCCACCTCGCCCTCGAATGGTCCTTCTTCCCCTCCGGTAGCCCCCCGCCTGGATGCCCCGTAGAAGTGCACAGGTTCTTTTGGAAAGCCAGAATCTACATTTTGTACTCATCCTGCCCGAACCTCACGGACATCTACTGTTGTGTGCCCGGCCTGCGTCGCCCGTCCGCGGGTTCCGCGGCCGAAGTCGACCTGCACTCCGAGGAGCCTCCTGGCTGTGCTGGACTCCCCATACGTCTTGAGCCCATGGATCCGGAACGCGCGTTCCCGTCGTGCAGGTGTGCCTCCCAGCAGTGCACTTGGCCTAATATCGAAGCCGAAATCGATGAGGTTTTCGCTTCTGAATGGCTGAGGGCTTCTGTGCAGAGTGGTGAATTCGGGGGCAGTGGCTTTACGTTCCCGCCGCGTGTGCATGGATGTATGTTGCTACGTGAAGGTTTGGATCTTGAAAAGGTCAAGAAGGAGAAAACTCGCTATGGCTGCTACGGCTCGGAAATAGAGGAAGATTTTTGAGCTGGTCGCGCCATGGGGGGTGATCCACCTACAGTCTTCGCGGGGGCAGGTACCTTGAGACGAACGATACCCAGAAATGAAGTATTGGGGATCCTTCCTTCAGCTTTGTTGGAGATATCAAGCTGAGAGCAGCCAGTCTTTAGGGCAGAATATAGGACCGCCAAGGTGTTCAATAGTCGGGAAAACGTTGCCAGTGAAGAAAGGAGACGGAAATGTGGAGGCGGATGGTGATTGGAAATCTAGAGCGGTCATAAGCCCTATCAACTTGATGATCTCCACTCGGTCACCCAAGAGTTCTTCAGATTTCGAAACAACACAATCACCGTGACTTCATTTCTTATGTCGGTTCCTCTATTTACCACAAGATAAAAAATATACACGCTCTCCTCCTCGAGGAGACTGAATGGTAAGTATATACACATCCCATCCCAGAACCATTAGCCACAGTAAATGTGCAAGTAAGCCTCTTTATTCATGCCCCCCCCCCCCCCCCCCCCCCCCCCCCCCAAAGAAACTCCTTTCGGGTTTGTTTGCTCCCGTTCCGTGCCGAATCCCAGATACCTCAAGTGATAAATGTGAGAAAATGCCAAATATAAAACCTCCGTACTAGATCAATCCTCCACACACTCTCACATGGACACTTCATGGCCCGGCCTGCCTAGCGGCGTCTGCTCCTTTGGCTTCTCTGCGAGGTCTCCGAACGCTTCCAAACTATTCCCCATCACCTTTACTACTTCGAAAAGGTGGGCGCCTCGGAACGTCTCCGCCCACATCCTCACCACTGCAGCGGCAAGCAGCCGTAACCTCATGCTGTCATTGGCCGGTCCTCCTGGACCGCTTGCATCAACAGGCACGGCGAATTCCGTCTCGTCCACCATTCGCCAAACCGTATCCAATATCGTCCTTTCCTCTACAGTCGGGGGTGGGTCATTATGGCTTAATGAGGAGAGCATTAGAAGCCACTTGGATATTAATATCGCGCACTCAAAGTTGGATACTATTGACCAAGTGAAGTCAGCATCAAAGCGCAACAGCTAAGGGGGAAGAAGGGGATTGGAGTGCAACATACACGAGTGCTGGATACTTCTTTCCCACGAACTGGCTCTCGCTACATAATTTACGCCTGTTTTCACTAACCGTGACAAGGCATGTAAGGCCTGGATCAAGGCGCGATGAAGCTTGATGTCTCGCGGAGGAGTCGTCCTCTCATCGGCTAAGGCCACAGCCATAGCAGTGTGGTCTCTCGCCTCAAGACCTCGGCTCGGAAACATATCAGAGCAAAGTCGAAT
Source organism: Scedosporium apiospermum (assembly GCF_000732125.1). Classification (NCBI taxonomy): domain Eukaryota; kingdom Fungi; phylum Ascomycota; class Sordariomycetes; order Microascales; family Microascaceae; genus Scedosporium; species Scedosporium apiospermum. The sequence goes on along the minus strand of NW_015971822.1, from coordinate 122,753 downwards.
GTACGCCATCCGCAAGACGCCGGTAGAATTGTTCGCTATCGGCCCTCCGGGAAAGCTGTCGCCTAACACGAATCCGCTTTGGGCCCGAGCGGCCGCGCGCATTTGATTCCCTTGCTCAAAAGCCATTTGCCACATACGAAGCGCGTGCGTCACCTCTTCGACATCATCTGGGCGTATCGTGGGGTGTCCACTTGGCGCATGTGGAAGTGATAGAGATGTCTGCTTCAGGAGAAAAATCTGTTGCATCAACGCATGGATAAGAACATGACTCCCAAGTGACGATATATGTGGGGGCAGCCCCTGTTGTGGCCTGGCAAACAGTCTCGAGAGCGCTTCGTGCACTGTCATATCCACAATGACTATGGCTTGTCGGGCTTCCTGCCATTGCCACGCTGTCTCAGCCCTCCATAGCCGTGAGGGCTGCGAGAGGTAGAAATTAAGCTCCGCCGTTAAAATCGAAGGCGGTCCGTTGTAGGCGATGCTGCATAGATTGAAGTAACAGTACGCCACTGATTTCGTTCTGACAAGACCCTCAATGCGTATCCAACTCTCCCAGTCCGGAGCAGCAGACTGACTCATGTTGCCCAACGATCTTGTCTCTTCGCGTAGAAGCATTGCGACGCGGCTTTGAAGCGATAAGGATTCGCGTAAGACCGCCTTCGGACCCCAGAGACCAACGATGAAGAGAAGCAACACCGCTTGAAGGGTTTCTAGTCGCGACTGGGGAGTGCCAGGGGAGCTACAGTCGCGGGGCCACCACGCAATCAGCACACAGATTCCGCACATGGTTAGCTACCAGGAAGGGTACGAAGTGATGGGACTTACAATGGCTCTCTATGGGCATCTCGCGCCGTGGGTCGGTCCTGGGAGGTCGACGAGAAGTGGTGCCTGTATCCGGCGTTCGGTGAAGGCCGTCTCGAGTTCGGGCTATATGCAGCGGCTGTCGGCAGTAACGCATACACTTCATTCGAATTCCTTCTCCGGATTTGCTCTAGTGCAATCGATCTAGACGCATACCACAGCCCGTAAGCTCGATTATTCTCGAAACGGTAGATCGCCCCAACGGCCATGATCGCGAGTAGCAGCTCAGGTGCTACTTCCGAAAGGGATAGCGTCGGTAGATGTAGGAAAGGAAGACGTTCGTGGAATCCGGAGATGTATCCTTCCACAAATCGTATCAGGGTATGCCGTGAGGGAAAGACAAAGTCGTTCGGTAATATGGAGGAGAACTCGTCAATTCGCCCCTTCAGAACGGTATGGTCCCCTGGAGATATTCGGAGCCGCGGCGTTCTCGAAGAGTCGTCAGCGAATCGGGACGACGAGCCTTCACTGTCCTGTTGAGAGGTGGACAAGACGGATGCAAACTGAGATCCGGCTTTGGGAGTGCCATCTTTGCTTGACCAAGCCCCATGCTGTTGTTCTGAGTCAAAAGGCGGTGGCAGAAAGTGAGACGATACCGTAAGCTCGTCGAAAAAGCTGTACTCGTCGAACATGGACGCTGTTTGCGACACGAAGCCAGCCGAAAGAATCGCCGGTTCCTCCCGTGGCCTCGTAGAATAAGATGCCTCAGCTACCGGATGCTCTTCGTATCCTCGGTGTGTTAACCTAGGGGCGCCGGTCGGTTGTGGCCCATGTGACAGGTCGGAGGTCATCATGCCTTGCATAGGGTTAACCTCGCTCGCGAGCGCTGCATCAGACAACAGATCCAAGTTACATGGCGCATTCCGCGGCTGCTGGACGCGGACATCCTGAGGTATGTTCGGCGCCGATGCGGACGCAATCGGCTCCGCAAGGTACGGCTGAGGAGCGCCGGACGGGTGCATGCTGAGCACCTCCCTATCGGAGCGTCTATCAGGAGTGTGTCCGGACACTGGTGAAACTACCGTTGATGAGGAGGGCTTCCTCGGCCGGCTCGCGTCTTTATTGCCATCGTTGAGGTGAACGAGCTTCTCGTGCCGCACAAGGAGATCGCTAATGTCCATATAAGCATACTTTCATTGAGATTGGTGATTTTTTTTTAAAAGGTGATGGCCGAAAGGAGCGAACTAGGGTGTCGGGCTGAAACTCTTTGTGCGAACTTGACAAGAAATAAACAAACACACGAGGATGAATTTATATTGGGCTACAAAAGTGATGGATGGTGGATGGGACGAGGGGGAAAAGGAAGTGAACTAGCAAGGAAAGGGCGGAAATTGAGCGCACGGGGAAATGTGTAAGAAGTAGTGGTAGTGAGAGGTGTAGGGCGGACTTAATGAGTGGGCGACAGATGCGTGTGTGAGTGTCCGGGTTCCGGGTCGGCACATGATAAATCAAAGGTTATCCCAAAAGGGCCACAGCATGAAAGAAATATGAGTAGCACTCACCGTCTACCAAAGGTTTTTCCACAACCGTCCCAAGCGCATGCGAAAGGCTTCTCCTTAGTATGAGTCCTCTCATGCCTCTGAACGTGCTCTACACGCCTAAGTCGATGAAGTTGATGGGTCAGTAAAGTGTCGAACGAGCCTGAGCGAATGTGCTGACGGGAATTCACAGTTGTCCTCACCTGAAGCGCTTGTTGCAATATTTGCAGGGCAGGGTTTTTGGCTTAAGATGTCGGCTTTCACCATTCTCGTCTGTGCCGGCTGAGACGGGAGTAGCTGTGATAGAGCCATTGGAGGTTACCGGATGATGCATCGGGGCGGAAACTGGGAGGATGGGCGCCATAAGTGGAGTTGAGCCTTCTATGGACTGGAGTGGCATCATTAGGTAGAATTAGTGCTGAAGCAAAAAAGTCACAGTCACACAGTGACGACACACAGGGGTGGGGGGAAGGTCAAAGAGACTGTGGCTGACGGCGTGTAAGAGGGGAAATAGGGCGTGGGTGGTGGTCGTAGTAGAATGAGGAGTTTGTGGGGTGAATATGGGTTATGAAGGATGAATGCCGTCTGCACGATAGAGAATCCGGGGGGGAAAGGGAATATGCTTGATTCCCTCCTGATACCCCTCAATCCCCCCCTCCTCTCCTTGTTGGCGGGAGAAGGGCGGTCTGGCGAGCGGTAGACTGGACGTGCTCTATCGGCTAGCTAAGCCCGACAATAACCAACGACAGGAGCTTGGGCAAGCGCGGGTTGAAAGACGTGAGGCGGGCGTCGATGAAGTTCTCAGAGGTCGGGATATGGAATCGGTTTCGGAGATGAACCTCTCTCGTCAAGACAAAATCGCTTGGAACCTCGAGGTCAAAACCCGTCGTTTGAGCTCGTGGATGTTAGGTGTCGCTGGTGTCAAGTGACGGGAAACGGTGTTCCTCGAATCAATCGCCCGAAAATTTTTCCACCTCAAATTTGTGAGGCGTGAAGAGGGGGACAGGCTCAATCACCCATGTGAGAAGAGTTACGGCATGCAAGGGTATGAGTACAATAACGAAAACCAACTTGGATAAATGGTGATAGTAGAGGGGGGAAAAACAGAAGAAGAAAAAAAAAAAGGAGCATCAGTAGGGGGGGTGAGAAAGTGAAAGGCGGGGAATCAGTAGACGGAGAGAGATGGGGAAGGGGAAGAGAAAGTCACCAAAGCGAGGACAGTGGGAGCGGAGAAAGTGAGAGTGACAGGGCAAGCTCCAACTCAGTGGGAGTAGCCGCGAGTTAGAGTAAAAGTTGCCTCTCGAGCCCAGCCTCGCCGCCCGAGCCACCAAAAGGGTACCTAAGCAAGGGTCACCACCACCTCCACAAGTTTGAGGTATAAATCCGGAGGGTCTGCCGCGCTCTCTCCCACTCTCACACACTCTCTCACACGTATACCTGTATAGGGCTTGACGTAAGGCTCTTGTGGGATGCCACCAGCTTGGAGGACAGCTCCAGGTTACATGTGGAGAACAGAAACGGGAAATCCGGGGGAGAGGAGAAGATGAGATCGAAGCGAAGAATGGTGCAGGAAGTACATGTACGAAGAGCAGGAAGGGGTTTAGAACGAGGAAGTCCGATGAACGTCTCGCCTCGGGGGATTTTAGGGGTAAGGAGAGATCTATGGTGCAGAGGAGATGCAGAATCAGCAGGCAGTGTCGCACAGCTAAAGTAGTCTCGAGGTCAGCAGTGGAGGTTGCTAGTCAAGTTGTAGCGTGTGTGGATGTGTGGAGAGAGGTATCCGATACACGGCTCATTCAGGCGTAAAATGACCGTGGAGCCCCATGGGGTTCATCTCCAATGCGAGTGCGGAGAAATCAGATTTTCATAAAATAAAACGGGGTTGCATGTGGGGGAAGGGAGGGGCGCGGGCGGGGATGAGGCCAATCAGGTATAGTTCCGAGGTGCCGTTTGATGGAATGAGAGGATGGAGGAGCGAGCGAGAGAGCGAGAGAGCGAGCAAGTCAACTACACCCAACCAGGCAGGAACTCTACTTTTTTCCCTTTCCCTCTCCCCCCCTTCCTCGCTTTTGTTGTCCTTTTTTCACTCCTTTGAAAGCATCTGAACCCTCCCCCCCTGCGCCGTGTACTTTTACCACCCTTGCTTTCCCAATTGTCGGAGCCCTGGAGGGCGACGAGGAATCTAAATGCTCTTTCGCGGCAAGAACGGAAAGATCGGTACGATCGGGGGCTCTCTTGACCAGTAGCCACACCCACACCGTAGCACAGGTTTGTACAGTACATACGTACTTGCATAATAACTCCTCATGTGGCGGACTCTATTACCAACGCATTAGAGTTTGTGGGTGGTGGACTGACTCTGACAGCTTCGAGCGAGGCAGTCAGTGCAGCTTTTCCCTTGCAAACGTGGCCAATCTTCAGCGGCAGTCGAACGTTGAATGCGCCGCGGGATCTGGTACTCGTGTATTGCCTGGCAGATTACGAAGGCTGCCAGTGATTCCTGGCGTAGGTACCCTGGGGCCTGGACAAAGAGGGTACCCTAGTCGCTTGAGGTGCCATTGCGTCCAAGGAGCCGAGCTGGAAATTCCGTTCGTCCCCAATGGAGTTGCATGACACCGAGGTCGACACGTGTAAAATGGGGAAACAGCCGACCCAAGCACGCTGAGTATACAAAGGTAATAATGGATCAACGATGAGAGAGCCGCCGCCGAGCTGGAGTTAGCTTAAATCCCACCACTGGGCTGATGCTCATAACCACTCGGCTGGATGGAGAGCTGTTGCCGACCACAAGACCCGTCAATCTGCGACCTGCAGCCTGCAGCAGTGATTACCAACAGCCCCAGATCCACTAAATACAGCTTGACCCTTCGTGGGCCGACGACCTTTGACATATTTTAGCGTGGTGAGGGGGAAGAGCTGGTTTGGGATTGGGTTTAAGGCACACAGACAGGGAGAGCCTTGTTGGAGGATTCCGTGTGTGCGTCTAGCCGAGGGACGATCACGAAAAAAAGAGGAAAAAAAGATCAAAAGCTGGCGGACGCAAGGGCGGGCTTCCCCAGTCAATATTGTCCAGATGTGTATGTCGTAACAAGAGATCCAGAATAAGCTTAGATCAATAGATCTCAGAGGATGGTTATAGTTATTACAGGATGTCCGGCTGTCGCTCTCTAAGCTTTCCAAACCAAGTCGACACGGCTCGGAACCTCAAGCCGATGATGAATTGCTCTTTCCTCCGAAAACCGAAACCAGTTGAGAACGCGGGGGCACCTTCCCTCGACCGAGTCAGGGTGCAACTCGTCTGATCGATCTTGCGAGATAAACCAACGCGTCGTGCAGAAGTTTTCACGTGCAGCATCACAAGCCTAGACCGCAGACATTCTCGGATAGATGGGGTCCAGGATGAAGCAGGCGGAGTTAAGAAGCAAGGAAGGATCAGGCGTCGGACGATAGAGTACGAAGTCTTTCTCGTACCTTCCTGGGATCCAAGATGAAGGAAGTAGTGTACTTCGTATGAGGTACGAAGTAGGAAGTACAATTGGAATTATACTTTCCAATTGTTCCAGGCTCGTGGGGTAACCGACGACCCATTTCTAGCCCCAAGCCGTCCCTAAAACCCCACACCTTCCCAGAAAGTTTAAGGGCGAGAAACCCCTGTGGGGCATCGCGTTGAGTACAAGTACTTCGTGCATGCATTCGACCGAGTACGAAGTAGTGTACACTAGTATATTGTAATGTCGGAGTGTACGAATAACTTGGTACTGTTTGCTGCTGTTTTGCATTGAGGTCGGCGAGCTCTTCTAGATATGAAGGACAGCGATTGAGGATTGCACTCGGCTCCGAAATGCTGAGGAAGTCGCTGTTTTAAGACGGAGGAACACCAAGGGCTGGTCTGGGGGCTAATTGGGGAAGCACATGCTCACTGGACTGTTCTGGACGACAATGACAGCACCAGGCTTCACCTCGCGATTCTCCTCCAAGTCTTCTCCACTTTCCGCGATCAAATATTGTTGGGGATCCTGTCTCTTATTTTCTCTCGGCTTTCCCTTTCCATTTATGCGTTATGTGTGCGCTGACAGAACTAAGGGCCGCCGTCCAAACCTGGAAACGGGAGAACCACTGATCTCTTTTTGCGCTCGACCTCACCCATGATCACTTGATCACTGTTCCCAATCTTCCGGTACGTACCCGAGGCACTCGGCGAGAAGTCCAGAAATGCATCAATGGGAAGCAAGACTTTCGAGACGATGGGTCTCTCAACGGACCCCCTCCATCATATCTATCTTCCACCGGGAGTTTTTCGAGAAGAGGTTCAGGAGCTTTATCTCAGATTATCTCGGGAAGGAGAGGGAAAACATGGCGCTCTGGTACCGAGGCCTGATTGGTATTCTGCCCGCTTCATTGCCCATCCTGGGGGACAAAAGATGTCGATCGAGAAAGTTCCGTTTCGTTTTCTTCCGTGCATCGTTTATTAATTCACTTTCATCCCACCACTCCGCGCGAAAAGTACGCATTCTGGAAGCCTTTCTAGATCAATCTTCGCCGTCCCCCCTTGAAGACGATACCATCGTTCTTCCCTTCCCCGCTCGGAAACGAAGGGCGACAAGAAGAAGCCTGCGATTTGGCCAATCTAATGATGAGGTTATAAATGGTGCGGAGGACGGCTGCCGAGTGGCGGGTGGATCGATGGCAAACGAATATCCAGCGGATGATTGTTTAGTCTCCGAGCACGTTGAAACCTTTGATATCCATTCCACTCCATTGGATGTTCTGCTCCGTCCTAGAGTATATCCCCTATCCCCAAATCCCGCTAAAGCACCACCGCGTTCCTCCCCATTGAACGTAGTGAGGGCATTGACTTGAGATCTCTCATTTTTCCCGCCCTATTAATTACCTTCTTCCTCAACAGCACCCATGGCCCCGCTCGCTGCCCGTTCTCGCAAATAGCCTGATGATAGGGAGAGCCCAACCTCATCCCGAGGGAGGGGGCCCTCGTCACGGAATCTGAAGATGTATAAGTGCCCCGGAGCGCAAGGCTCCTTCATTTGGGGTCAGACTTCCCCCTCCTTCCTCCTCCTTTTAACCTGTTGGAGCTGGAACTTGACAACAGCTTCCTCATGAGTTCTGGCAGGGTTGAGACGCCATCCCCAAGTGCCGAAGCTCATATACAGGTTCATCTCCTTCACCCCTCTCTGAGCTTCGGCGCCATAGGCCTGTAGATTGTGAACCGCCCTCCTGAGGACCACCTTAGGGAGGTCACGAGTCGAGTGGCGAATGTTATTCACGATCTCTGAAGCGCGCTCTATGCGGGGAGCCCGTTGCAAACTCTCATGGGTTTGTTTGATTGCATTGTGCCTGATGGAGCCGGGGGCACGCGAGGCATGAAGATATGCGCTCACCTTACGACGGACGGTATCATTTCGTGATTGCCATTCTCACGCTCCCTCGAGTGGTAGTATATCATGGTACATTGGGCCATGAGCCACACATCCTTGTATTTGCCCACCCTGGTCAGTATTATGAACTCGATGTGCCGTATCGCGGGTTAGTTGCAATGAGATGTTATTCATGCGAGGGTGAGATGTAGTAACTCCGTTTCTGATACGACTGACTTCACCGCCCTTTCTAGAGTGCAAATAGTCTTTTTTGTAATGGCTAGGCTAAAGCATACTGAAGGGCTTACATCCCTAGTCCCAGCCCTTCCTCCTACCTCCCTCCCTCCCTCCCTCCGTAAACCTGATTAGGAAATGTCTTCATTGCAGCGGCATAACATCATTGGGGGGCTCTTCTATATCGATGAGACGAGAGCCTTATGAGAGAGAGATGATAATGTAGCATCCCCGCATGGAGCAGCTCTCCGTCCCTGAGGTCCCGTTCAGAAGTAAAGTTAGCCCTCCTGGGAGTACCCCAGATCCTTGCTCCCCTCATCCAACCCCATCTTGACCAGCCTGGCCCTCATACCCTCCGCCCTCGCCCGCAGACCCTCATCCAACTCTCCAAACTTGCAATTATTCACCCAGCTCCCCACCCCATGCTGCAACACATTCCTCGCCCTCAACGCCTTACCCTTGACGTGGCCCACACTCCCATGCAAGGTCATCCTCTCCTTCGACGAATCATAAGAACCCCTGTGCAAGATGTTATTATCGTAAAACACGATATCTCCAGGTCCCAACTTCACCCTCAGCTCATCGGGCAACCCCTTTTCATACGGCCCCGCATTCCTCTCCGTCTCCGTCCTCGCTCTTCTATGCGACCCCGGCACGACAATCAAGCTCTCATCATCATACAAGGCCAGATTATACTGCGCATGCCACGCCGGCTCCTCCAACCTCTTCAGCTCCTCCTCGTCCGTCGCCTCGGGCGGGATATCATCCCTATGCCACCTTAGCTCAAAGTCCTTCTCGGGGCGAACGAGCATGTTGAACAGCTCCATGACGAGGTCCTCCTCGCCCGAGCACTCCAGAAGATCCTTGATGATGCCCAGGATGGCGTCCGAGAAGTAGAGTTCCGTGAAGATCTTACTGTCCGGTAGGGCCGGGTTCATCAGGTGCTGCACGCCCCAGATGCCGCCCGTGGCCTGTGTGGGGTCCCAGGGCGGGAATTGCTTGCCAACGATGCGGACGTGCGGCCAGTTGCCGGCGCGGGCGAGATCCGTTGAGCGGGCGCTTGCGGCTTGCAGGGCGGCGAGGGTTGAAGGGTCGAGGATGGATTTGATGACGACGAAGCCATCGCGCTCGAGTTGGGCGCGGAGGGGGGTGTCGGTGGTTACCGCCATTGTGGGGATGCAGGCGGGGGTTTTGGTTTATTTGGAGGTGGGTTCGTAACTTCGTAAAAGCTCGTGAGTTGTAGATTATTTCCTTTTCCTTTCCTTTTCTTCTTTTTTTATTATTCCCCTTGGTTCTCGGAAGCTTTCTCGCGGAAATCCTTATTCTCTTGCGGAGAAGCCCAAGAAGATAAAATCAGGTCGTGATGGTTCTCTGGAATCAGTGGGACCCGGTATGCAACGTTGTAGTGCAGCTAATCGGAGGCTAGAACAGCTAGAACGTGGTAAGTGAGGAGGCTTCCCCGAGCTGAAAGCGCTCTTGGTTGTACGAGCTGACCTTTTTTGTTTCTCCACACGCCGGATTTTGGTAGGCCCTGATGGGTGGGATTAACGGTGGTGTCATCCGATTTTGGTTGTAGGAAGCGGGTGGGAGTGGGAGAGCGGACGACGGTTTGCTTCGGGTTCCTGATCCGGCCGAAATTTTGAAGATCAGCAATGCTTCTTTGCCTTTGATTCAATTTTTCCTTCCACGGGGGCGGGGACGGGTTGGCTCCTTCGGAGTTTCCTTGTTTGGCTTTGACGAAGATCTCGACTGTGGAAGGTGCGTGTTACGGTTCAGTTGCCTCTCTTTGTCGAGTATAATGTATTCAGGAAAGTATGTGAGAATTAGGTAGCTCTCACCTAGCTTGAAATGAGCCTTGAGCAGTCCTACGGCATTTCGTGTGAAAAGACAACGAAATCTCAGGAAAATTTTGGGTTGAGTTGAATAGGTCCAGTGTTGCGTCAATCGCCAATCGTCAATTGTGATAGTCGGAGAGACTGGGACTGTCCGTCTGTCCAAGGTTCATCAGTGCCATAGAGTCAAGGTCGACAGATAACTGATCAGAGAGTATCTCAAGATTCCTTGCGGATCAATCTACTTTAATCCGACAGCTGGCTCTGCATTATACCACCTTCTAATGGTCAATTGAAGCCGTGTTCTTCATTTGCATGCTAGGCTTCTCCAACCTGCCTCCGCGCTGCCGTATACAGACAGCCTCCTCTAGCCCTGGATTCAAGTACCTCTTTTTTCCGATATACGAGGAAGATAGAGACGTAAAAGAAAGAGACGGACACAGCAGGTGTCAAAGCTAGAAGGGTGTAAAATACCCTGCTGCTTGAGGAGCATTGTTACAACCACCAGATACATGCGCATCCTCGCTCGCGGCTCCATCATCACCGCAGCGACATCCAAGAAACCGAGGCCAAACTTTTAATTTCCCCACGTTATCCATATCTCGTAACCATCCATGGCAATGCATCCAGTAGCTCGTTTCCTCAGATTCCCCTTCACCACATAACGCCATACCCCCCAAGCTCTATACCTCCCACGCCTCTTCGGGCCACTTCACCGACCACCCCGTCACCGTCTTCTGCACATCCAAATCGCCCGGATCCCCCTCAAACAACGGCTTATCCAACTTCCTCTCCAAGACCTTCTCGACAACAAACCCCGCCTCCCTCGCGGTATCGAAAAACGCCAAATCCTTCTCCTTCAACCAAGGCCTGTACGACGTAAACACCACATACGCCACGCTCCCCCTCGCCCTCTTCAACGCCTTCTGAATACTCTTAACCATATTCCCATGCTCCGAGTGCCTAAACAGCAAATCCGCCAAAATCAACACATCAAACCCCTTCCTATCCTTCTCCTCCAACTCTTCCAGTAACGGTTCGACGTCCCTCCCCCAGATATACCCCTTCACCCTCACCCTCCCCTTCGCACTCTCCACCACCTCCTCCATCTCATCCACGTTCTTCTGCATCGTCTTCACCAGGTCCACATCGGGATAATCTGTCACCACCGCCCGCGAACATCCTAGCACTCCGCATACAAGCGATGGTAACCCCGCGCCCGCACCGAGCTCGAGCACCGTCCGCCCGCGCACGAGGGACGGGGTGGCCTCGAAGTACTTGGATACTATGCGCGCACCATTCCATAGGTGGTGCGCTTCTAAAGGCGAGTGGCCCACGAGGTGCAGAGTGAGCTCTTGGCCTGTCTCGAGGGTGTAGGATTCGACTTTGGGAGGTGGGGTGGGTGGGTAATAGTTTTCTGGTTCGGCGAAGAGGTCGCCCGTTGAGAGGTCGAGGTCCGTCTCCATTTTGAGGGAGGGGTTTTGAGATGAGTGGAATGTGATGAACAGTGGCGCGTAAGTGGTAATTGGACAAAATTCGATTTACTCTTATTCGAAACGAGATCACTTTCTCCTTGATGAGATTGAAGGAGTGTATGAAGATGTGAAATTTATGATGTGGATTTGAGTATTTTTTTTTTTAAGTGGGGTACAAAAATTGAAGAGCGGTTTTAGCATCAAGCCAGTCTGAAGTCATTGATAGAACACTGATTTGATCCCGAACCATTGCGATGCGCCTAGTACCATGCTTGTTAAGCGCCCACATAAAATAGAACGAGTAATAGCTATAATGGATTGGTGTCTCCGTTACATAGAGCAGTGTGATCGATGCTACTATCCTTGATGCTCCTCGGATTTCCTCCCTCTTCCATAGACCCTCCAAAAGGCGTAGGCGTCACCTCTACCAACGTTAGCCCACTATCTACCCTCACCCTCAAAGAGCGGACCTCCCTGAACTCCTCGCCAACTCCTTCAACATCTCAATAGTCCCCTCCTCCCTCTCCCTATACTCCCTAACCCTCTCCTCCCGCTCCGCCATCCTCGCCCTCCAAATCTCCTCCCGCCTCGCCTCCCTCTCCGACTTCTTCCTCTCCCGAACCTCCTTCTCCTTCTTCGCCGCCTCCAACGAATCCTCCCCGCCAGCCCCCATCAATGTCCCCTCGTCCACCTCCCCAACTCCGGGCGACCTCTCCCTGAACTGCTTCATCTTCTCGTTCGTCTCGCGCTTCTTCTCGAGCTGCCGTTCGCGGCTCCCCGGGTCGGCGCGCGGGACGAGTTCTTCGAGGCGCTCTTTTTGTTCGCGCCGGTCGAGTTTGCGCGCGTGGCGGATGGAGGATATGCGGTCAGCGCGCTCTTGGGCTGATTCTTCGGCTGCTAGCTCGTCTCGGATCTTAAGGTCTTCGAGGTGCGGCGTCGCCGCTGTATGTCTCGCACCGGAACGGTAGTATGAAGGCGGTAAAGCGGGCCCGATATCCGAATCTGAATTCGAGTCTCCGTCTTCCTCCTCCACGCGTCTCTCGACACTGTCATCCTCTGCCCTCCGTCGGTCGTCCTCGTCCCTCCTACGATGACGACCCTCTCTCCTAGACTCAGTAACTCGCTCCTCCTCCTCCCCCTCATCTCCATACCCTGCCTCCGCCTCCTTCGCAACCTCAAAAATCCCCGGATCATACCACCCCTCCGCCAACTCCCCCTTATTCCACTTCCCCAAAAAACTCTTCCACCGCCCCCTCAACTCCCTCTCCCCCATCTCCCTCGCATCCCTCTGCTTCTGTATCCGGAGATAATACCCCAGCAGCGGCCTGAACCCATCGAAATCTCCCTTGACTAATCTCCGCGCCCCGAACGGTAACTTCACATCCCCCGACTGCTCTTCGTCTAGCCTCTTCCGATGACGGCGACGATCCTCGTCGCCTCCCCGGGGGGACCTCTTCCGCTTGTGACGTTCCTCGCTTCGTCGCCTCTCATCGCGGTAAGAACTCTGCCGAGCGCTTCGCTCCGGCGACCGCCGCGTTCTTTGCTCTCGGTGGCGGTGGGGTCTCGGTGATCTGGATCTGGACCCTGGTCGCGTGCTGCCATGCCTTGGACTGAAGCTGTCGGTCGATGACCGACCTTGGCGGCGAGACGATTCCATCAATATTGGTAGAAATGAATGTATTTCTGGAGATATACTGTTTGGGCGAATAGGAATCAATTTTGTGTGTTTTATTTTTCTCTCTCTTTTTTTTTCTTTTTCTTTTCAGTCTGGAATTTGTCCAGAGATTGGAAGGTGAGGGAGTGACACAAGTTATGAGATGGTGCTTGGGGATATACATCTATTATAGAGATATGCCTTGATAAATGAATACCTAGGTTAGATCGCGTATAGCAATATATCCCTCGAATTCAACACCACTCCTAGAATGATTATCAGCAGCTTCGGCCTCGCCTAGAGCAAGGCCGTATGGAGAATATATACTTGTATGTAATTTGAGTACAGATTTTCCTAAAGAAATATCGTTTCTGGGCTCGTAGAACCTCTATATGCTCATGCCTGCCCCAATAGCCCTTGCCGAGTACCCATAAAACGCAAACTATGCTATTGATCCCTCCCATTTCTCCCAATGATTTCCTGACAAGCTCCCAAGGAATCTCCTAATAGTGGGTATCTCTTTTTTCATGAAGCAAGAACGTCATCCAAGTCATAGTGAGTAAAAATGAAGCATACAACGGCCGCTTTCCGTACACGAAATGTTTGGGGGACATTCGTTATTACGACCAGTTTTACTCTTACAGAAGGTGTTGCCAAATATCCCAAGGCAGAGAAAACTCCATTCCACCCACCCACCTATCCATCCAAAGAAGAAAGAAAGAGAGGAAAATATGAAGGAAAATTCTCTGTTCATGTACCCGATGGCGCCGACGAGTCTGGCATGGGATTATTACCATGCACTACGCACCCTAGACACTGGCAATCGTCGCCACAGGGACACGATGCAGTATCTCCAACACAAGTGTCAGTGAGAGGATATGTAACAAAGAAGAAGTCGTTCGCGGAGAGGATTTCGTCGCTTGTCCCAGATGCCGTATCTGATGGGGTTTGGGGCGTTGGCGAGGCCTTGGGAGAGGTGACGGTGCCTGGTCCTGTGGCCGCAGTTGAAGTTGACGACGTCGGCCCGGCCACCGACGTGTTTCCATTCCCGTTGAGCCCTTCAACATGATGGGCAGCGAGAACCGGACTTGCAGATGAAGAACCATTCGCATGACCGTTGCCGCAACAGCTACTCTCCGTCTTAGTGTTACCAAGAGGGCTAGGGTGTCTGCCATTTGTATGGGGAAGTTCTCCGACCTGGGGTAGAGGTTGCGGGGCTTGGGGAGCCTGCGTAGCTATGGGTGAGCTCATGCCATTAGCCCAAGAATCTTCCATCATCAGATTCCAAGCCGATCGGACGTAGTTTTGAGTTGCGTCATTGTATGGATGGGCAGCACATCCAATACACTGGCAACCATCTCCGCAGGTACAAACGTGGGAGGTTCCAATAGTAGGCGTGCTAGGAGCAGGGCTAGTCATGTAGCCGATATTTGGCGGTCCCATTGGGTTCGGACTGCCTAGTCCTTGCGCCATCATAGAATCCATTGCCTGCTTCCATAGTTCAGGCAGCAAGGGCTGGAGATATGATCCGTAGTGGGGTGGGTACGTAAATACTGTTGGATGAGGGTAAAAGTGCGCGAACGGTTGGCCCTGGGGACCGACTCCCGGCATCACCATTCCGGGACTTGGTTGTGGCACATGAGTGGCCTCGACAGGTTGCATCGACGCTGGCTGGGGAGTTGAGGAAGCAGATCCACAGCAGGACCCCTTCTTCGGCATCACATCGTTGTTCGTACCCGAGCCCGCCCTCCTGTGTAACGTTGCTAGATGGTTATTCCTGCCCTCAGAAATCGGTGTATGGGGAGTTTGGCCTGCGAGGAACGACTCGCTTGATATAGTACCCGAGTGGACCTCCGCATGTATTGGCGCCATGTTGTGGTTTGATCCTGGAGGCGGCATCTGGTGGGGGAAGATCGGGTACATTATGTGATTCATGGCGCCCTGGCCGGGATGGTGTATTTGCCCGTAATGGCCATTCGACAAGTTCGGTATCGTTTGCATCACCGGGGTCCTGTTTGGAGTTTGTGATGGGCTTCTGGTGTCTAGGGAAGGCATAATGTTGACCTGGCTGAGGTCTATTCGGTTGAGAGTCGAGGGGTCTATCGATGCCTTTCGACTCTGCGGCTTCGGAGGCTTCTGAACGCGGAAGGATCCCGAGCCTGAGGTGGTCTTTGCCGGCGACTTCGGAGGGGTCTCGCCCGGGGGTGACGATTTGATTTTAGGAGAGGCGCTACCTCCTTTCGAGGCAGGTGGTTTGGACGCGCCGCATCGACATTGCTGTTTGCGAGGGATAGCTGCGGTCACGCCACCGGCGCAACCGCACTGACGAGAGGGAGGGTGAGGACATAAGCTCAGGGGCCTGCCAGGTTTCCGGACAGGCACCATGAGACGTTCGTTTGCATGATTACATTTCGTAGAACGATGGCCGCGGATGCATGGCTCGCTTCGGGGGCATAGAGGTTAGCATATGGAGGGCGGATTCGAGAAAACCCTTTCAAGCGTAACGCCACTTGGCATCGCCACTGAGAGCTGGGTGACTTTCTTGCAAGTGCCGGGACGAGCTATCGAGAGGCGCCTCGAGAGACGAAGAATTGGTGGTGAGGGGTGGAGTAGAGAAGCACGACTATGCCTAGAAGGCCGACGAGAGGGGGGAGGTAGCTGCGGTGCGGTAAAGAGATTGAAGGAAGTCCATGGATGGGGGCAACGGGCTAAAGGAGCACTTGTGGATAGCGACTCACCAGGCCATCTTTTGACCATTAATGATGGGCATTTTGTAGATAAGACGGTCCTCCGCAGCTTTCAGCTACATGTGTCGGATGTCGGACAACGAAGCGAACGGATGACGTCCCAGAAGGTTTCGGCGACACGTAGGCAACCGCAACGGCGTATCCGGCGGAATACGTGTACACGGGAGGCAGCTCCCGGAGCCCGGAAATCGGATCGGCACGTCTAGTTTCCGACTTCACCTGGCGCCTCACAAGGGCAAGACATCAAGCGGTCAAGAAGGTACCGAGACCAAAGGAAAAAGGAAGACTGGAGGTACCTTCGTTCGATGTCTCTCTGTTCTGCAATCCCAAACCCTGTGAAAGGCGCAAGGCCAAGCAATCAAGAGAGGGGAACAAGGCAAGACGTGCTAGGAGGGAGGGCTAGATCAGAGCTGGAGCCCCGCCTGTCCAATCCTGGCAAGGCAAAGGAACGTTGGATGCTCTGTTGCGAGAGAAGAGAATATGATAGTCGCAGGAGGAGGGTAACGCGCGAGGCAAAGCTAGTCGAACTATGGAAGCAGTGGAGTGGTGGAGGAATTGGAGGCGGATGGAGAAAACTTGCGCAAATGCAAATCCAACCGGGTGTGTCGAAGTAGGATAATGTGCTCACCCACGTTTTCGCCTGCACGATGACCACTACATGCGAAGGAAAGCGAACCGAAAACGGTAACTTTGCGGAAGAGTGCGTAGAAGAGGCGAAAGACGCGGTTGTGGTGGTCCCACAGGAAGAACCACTTAATGAAGCAACTCGATTGCTGGGTCAGACAAAGGATGCGGTGTCCAGACTTTGACGTCGCCGATTTATTTGACACCAAAGACAGGTCGAGATTCCAAGTCTGGAACTGGCAAGTCTCGAAATACAATCAACAAAGTAATGAACCGGACGGAAAGCGAATGCGGTCGCGGGTACTCTAATATTAACAGGAGAAGTGACGGACAGGGCCCGCTATTGTCCGACGTTGGAGGACTCTTGCTCAAATTTGTTCACCATAGTGGGGTGGGTGTTAGTAATGTTTTGGGGGGGAAAGAGAGGGGACCTTGGGGGCGGCTTGGGGACTTGGAGACTGCCAGGCGAAGTACGAACAAGGAAACTACTTCGTCCACTACTTCGCTGGACCTGATACTAGGTGGTCTGGATCGGTCTGGGCGACCCGCACTAGATGGCAACGGAAAGAAGCCCGCGTCTGCGCCTGAAAGGTGCCACCAAGTTTATCACGTTCTCGCGAGACCTGAGATTGCTTGGTCCCCCTCTCCTGCCTGGTCTACGATTTTTGGGTGGGGGTGTAACTTGAAGCTACTATCATTGAGAGAAGGAAGGACCGGAGGGAGCTCAGACTTGTCAATTGATCACTGCCGGTCGGCGGTCGTACTTGCCCGGCCGATGACTTGGAGCACCTGAAGCCCCGAACGATAGAGATAGCGGTACGAGCGAGAACTTAGCACAGATAACCTCCCATGTTCCTTCACTAATACGACGAACGAGAAACTCGCTTCCAATTGTTGGTCTTCCCGTTGCATGCCAAGTTCCAATCTTCCTTCCTCTGACTGCATATCTCGGTATTCGACATTAGCGCATCTCCCATTCGCTGTTTCCAGTTGGTTGCATCTCTGTAGTGTAGTTCTCGTCTTCTGTCAAGCCAAGCTGTCAAGAGCTGCAGCGAAGAGGCATCATGTCAAGCTGGCCCCCCAATGACATTAACCCCGAAGAAGGCACAATCACGCTCCCCTCAAAAATCCAAGATGCGACGCCATCCGTCAACATCACAATGGCTCGATTCTGTCCCCCTCTCCTCTCCTTCCTATTCCCAACACGGTAGTAGAGCAGCAATTCGTAGTGGAGACATCCGGGTGATGGGTACAACGAAACATGTCGTAGCGGCACTGTTTAGGCATGTGCTCTGTGCGGGATCGGAAAAGCTTTTCCCACACCCCCAAAACCAGCCCACCCATGATGAGCAAGTTTTCATTGGTCGGACTTCCAACGGGGCGTTCCTTCCCTGTGCCTTGGGCCTTGGCTCAATCCTCCAATGAGCCGTGTTAGTCAGATCTACAAGTCCACCACGACGTCTGACTTTTGTTTGTACAGGTGGAACTTTCTTGGTACGTCACGGCTGTATGGTCACGCATAATTTGGTTAATATTGGTGAAATGTACAGAAACAAGGCCGGATCAATGTTTTTTACTTCCACCCTCTCCATAGATGTTGTTTATGGGAGGAGGGATATAAAGTAATTCACTCCAGTATAACCTGTGGGAAGAAGGGCCTGTCTTAACAAGGCGCGGAGATGCGACTTTGTGGATGACATGCGGTGCAACACACTTCGATATTAATGCCAGAAACGGACATGAATCCGGTAGAATGGTCCCGGGGTCCTGCGTGCGATCAGCGCTTCACAGAAAGACGCATGCCCTGTGGGTTGATTGTCATCCGAAAGCTCATGTGAAGCTCCCCCCATGATAATTAGTAGAGATCGATCGACAATGGCTGGATCGAGAGAATATCTAGGCGTTGGGTATGGTATCCCCAAGCTAAAAAAGAATCTTGGCAGCATCGAGGAAACCACTCTTTACATTGAAGAATAGAGGCCCAAGTCCAGAACCATCTTAACAGTCCCAAATTATGACTACCTAAACACCCCCGATCCAGGACATGCCTGCCTCTACCATGCCTCGTCTTAGTTTAGCCCGAGTAAACTGGGAGCCTCGAACTGGGGGTCTCCCCACGTTTCCACCCGCGGGTGCCCTCCATCACAATACTATATGTCATGTCAACCCCTCACCAAGTACGAGGTACCAGACGCGGACGCGGCACGACTGTGTTCAGACCCTCCTGCACAGCTGGTATTTTTTTTTTTTTTCTTTTTCTTTTTTTGGGCTCCGCCAAGTCCGTTCCAACTAATCCGACTCGCCCGAATCTGCAAACATGTCCACGGCTTTTATTCGATTTCTCGCCGTCCGAGCCGTTGGTTTCGACGATAGCTGGAGTGACCCAACAGCTGCACGCTCCTCTTCCTGCGCATCCATCGGCTTGGAGCCCTGAGTTTCTGTAGGTTCGCCGGCCACATCGTCTTCTTCCATCGGTACACCCTCTACGTCCTCTTCGCTCATAGGTTCGCCCTCAACATCGTCTTCGGCCATTGGTTCGCCTTCCACATCATCGTCACCCATAGGCTCTCCTTCCACGTCGTCATCGTCGCCCATAGGTTCACCCTGTACATCATCATCCTCTTCCATCGGCTCACCCTCGACGTCCTCGTCCGCTTCTTTGCCGAGCGGCAACGGCGCCGTCGTCTCCGTAGACTTGTTAGACGCTTCAACCGGTTTCCATTTGCCTTGCTTAGACTCAGTAGTTTCGACCTCCTGTAGGTTCCTTAGCTCAGGCGGGTCCTCAAAGTTGCGCACGAACAACTCTTGGCTATCGGCCGTGAATACGCACCAGCCCTCCCAAAGGTTGAGAATCAAGCTGACGCTGCGCTTCCACTTGTCCGCCCTCAGCCGACCCCATCCGTTCTTGTGCGCCATCATGCCCAGCTTCTCGAATGTGTTGCGTTCCCTGAGAGCCGTCTCGAAAAGTTGCCGGAATCTCCACGCGTGACGCACGCCGCTTGTGGACGAGGATGACAAGATGTCGCTGATTGCGTAGAGGCCGACGAGCTTAGCTCCGCTGTCGTCGTTCCCTTCATTCCCACCCTTGCTGTCCTCGGCCTCGGGACTGGAGTCCCTCTCTCTGCCGCCATTTTTCCGTTGAGGGTTCGCCCTCGTGGTGGCGAACGGCTTGTCTATGTTAGAGACTATCATGTCCACCACCTCATCTGCTCCCCGACTCGCATGTGTGATTGCGAATGCCGTGATTCTCGCAACATCTCCTTTTCGTATTCTTGATAGCGTTGTCGGTAACCGTGATAGCAAGTGCGCGAGCCTCGCCTTTTCTAACGGGTTGAGAAATGTCTTCTCGACCTCATTCCCCGGCCCATCCCGGTTCCCATCATTTTCCCAGCCTTCATCGTCTGTAGAATGGTAGTCGGGATCAGACGCGAGCTCGTCAATCTCGATAGTATACTCGAACGGCAGCCCCTTGGCTGGCTCTTTCCACGCATGGCTGTCCTCGAAAATAGGGTAGTATTTCTGTCGTCTCGGAACTGATGCCGAACCCGTCACGACTTGCCACAGCTTCCACCTATACCACACGCCGGCCTCTCCCCGAGCGTTCCAGAGCCAAGCCCACTTCTCCTCCCGCTGTACATCCGGGCGCGACATTAGCAGCGCCTCAAACTCCGGGCCGTGTTCAAGGAGTCCCTCTATCACCATGTTGATCATTTGTACCGTTTTTATATCCTGAGGTGGCTGGACGGGAACGTGCATGAGATTGCTTCGGTTAATCGAGCTTGGCGGGCCGTAAGACGTGGGTGGCGCAAACCCGCGATGATGGAATCCACCGTGGTGAGATGAGTTGTTCCCTTGGGAGATGAGTTTCGCACCAAACGGTTGGGACGAGGACGTAGTCGTATTCATTAAAGAAGTCGCCGTCGAAGCAGCCACTGCTGAGGACAGATGACGGTGGATCGAAAGATAGTAGCCAAAGCCCAGGTACCGATTTTGGAGCTGGCTAACCACGGCATCGATTTCCGCCGCGGGCGTCTCCTGCGACAGCGTAACGATGGCGACGGTAGCCTTCCTTTCCGTAGCATTTTTTGCCGTACCAGGCAATATCTTCACGCCTTCCACAGCAAGACTCCCGGGTATCAAAGCCTTGATGGCCGCGGGCGAGATCCCCGGAGGCAGCTGCGAAAGCTGTAAAGTCGGCTTCGCCACCAACTCCTCCTCCCTCCTTGAGCTTCCCTCCGTCTCCTCCTCCTCATCGCTAGCGTTAAACGCCCGCGCGATAGACTTCGTAGGGGCCGTGCCTTCTTCCTCGTACCCTAATACCCCTCTATCGCCCTTCTCCCAGGCTCTAGGCGCATCCTTCTGAAATGCCTCAAAAGCCCTCTTCTTCCCAAACCCCGTAGGCGCCGGTCCCAGAGAACCTGGCCCACTCTTTAGCCCAGACCCGGACTGCACAAAATGTCTTCTCCCCGCGGCTCCGCCTCCTACCGTCGGCGGCTTCCCAGCACCCGGCCGGCCACCGCCGCCGAACGCGCCGCCTCTCGAATGCCGTTGGAACCTCCCACCCACGGAGTCATCATCGTCGCCGGAATTGTGGTCGAAGCTCTTGACAAAGTCCTCGAATACGGCTGCGGTCTCGGCGGCTTCGCGGGCGCGCTTGGCTTCGGCTTCGGCTTTTTGTTTCTCGAAGGCCGATTTTCGGGAGGGTTTTTGGAGCTTCGAGTCGGTCGGGA
The DNA here is from genome assembly GCF_000732125.1 of Scedosporium apiospermum. NCBI lineage: Eukaryota > Fungi > Ascomycota > Sordariomycetes > Microascales > Microascaceae > Scedosporium > Scedosporium apiospermum. The sequence goes on along the minus strand of NW_015971822.1, from coordinate 101,746 downwards.
AGCCGTCTTCAGGACGCTTTCGGAAGGACATTTCTATTTTCTCCTTTGTTGTCTTCGGTGACAGGAGAGTTTGAACGCTGAAATTAGAGATGGAGGGAGGATTGATGGAATGGATGTCGCCGAGTCGAAAGCCAGCATGTGGTGCAAATGTGGTCCGTGCTCACTGGGGGCAAGCTCGCATCACGGTTAAAGGAATACAGCTCAGTATCTACATACACAGGATATAAGGCTTAACCTCCTCGCCAAACATGGAGAATCAGGAGTTCTCACAAATCATTCTTGGTAGTTTATTTCATTGATGGAGCAGTTGATGGAACAGTGAAGCGTTGAACTTTATTCGCGGCAACCAGCTACAGATTTCTGACCAAGTAGCACTCACCAAGGCTCCAATGGCATCATGACCATTCGAGCGCTTGGAAAGAGCAAACCAATTTCTGACTCTTTTCCTTCTCTGGCTTTAAGCCCTTTTAAGACAGTATCTCAGCGATGTAATTCATAAATATTCTATCCAATATATAAGCATCATGCATTCTTCTTCTTCCCGAGCATAGATCGAGCTTAACAACTATGCCCTCCTCTCCAACTCGCGATCCAACAGCATCCCCGGACTCCCGCCTCGACTTCCATCCTCCGTAACAACAGCATCAATGCCATCCACAACGGAAATCTTACCACCCTCCTTCCACCTCCACTTCTCCCTCACGGCCTCAGATCCCTCGCCCGCAATACAGTCAACAATCTTCTCGCCCAGCACCGGGAGGAACTTGTACCCATGTCCGCTGTCGCCCGTCGCCACGAAGACGCCCTTCCACGATGGATGATAGTCGACTAGGAAGTCTCCATCAGGCGTGTCGGAGTACCAGCAGATCCTGGAGGCTGTAAACGGCCTGTCGTGGATAGCCTTTATGGGGATGAACTGCTTCAGCGCGCGGCGGAGGTCGAGCTCAGCTTCGAGCGGAAGGCCGAGCGAAGGGGAATCGACGAGCGTTTTCGGTGCAGATACTCGTATTGTCGTGCTGGTCGCATCCGTGCTTCCAGAGCCGTTGGGGACATTCTTGGGCAGTAGGTTCTCCGCAGGTATATCGACGGGGTTAAGATACCCATAGGCGTGCCTCGCCGCCTTTAGCACCCGATTCCTAGGCGGAATGATGAACAGCCCGGAGCAAAGGTTCAACACAACAGGCATATTCCCAAGCTTCTCCTGCTCCTCCTCGCTCAAATCCAAATACGCGAGAACCTGCCCCGTAGCTGTAGCGAGACCCTTCAGATCAACCAGCGTCCCCGTCCAAGCCCCAGCAGCGACAACAACCAACTCAGCCTCAAGCGTCCTCCCATCGCTAAGCCTAACCCCCTTAACCACTCCCTTCTCATCATCCCTCACCAACCTCTCCACCGTCCCGTTAACAAACTGTACCCTTCCAGTCGCCTTCACCTTCCCAAGCAACCACTCCACCCCTCTCGCCGCATCCGCCCACCCCGACGTCCGATTCAAATACCCCCAATCCCCAACCTTCTCCCCCTCCCCCGTCCCCAACAACTCCTTCAACTTCTCCGCCGACCCCACCTCCACAATCTTATCCTCATAACCCTTCTCCCGCGCAATATCCAACACGTTCGCAAAGCTGCCCTTCACGTAGCCCATCCCCTCCTCATTTCCTTCCTCCCCAACGACTAGCAACCCACTCTCGGAATACCGCCCTTCACCACCGAGTTCTCCGGCTCCTTGCTGCCTCCAGACCTCTTGCGCCTCGGCTGCTAGCCGCGCGTACAGCCCATCAGCGTAGTCCGCTCGCACGATTCGCGAGGAATCCATGCTCGCCGCATCTCCGCTCGGTAGGTCCCCTTCCTTCTTGGAAGTGATGCGGTCGACGAGCGTTATCGTCGTCGAGGCGAAGGCGGGGCGTTGGGTTAGAGCCTGGGCTGTGCTGAGCCCGAAGACGCCGCTTCCGATGATGATGATGGAGGATGGTGGGGTGTAGCCCGGCGTTGGGGCCGATGTGCCTTCGTTAGCCATCCTTCGTCTTGGCTCTTTTTTTCGTTGGAATGATGATGGATGGAGGAGTTAGATAGAGAGAGAGTTGAGAGAGGAAGATTTTGGAGGTTGTCAGTACATCGAAAGCAATCAGACAGTAATATATGATAGGATCGCCGTCAACAGGACATAAGAAGACGCGAGAACCCCTCTTCAACCTCCCCTGGAGGCGAGACCGGCCCGAAGCAAAGCGAAGTGATCTGGCGCAATCTAGCGCACTAGACTCCATTAGGGGACCTTGCGTGGGGTCAAAAGAGATCCCGCTCCGCATCGGAGACTTCCCAAAGGGCGCGAATTGGCGTTCGCGTCGTTCATTCTCGATCAAGAGATTCACCATCTAAACACTCCAGAGAATCGAAATTGAGAGCAGTAATAATCGTCATTCAGCTACCTACTGACACTTCAAGGACGAGCCTCGGGTCTGCCAATTCCAGTCCACGCTAGGCTGATACGAGTTCGTTAATTAGAACTGATAAAGATAACCAGCCTGTGCCGCTCAAACGATGACTTTCCTGCTCCTTGTTCCACAGACCATGCGCGTTTAAGCGCTGCGCTGCCGTAGGCTGCATGCCCGCCACTCCAGGGCCCTGCGCCATTGACTTCTGCTTCTTCTCTACCGCTCAAATGCAGTAACGCGCCTCCTCCTCCTCATACGTCCATTTCTGTATCCTCAAGTCTGCTCCCTTCATGACACTCATTAGGGTTTGCGACTAGGTCGACGTTGTGAGAGAGAAAAAAATGCAATCGACCAAGACACGAGCAATCTATGCATTGCCGTGGGAAAGACAAATCTCTTATTTTTTCCGCCGGAACCAGAGAAAAAAAAATTAAACGCGAGGAAACGAGAGCGCAAAAAAGATGAGGAAAAAAAAGAAAATCTTTTGGCAATAATACCGACCCTCAAACAAGTTTCCGACCTTGATTGGGGTAACCACCTCCTTTGCCAACGCCGTTGCAATGCATGAAAAGAGTTTTTTTTGGGATGGAGGGAACGCGAAGTTGTTACAAATGTCGCAACTCATTCGCCTAACTCGGGTCGCCCCGGAACGGTAAATGAGGCTCACAACGCAGTCGTGGTATCGTAATGATGAATCTAATTGTACAAAAAACAAATGCTGGAGTCGGAGTAATCGTCGAATACGAGGCTCTGTCCTCGTCTCGAGAGAGAGGGTGTGTGTAATCGCTCGAGTCGAGTGAAAGTTGGCTCGGTGGACGTTCCGTCGATCTTGTTCTCGTTGAGAGTTTAGACCTTGCGGAAGTCTGGATGGCGGTTAGCAGGCCTGTTCATTGTGGCAAGTGGACATGACAAAAACGCGAGAGGCGCGAACATACCTTGAAGCACAGGGTAAATCATCTCGAAAGCTTGATAGATCTCCTCACGGACCTTGGCACCAGTAAGAACGATCTTGCCGCTGACGAAAATGAGAAGCACAATTTTAGGCTAGAAAGAGAGTAGGTTAGTGATTTGCTGTCATTGTTGAAGACGTCGGAGCAACCCGTCACAATCTCGGAGGCAACTAACCTTAATCATTCGGTAGATGAGACCAGGGAACAACTCAGGCTCATAGGAGCTGAAATTGTGGTGGCGCGACGCAAGACCCTCGAGCCTAATGGGGAACTTGATGTCGCACGAGCCGACAATGTTCTGGATCTTGAAGTCCGTGAACTTCGAGTTGAAGCCGAGCTTCTGGATGATACGCGCGTACTTGCGGCTAGCAAGCTTCGAGTCATCCTCAGACTTGGCACCAGTGACTACCATCTTGCCAGAGGCGAAGATCAGAGCGGTTGTCTTGGGCTCACGAATTCGCATGATGACAGCAGCGAAACGCTGTAAAGTAATTCAGGTTAGCAAAACTGCACAAGCCATGGACAGCATGCATGATTCGCAGAATCAGGTGTGCTGTACCTTTGGGTTGTACTCTGCATTTCGAGCATGCAGGGCAATGGTCTTAAGATCCCTGGAGACAGAAATGTGTCAGACGAGGGTCAGTCTCCTCGAGTCGCCAAGGGCAACAAAACTTACAGTCTGCAATCGAGGTTGACAGTCGCCACGATGTTTCTTTTGGTTGATTCTTGTAAGCACCAAGCTATATAACACTTGGAATTGGGCGCAAGTGCCCGACAAAAACATTTACGAGTTATACATACTGAAGAGTGGGAGTCAGGCCGCTGGCGCCAGGGTTGGTCGCGGGCGTGGCAGCAGGAGTAGCGGGAGTCACCCCGGTTCCGTTCGCAGGTTGACTTCCATTGACAGCGGGCACCTGGCCATTAGGCTTGACGTCTGGTGTGGTCCCATTCAGAGCATGCTGGCTATTGGGAAAGGCAAACGAGCCGGGTTCCATAAAACCCTTGGCTTGGGCGGCATTCGAGGGATGGGTTTGGATGGTCTCCATGATGACAACTTCTAGGTATTCGATGGAATAATCGCTATATTTCGCTCGAATCGGCGAACTGACCTATTTTGGTCCTAGTCAGCCATTCAGTCCTTGCACTCATGAGAGATGCGGATGCGCAAACCAAGACGCTAATCGAGTGGTACGCTGGGAAGAATGCTTGGGTGATGGATGATGGCTCTAGAACGAGGTTTGGGGGGATGCAGGGGGAGGAAGAGAAGAGGGAGCGAGAAAAGTGCCAATAAATAGTTTTTTTCCTTCCTGTGGCGACTTGTGGGATTAGGGAACGATTGATGGAGGAAGGCGCGGAGGCTCAATAGAATGAATGGCTGATCGATTCGTGGTGAATCACACAACCCTCTGAGCTCCCTCGCTCTTTCCGCGATAGTCTTGAGGATGCCGGGTTTGATGCCCAGTATCATCAAGGGTAGGGGACGCTATGAAAGAACAACATAACACAACAGAAACAAAACACCTACCGGATGTGGAGATGAACAAGTAAATGTCTCCCCGATAGTGGTCGTTCAAGAAATTGGGATGCGAGAAAGGACTTTGATAGGAGATCCTCGCAATGGTTCGGAAGAGATAGAGGGGAATCTCAGGAATAGGAACGATCGTGAGAGAACCTCGAGGTCAATCGTTGCCAGAAGATGGGGGGAGATGGAGGTCGGCTATGGCTAGCGAAGCTCCCAAGAGACGGCGCAGAACTCGGCAGAGAGGAAGAGAGATGAGGCAGGAGAGATATAGACTCGAAACGCTGTTCTTTGCGAGTCTTCTTCAATTCTTCTTTTTCTTTTGGCTCAACGGACAATCTATCTTCCTACTGATCTTTACAAATGCGCAAAGACCGGGGCGGGAGTAGAGGGAGGACGATGGGCGACTGTCTCTTGTGGGTAGCTCGACCGTCTCGCTCTCGCTGGACTCAAAAAAGTTCGTCCGCAAAGAAAATCCGCTGCGCAACCGGTCCTTAATTGGCGCTTCCTTGACAGGAAAAGGAATGACGACGGTGTTCGGCGGGAGAGGAAAAAAAAGGAAACGTGTTCCAGCTTCTTTTTTTTCTGTCCCTTTCGAAGGCGTTGCCTTGCAATGGTGGTATCACCGCTTCGTCGTCGAAAACGCTAAATCGCCCTTTCAGGAGAGAAAGAGAAGCGATCTTCTACTTATCCCGAGATGAGAACCTTCAGGTGTGTGTGGAAGAGGAAGGGAGATGAGGGAGGAGAAATTCGGATATCGCTGGGAGTGTTTGAATTCCACAGGATAAAAACTCGCTCCGGCGCAGTGCGCTTTAGATGAGAAATTCCAGTGAAGGAATCAACTCTGCACCGCTCTGCAATTGTGGGGAGTTGGAGGAGATTGGAAGATCAGAGTTCGGGCCAGGAAAGACAGGCAGACGAACCCCAGAATTAAACCTTGGTGAGGTTATTGAGGTAGGTGGTGGAGATGGAAAAAAGAGGGTAAAAGAAAATGATTATTAAGAATGGATAATTTCGGGCCAAACGTATTGGACACTACGTAGGCCTCAGGTCGGTACTTCCGCGCAAGACTTTCGAAACAGAAGAGTTGGGGGGGTGCCCGCTACTTATATATTTTCGATGGGCCCCGCTGCCTTGGGCAGTCACTACTGGGGCGACAGAGCTAGTGGCAATTTTTGCTTTGGTGTCCAACCTTGCCCTTAGTCGCCGGGCTATCGGTGGGTCAGCCAATCAGATCCGTCTATTCCGTCCATTTCTCACTGGACCCCCTGCATACCCACAAGTATCCCCATACCACAGGTTTTGTACAGACCAAGTTGCTCTCGCTTGCCACTGTATTTGTCTGGGTGCAGCCCGGAGACAGCGTTTGGTCCGTTTGATCAGGTCGTATTCCAGATTTCTGTCAGAGGTACCGAGGTACTTTATACTTGTACTCTCAGACTGCTTTTTGTCTCGTGCTTTCTTCTTTGTGCTTCCTCATCATCATTTCCTCGCTCCAAATCCTCTCAACTCTGTTATTAACTCTCCTTCGTTTCTCCTTCTCCCCCATCTTCACTTTTTCTCTCTCGTCCTCACCACATCATCGCCTCTCCTCTTCGATAATAGGAGTTGTTATCAATCATCAAGAGATATAAGGATATGGAGGAGGACGCAAATGAGCCGCTCTGGCTATTCCAAATATCCATTTCAGCAATTTCTGGAAGAGACGATGGTGGGACCCTCAGTTGGACTCGGCTTGCCTTCACCCTATGATTCTCTCTCCTCCCACGTCGCGTCGCGCTGGACACGCAATCAGACACACCCAGCCACAGTCGCATTTGGCCGCCACCAGTCGCGACTTTCGCTCGCCCCACCCAAAAAGATAGTCCCTCCCCAGCCGACACCTCCCTCCCTCTCATCCCCCCTTTTTTTCCTTCTGTTCCCCCCCCCTTTCCACCCTCTGAAACACTTTACCGGCCCCTATCTTGATGCTTCCCCTTCTTGATCATCGACCTTCTCGTCTGCATGCCTTCCTGCATCACCTCCTTGAAATAATTTTCTACGACTCCCGTCCGCTCTTCCCCTAGCCATCGAACGCTTAGCAAAAAAAATGCGATGACCCGCAAGATACATCCAACGAGCCAACGGCGCTCGTACTTCGTATTTCTCTGAGATTCGGTTGATTTCTTTTCATGCGGTACTCTTTTGCTGCTAATTTCCCGTGCTCAGGGCTGCGCAGACACCGGACAAGGTTGCCTCTCGAATCCGTTCCAGACTAATTGTGAGTCATGGCTTTTTGGGTCACGTCACCCGAACTCAGCCAATCAGAGGCCGAGAAAACTCTGATGGCAGAACCTCGGAGCAAAACTTGATAAAGCTTTTTGTCCAATCGCTCCGTCGTGTGCGCGACTAGTCCGACTTGTACCACCAGGCTCCGGGCGGATTGTTTGACCAGCCGTTTTGTTATGCTGCTGCCTGCATTCCCAGTGGAAAATCTCTTTTTCTCATCTTCTCTCTCTCGGGGTGCCCAGAGCCTTCGGGCAGCGTACCATCATAGACCGCGACACAGATCGTGAAAGAAGATTCTTGGACCTTGCCGTCCTCCCTTCATATATGCTGGATTCGATATTGTTGCAATCTGGAGTTGCAGGCTGACAATCCTCATTTCGGGTCCCCCTTGTATTACAGCGCAAACCACGGACCATGGAGAATGGTCGAAATTTTTTATCCCTGCCTTGGAGGAGACAAGGGGGGAGCAGGAGCCCCGTACTTGTACAAGGGGAGGCTGGTTGCTTTTCTCAAGACCTCATCCAAGTACCGCACTAACATATTTTCCCAATCGCGAGGAACCTGCCAAGTATGAGTTTGCTATCTTTCCTGAATGCATCATCCAAAGAAGGCCCACTGAATCATGCAGCCGAGGATCTTGTATAGCGTTGCTTTTAACACCACTGATGTTGTCTTCTGGCCTTTCCTGGTATTGAACCCTGCCGTCGACTCCCAAGAAGCACTTCGCACAATCTCTGATGTACATGGAGATTGGTAGTTTCTGTCAACACTAACGCTTCTAAAGTTATGAACAATGAAGCAAAAAACTGCGGTGTGACGCAAATTTTAGTCCAGGGCTTTTTTTTTTTTTTTCCTCTCTCCTCCATTTTCTGACGCTCATTGTTAGGGGAGTCCACGCCAAGAAATAGGGGGAGGAGAATTGCGCTCTGATCTTCCCCCAGAAATATTGACGCCGGAAAATTTTTAACCTTCTCACATAAATGGAAGGATGGTGTAAACTACGTACCCCGGCCCCAAAAAAACGAAGTTTGCGCCTCTCGTTCTGAATTTTTGGGATTGAAAGCTAGCTCCATGGCGATGACGTTGTCTTGGCGCAATTGGCAGCCTTGTCCGAGAAGTGGACAAATTCGCTGCAGGAAATGTGTCTGAGCTTTAGAAAAAGCCAAGTTTGTCACTGGACCCCGGATTGGGAGGGATGCCATAATAATATTGTTATATACACTTTTTTTTTATCTTGGTTTATTCTCTTTTTGCCCGCAAGGGCTCTTGTGTGTATTGGATGCAAGAATCTATCCAATCTGTGACGATATCAAAACAACTTTCTTCTGCTTCTCTCCCCCTTCCCTTCAATTCAGAATAGACATACACCGGGGACAGAGGGGGAAGAATAAAAGAAAACAGAAAGCCAGGAGAGATGAGAGGTTGACATCAGAGGTTGAAAACATAAGAAGGAAAACAACTCCTCAATCCAAAGCCCTGCCGCCGCCCCGAAAATATGTATAAATAAGATACCCGGTCCTCTCCGTGGATGGTTTTCTTTCTTCGTGTGTGTGTTTTCCTTCTTTTATCGGGTTCTTGTTGTCCTGTTTATGTCAAGTAGTACTTGGGGCCCTCACCTCCTTGAGGCACGGTCCAGTTGATATCTTGTTGAGGAGCCTTGATATCACATGTCTTGCAGTGGATACAGCTAAAACAACATTGTTAGTTTAAGTAGCTTAGGGGAATGAAGGATGGCAGGGTGAGAATCACGAGAGAGAACTTACTTTTGCGAGTTAATCTGGAACCGAACACCTAGCTCCTTCGACTCGTCCTCGATATACTCGTACACACCCGCGGGACAGAACCGTGCCTCCATGCCCTTGAAAGGCGGATACGCCGCCTTAGCATGCGCATCCCAATCCTTCACTTGCAAGTGAACAGGCTGATCTTCCTCATGGTTGGTACCCGTGCGGGACACGCTTGTGAGGATATCAAAGGTAATCTTGCCATCGGGCTTCTCGTACTCGATCTTAGGGAACTGGTCCGCCGGCCTCGTCGACGCGTAATCGGGCTTCTTATGCTTGAGCGTCCAGGGCGTGCGTCCCTTGAAGACGAAGGCCTCGAGGCCGGAGTACGCGACGCCGCCGTAGAGGCCGAGCGGGTTATGGAACGAGGGTCGCATGTTGCGCACCTCCTTGAGCTCCTTGTAGATGCTCGACTTCTTGAGCGTGTCCTCGTACTGGAAGAGGTACACGCCGCTCTCGTCGCCCTCGGAGAGAGCCGCGTATGTGGCCTCGGCGGCAAGGATTCCGGACTTCATGGCGTTGTGCGTACCCTTGACCTTGGGGACGTTCATGAAGCCCGCAGAGTCACCGATGAGCGCGCCGCCGGGGAAGATCACCTTGGGGATCGACTGCAGACCGCCCTCGACGAGGGCCCTGGCGCCGTAGGAGATGCACTTGCCACCCTCGAGGACGGACTTGTAGGTGGGGTGCAGCTTCAACTTCTGGAACTCCTGGTAAGGGGAAATCCATGGGTTCGCGTAATCTAGAGCCACCACGAGACCGAGGGTCACAAGGTTGTCGCCGAAGTGGTACATAAAGGCTCCGCCGTAAACGTCCTTGGATAAGGGGTATCCCATGGAGTGGGTGACACTGCCCTTCTTGAACCTCTCGGGCTCCACCTCCCACACCTCTTTTATGCCGAGAGCGTACGTCTGGTGCTGGCAGTCCCGTCGGAGGTCAAACTTCTTGATGACCTGCTTCGTCAAGCTACCGTGGCAACCCTCACCGAAGAGGGTCACCCTAGCGTGGAACTCCATACCCCTCTCAAACGAATCCTTAGGCTTTCCATTCCTGCCAATGCCGACATCGTTCGTAGCCACACCCTTGACCGTGCCGTCGGGGTGGTAGAGCACCTCGGCGGCGGCGAAACCGGGGTATATCTCAACCCCGAGTTCCTCGGCGCGCTCGCCCAGCCACTTCGTCACCTGGTTCAAGCTGACGATGTAATTGCCGTGGTTATTCATCTGCGGCGGCATGGGCAGCGGTATCGCCATCGTCTTGGTGAGGAACCGCATGTGCTCCTCCTCGGCGGGCGTCGCGAACTCAAACCTGTCGGGGTTCGCCTCGTCCAGCCAATCCGGGAACAGCTCCTCCATGGCCGTGGGCTGTATCACGGCGCCCGACAGGATGTGCGCGCCGATCTCGCCGGCCTTCTCCAGGAGTAACACCCTAAAGTCCTCGTTGCCGGCCTCGTTGGCCATTTGCTTGAGCCGGATGGCCGCCGACAGACCGGCCGGTCCGCCACCCACTATACACACGTCCACCTCATCGGATTCACGCTCGATCGTCGCGGGGTCGAAGGGCTCGTCGTCGTCGTCATCCCTCCGAGGTCGGGTGGTGGAAAAGGTACGAGAAGCCGCGGCTGTGAGGGCCGGGTAGAGCCGGATTGAAGAAGGAGATGAAGCTGTGAAAATGGCGGCTCCGGTTCGAAGCGGGAATCGTGGCCGAGTCCGTTGCGTTATTTGCCGTGCAGGCCTAGCGAGACACCTCAAGGGAGCTCGCGAAGCCATAATACCCGAGGTGTGCGATTGGGGGCCCTTTGCTTTATTTTTTTTTTTCTCTTTAGGGCAAAGGAGAGAGGGGTGTGGGTGTGGGCGTGGGGTGACGAAAGAGCTCGGTAAAAATGTTTTATGTTTTTTCGTATCTCTTAAAAACAAGATGTTTCCTTTCAACAATTGAAAATAAACAAAAAGGCCAATTCAATTGAAAGAAAGTTGGAAGAGAGTTCGACCAGAGCCCACACTCCTAGCCCTTTACTAGCAAGTGTATAAAAAAAAAAAAAAAGGACGGAGGACGAGAAGGGGGAAGCAAAAAAAGAAGTTGAAGAATTGGGGACCGCGGAGGGGTGTTATGGACTTTCCCCGGCCCACGGTACTAGAGTTGTGAGTCTAACTGGGGTCCGGTCCTGCTTGTCCCTCGGCGCCTTCCCCAAAGCACCCCAAAATGCGATGAAGTCATCAAAATTTCTCCCCCGTCAATTCGACAATTCGTCCCTTCCCATTACCTTTTGCCGAGAGAAGCCGGCGAGATTTGGCACTGTGGGATCTCGCACTTTTCTCGGTAAGATCCTTCCCAAAAGGGTGCTCCAAAAATGGGGTTACACTGTGTGGATGATTGTCTATTCCCGTACTGTACCTTGGTTGTTCTGGCAGGAACGAATCGGGAGGACACGCCTCCTCATAAGAGAATATCCGCCGGCGTTGATTGGTTGACTCCTTCGCGCCTTGGCAAGCCCCCAACGATATCCCCAATTTCTTTCATCTTTCCCCAGTTTGGGGTAGCTCACGCGATCCGGGGTCGGACGTACGGACTATGCGGGGACACCTTCGACTATTGAGAGAAAAATAACAATCAGATAGGGCTAGTGGAGGGCATGCGGACCATTTTACTCCGTCAACGTACGTTGGAGGGAGAGGAGGCGCTTTAATCGACGCGGGGTCGCTTTTTCCGGTCTCTCTCTTCTCCAACGCCTAGGAAACGGAGAAAGACACAAGAACCATCAGATGAGCAGGAGGGGTCGAAAGGTGGTATCCCCGAACAAGAACGGAAACAATGGAACAAAATCTCAGTTACTCCCCTCTCCTTAGAGGCATTGAGGGATATCGACGGTTCTCAAGTCCCTAAACCATCCATCCAGCTCCTTTCGTGAGGAAAACTAGGCGGTAGATCCTCATCCGCCGTCCCCCAATTCCCTTCCTCAGTCCCCACCACGAGCTCAAGCTCGCCCCCTCCCGAGAAGAAATCATGCGATATCCAATTCCTGGTGTACGGCTTCCCATCCAGCGTCGCGCTCTGTATGTATATCCCTCCTTCTTCCTGCCCCGCGGCCCACACCCTCCTTATGACGGCCGGCCTCGGGCCCCCACTCTTAATCTTGACCTCGGGGAAGAAGGGCGCCGTAAGCAAGTAGACAGACTGGCCAGCCACGGGGAAGAACCCCATCAGGGACATGGCCACGAAGGCTCCCATGGCGCAGTCGTCGTTGCCCGGGATGCCGTTCACCGACGCGTTGAACTGCGCCGGAATATACTGGTTCACCCAGTACGAGCTCCGTCCGGGCCTCCCAGCGTAATGGAATTGAAACACCGTCAAGTAGGACTGCTCATTCCCCATGTCCGCGATGCCCGAGCTGTGGTAGTAATCCAACCTGTCGAAAAACTTCTGCTTGCCCCCGAACACCTCCACCAGGCCCTTCATATCCTGCGGCGCGTAAAAGCTATACAGCCAGGGCGAACCTTCGTACGTCGACTGCGCCGTGTCGAAATAGCACTTGTGCGGCTCGTACACGGGGCTGCACATCCTCGTGGTCTGGTACTTGAATGTGCCGTCCTTGAAGCGCGGCTGCGGGAACCCCTTGAAGTTTGTACGCTGCACGTCGCCGTCCGCGTCGTGATAGAGATCTTCTTGCTCGGGATTCCATATGTTGCGCCAGAAGCCGCTGCGGTTCATGTACTTTGCGAAATCGGTCTCGTGGCCGAGTTCCTTGGCAAGGGTAGCGATAGCAAAGTCATCGTAGGCATATTCGACGGTGCGGGAGACGGTGCGGCTGTGAGGTCCATTACCTTGGAGGTCCCGGTCATCGACGGGGATGTAGCCGTATTGTTCCCAAGCTTCGATATTGCCTCGGCCTTCGAGGCTCCAATCTTTAGGAGTGACTGCAGAAGAGGTTTCGTTATGAGTTAAATGATCTGCTTCAAGGAGGTGCGAGTATGTGCGTTACCTTCAGCGTCAGAGATGACGGCTTCATAGGCAGTATCCCAGTCTATTCCCTCCGTGACACCCTTGATAAAGGCATCTGCAATAACGACGTCGGCATTCGAACCACCCTACACACGCTCTGTCAGCCCAAGGTCTCATTTTTTTTTTCTTTCTCTCTCTCGAATTCAAAAAATCAGACACAAACCTGAGTGAACCCCTTGCTAAAACTCATCCTACAATCCGGCAACTTCCCCTCATGCCGATAAATGTCAATCAGAGCCCTAACCATCTCCGCCTGCGCATTCGGATCCAAAATCGTCAAAAGCGGATGCTGAGCCCGAAACGAATCCCAAATGCAATAAAATGAGTCGAAATACGGCTCCTTTGACTCCCACAGCGGGTTCTCACCCGTGTAATTCTGCGGCGACAACATAGATCTATACAGACCGGACCAAAAAATCGTCTGCATGTCCGGATGCACGCCCCTGGTATCCAGCTCCACGACGCTCAGCTTCTCGCTCCAGATCATCTCCACATCCCTCACAGTTCTGTCGAAATCAAAATCTGGAATCTCCGCCTCGGCGTTGGAACAGGCTTGGTCAACCGACACGAAGGACATGCCCACGCGGGCGACAATCTGGTCACTCTCCTCAGGTCTCTCAAACTGCACCCACGCGCCGCCGGAACCACTAGGGTTCTGGAAGCCGCGGTCGACGGCATTGAGGTAGGTAGTATCCGCACGGGCTTCCTTGCCGATGAACGTGCCGAGACGACGAACAGCAGCGCCGCGGAAATCAGCGCAAAAGTAGGCCTGGTAGGTTCCGCGGCCAAAAGAAGGCATGAAGGTACCCTCGCCGATAATGCGGCCGGATTCGGCGTAGACTTGACACCCGGCGGAAGCGGAGAGGGATGTCTGGCCGAGATCCTGGAGGTCGATTAGGAGGAGGGGGCTGATGGGAGGGTTAGGTCGGGTGTCGCGCGAGATGGAGGTGTCGTCTTGGGTGGAGGGGAAGGTGAAACGATAGAGGGCGGTGCGGGTGGAGGCGGTCATTTCGGCGCGGACGTTATTGGTTAGGTTGAGTGCGAAGTAGCCGACGTGGGCTTCGGCGGTGCCGGGGACGCGAGGGAGCATACGGTCAGTGATTGTGTAGTTGCATTGGGTGTAATCGTCGGAAGGACAGCCGGGATGGGCGAAGATGGGGAAGTTGCCCATGGAGGGACTCTGCTCTTTTGTTAGTATGGGTTCCTGCATGCGTGCGTGGCAGGTGTTAGTGGGAGTGGTGGATAGCACTTACACCCCCAGTTCCTAATATACGTGTCAGAGAATAGGTGAGCTACTATGGGCAAGGAGGGCAGGATTATTACATACCCGAATCGTGAAGATGAGAGAAGCCGCCGATAGGTGAGTCGTCGGATACGAAGCCAGCAGCATTCTCACCACGGATCATGGAGTCTGGACAGGGCTTCGCCATCCCTATAACACCACAAGAAATCGCCACGAGAAAATAAGCCTAGGTTCACAAGGAGTTTCTCAAAGATGTGTAACATACCATATGGATGCGTCGGTCCGGGAAAGACGTGGCCTTGAGTAAACCGAGTTAGTCTCCCGTCCAGCCAAGCAGCAAAGCTGCTCTCGGCTGCTTCCCCGTCTCCAGACAAGCTCACCTCCATTGATGGTTCCAATCAGTGGGTTGACATATTGCAATATATCAGGGCGGTAGCCGCCGTTCAAAGACCAATCCATCGGCAACATCCAAGAGTATCGCGATTCTTGTAGAGGGTTATACCGGAAGAGGAGGAAGCCAAAGACGACCACCAACGCCAACAGGCGCAGCGGTCGTTTGAAATCCATGCCGATCGAAAGCAGCGCCATTGTTTTTGCTTTTCCCCTTTGCTTCCCTTCCTTTCGCCAAAGACACCCGCCGAGCTGTGGGGACTCGTGTCACACCAAAAGCTTGAGCTCGGGGTTGAGCTGCCAATGAGGATCCGATGACTCGGGACGAGACAGCGATGTTGCGGGAGCGGACAGGAGCCGAGTTTCCCAACGGGTCCTTGCAGCTTCAGGGGTCTAGGTCCGACATGAAGACGTAAGCTTGGAATATCCGCGGAAAACACAGATGGGTGCAGTATTGTGAGAGGCGGCGGGTTATGTTAACATGAACGAAGAAGCCCGCACCAAAGCCCGCACCAAAGCTCGTATTGGAGGACTAGCTCAACTTTATCCTTCTTCACACAACGCGAGCCAAGCCCAGTCCATGAACCTTGCGAGCAAAACGGGTGCGTCTAGGAAGTCGCAAGTTAAAGACACCGTGAGTATAAATCAAGGGTGGAAGGTAAAATATGTAGAACCAGGCAAGTAAGACCGCCAACCTGAGCGCTCGACGCCAGACCGACAAGAAGACAAGAAGAACGAGACCAAGTCAGGCTGGAGCTCGTTAAGTCTCTTCTGAAACGGAAATAACAGGTTTCCATTTATCGTCGCTTTGTGGTAATTGAGCGAAGCGGCTGTCACCAAAAGCCCGTGCAGCGCAGGCCAAGACCAATGCGACTTTACGGCCGGACAATTTATTTAGCTATTAACCCGTTCGAGAGCTTCCGACTGCCGGTGCTACTTTGAATTTGAATATTCTCTATACACTTCGCACTTTAATGGGTGTAGGGAGATGTAAGCGTGGAGGGATTGGAGGATAATCCCGGCTATATTGCCGTTTCATTGCTCCCCAGCTCAAGGATTGAGGATTGAGAATCGATGGCGTGTCGTTTGATGCATTACATCTATTTGGCCAGTCCAGTTCAATAATCCACTGATGGACAAGCCTTGTCAGTTTTCGGACCTAATGTACGAAGTACTCCCATTTGGTGCTTGCAGCGGCGGGCTTAAGATGAAATACAAGGACATCGATACCGAGATACTAGAGAAACCCGTTGCGCTTTCCAGGCGGATTCTGGACAGGCATGAAGAACTCCAAAGTCCCAAGTCGGAAAGGTCTGTTCAAGTGGCAACCTGGGACGCCCAAGCTCATCTCTAAGACTCGGTACATTCCAACTGTCAGGTTGATGTCTATCTCTTGGTCCTGACCGGAACCTGCTACTCGATCCCCGAACATCTGTTCCCGCCTGAGAGTTCATACCGATCCTCAGTCTACATAGAGACGCGAACCCCAATCCAGCGCCACCGTCGCCAATCCCTAACAATGAACCCCACCCTCGCCTCACCATTCTGGCCATCGTCGGTCTTGATTAGCTGGTTCGACGTCCTCACGAGACTTGAGCTTCCGTATCAACGTTGGCGGCTGGCGGTCTGGTGTCATGGACGGTCTGGTCTGTCTATCGAAACCGAAGCTTTGGGGTGACAAGAATTGCGTCCTCGTGTTGGTTCCCAGGCACGTCAATTAACATTTGCTAAATATCATCATAACTAGTTTCCGTCCTTTCCTTTTTTCTTTTCCTTCTTTTTTTCCTTTTTTTTTAAAAATAAATAAATATATATATATATATACATATACAATTTTGAAGTATTTTACTTTTATCCACCTAGAAGGATTTCCTGGAGGATTTTGGTATGGTTTCATCACCATCAGCAGGCTTCACAGCCAGTTTTGAGTCTACCCACTTCCACTCTTGGTGTATTATTTCGAAAGGCCGGAATCTGGGGTGATAACCATTGATCAACTATCCGTGATTCGCCCTATGCGCTAGGAACCTGCAGGCAAGGTTTCTAGACTGCTTCTTTGGTGTTTGTGGCTTATACTCTTCTGGGAAGACTTGGACCGCAAGCATCCAGCCCTTCTAATGAGAAGAGCCATTTCTCTTGATGGCATACTGGTGAATTTACAGGAGCACAAGGGCTATATCACCATGTGTAGGATTAATCCGACGCCGTGATCAGCGAGATAAGCCGGGGTTGCATTTCCTTTACAAGTTCCATCTTGGATAAATGCGAATCATTCCGGGTGGCGCTTAATATAAGTGTCTGCCGAATCCGTATGTCTCTGTTCTCTAGGAACCGGTTACTAGTTAGCTACTCTATACCAGACACTGAAATAGCTGTCCTCATGAGGATTTCGCCTGCGGCCGCACCTAGGGCTAGAATTGAGTTCGTTGATGATTTTGGCCGCGAGCCTCTGGAAAGTGAGACAGGCGTCCCCCGAGACATGGCATATAGGCCAGCTGTTCATTCTCTGTGCTTTCCTAAGTCACCGTCGACGATAGAAGAAAAATAAAGAGAACCTAACTGTCAACTTGCCATCATGTCTTCCTCTCCACGCCGACTGCTGCCCCTCCCACTCGTCTCGCTCCTCTGGGTCGCCCTCGGAACAGCTACAATCCCACAAGACTGCCAAAAGTACGACACCATCTCCAGCTTCGCGAACCCTCCTCTGTCCGAAGGGAAGCATGCGCTACCCTACCAACGCCCCGAGCCGAGATGTCGGACCTTTAACTCGACGGAAGTCGAAAACGTAATCGAGCAGATGAGAAAGGAGATAGTAGATCCCGATCTGTTTCGGCTCTTTGAGAATACCTTTCCAAACACGCTGGACACGACTATATCGTGGAAAGGATTCGCCAAAGATGACCCCGAAGAAGACGTAAGTTGAGTCTGGTAGGAAATGCGCACATTCGCCGAACTGGGCGTGTTTAAAGAGAGATCCTCGTCCAAGCTAACACAGATCTATCTCATTAGTTGACTTTTGTAAGAACCGGCGACATCAACGCCATGTGGCTCCGCGATAGCGCCAACCAGCTCCAAAGCTACAAGTCTCTCCTCAAACCCAACTCGTCCCCCGACTCCCTCGCCTCCCTCTTCCGCGGCGCCATCAACCTACAAGGCCGCTACATCCGCGAATCGCCCCACTGCAACGCCTTCCAACCGCCCTTGGAGGCGAGCCTCGGGCCCGAATACAATGGGTGGGTAACCTCCGACTTCGTGGTCCCGCGTTTCTCTACAGATTTCGTGTTCGAGTGCAAATACGAGCTCGATTCGCTGGCGGCGTTCTTGCAGTTGTCGCACGATTATTACAGCCAAACGAAAGATGTCGGCTTTTTCAAGAAGACGAGGTGGAAGGATACCATTTCCATCATCGTGGAGACTACGTCGGAACTGCTTACGGGGACCTACGCCTCGGATGGGACGATTAACAAGTCGCCGTATATATTCGAGCGGAAGACGAATAGGGCTTCGGAGACGATGTCGAATGAAGGCGCGGGGGCGCCCGTGAAGAGCAATACGGGGTTGATACGGAGCTTTTTTCGGCCGTCGGATGATGCGTGCACATTTCAGCTTTTTATTCCCGCGAATATGATGTTCTCGAGGTATCTTGCTGCGTGCGCGGAGATTATGAGGGAGATTGATGTGGAAGTTGCCGAGAAGATGGATGGGTTTGCGGGGGTTGTGAGGGCGGGCGTGGAGAGGTATGGGAAGTTTAAGCATCCGGAGTTTGGCAAGATGTATGCGTACGAGGTGGATGGATTCGGGAGTCGTTATCTCATGGTAAGTGAGGAGAAGAAGGCTTCTATCCGACTCTCCAACATGCAGGGGGAAACTGAGTCTAAGCTGAGAAATTAGGACGACGCCAACATACCGAGTCTTCTAAGCGCCCCGATGCTCGGCTACGTCGACATGAAAGACCCCGTGTATCTGAACACCAGACGCTTCGTCCTCAGCACCGAGAACCCGTACTTTATGTATGGGCCGGTCCTCAATGCGACCGGCGGTCCCCACATCGGACCGGGGATGGCGTGGCCTATGGCCCTGATCGTGCAGTTGCTGACTTCGGATAATGATTTCGAGATTGAGATGGGAATCCGGCAGCTGCTGTCGTCGACGGATAATCTTGGACTGATGCATGAGTCCATCCATGCTCATGACCAGCATCGGTGGACCAGGTCCTGGTGAGTGATTCGAATTGAGACGGTCATGGCCTGGCTTGGCTTGGCGGTATTGGTACGTTTCGGGGCTAACAAGTTCATTGTTTTTTTATAGGTTTGCTTGGGTGAACGGGCTATTCGGACAGATGATTCTGGATTTGAGGGAAAGGAAGCCGCATCTTTTGAGGCTCACCTACCAGTAGAACATTGCTACTTAGATCGGAGCAGGAGCTCCCGGAGTATATAACAACGGCTTGATTATGGCAATAGTAGCCTCCATCTCGGAGGGTGTCCAAGAACATCCTGGCACATCTGATGGGTACTTCTGGTTCGAGTAAAGAACATCGAAGCTTGATTCGGTCAAGACGGATTGTAATTTAAACTTTGTTGAATAACGTTCTATTCCACCGTCTCCAAGTATCTCATCTCAGCAGAGCGTGGCAAGAGTACTTGGTCCTCCTCATTCAATGAAGGAGGCTTGCCATGGATTTGGATGACATGAATTCCCAAGAACGTCCAAGTGTACAATCGTGTCAAGTATACTCCAGTACTGGGCTCGGGTCAAGTTGGCTGATCTGATATATTTTTGATCAAGGTTGGATGATATTGAAGACTGGCAGGAGGACGGACAACCTCGAACCTAATATCAAAGCCAAGATTCCCTTCGGTCCTCCAGCTCCGTAAATCACATGAAACCATCATTGATCGAATATTTATGTACATAGCTTCAACTGGGTGGAAGAGCGATCAACGATCCGGGATCACTTCCATTTACTGAACAGTTGAGTAATTGCTGTCGTCCATCAATCATCATCATCCATCAATCTACGAGCACATCGCGCCACGAGAGGCCAAACCTGGTTGGGTTGCTGATGCTTTTGTGAGCATTTGAAGTGCGAGTGCGCATTGCGCATTTCGGTCTAGCGAGCTCGTCTTTTTGGCGTGCTCAATGTTGTAAGCTAACAATATCGACATTGCCACCGTCTATTATTTGTCTGCCAGCGTCCGACTTCCACCATTTTCCACCCATTTCTTGCTCCGAACCCGCCGTTTCCTTCCCGTCATCTTTTTCCCCCCAGACAAGAATTAATAATTGTTTTCTTTCCAAAAAAATCCAGGGATTTGGCCTTGACCCTTGTTCCTCTCAAAGCTCTTGGAACCTAATTCTGTATTTTCTGATTGGGAGTAATTTTGGCGAGCATCTGCACTTCATTCGACGTCGTTGCCTCTAGGATTGTGCGGGGCCCTACTTCACCTTCAGCAGCTCCCAAGACCATAACCACACCAACCATTTGATAGCTCAGACTGACTGCAGCTTGACACCGACAACGCCCAACCTCGATCATCCCTCGAACAAACTGCCCCTCCCCCACCCGCCTCCGCCTAGCCCGACCGGCCTGGTACGAATTGTTTCTTTGCAGGTCTCACCTATCGAAACTCGCCTGCTCACCAATCTCTCCAACCCCCCAAGATAGCGTCCGCCGAACAAAGCATGCGCAATGAACTTCCAGACCTTCACCGGCTCTTCTCGCCGTCCTCGCAACGTTAACCTCAGCGGCCAGCCCAGCAACCCAAACCCCTTCGCCTCGACGTCATGGAACCGACCTGGCGACCCCAGCAGGACCGTCTTCAAGGCCCAGGCCGACCGCCAGCAGCGACAGCGTGAGAGGGAGAGGCTACAGGCTGCGAGGACCATACAGCGGGTGTACCGGGGTAGTGTGGCGAGGGCTCAGGCGCGCGAGCTTCATCGCTCCCGGTTTGACCGGATATACGAGTCCCTCCCCGGCACGGGTGATGCAGCTCTACGCGTACGGAGGGCCTTTCCGGATCTTGTGACGTCTTTCGAAGTTTCGAACAAGGATGATGTGAAGAGGTTGGATCGACTGTGCGGTGACCTGGAGACGGTTGGAGTGGCGTCGCTTTCGAACCTGTCTTCGTCTCATGTCGCTCGATTCTTTGGACACCTACTGAGTGCGCTCGAGAAGACGGTACGAGACGATTCACACTCGGATATATCATCGAGGCTCAACATCCTTGCCTCCTTGATATCAATATTCCCCGCCGCGACACTCAGTGCCGACCAACCCACGAGGTTCTATACCCTGATGGCGGGGTTGTCATCCGAGTCTAAGCTCTCGCCTTCCGATGCAGCTGCGGTTACAAGAGCCTCGTTGGCTCCTCTGCAGGTGCTGAAGTCCCTACAAGGTAAGTTCTCAATATCTTCCTTACGAGCTCTCCAGGCACCTAAGGCTTTGGCTAACACCTCTTTCCCACAGATTCACCCACCAAGGCCGACCTTAGCACGAACGCCTACCGATCATTCATCTTCTTCTTCCTATCCGCCCCGAACCTGACCTTGTTCGAAAACGATTGCCGCGAGTTCCTAGCCTCTCTCGATATAGAATACCTAGCGTCTGCCATAGCTGCCCAATCCCGAACACCACCCATGGGACTGTCATCTGGCGACGGCCTACTCTGGCTGCTTGCCCATTTCATACAACTCTCGTCCACCGCCACCGGATACCGTACCGAGGTGGTCCTCGCACCTATTTACCTGCTGCTCTCCAGTCAGGGGAAGGACATTAGCCAGCGCATGGGCGCGGGCTCTCCCGAGGATGCGTTAGAGAACGCAGCAGCGACCGAGGTGAATACCACACAAGCCCGGCCGCTTCCGGATTATATCAAGACGCAACTGCAGTCTCTGGTCAGCACGGACTCCATCAAGAATCTGCTGAACCAGTTGTCCGAGTAAGTTTCTCGTTTCCCTACCTGCCGAAATATGTATTCCGTACTAATACAAACGATAACAGACAACGCGAAGCTGTCGAGACTACGAGGACCGTAAACGTCTTGAGTGGTTACCTCCTAACTCTACTGCAATATTTCTCCGACCAAAGCGACAACATCCGCATGCGTCTCTATCTGAGCGATCTCCGCTCTTCAAAGGGTACCGTGCCTGCCGTCAAGTGGTTGTGGGACGCTGCAGCAAGCACGGGCATCTACCGGCAAGGGCGAACCGACCCCCACGCCCCGGTGCGGATCCTGAAGAACTACGTATCCCAGCAGTCGCGGCAAGGCCCAGCGTCCCTCGATGGCGATGCGGAATGGCGAGCCCTTTTGCTCTTCTTGGATCTCTACATTTTCGTTTTGAGGCTCGCTGATGACGACGATTTCGTCACTGGCATCACGCCCCATGCGCACCAGACCTCTCGCATCCAGACGTGTTGCCTCACCCTTGAGGATATCAAGGGACTTACCGTATTCCTGAAAAGCTTTTCCTTCGCGCTCTACCACGATATCAGCTCCATCGCCCCGTCGTCGACTCTACCTCGAACTAATACTGATGCCGTGGATCGTTCGGGGGCCACCGCTACGACTACTACGATATCGAATCCGCTTGATCTTGATGGTGTCAAAAATCTCATCACATCGGCGATGCAGCTGCTCTACGAACGAGACTCTAGACTTAGGCTCCTTCCCGCTGGTCATTGGCTGATGACATCGAGATTCAACATGGGAGGCTTCATTTCCGACGTTGTAGCAGAGCTGCAACGGCAGCAGGAAGAGGAAGAGCATTCTGATAATGAAGACGACGAATATAGCCATGAACCTATGGCGAGATTTTCTTCGCCAAGCCACGCCCGGCAGCACATGCGGATCCACCAGCTCCGAGAACTCGAAAAGAAGCAGCGAGAGCGGTACATGGCCACCATCGGCCCGAAGCTCGAGATCCTGAAGCACATGCCGTTCGCGATCCCGTTTGAGACGAGGGCGATGGTATTCAAACAGTTCATCCACCTGGATAAGATGAGGCGCCGGGGAGGCTTCGTCGACGCTGACCAGTGGCGACTTAGCCTCCGAACTAGCGAGCGCGGGCTTGATCGCCTCGGCAAGCATAGCGCTGATATCCGCCGTGAACATGTGCTGGATGATGCGTTCAAGCAGTTCTACCCCCTTGCCGAGGGCCTGAAGGAGCCCATTTACATTACTTTTTACGACAGATTCGGGGAGGTCGAGGCTGGTATCGACGGCGGTGGTGTCACGAAGGAGTTTCTGATGTCTGCCATCCAGGATGCCTTTGCCGAGGACAGCTCGTGGTTCACGCGCAATGCAGAGGGCCTTTATTATCCCAACCCGTCTGCCATGGATTGGTTCCGCGAGAAGCGCGCGAGAGCCACTCGAGCATCGGAGCGCGAAGCGCTCGAGAACGAGAGCAGACGGGTCATCCAGCAGTACGAGTTCCTGGGTCGCCTGGTGGGCAAGTGCATCTACGAGGGGATCCTCATCGACATCGCCTTTGCCGGCTTCTTCTTGATGAAGTGGCGCGCCGCTGCGGAGCTGAACCGCTACCGTGGCACGGTCAACGACCTCCGGGATCTCGACGAGGAGCTCTACAAGGGCCTCATGGCGCTGAAGAACGAGCCGGGCGACGTGTCCGGCTGGGACATGTACTTCACGATCGACGACGAAGCCTCCTTCGGCGCCTCCAGGGACAAGTTCACCGTGACGCGGAACCTCATCAAAGACGGCGACGTAACCAAAGTCACCAACGAGAACCGACTCCTCTTCATCTCCTCCGTCGCCAAGCACCGCCTCGTGATCCAACCCGCCCTCCAAACCAACGCCTTCCTCCGCGGCCTGCGCTCCATCATCGACCCCTCCTGGCTCTCCATGTTCAACCGCGTCGAGCTGCAGCGCCTCGTAGGCGGCGACTCGCGCGCCATCGACGTCGAGGACCTCCGACGCAACACCGTCTACGGCGGGCTCTACGTCATCGGCGACGACGGCATGGAGCACGAAACCGTGCGGCTCTTCTGGAGGGTCATGACGAAGTTTTCGGACGAGCAGCGGCGCGAGGTACTGAAGTTCGTTACGTCGACGCCCCGTGCCCCCCTCCTAGGTTTTGCGCAGTTGAGTCCACTGTTTTCGATACGGGATGGGGGCTCGGCGGAGGATAGGTTGCCGAGCGCGAGTACGTGTATTAATTTGTTGAAGTTGCCGCTTTATTCAAGTGAGGAGACTCTAAGGGAGAAGTTGTTGTTGGCTGTTGAGTCGGGGGCCGGGTTCGATTTGAGTTAGGGGGGAATTTTTTCTTGCTTCTCAAAGCGGGTGATGGCGGATAGGCATTAGTCCCCATGCCGTCTACGCTTCTCATGCCTTTCTGCTGGTAGCCATTGGCATTCGGATATTTCTTTTTCTTCTTTCATGCCCCATGACGATAGATGGTTTATGTATGACTAGACCTTTGTGTTTTTCTTTTGATGAAAAAGGTGGTGGGGGCGAGTGAAGCATACTGCGGATTCGGCAGGCTCTTTTTAGATGGGATGAATATGTTACAGGTCAGGCATGGAATGACAAGTTTGTCCCTCTAAAGTCTCCAGCATTTCTAGCACTCTATGAACAATGAAAGCTGCATTGATTGATACAATGATTGTTTGATGTTCCAGGCAGTGGCAAATGGGTGGATGGTGGCAGGTTGAATTGTGCCTGCCTCTGTTGACTGAGTAATTTTTGGAGTAATTCTTTGGAAATTTTGGGGGAAAATAGCTACAATTGTAGCCAATCATGAAAATGTTTGTATAAGGCTGACAGAAGACACCAGAAGATTCCTGCTGGAAGGCGAGGCCGACATCCTGACAGAGAGGCGCATTATGTGAGAGCCCGGTCACAGATTACACAATGAAAAGAGCTGTCAATCAAAATCCCAAGAAGAGCCTTGATGTGGCGGATGAAGAAGATTGAAATCGGATGGGCTGACAAAGAAGAGTAGTAGATACCTTTTATAAGCCTCTATTATAAACTAATTTAAATGTACTAGTGACTTCTCAAGGGCACACACCCTGGACCAGACAGTGGCAGGGGCACCTTCCACAGACCCTTGCTTTCTCCACCGCCACTACCTCAAAAATTCTCCGTATTGGGAAAGAACTCTGTGGTGTACTTTGTACCACAATTGTACACTGCAAAGCACACACTTACTGTGTGATAGAGACCCAAGGCAGGAGCAGTGAGAGGAGAGAAAAAATTGGAACAAGGTTTTTTTTTATTTATTTTTTTTCTTTGCCATTTTTTCCAAAAGTGTAGCTAAAATCTTCGTCACGTTCCTTTTACTCCTTCTCCTTCCCTTTTCCTCCTCTCCAAGCGCACAACCGACTTATCACAACCAAGTTCCCTTTTCCATTTAACAAAAAAAACCAAAAAATCGAGGATCAGATTGTAGGTACGGCTTCTTCGTACTTGTTTTCTGTTCTCGGCCAACTCTTAACCAAAACATAAAAAAAAAACCAAAAAAAATCTCTTCCTCATATCAAACTCATCCCTCTCCAATATCTCCTCCCTCGACGTTTCTTCATCTCTCCCTTCCCACAAGAAACCTCCTCCAAAAAGCCCTTCTTCGCCTCCCTTCGACCGCATCACAACGCGATCGAATCCTTCCTCCTTTGGATCAATTAAACCCTTCCGACGCCCGAGTGTTTGGAAGCCTTTGATCCCGCCACATCGCCAAGCGATCATCCTCCGAGTCTTCGTCGTTCTTCGTCTTTTGTTGAGCGACTTTGCCCTTTCATCCAGCTGGTCCTGTTCTTATCCTAAACGGGCCCACTGATCTTTTCTGAGAGGTAAGTCGCCGAATATTCCTTTGTCTCCTTTGCCCTCTCTCATCTCTCCATTCTTGCCATCTCCTCCGAACCCGAGACATTCCCTCATCATCGTCGCCATCAAACATCTCCAATCTCTTTGCCACCTCTCTAGTCTGTCTATCCATCCTGCTAACCTTTGCCCTGCGCCTTTCTCCAGAAAAGATCGAAATTTAGGTTAACCTTCTCACAAAATCGAACTCTTTCCCACCCTCGAAGTTAACTCCATCGAGTACCCACCTGACAACATGGCTGCCCCTTCTGCCGCTGCTGTCGATCAGCTCGCTCACGAGCTTGGCAACGCCTCGCTCAACGGTAGCGATGCCCCTGCCGCTCCTGCCATCAACACCAACGTCTCTGGCGAGGCTGGTGATGAGCTTGACACTGCTGGCCCCACTCCCAGCTCGGCCGCTCCCCACCCTCAGGCGTCCGCCTCTCTCTACGTCGGCGAGCTTGACCCCTCAGTCACCGAGGCTATGCTCTTCGAGCTTTTCTCCCAGATTGGATCCGTCGCCTCGATCCGCGTTTGCCGTGATGCCGTCACGCGACGATCTCTCGGATACGCCTATGTCAACTACAACTCCACCAGCGATGGTGAGAAGGCTCTCGAGGAGCTCAACTACACCACCATCAAGGATCGCCCTTGCCGCATCATGTGGTCCCAGCGTGACCCCGCTCTCCGAAAGACGGGCCAGGGCAACGTTTTCATCAAGAACCTCGATGTCGCCATCGACAACAAGGCTCTCCACGACACCTTTGCTGCTTTCGGCAACATCTTGAGCTGCAAGGTCGCTCAGGACGAGAACGGCGTCTCCAAGGGTTACGGTTTCGTCCACTACGAAACCGATGAGGCTGCCGCGCAGGCCATCAAGCACGTTAACGGTATGCTTCTCAACGAGAAGAAGGTTTACGTCGGCTACCACATTCCCAAGAAGGATCGCCAGAGCAAGTTTGAGGAGATGAAGGCCAACTTCACCAACGTCTACGTCAAGAACATCAACACCGATGCCACCGACGAGGAGTTCCGCGAACTCTTCGCCAAGTACGGTGACATTACCTCGTCCACTCTCGCCCGCGACCAGGAGGGCAAGAGCCGCGGCTTCGGTTTCGTCAACTTCACCACCCACGAGAGCGCCGCCAAGGCCGTCGAGGAGCTCAACGGCAAGGACTTCCACGGCCAGGAGCTCTTCGTTGGCCGGGCCCAGAAGAAGCACGAGCGTGAGGAGGAGCTCCGCAAGTCCTACGAGGCTGCTCGCCTGGAGAAGGCCAACAAGTACCAGGGTGTCAACCTCTATATCAAGAACCTCGATGACGACGTTGACGATGACAAGCTTAGGCAGATGTTTGCCGATTTCGGTCCCATCACCTCCGCCAAGGTCATGCGTGACCAGGCTCCTGAGGCTCCCGAGGCGGACGCTGAGGGCAAGGATAAGGAGAACAACAAGGAGGCCGCCACCAAGGAAGGCGAGGAGGCTGCTGCCCCCGCCGAGGGTGAGAAGAAGAAGTCCGAGAAGAAGCTCGGAAAGAGCAAGGGCTTCGGTTTCGTCTGCTTCAGCAACCCCGAAGATGCCACCAAGGCTGTTGCCGAGATGAACCAGAGGATGATCAACGGCAAGCCCCTCTACGTGGCTTTGGCTCAACGTAAGGACGTGCGAAAGAGCCAGCTCGAGGCCACCATCCAAGCTCGCAACCAGATCCGTCTTCAACAGCAGGCGGCTCAGGCCGGTATGCCCGGTCAGTATCTTCAGCCCGCTGTTTTCTACGGCCAGCCCGGTTTCATGCACCAGGGCGGTCGCGGAATGCCTTTCCCCCAGCCCGGCATGGGTATGCCTGCCATGCAGCCCGGTAGGCCCGGTCAATTCCCCGGCGGCTACCCTCCTCAGGGCGGCCGTGGAATCCCCGGCCAGATTCCCCCCAATATGTTCGGCATCCCTGGCCAGTTCCCTCCTGGTGCGGCGCCCTACCCCCAGGCCAATAACCCTCAGTTCCTCGCCGCCATTCAGCAAGCTCAGCAGCAGGCCGCCGCCGGCATTCAGGGCGGTCGTGGCGCCGTTCCTCCCGGCCGTGGCCCCATTCAGGGTATGCCTCCCAACATGGCTGGCATTCCTGCCGGTCCTGGCATGCCTGGCTACCCTCCTAACGCCCGCCCTCAGGGCAACTTGGGCCGCGGTGGTGCTCCTCGCAACGGCCAGGGCGGCAACTTCGCCCAGGGTGGTCGTGGCCAGACTCCTGTCGCCGGTGCCGAGGGTGCGGGCAGCGCGTCCCTCCTCCAGCAGCAGCTTGCGGCCGCCGGTGGCCCGGCCCAGCAGAAGCAGATGCTTGGTGAACTGATCTTCCCCAAGATTCAGGTTATGCAACCCGAGCTTGCTGGTAAGATTACCGGTATGCTTCTCGAGATGGACAACGCGGAGCTCATCAACCTGTAAGTTTTTTTACTCCCTCGTGCCTCTATGTTATGAACAGCAGATACTAACATTCCATTTTCCTCCAGCATTGATGATACCGATGCCTTGAAGCTCAAGGTCGACGAGGCTCTCACTGTCTACGATGAGTACGTTAAACAGCAACAGACGGCGGGCGGTGCTGAGGGTGAGGGCGAGAAGAAGGAGGAGGAGAAGAAGACTGAGTCTTAAACACCTCCGTCTGTTTCTCTCTCACAGCGAAGCACGATATCGATAATGGATCCCGATTCGGCTTTTGCTGTTGCCCGGTGGCACTTTTATTTTTTATTTTTATTTTTCTACTTTGTTTGTAACCATTTGCCTATGGTGGTATTGACAAACACTCGGTTTTCACGGAAAAGTTTTACAGGTCATGCGAGGTTGGGTCGATATTTTTTTCGGGTGTCTGATGCGCGATGTCCTCTTGACAAAAGCATTTGTTGTTCTTTTCCCTCTTTATCCCGCTCTTCGTCAATCCTCGCTTCCACCTACGATTCGGCCTCTCGTCTTCCATTTTCATCCCGCCCTCACTTTCTTAGCATGAATCCTTTACGCTCATCAATAGGGTTGTGTCCCCCGAAGGTTGGGGGCTCTAGGGAATTGGACAGATATGGTGGATGTATTTATGATGCCTTTTCTTCTTCTCATCCTCCCTTCTGGGCATTCATATTGTCGAGGGTTTGAGAAAGGGTACGGCGGTGATGGAAGAGGAGTTGGGGAGCTGCAGATTTGTTTCAAGGTCGGCGTGCAGATGCCTTCGAGCAGCAGTCACTTTGCCTTGATACTTTTTTGCGGTTTCCCGCCTTCTGCTTCTGCCCGATCGACGCCCATTCTCTCCGCTCTCTCCTTTGTTTTCGACTTCAATGTTGTTTTCACGTCTACAGTACGACACTCGCAAGACACCCGGAAGACGGCGTTTAAGGGATTTTGTTCTTTTATTTTTTGCCTGACCCAGACCTATACCCACACTCGACCTTGGCGGCACTCTCTTGTTCTTGTACCCCGGTTCTTTCTTGTCTGAAGCTGGGCGAAGGGGCGGTTTGCGGCTGAAGAGGATCCGAGTCCTTGTTTGGGGTTCTGGCCTGGACTTTGGGAGAGGGAGATGGACGGATGGAAGGGGAGGCATTCTGTCTCTGTCGGGCTTTCCGTCCCCAGGTTTCAATGGTAGTTGATATTAATAGAATACCTGAAAACTAAGATGATGTCCGTGTGACTTAATGTTGTAGTTGCATTTTGAAATTGGCAAAGGTATGGGATTGATGTATTAATAGAGATAGAGTCGAATTGTAGGATGAAATGAGAACTTAGAGTCCATGACTTGGTGTTTTACACGACTTGAAGATAGAAAGACGTGAACATGATGAACAGAGACTAAACAGACCAAGGGAAAAGGAACTAAGAACAAGGAAACATGCAGAATGAGAAAAGAGTCCATAATGAAACGCGACGAACGCCGTCCTCCCTCCCTCCCCCCATTCCCCCCTTTTTTTTTTCTTCTCTCATTTCTTCGTTTTTTTGTTGACACCGAGATGAATGATGCTACATGCCCCTGACCTGCCGACGGATGCAGTTCCTCTAAATTGCGCCCCTGGATGAGAGTGAGTACCACGAAGAATAAAGGAAAGAAAGCATAGATACTTTTGGAGATGGAGGAATAGCTGGGGTGAGAGGGGTTATGTGTGTCAAGGAAGAGAGCTCATGACCTCTCATCGATAAGGTTGCTCCTCATCGCGGACCCCCCATACACCATCTCCATCAACTTCCCCTTCTGCCTCCTCCTCACATCCTCCAAATACCCGCCAACATCCTCTAACCCCCTAATCTGCTCCTCGACCGTCAACGTACTCGAATTCACGCTCCTCACGAGCGGCGAAACCAGCTTCCTCCTCAACGACTCCAAGTTCGCCTTGAGCGTCAGTAACCGATTATTATGATCCAGCAAGATCCCCTTGTTCCGCACGGTCTTCTCGCGCACGTTGCGCAGGAGCTGGCGGTTCCGTTCGTACTTGGCCACCTCGGCTGCGTTGGGTCCCAAGATACGCGTCCATAGCGACGAGAGTAAATCTGCGTGGGCTTCGTCCTGGTGCGTCGATTCGCGGACGACGGTGCGCGCCAGGTTGAGGAATTGTTGATCTATGGCCTCGAAGAGGGCGAAGAGCGCCAACGAGGCCTGCAGCTCGGAGTTGATGGATTCTTCGAGCACGGAGAGGAATTCGGTGAATGTGCGCTGGAGGGTCTGGCGCGTTCGCTGGGTGGATGTGCGGCCGAAGAGGGAGGTGAGGACGCGCGAGAGGGTCGTTGGGTCGCCGGTGGGGGTTTCGAGGATGTGGGTTGGGGAGAGGGCCGAGTAGAGGTTGTCGAGGGCGGAGGAGAAGGGGGCTGTGGGGAGGGTGCGGAGTTGGGAGAGTTCACGGCGGGCCCAGTCCATTACGATGAGGATTCTTTTTGTTCTTTCTGTTAGTCGGGGGAGGAATGGGTAGGGGTAAAGACGGAAGGGTAGGGAGGACGGGGCAAAAGGGAGACCATACCCATCGATGTCTCCATCGACATTGGCGAAAAACTTGGTAAGTTCAATCGCGAGCGTCTTCAAACTATCACTCAACTCATCCAGCTCCTTGACAATAATAGCCGCACTCGTCATATTACTACTCCTCACACTCTCGCCCAAATCCCACACAGCAACACTCGTAGCCTGTAAGTCCCCGACCTGCGCGACCCCGTTCTCAGAGTAGTAAATCAAGGGTTCGAAGGAGCGCGCGAGGCCGGCGACCTTGACGAGGTCCGGTACGGGCGATTGCGAAGCGGGTTGGAGGAAGAGGGAGCGCATGGTCGCGAGGGAGAGGAAGGCGACGAGGACGGAGGTGGCGAGGGAGGTCCAGGTGCGGGTTATGGTGGTGAGGGTTGTGCGGGCGAAGGTTATTGCTGCGTCGATTGGTTCAGTGCGGTGTTGGACTTCGGCGCGGAGGGCGAAGCGGATGTCTTTGGAGTGGGTTTAGCGGGTTGGTCTGCAAACCAGAAAGTGTAAACGGGCGAACCAGACAGAGAAAGAACTTACAATTGTCGGGGGTGTCTATTTGCATGCCCGGAGAAACACTCTTCATAACCATCTCATCAATCTTCAACGTCCTATCCGGTTCCGGCGACAGCCCCTTCTCAGGCGACAAGCTCCCCGTCGGTAACCGCGTCCTAATAGCCCTCTCCAAAACATCCTCAACCTCATCCTCCTCCCCAGCGCTCTCATACCCAGGCGTCATCATACCATTAACCCGCTGATTCTGCAGCCGGTGGTTCGGAAAATGCCCCAAGATGTTATCCGACTTGCGCCAGAACCCATTCGACCTATCCCCGTTCTCGAGGCGGCGCCACGCCGGAGGACTGTAGCCACCTGCGGAAGCTGAATCCGGGTCGTCGCTCTCCTCCGCCTCTGTCCCTTCGGACCGGAACCCAGAGTGATGGGAGGGATACCCGAACCGGAGAGGGGTCGTCGGCTCGAAGTCTTGCAGGGAGGCGTCGAGGTGATCGAGAGGATCTAGAACGGCTGGAGCGACCATCTTTTTCGACCTTTTTGCTGCGCTGGTGGGAGTGGTTGGTCCGGCGCGAGGAGCGGAGCACGAGCGCGGTTTCTGAGCTGCCCTCAGGCGGCGCAGGTAGCGCAGGTAAGGGCCTGTTGCGGCGACTAGGGGTAGCTGGGAGCAGGAGGTCGGCGCTGTCCAGGCCCAGGGGGATGGTCGCTGGTGAGGTCGCTGTTGTCCTTGGTACTAGGGCCGTGGAGGGGGAGGCCTTGCGTTTAGGTTTCACAAGGGCAAAGATGCGACGGATGGGAGCGGTGATGGCGGAGATGGGGGCGAGGTAGAAGGAGAGGTAGATGGATATGACGAGGAGACTGATTGTGAAGGCGGCGAGAAAGGTGCTGGGTGTTACGGTGACGCTTAGGAGGGAGATGGAGACGTGGTTGTTGACGGTGAAGAGGGAGTTCATGGAGTTGTACCACATGGGAGGGTTTGTGTGTTTGGGGAAGGTTTGTAAGAAGAGGGAAGAAGAGGGTAATGGCGGTACAAAGTAAGTAAAGTGACTTATGGAGCACGGAAGAGGAGGGACAAGGATATAGATGAGAGGGAGGTAGAGGATGGTAACGGGGAAGGGGGGAGGGTGGGATTCAAAGTTTTGCCAATGCCGGCTTGAGTCCGCAAGGGTGGGTGTGGGTAGGGGTTATGGGTGAGGGAGATACTCAGAGCTTGCTTTTGGTATGAGTATTAGTATGGGGGAAAGGGCGGGAAGATGGAAGATGGAATCAGTCGAGGTGGGAAATGGAGGGTGGGGGAAGAGATCTGACCGGCTGTTGGCCGAGGAGAGGGAGCAGAGCTGTAGGAACAGGGTCGGATAATGGGTCGACCGGGACCAGGACCGCAGTGGAAAGTGTGTGTAGGTGTGGGTAATGCAGGATGCGTGAGTGAAGAAAAATGCGGATGGAGTGAAATGAATGGCTTGGGTCGCGGCCAGGCCAAGGGCAATCTGAGAAAAGTTGGGATGATGTGCAGAAGTCCGCAGAATAGGTCGAGTCTTGATGCGAGTTTGGATCTGAAGACAAGGTTTGTAAGTAGTTATAATATGATACTATGACAGTATGATGATTGTGTAGAAAGATCTATAAGAAGTTGGCCTGGTATCGTTCTTGTGCTCTTGGAGAAGTAAAGTTGTGAGGAACGAAGTGAGCCAGGCAGGGAAGAGCGAAAGCTCGCAGAGTAACAGAGAAGAAGACTGACTGGCTCTTGACAGCCAGCTCGACACTCAGGATTGGCTAACAATCTCGCTGGCAAGAACCACTGCAGCCCAAAGCAGGCTCTCCCGAGAAGAACATGCGATTCGAGCGAGCGAGTCACGAGAAATCACAAGAAGCAGAGACTCGCGGAAACAGAAAAGACGATCCTCAACCAAGAGAAGAAGAGCTCCAAATTGTATTGGTGATGATGAGACTCAGAAGCCATCCATCTCCTTCACTTATGACGCCTCCTGCATCATACCAGATACAGAGGACACCGGTTCTCAATCTCCCCCAAAACCCAGAAACAGCTCCACCACACCCCTCCCTCGTCGGCGCCACTCCAAGCGAGAGAGAAAGAGAGAGAGAAAAAAAGCTCGAGCTCAAAATCACCAAACAAATCCGCCAAAAAGGAAGAGGTTGGGAAGGCGTTCCTTCCCGCAAGT
The DNA here is from genome assembly GCF_000732125.1 of Scedosporium apiospermum. Taxonomy (NCBI): domain Eukaryota; kingdom Fungi; phylum Ascomycota; class Sordariomycetes; order Microascales; family Microascaceae; genus Scedosporium; species Scedosporium apiospermum. The sequence continues at coordinate 68,690 of NW_015971822.1, read as the reverse complement.
CGTGCCTTCCCTGCAGCTTTCGACACTGTCCTCTGGATACGTACTTCGTACCTCACTTGCTGTCTCAACCCCTGGTTGAGCCAATCATTGTCCCGAGCATGTTGTTGTCGGGGCGAACAGAGAGAGACCTTAGGCAGGAAGGGGACCAGCGGGAACGGTTGCATGGACACAAGGAAACGTTCGAAGCCAATGCAGCTGACGAGGGGCAACGTTCTTGGAGGAGGATCGGAGAAAGGTACCTCGCCACAGTGTGAAGATTCACTGGACGGAGGGGCTGGGAACGGCTTGGTCCGTGCGTAGCTGCCTGTGAAGCGCGTCTCAGTTTTGGATTCGGATGCTGCCAGAGGACGCGAGGAAAACCCTGGAGAGGAACGCTTCTCCCTCTTTGGAAAGAAATAAAAAGAGAATGACGAAAAGAAGATAACTTCCTCCCTGTCATCCTTGACGTGAACCAAAACAACGTGCTCTCCAAACGAATGAGGGACAGGCAAACAAACGCGGAGACCCCTCGTTTTTCCCTTCCTTGCGCCAATGTTCATTCTCCCTCCATCGCACGCGAATGACGCCAACTGGCAAACGCCAAAAGACGCTCGTCGCGAGCCGTACAAAATCCGTCCCGTCTCACTGTCCCCATCACACTTACGACTTCTTGCCTCATTGAGAGCGATTTGGACCGATGAGCCAATGGGGACGATGGCCAGTTGGCCTTGACCCCACCCACGGAGAAGAGTACCTCGTACAGTTTGATATCAAGGCACTATGCACTGTTCTTATCTTATCACCCCGCCCTGCACCGCAAAGTCCGAAGTACGCTCCTTCCCTCATTCCCGCATCACAAGAGCCAGTCTCATTGACAAGAACGAAGTTACACTGCCTCAGTCTGGTTTGTTTGTTTTGCTCCCCTTTTTCTCAATTCTTCCCGAAAGGGATAAATTGGCTGCATGACACCGACTTACATCCAATGGGCAAAGCATATAAAAAAACAACGCCAAAAATTGTAAACAAACATACATTTTGACCATTCACAGGTCTCATCCTTGGTATCATCCAGGAAAAAACAACATCGTCAGTCCTTCGGTTCTTCGGCGTCATGCACGCACTTTAACCCCACGCGGAGTTTCTCTTGACCTCCTGATACAGTGTAATTCCATCATCATTGCCGTCACAGGTTGGATTTCCTCTTGACCCCGCATCAACATTCAACGGCTAGTGCGCCAAGATGTGAAGCATTTGTGTATTGGAGAAAGCCCAGACATGGAAAGGGAGAGCGGGGATCAACAGAAGTCCATCCGCCGGAAGTTATCATCCCATCATCCCATGGGCAATTCATATTGGTCCTTCACTTGGCTCTTCCTGGTAGCTAACCGATGATCCCGTCGACCTGGAAGACGGTGTCTCTCCTCCTGAACAGAACATCAAACTTGGTCTCGTAATAACATCCCTCCTTCTACCCCCCTCCCTCACGATTGAGTAAACAGGAGAAGAAGAACACGAAGGGACGGTTGGTCATGTTACTTTTTTCCATTTGATTGATTTTATTTTCTCATATCGTAACTACGAGCATCAAACTGCAGTATTCCCCAATGTGTAAAACACCTCATCATGTCCTAATCCACCTCGTTCGCCTTGAACCTAGTAGGCATCAGAAAAACAAGAAAACACCAATATGCCCTAACCTGCCAAATCAACGACTTTCGTTCCCTAGGAAAAGAAAAACACTAAAAGTAGCGATTAAAGAGAGTATGGGGGAAAAAAAAGGAGAGAGAAAAGAAGAGAAAGCCCAGAATCACCAGAAACAAGAAGCGCTTCATCCCCAATAGCACCTCACACTCCACAACACCTAAAAAAGACAGCCTTGTTTCACCACGGCCTACTCACGCTCCACCTTCCCACGCGGTACTTATTCTTATTCTTAGACCTGGACCTGGTCTTGGACTTGGACCGCCTCGCGTAACTGCCCCGATTGCCCTCCTAGTCAATCTTGGCGCTCGCCAGGCTCCTGCCCGCCGGGTTGCTGAGGTTATTGATCTGCTTGATCGGTCCCCTCGTCTTCTTCTTCGGTAGGCGTTTGCGGGCTACCATGACGGGCACGGAGCTCTTGGTGACGAGGTAGTTGCTGAAGGATCCGAGGATGACGCTGTAAAACTGTGTTAGTAAATATGCCTGGAAGATTGGGGGGGGGGGGGGGGGGAAGTGATAGAAAAATGCTCACCCTTTAATCGAGCTCCGTCCTCTGCTCCCAAGAATGACCAACGTGGGCTTAATCAAATCAATCATCTCCAGCACCAAGTGCTTCGGATTCTTGCAATGCAGCACCTCCACAATCACCCGCACCTGCAACTTCGTCCTCCGCAGTAGCCTCGACACTTTAGCCGTGATCTGCTCCACCACCTCTTGCCTCTCCGCCTCGAGCCTATCCTGCTCCTTCGTCGCCGACGATGTGCTGACGTTGCTCGTCGAGTCGCCCGCCGCGCTGCTACCGTTCCCTCCGTACGGGCTGTCCCGCCCGCCGAGGGCGGACGTGAGCAGGCTGATGGACGAGGATCGGTGTTGCGTTAGAGGCACAGGCGCTGCGAGTGAATTGTTGTCCTTTTTACCGCTGTCATTGTTGTCATCGCCGCCGAGCTTGTTCTCTCCTTCCGCTGCCTCCTCCGAGAGGCAGCAGACGGCCACCAGCGTGTCACCGTCGCGGAGCACCGTGCCCACGGCCCACTCCAACGCATGCTGCGAATGGTCGCTGAGATCCGTAGCCACGAGGTACTTGCGTAGCTTCTTGTGCTCCTCCACCGCCGCCGTGACCACCTTGGTAAACTCTCCACGGTAAATCACCCGCACCGACCTGTTCGTCTCGGGCGTCGAAAACACGTCCGTCAGCTTGACCGACATTTCCTGCGCCTTTCGGATTTCGTCCCTCTCGATCTCGTTCTCCGAGTTGTTGGCCGAGTTGACCGTCGACGAAGGGATCACCCTCTCCTTGCTGGCGCTCAGGCGACCTTGACGAGTTGTCCGCTCGCTTCCGTTGGAACCTGATTTTTTGGTATCTTCGTCGTCGTCGAAGAGGGATCTGACTTTGTAGACTGCAGATAGTTGCTTGCCTGAAAAAAAAAGGGGGGTTAGTAAATGTTGGACTGGTCCGGATACAAAGTAAAGAGGAATACAGAACGTGAGGACCACAACTTACGCTCTTCTTCTGCGGCAGCCAAAAGGCTCTTTGGTTCTCTAGTCGGGTCAGACGGCATCAACTCTTCACTACCGTAAACGATCCTCGGAGCCGTGTTCCTTCCACGGTGATCCTCTTCGTCGTCAGCATCGGTATGCGTCTCGTCGCTACTACTGTCGTCAAGCCTCTCCCCATCAGGCCCCACATATGCCTTGATAAGCGGGCCTTCTCCGTCTTCTTGCTGTGAGGCCTTCTGCAAAGCCAGATGCGCCAGCGGGCCATGGGAAGCGAGAAGACTCGCGTCGGATAGGTTCTTGTAGGCCTTGCTGAGGTCCACCTCATACCCGCTATCAAGCATCGCCACCTTCGACTTGGGTTTCTCCGGTAGTAGTGCAGCCGGAGGAGACGGGCCACGGACCGAACGCTGGCTGTGCGGCGATCTCGACTGATTGCCTCGGCGCGGGATGGAGCCGGAGATAGAGTGCCTCAAAGGCTCGTGGCCTTGCGGAAGGACAGGCTGCGGGTGGCTCGTGACCTGTGCAAGTGGGCTGGTCAGGGTTCTTCCGCCCTGCTGGTTCCTCTTCGGCATCGGCAACGACTGTCCGATCTGGGAAGTGATGATATCACTAAACTGATAATCGGCAAGGTTGGTCCGGTGCGGCGAGACGTGCCTCCTGGAGGAAGAATCAGGGTATCGCGGCGTCTCCGAGGTCGGCCGCGGGCTCGTCCCCGAGGCAGTTCCTCCAGAAGAACCCGTCGCGTTCGTCGCCTCCGAGATGGAACTCCTCACGCTAGGAGGATACCCGGGTGAAGGTGGAGCGGCAGTATCGGGGCCAAGCATGCTCCTCACAGGAGGCTGCGTTTTGGGCGGAGCGGGGCCAATATCGAGCAAGCTCCGATACTTGACGGGTGGCGGAGTACCCTTCCGTGTAGGCGACGATTCGGGACCGACATCCAACATGCTTCGGATGGGTGAGCGCGGGCTCGTCATTGGCGACGCCGATCGCCGTACGGTCTGGGGCGCAGCCTTGGCAGCAGCCTGGCGCTCGAGAATCTCGAGGATAGCGAGTCTCTCCTCGTCCATAGCCGCCTCCAGGCTCATCGTGTGCTGCGAAGCCATCTTGCGGGTTTTCTTTTTTTTTTTTCCTTCTTTTTGTTTCTGTTTTTGAGGTGTTTCTTTCGTGTGAGTGGGTGGACGCTCGTTCTTTAGAGCGCCAGAGGGAAGCGTGCTGTTCAGGGCGCAGGGTATGAGGGGTTCAAAGTGGGATGTAGGGTTCAGTGCGCTTGGCGCACTCGATATATGACGTGGGGGGTGGTGGCGGGGGGGTGAATCAGAGGGAATTGTCAGCCCTGCGCAAAAACTCGATATGTGCGAAGAGTTCGGTATGGTAATTAGGGATGTTCGTTATGTTCAGTAGGCCCCTGGAAACCGAAATTCGAAGAGCGCTTGGCGGGGCGAGGAACGGGTTGATTTCAGCGGGGGAGAAGGTCACAGCGTCTGAATCGGTGAAGGATCGGTCGCTTGAATCGTGAGCCTAGAAGTGGCATTGTTCACACAAACTTCTTGAGTGTTCTGGGGAAGGCCGTCGAGGGGATTGAAACGCTCAAGCCATTGCGAATGGCGGCGTCGCGGGATTTTGAGGAAAAAAAAAGAAGAATTGGGGTGGAATTTAGCGAAAGTCTCTTCGTCCTATGCGGATATAAACTGGGGGGTTCGAAAGAACGGTGGAAGAGGAGAAAAGTCTTGGATCTTTAAAGTCGTCGTCCGCCGAGAAGAGCTGAGGGGAAAGGTTGCGCACGCAGTCTTGGCTTTGCCTCTCTCTATTCAAAATTACGGTGGAGTGACATTGGACTTCAGCTCGCTTAGTCATGGCCCGAACTGGATTTCGGTTCGTGAAAGATTGATGCCGGGACGATGCCGGGACCCATGACGGAAAAGGATTTTTATCACCATGTGAGCAATAGTTTTCGCGTAGTTTCGGGATCTCATCTCTTCGGTGGCAATCAATGGTGAAAAAAAGTGAAAAAAAAAGGGTGCTATTCATTTGATTGGAATACATCTATATGTAAATGAGGCCATATCCACTCTCACAACACCAGATGCACATAGTGTACAAGTAGGTCCTACACAGGCCGACTAAACTGCCACAAGAAGTCGAACCTTTCTCTCCTACCCAGTAGCCCCTCCCGTATAACCGAGGATGGATTACTGCCCATAGCCCACCTAGGCATTCTTCTTGCTCTTCGCCTTCCTCTTGTTACTCAAGTTTGCTCGTGCCGCCGTAGCAATCTTGTGTACCTGCTGCCTCTTCTCCCAAACTCCAGACCGTCCCTCCACAACCGCAATGATCTCAGACGCAAGTCGGTGGGCGAACTGGTTCCTACCGGATCCCATTGACGGCTTCTTGTTAACGGCCTCGAGGATCCATAGGAAGGCAATTCGCCTCCTTTGGCGGACTTCAAGAGGCATGGGCATCTCGAGCGCAGCGCCACCTCCGGCAAGGCCTCGAAGATGCCTAATTCGCATGAGAGGTGCGACCGAGTCAATCGCGAGAGTGAGGTAGACGATGGGGTTGAGCGGGAGATGTTGAGAGGGGGGAGCGCCGGGGAGGAGAGGATACTTGGGGCTTAGGATCGGAGGCGGGGACGTTCGTAGAATAGTGAGAACTCGAGCCAGATGCTAGAAGTGGCGTGTCAATAAAATGTGTGAAAATGAAGACACTTCTGAAAGTCCTCGGCGAGGACAGGGAGACAAGAGAAAAGGAACATACGCTCTGAGCCTTGCTCAACTTTCCTTCCCTCATAAGCAACCTCGAAATCTGCATAAGAACAGGATGATACCGATTCTTCATCTGCATATGCCACGGCAACGGAAGCTCAGGCAAGGGAAACTTATGTCCCTCGCCAGAGCCCACAACCTTCAAGCCCGTGGCAATCTCCGTCATGTCGTCAATCGCTCGGTTCCCCGTCGACGCCGGCCGAATCACACCCTCTTCGTACAGAGTCTGTTCCTGCTCGGGAGTCAATCCTCCCTGAAGAGCCTGCAGCCCGTGGGCCTCGACCACTCCCTTCATGTTGGCGGACTTCAGCATAGCCTCGACATCGCCGGCCGTTGAATTATTTTCGGTCGAGAGGTATCTTCGAGGAGCAGCCACCGCAAGAGCTGCTCCGTGGTTCGGGATCATGGGCCGAGCCCGTATCGCCAGGGTGCGACACGCGCCCCATAACCGCGCTGGTGGTGACATTTAGTGATATCGGGGGCTTGTATCGGAAGGATTGGAATGTTGTCGTTTCTCTGATCGTCGACTATAGCTCACTTTGGGCTTCAACTGAGAGGCCCCATTCGACTTGATCAGAGTCGCTTGGTGGTGTTTGGCTGGCTCGACTCTTTGCACGAAAATGCTCTGAGCTTCCTTTCGCAAAATTGTCGAAAAGTGGGTCATCTGTTTAGCCACGTTTGCGCCACGCTCTTGGAAGCACTGTGGCGCCGAGATTTGCCATTTGGGCCAAGCAACAATGAGTTTAAAGGCATCAGTCTTAGTCATCTTCCAACGTCAAGACATTGGACCATCGCCGATTCTGCCTCCTCGCACTCCTTCATATTACTCTGCTTGCATCCCATTTGACCAGTATCTTTCTTTTGCTGTTGGGTAGATATCTCGTTATCCTGAGTATCTCGCGACTATGCTTCCCTTTGTGAGGGTCGTCATGTTCACGCCTAGCTTGAGACGAAAATGAGGAACCTGCCGGCAGCTGCATCCGGGTCTCATGAAATTCCGAGGTAATACGTTCGAGACTTATTGAGTTTGACGACCGTAGTTTTGTTAAAAAGCACTCAATAAAGCCAAGCTTAGGTCTCAAGGACCACTTAGTTTTATGTCATCTGAACGACTTCAAGAGGGCCGAATCAGGCTAGACAGGAAGGCTCGGCATTTCGAAGATGATCTTGAACTTCCACATAAAACCCGGTCGCTCGATCACGGTCTCCCGCATGCACCAGCAACTTCCCACGGGACATATCTCGGCGGTCTCAACGAGGATCTAGAAGACCTCGAATTCTACCAACTCGGGGGATACCACCCCATCCACCTCGGCGACGAACTAGGCCCACCTGGTCGATATCGCGTTATTCACAAGCTAGGCCACGGAGGTTTCGGCACGGTCTGGCTTTGTCGCGATTCCCAAGCCTCCAGATACGTGGCTGTGAAAGTGATGACGGCCGACCTGTCTTCGGACCAAATTCTAGATCTTTGCCTCTTGGAATTAGATCAGGCAATTCCCGGCGCCGATTACATTGCCCTTCCGCTTGACCGTTTCTCCCTCACTGGACCTCACGGCACACATCAGTGCATCGCGCTCCCGGTGTTTGGCCCTCGAGTGTCGCCGGGCTTTTGGCATTCAATGGACATGGACCCAGGTGCAATCCTCCGAAAAATGTGTCTCCAGGCTACCCAAGCCCTCAACTTCCTCCATCAGAACGGGATATGTCATGGAGGTGGGGCTATACACCTCACAGGATCATATCGCGGCTTGAGATTTTTCTAACGGACTACGCATAGACTTTCGGCCTGCCAATATCCTCGTTAAACTTGCCAACCTAGACGATCTTAGCGAGAAGGAGATACTGTCTATATTAGGCCAGCCACTAAAGTCGGAAGTTTTGACTGAAATTGGTATAGACCACCCGAGATCTACTCCCCAGTATCTTGTCCTTCCAATAGATCTCACGACCCTGGGCCCGGAATATCTAACCGAAGATATCTGTCTCATCGACTTCGGCGAATCCTTCCGCACCTCGGACCCTCCAACCAATCTCGGAACTCCCGAAAACTACCTACCCCCGGAGGTCTTCTTACGCGATGAGCCAGATATCGGCCCCTATACCGATGCGTGGGCCTTGGGTTGTACCGTCTTCGAGATCCGGGAGCAGATCCCTCTGTTCTACATGACTTACGACGAAGACGATCTGCTTTACGAGATGGCCTGCTACTTTGGAAGGCCTCCGCAGAATTTATGGATGCAGTGGGAGGGACGGAGTGACTACTTTGACGCGAATGGACAGCGGCTTCGTAAATCTGATGAGGCCCAGACGTTTGATAAGGTCCTGGCACATCGAATTGAGATCCTTGGGGATAGACAGAGCGATGGGAAGAGGAGAGTGGCGAAGACTTTCAGCGTTCCGGGAAAGGAGCAGTTGGTGTTGAAGGATCTATTACTGAAGATATTCAAGTATGATCCGAAGGAGCGAGCTAGTGTTAAGGAAGTGTTGGAGCATGAGTGGTTCCGCGTGTGAAAACTGGTCTAGTTTTCAATTCTCGGGTTCTGGGAGCCACTAATTAAGTTTGATAAGCATTTTGTGCGTAATTCCTCAGACTGTCCGTTGCATTTAATATCGTAGAGGCTGTCGGCAAGCAGTATGAACTCGTCAGAGATGATAATATCTCAGTGAAATCCACCATGCACATTCCAAGGAAATGGACTATTCACATATACGGGTCATCGCTGCTTCATCGCTCTGGATTTCTGCATGCAATAAATACATCTATTCAACTCACCGGCGACAATAAATGAAATGTTAGTGAGCTAATTGAGTGGCACCCCGAGAACCCCCGATACGACGCTTACCCGAGGGAAAGCCTCTCCCAAACCGATTCAGAAAGCCCCAAAAAGCCTCTTTCTCTCCCTGCGTCAAGCCCGCCGCTCGGAAGCCTCTTCCGCCCCAAGCCTTCGAGGCCTTGGTTTCCCGACCTGGCTTAGTGCCTCGTTCGCCTCAAGATGCAAACTCTTCAGTCATTATGATAATATGTCCCTCCCCTTGCTTTTCGGCCGCAGCCTTATATGTCTTGTTGTGCAAAATGGCTCAGGGATCGGGGTTGTCACCGAGACGCCGTCAAAAGTTTATTTATTTATTCATTCCCATTCTTTATATCAAAACGGGAACACTACATTATAATCGAACGGACAACCTCGTAAATTCTTCAGAATCGAAAATCTCACATCCGCTCCCCATCTCTGCTATCTCCACACCCCCGTTTCTCCTTGCATTGGCTGGTTCAACCTCATTACTTCTCACGGGGAGAAAAAAACCGGATCTGGACAGACACGAGGTGGGGTTGTAAAACAGCGGTATATGTAGATATAACGCGCGGAAAGCCTGTACGGGAATGCATGATGTAAGTAGACGTAGTACCAATTGGCGATTCGGCGTTTTCGAAGGAAAAAAAAATGCAGAAATGCACCGGTTCTGCCAGTCGTTAGCGTTGAAAGCTTGCAAGCGGTGACTGGGATGAAGGATAAAAGCGAATGGCGCGAGAGTGGCGTGAAGAAGGGCGATGGAGAAAAAGTAAAGGTGGAAAGCAAAAAGGCGGTGCAGAGGGATCAATCACTTCTGTTCCTCATCTCGTATCAAAATGTATACAAACAAACCAAACCTCGCCGATGTTGGACCCGGCTTCTAACTTGGTGGGCGTGAGAAAAGACAGAGTCCAGCCTGAACTGATAGAAACACTTCCAGTGATGTATCAATCCTGCATGCAGCCTCGAAATGTTGCAGCAAACGGGGAGGGCGTAACCGGCTCCACCCTCTTTTTTTTTCCCCTTCCTTTTTGAGAGAATTGTTGAACAAGCCGAAACATATCCAAGGTGTTTATTAGGTTAGGATCACCTCATTCTGTTTCTATGCCTCACCTGCGTCCATGCAGATAGCCTCAACCAGCTAGGGGGACTCCCGGAGGCTCTAATTTAGTACGGACGAAGAGGGAGCAGGAGGATAAGAGACCAGAAAAAGGAAAAAGGGAAAGAAAGGAGTGGAAAAGAAAGGAAAACGGCAGGGAAAAACCAACGAGCGGCATGAATGAAATTCTAAAACATGGCGTCCTCTCTCTCTCCTTCTCTCGCAGTCTCAATGGCTCCTCGGAAAGCCCGCCGAGGCAAGAAGACGCATCAAGTAAGAGAGCCGCCAGCCACCATCTTGTCCATGAGTAGGGAAAACACAACAACCAACAACCATTTCGTCTTCCCGCATTCCTCGTCCAACAGCCGCCTAGTGCCACGGGTGAGGCGTCAACCAATAATTGACATCTCCAGTACCCAATAAATCCCGGTTCGATTTCCGTCAAATAGTTCGCAGTACTTCGTACGGTCCATCGCAAATAGACCGATCAATATTTGTGTTTCCCCACGACGGTGGTGCCAGCCGTGGGTGGGGTCCGGAGCGCACCTCTCCTTTTTCACCGATACCGTCCAGAACACATCGTCTTTGCGGATCGTCTATTTCGTTCGTTGGTGTCTTTTGTTTCATTAGCTCGCTCCTGCGCTTCTCCGTGCCCGGTGTTGCCTATGCGGGTGTTAGCGAGCTTGCGGCAGATCGGCTCAGCCCGGAAACCAAAATTCCTATTATAGCCGGCGGGTATGCGACGGTCAATCTCCTCATAAAACTTTCCACAATCAAAATCCTGCACCTCAATTTCGTGTGTATCGTGACATCGGTGTTGAGCAAAAAAGAACCGGTAAAATCGAGATCTTTCTTCACTTGCCGTCCGTACATGCATGATGTGTAACCTACCCTACCATGTGGGCCTGCTGAAAGAATTTGGCGAGGGAGGAAAAGGGAAAAAGGGAAAAGAGAGAAAAAGAAGAAAAAAAAGCAGATCTGGTTAGAATGGCAGCCGCCGTCACCAAAACTTACCGGCCATTAAGGCTACTCGCAGGGGCTCGCAGGTCTTCGAATGGTCATACTCGTTCCTCTTATCGATGAGGTGTACATACGCCGCTACCCATCGCCGTAGCAGCCTGTGAAGCATTTGAGCTATCTGGAACATTAGTACTGATTCCGCATGTCGGGTTGCGCAGCGTATCATGTTGTGAAAGTACGCTTCCAATACTTCCAATATGCAAAGGAGAAAAGGAACACAAAATCAGCCAACAGGAACGGGTGGGGATAGTTCAAGAGTAGGCAGGAAACCGGTTTAACGACACATGTGAGATTTGCGGAAAGTTGAGCTCTCCCCGTGTCGCCTGCTAATGGTGAACATCATTATCCGCCCGCTCCAATGCTCCACAGGGTGCTTTGCCCTCTCGGACAAGAGCGGCGTGTATCTCCGAATGGCAACCAGAGGATGAATTGATATCCGTATTGAAGTAGGAAGTAGAAAGTAAACCAAGAACAAGCCATTGAGAAACGTAAGGCTTTCTTTCCATTGAGTGAAACATAATAAAGGGAAGAACCTCATGTAGGAAATTGAATGAACCCAAACAGAGCCTAACCCAAGCCAAGCTCAGATGAAGAAGAAGACAGGAAAAAAAAATATCAAATAAAAACTAAAACGCAAAAGTCGAGGCATGTTTTGCGCCGTGCCCATGTGGTGGAACCCATTTTTTTATGCCGCGTGGCCCGTCGTCCGTAATCCCTATGTTCCAACTCCCGTGCTAGTTAAACTACATCAAGAACCAGAATCATGAGATTGAAGAAAAATTAAAAAGAAAAGAAATGACCAAAGCCGCCACAGTAACGAAGGAAGAAAAGGCAGGGCGAATAAACAATAATAGTGACACGAAGCAAGCAAAAGATGGTGATAGGCCGGGAGCATCGCAGCTGAATCGCCGTCTAAGCGTTAAAGGCCTCAAGTCTTCTACTTCGGCAATCATTGGATAAGCCGTCGCGTCGTCGAGCCAATGTATGCCGGATTCGTGTAGGATCGCATCGGCCCTGACGCATATTTTCGTGGTGCTGCATGGGTCTCCTGATGCGTCGAAAACCCGTGCTCTCGTTACTGCCACGGAGACGAAGGATTGCTGCTCACATACCGGAGAGCTAGCTCGGCGGCGTCTTCTTTGGCATTGTTGAGATTCTTGCCATCGTACCAAAACCGAGCCTGGAAGACTTGGCCTTTGACCATGACCCTGCTGGACCAAGCTGTTCTACCCCCTGATAAACGGGAAACCAACCATATCGGATTCCATGATTAGCCTCGATTTCGATAGCTGTCTCTCAGTGGCTCTGTCCGATGAGACGGGCTTACCTCGTCGATCCGATACTAGTTCAAAGTGAGGAGAAGGAAAATTGTTGTCCCGGCACGCCTCTTGACTCGAGTGTTAGCCGCTTGCTGGGGAATTGAGATGTTCAGATGAGTGGTTACCCACCTTCAAGGCGGTCTTGCCAGGGAGTGGTGCTGGATCCAAAAGAAGTCATGTTGCTATTTCGTATCGACTAATTTACGTCTTTTTTTTTTTTTTCTTTTCCTTAGACGAATGCAGTCGGGTGCCTTTTGCAGTCCGGGGATTTGGAAAACTGTGAGATGAAGTGTCGGAGGTGAGGATGGAAGAGTGCGGGTCGGGAACGCGACGGTTTTTAGTGGCAATGCGCTTGCGTCTGTGTCTCGAAGGTGTCTTGATCGATATTACGGCCCTCTGAGGGATCTGTAATGTGTAATGTATGGGGAATGAAGGAATTGGTGAAGTGAGAAGACAGGAAGTGGATCACAGGCAGGTCAATGGTGGGTTTCTTGGTTTCTTATATACATATGTCGATGGGCGTTGAAGAGAGGCTTGGGGGTGTGCAGAGATCGGCTGGAGAGAGGCGTGGAAGATGAGGGAGGTGTGGGAGGAGAGACTCAAGAGAACCTGAGGGTCCGCGTAGGCGGTAAGGTGCTAAGATGGTCAATGTAGAAGGTCCACACCTGCGGGCCTCGCGATCTCCAACCTCTTTGCGTCAGGAGGAGTGCAGGGTTAACGGACTACGAATACATGTAGAAGAAAGTAGTGAGCTAGCCCCATAAACGGCATCATACACCGTAAGGGTCCATCTAGCACAACCTGGGGTGTACATAGGTCTCACACAGACCTAACTTCGAGAAAAGGGGAGGGTGTGCATAGAAAAGGCTAGGGCATCAAGATCCAAGGTGGGATTAAAAAAACGAAAGAAGATGCAAGAATGGAAAGAGCTCGCGGATGAGGAAGGGGAAAAGCTGAGGAAGGCCGTAAGCCAGCTTGCAAAACGCTGGGCACGTAGCAAGCCCGATGGAAAGATTGGAAGCGGAAATCGCTAACTTTGCATGACCTTAGGCTTTCCCCTTCAATGACCAGGGCACACGACTTTCGAATCGCCTGGGATTACTGCGTCGGTCTGAGAAGAAAAGATTAAAAGGAAAAAAAAAAAAAAAATCGAGCCAGGGCATCGGAATGGCGCTTGGGTACAAAACTGCATGGTAGACGTTAGTGTACGCATGTACTTTGTTCCCCGGCTGTATGTGCGCAGTCCCCAGCCAGAAATGTCCAAAAAGTCGGTAAGAGTATGTATTATATGATGATCTTGGTTGAGCTCAGAACCACTGAAGTGGACAAGGCTGGTTCATGCCTCCCTAAAACGGGCCAGTTATCAGTCCATGCAAACGAATCCAGCCCTACTCAGGTACTACTTTGTCTCGGTTGTTTAGTTTAAGTCAAGACGAGTTCTGCACAGGCTGAATGTTTAAGTGAAATGTTAAGAAGCGTTGATCAGAATACGGAGGGAAGACAGTCGTGGCCTGAATTGTCGAGACCGGAAATCAGGGCTCTAGTCGGGGCTTAACAAGACAAAAAGAGAGAGAGAGAAACCCAAAGGCACAACTCATCCTCCATGCGCCACTCGGGACGCCGAGACCGAGTGTCTTCTCAGGTACGTTTGTTGATGGGACTCTTATTCCTCTTCTCACTATTGTGTCTCGTGTCTGAGCAATCTTTGGTTTGCCAATGCAGGGTGCAGCACTTCTTAGTGGGCTTGCCAGTGAGGTGTGGAACTCTCGGGTGTCCTAGGGCACCCTTGTCAGGGGGAGGGGGGAAGGGGCTAGACCAGAGACGCAAGGGAGGGAGACGCGGGAAAAAAAAAAAAAAAAAAAAAAAAAAGAGAGAGAGGAAAGAAAAAAAAAAAAAAAAAATACAAAACGAGCAGATAATGGTTAGAAGGTTAGAACGCTTCAACGGGAACTTTCACCGGAGCGGATGGATGAGGACAACTATTACCTTGTAAGGAGAATCGAATTGAACGCAGGGGGCCACAATGCCGTGGCACAAGCTTCTGTCGTTCACTCGTTGGTCCTTGGGATCTTGATCCTCAGCCAACCATCGGCCAACCGGGGTGGCTAATAATATTCATCTCCCGAAAACGCCCCAAATAGGGAACGGCTCACGGCACGGGAACGGGTGCCTCCCGAGCGGTGGCATGTTGCGATGTTGTTGAGTGCGTCAGCACTGTCAATCGAGACTGGACAGTGCGATGGTTGATTAGCCTCCCTGAAAAGAAGATAGTGAACATCAATGCAAAGCGAAAATCCTTTGAAAACCTTCAGCACGTTAAGGATGATGTTGGTGTGTTGATTGTAATGACGGTTGGTCCAGCAGAAGCGGCAGGAACAAGTCATCATCCATCCGCTGGCATTGGACACGTTGGACGTCGGTGTTATAAGTCGAGGCATCAAATGGATTGAGGCAACCAGAGGGTGGATGCATTGGGCAGCTATCCACACTCTCACTCTTCTTCCTCGGCTAGCATGTTGGCGCTGTCTGAGGTGTAGACACCGAGTTCGTGCAATACGAACCAAATTTGATAAACTTAGCCCCCAGATGAGTTTGCCAGTTCACGACGAACAACGGCACTGCTTTCGAAGAAGGCTGAAGCGTGGCCAGCTGAGGTGGCATTGGATTTTGATGGGACGCGCTAGCCCCGATATGAAGCGTCAATGGATCCAGAGATCAATGAGATCAATGAGATCAATTGGCAATGATCAAGGCCAGGCTAGGCCAGGCCACTCACATGTCAAAACATCAGAGGCTCACACATCCAAACACTTGTACAAGGCAAGTTTGTGCCCTCGAGTCTTTCCCGCCTCACATTTAGGCCCTAGTGCACCTTCCCACTATCTACTGGTATCACACCCTCCTCTCCATGCTCTCTAGAGATAAGATCCGTCGCCCGTTTTCGAGAGATCCCGGGAGGTCTGGATATGGCTCTCAGACGATAGGGTTTATCTCCACCGACTCCTAGCTCAATACCACGGCATGAGGGGATCGGGCAATTCCGTCGTCTCGTTGCCCCTATAATTTACCCCACCCATACTTCGTACAGTCGCATCCCTCAACATCTTTAAAATCTGGGGATTCAACAGACCTAAGCAGCATCAGGAGCATTTTCGCAAAGTACATGAACACACATCTCCCAAGCAGCGTACAAATATTGGCCAATTGATCATGGTCAACACATCAATGCCACTTCAATGTTGTCGTCGAGGCAGCGTGCCCAGCGTGCAATATCTCGCATACGTCTCTTTAGATCATGGGACCTTCATAGCAAGGCAGGAGTGAACCACGATGCCCTGGAATTGGTGCTGCTCATTCAGAATTGTGAATTCCTCCCCACCAATAGGGGGAATCATCGGCTTCCCGCGCCTGGCCCGGTCTTTCCCCCATGCCCTAGGCGATGCTTCCGGCCTGTCGGGTCAGAGGAAAATGTGCTCCACAGTGGCTCCCCACCGGTCAAGGTGTGCATCGTGCTTACCGCCTCCGTCAGCAGGCAATAAGAAGTAGCATGTGCCCACCGAGATTTGGAAGGCGCGAACAACACAGCACTCCGCGCATGGTCTCATCTTGAACGTTTGGTGGCGACTGACCGAATGCAGTAAACTAGAACAAGAACGACCGAAAAATCTCATGGATCAATGCTTATTACAAATAATGGAGCACGAGGGAGACGACGTGTCCAACTATCGTCGACTTCGCAGCCTGGCCTGGTAATTGATCCTCGCGGAGTACCTGAAGGGCGGCACTCCTGGCTCTGTTTCATGATGTCTTCGTGGTAAAGTACCCTAGGGCGGACTTGCTTAGGTAGGACAGCTCACTGTGCTTCCCGGCTTGGGCCATTGGAGGGGTTTCTTCCCAATAACAGACAACATTGAAGTATTGGACCATCACCTCACCTTTCGCCATCAGTGGCATCGCCCACGGAAAAAGCCCAGCGCCGCGGAACACGTCCATCAAATTGATCCATGGAAAGAATAATTGCGGGGTATCCTTGTACCGATTTGCAATGCTTGGGGATACCGACGCATACCTTGAGGCGAATTATCAATCGCCAGCCAAAATGGTTGGATGGCTGTGATATCAATCGAGACCCTGACATTTTAAGTTTGGCCATTGAGGCTCGTACCTGGCACCAGCTCAACACTAACATCAATTGATCACCATGCGCTCCATACTCTAGGTGAGGTCACCAGGTGCGATCTGGGAACACGTGCCTTCCGGATTTTGAGCTTGGAATTGGTAGTACTTCTACTTTCTTGTTCAGAGCGGGGACGACTCTATCTTCATCCTCATCTTTACAGTTGTGGATATTTTGCCGGCGGTGGCCGTTTACCGCTGTTTGTGCAGGCCAAGGACCAATCGCACTTGCATTGGCGTTGTTCGGCAGCCGCGAGTCTTTGTCCGGGTATCCCAATTGGTCTAGATGCCTAATGCCCACGCCCTCCCCCCAACCATTGACTGACAGGAAACCGCTTCCCTTATTACACACGATGAAGTCGAGGATAGGCAGGCTGCCATCGGAGTAAGGTAGGCCGCATGTCAGTGCTCAATGTGCTGATCGGCAGGAAACCTCGTGTCGAGCGGTCGGGCAGCAAGAGCCGGGAGCATTAGAAACTGATGGTACAATATGCTCCCTACTAAGGGAAGGCAACACCAGTTCCCACATGGCGATCAGCCGCGGCACCCTTCCGCCGACGGCGGGCGGGATACACTTGCCTTTATTGTCATAGATTGTGACTAGGTACGTTTCTCAGGAGCCCTCGTGCCCTGTGGCTGTGCACGATAATGCCGACGTAGTCGTTGTTTCTTTTTTCGAGCAGACGAGGAGTCGAGGGCTTGGTGAAGGAGTGACGACTTGGTGACGAAGCAAGCGAATATGTTGCAATTAACGGGCCCAGCCAATAGCAAACAACATTCTTTCGTCTAAAAGTGATTTAGACGGCATGATACTTGAGGGTATCTCATACTTAAGGAACCACATATCATGTACTTTTCTTTATGAAGACCCCGTTTAGCTCCATAGGCCTTGATGAAAATGGACGTTACGACTTATAATATCGACGATCTGCAAAGACTTCCAACAACTTCTCCAGTGGTAACTCTAACCTACCTAGTACGACTTAACTATCATGTGAATGATAGCTGCCGAATCTTGAGCCCACTCCTGCATGGCACGCGTGCTCTTTTCTGCGCTATATCAAGATCTGTCACTTGCGGCGGCGGACTTTGGATGCCCGCTATGATTTCTTTTCCCTTTGCACTTCCCCCCCCCCCGGCCCAGATACTAGAGGAAAAGAAAATTGACCCTCACATTCGCCTTACATCTCACAAACTGAACTCCGGGTAGGGTGGCTGGATTAAGATGATGGGCTTGGTCCTGCAGCCGTCCGTGGACAGAGACATATTGGTGTAAACGGGCACCCGACACGAGGATTTACTGTCAACTCGGGTAGGTTTCTTTACAGCATTGAACCTGTCTGCCTCTTTGTTCCTGTAGAATCCGAAATCTACGAGGTTTCCACCCCTCACGGCCATCTCACATCGTACCAACAGACTGCAAGTGAATAACCGAGTGCGCAGTTGAATTCCAGATCCACTGAACGAGTTAAAACTCCCAGGTCTGACACATCAACTGCATAAGGTGTGACCCGCGGGATTGCAGTCGCCGCCTTATGGCTATTAGGACACGCGCTGGTTGGGCATCCTGCCAGCGAGTATTTCAGGTACGACGTGCAGGTGCCTGCATCTGCATGGTTTCTTCACTGACACTCAACTCGAGAGTATCTGTCCGTTTCTCCGGCCTGCGATCACAGGCGATCAGTCCAATTCAGCAAAAATCTTCGACGTTTACTGCACCATTCAGTGCCTAAGCATTGAAGTCTTTGGGCAAGCGCTGCTATGTTCTTGAGGGCTTTCCTGGTTCCCGGCTAGAAATTGGCTCCCTCCCATGACACCTCACATGTGCCTTCGGCTCAGTAACTGAGTCCGTGACGAGTGTCGTCTCTGGGAAGGTTCAAGCCCGGTTTAAGCCCGGTCATTAAACGTGGTTGCGCCTTACCCTTCAGATAAAGCCCGAGGAGAGCCTGCTCAACGGCAAAACTTCAAACATCTCAATCCTGATCTAGTGACGTCTACAAGTACATGCGGTTATCGCTATCCATGGCCACTATCTGTCGAACCACTAGGAATGACTTCCGTTTACTCCCTTCGCGCAGAAGACCCACAAGGTCACTTCCTATTCCAAGGCTCGGTGACAGCCTGCTCAAAGAGGGATTGATCGCCAACGAAAGGCCAGCCTGTCTTTGAATAACCTCTTTCCTGGGCATCAAGATAGTTTCCAGGGCCTACATCGCCTCGTATTAATTTCTGTGGTTGAAAACACCTCGGATCCCATCAGAGGACAGCTGCTCAGCTACAGTCTGCACACGTCCCCCATGGTTTCCGCCTTTCCTACCATTCTTTGTTTGACAAGCGTTCACGCCAACCAAGCACTCGGGAGCCGGGATGTAGCTGAACTTACACTACGGTGGCGGAGCAATTCTGCAAGAACCGTTCTCCCGGCACCCCTATAAGGGCTACTATGCGTCTTTTCTGTGTTTCAGCTTTTGTCCAGGGGAAGCAGCAACGAGTTATACATACAAGGGTTCGAAAATATCGGAGGAGCCAGAAAGCTAGTAAAGTCGTCTCCTTCGAGAGGGTTGAAGGTAACTGGAATCTCCAGGACGTTGGGAAATGATTCTAGCACGCCCCCCAAGTGATGCCCATCCACGACCCAACACGTTCGATGATCGAGGGGCCTTTTCGGTTTATAACAGGCTGCGCGTGGGGGTTGCAAGACGACAACGGCAAGGCAATGCGCGGCGCTATCCGTGAGGGAATTTCTAATACTAGAGCCATGATGTTCCTGCAGAGTAACCCCGGACAAGACTTCTTGCTAATGCCTATCTGCCGAGTTCCTTTGATGTTCAGCTCAATACCAAGTCATATAACTCCGTCGGTTAGGCAACGGTCGACATCAATGAAGGACTCGGACACCTAATATATTGCATATGGGTAGGCCAAAGGCAGTGAAGTTATTTTGGAGACCCGCGGGGGTGTCCTTTCGTATGCACCGTCAGCTCTAGCCGGAAACTTGTAACACCAAATTAGTTGCAGGATACGATGTAAGTCAACCATATCGACCACAAATACGGGCTTTTTTTGTCTCTTTCGACCCAATAGCCCAGGGATAGGAGGCCTCATGGTCATGCCCTTCCGCTCGGAACCTCCGTGAGGCTATGCTGCTTTTTTAATTATAACTCAAAATAGGTTGCGCTGGCCGAGCTGCGATGTGGTGCCACGTTTCTTGCCCGTGTCAAAATCCTTTCATGAAGGACAGGACGCGCATGAATGAATGGGCTTCACAATATCTCGGTGTGTGCAGCATTGACGCAAGCGATAGATACCTTGGCAAACGACCGGGGACGGACGGAAGGCAAACGAGGACCATGCTGCTGGCTACGCCAGGCCGACCAGAACGCGGATGGTACCCAATGGAAACCTCCCTCTTGGGCATTCACCACCCCACGCTCGACTTCCACGGACGGACAGCAGCGCCTCCATCATCACTATACCTAACTGACCGTGACATTTGGCCAGATGAAAAAATTTTACAGTTTCGGGGTAAGGCACTTACACTTAGGCTCGGCGAGTACTTGGGGGATTTGAGGCGGCCTGCATTGCCACTACGGGATTTCTGCTCTGCAGGATGCAAAACATCAAAGTTACGAGGGGGATTGTTGTACGCCGGGGTGAGAAAGCCTCATATTCTTTTATTATTTTGTATTTCTTTTAATTCGCGCTTCTCGCCTCGCCTGGGATTTGCGCGCTGACGTGTCTTCTGGAAAAAGTGGCACTTCCGCAACGAAGGAACTGAGCACGAGGGGGGTCGCCCAAACCCAACGGATATCGGGCATTGTGGCTTCCGACAAGACCCCGGAGTGGGGATGAAAATACCGAGGCACCGGAATGAGGACGGCAGGAGCAGTTGCGCCGTCGTAAGGTTGGCGGGAAGATTCCGGGGTGCATGGGCCGGGGGGAATGGGGATGCTAATGAGCAGCGCGCAGACATCGCGGAGTAAAAAGAGGGCACTGAGGGGAAACGGCTACACTAGGTCGCTTTCAACAATCGTGGAGTTCCCCAGAGTTTAACTCCACCTGGGTTTGGGGGTGAAAGTCAATTCGACTTTTTCCATGCCGAGACTGTTCAGTAATCCCAAACGCACGGGACCGAAACAATGAAGTCACTGGATCGAGTCAGCATTCCAGTCCTCATCAGGTCGTGGAGGCAAAGGAGAATGGCGGAATTTTAGCACGTGGACCAGGGGCAGTGGGACGTTTTTGGTGGTGGGCATTTGACTCAAAACAGAAGTTGCCTCGGCATCTTGCTCGACATCAGCTTTCGGCTGGATCTGGATCACTGATGAGGCGGGTTGCTCTAGTTATCTCCGCTGACAACCACAGCCCATCACCTCCTCATTTAAAAACCCCCGGCCCTTGAATAATCTCACACCTTGTTCTCACCTCAACCTCACAGATCTTGAGCGAGTAGAGATTGTGACAAACATGCCTTTCGACACCGAGCTGACCCGCCGCCTTGGCATCCAAGGTAATATTGAACACCTCAGTCCCTAGTCCCCTGTCCCCAACTCACCGACTCGCTACACGTGGGACATAATGAGTGGGAAAAAATTATTTGGGAGATGAGCACATGCTAACACGTCAGATAGTGCCTATTGTCCAGGGTGGCATGCAACACGTCGGCACCGCCGACCTTGCATCCGCCGTCTCCAATGCCGGCGCCTTAGGCATCATCACGGCCCTCATCTTCCCCACGCCCGAGGGCCTCCGCGAGGAAATCCGGCGCTGCCGGACCCTCACTAACCGGCCCTTTGGCGTAAACATCACCCTCCTCCCTTCCCTTGTGCCCCCCGACTATGCGGCCTACGCGCGCGTGGTCATCGAGGAAGGCGTCAAGGTCGTCGAGACGGCAGGAAACTCGCCCGGACCCGTGATCAAGCAGCTCAAGGCCGCCGGCATCATCGTGCTGCACAAGTGCACCAGCATCCGGCACGCGCAGAGCGCCGTTAAGCTCGGCGTTGATTTCCTCAGCATCGACGGGTTCGAGTGCGCGGGTCACGTGGGCGAGTCCGACATTACCAACTTCATCCTGCTGAGCCGCGCGAGGCAGACTCTCAAGGTGCCGTTTATCGCCTCGGGAGGTTTCGCTGACGGTCAGGGTCTGGCGGCGGCGTTGTGTCTCGGTGCTAGCGGCATTAACATGGGCACGAGGTTCATGTGCACGGTCGAAGCTCCCGTCCACATTAACATTAAGAAGGAGATCGTCAAGGCGCAGGAGACGGATACGGCGCTTGTGCTGAGGAAGTGGAGGAATACGACGAGGTTGTATAAGAATAAGGTTGTGGAGGAGGCGCTGAAGGTGGAGAGGGAGGCTACCGGGGATAGCTTTGAGCCGATGGCGCCTTTGGTTAGTGGGAAGAGGGGGAAGATGGTGTTTGTTGATGGAGATCCGAACTTTGGCGTGAGTCTTTCGGTTTCCCAATTTCCTGGTTTCTTTTGCCTTTCTCTTTTTTTATCTCCTGGATATTGAACTATTTTGTTTTCCCACGAACGAGCTACTAACACACATTCTCTTAATAGGTCTGGACGGCTGGCCAGGTCATTGGCTTGATTCACGACATCCCCACCTGCAAGGACCTCGTGGCGAGGATCGAGAAGGAGGCCGAGCAGACTCTCAAGGAAAGGTTGGCGTTGATCAAGCCTGCTCCTAAGCTGTAGATGCGCTCCCTCTATTGGCTGTTGGCAGACGTTAACGACCTTACACTGATGTTCTTTTCCCCACTGTTCCTTTTCCAACATCACTATTGGCGGGTCTGGGCAATTCGGCATGTTGGCATAGATGTATTTTTTTTGCATTCGTTGTAGAGATAGCTTCAGCGTTATATCAACTTCGAGTCACTTGATGGTTCTCAAACATCACACTAGGCTCTGTACGGTTTTGTGCTACAGGTTGATTGATGCACTATTCTACTCTAGACAATGGTTCCAGACGACGACTCTTACCGCCCCGTTGAACTCCGTTCTAATGCCTGAAATCTGGCGTAACTAATATTCCATTACCCTTCGGACTCCATCGTATATCCCTAGAAGGCGGAGTTAGTACATCTCAATTTGAGCGAAAAGGAAGAAAGAAAATCAAGGACTTACTCGCAACATCCGGGAAGTTAAACTTTTCAAACATCAACGGCGTGGGAATACTCCACCCCGCAATCCTCGTAACCGGAGCCTCGAGCCTCACGAAAGTCTTCTCATCCTCCTGAATCGCAGCCGCCACCTCAGCACCAACGCCAGCATTCACCATGGACTCATGCACGACGATACACCTTCCGGTCTTGCGCACGCTATTAAGCACACACTCCTTATCCCAAGGATAAATGGTCCTCAGATCAATAAGCTCGACAGACACGCCAAAGTCCTTCTCAGCGCGCTCAATGGCCGCCATACAGTTGTAGAGCGGCTGACCGTACGAAATCATCGTGACGTGCTCGCCAGGCTTGAGAATCTCCGCCTTGGAGAGGGGAAGCTCGTAGTCCTCGGTGGGGACCTGCTCGGCGGCAGCGCGGTAGAGGATCTTAGGCTCCATGAAGATGCAGGGGTCGTTGCTGCGGATGGCGGCGAGCAAGAGGCCCTTTGCCTGCAGCGGCGACCGCGGCATAATCACCCTCAAACCAGGAATGTGCGTGAACAAGCTCTCAGGACTCTGAGAATGATACAGCGCGCCGTGGCCGACACCGCCACAGGGCATCCTCACCGTCAACCCACCCGCGCTCCTCCCCGTCTTGCCCTCCCTGTACCTCATCTTAGCAGCCTCGTTAACGATCTGATCAAACGCTGGAAAGACATAATCAGCGAACTGGATCTCCGCAACGGGACGCATGCCCTCCGCCGCAGCGCCGATAGCGAAGCCCATAATACCCTGCTCGGTGAGCGGGGTGTTGAAGACGCGCTCAGCGCCGTAGGACTCGGCCAGGTTCATGGAGCAGCGGAAGACGCCGCCAAAGGCGACGTCCTCGCCGAACACGAGGACGGATTCGTCGGAGGCTAGGGCGGTGGAGAGGGCGTCGTTTATGGCCTGGAAGAGGTTCATCTTCTGGGTGGTGCTGTTGCGGACGTGGGCGGGGAGGTCCGGGGTTGCGAGGGCGGTTTGGGAGGTGTGTGAGAGGAGGGGGGTCGTGGAGTAGTCGACTGGGAGGTTGAGTTTGGCATTGGGCGGGTGGGTTGAGTACAGCCGGAGGGAGGAGGTGGTGGTGATGGGGACGCTGCTAGTACGGGTGAGGAGGGCGGGTCGCCTCGCCGTGCGGGCGAGGTGGTGTATACACTTCGACTTCATGATGTGTGGTGGTGGCGGGTTTGCGGGAACAGAGACAGAGAGATAGAGAGGCCAATTGGATTTATCTGGGGATGAAACTCAAAGATTGGATTAAAGCTACGAAGGGAGGAAAGAACAATGAAATCCTTCTTTTCAAAAAAAAGAAATCTCCTCCCCGCGGTTCCTGGAGGGCGGGACACCCCGAATAGACTAAGTCGACGGAGTACAGCGGCATAGCGATGTTAGTGATGTCAAGATTGCTCGGCTTGTCACGGCGTACGGGACAATTGGCCGTGCCTTGTCAGGCCGATCGAATTCGGGGGTCTGCAACCACTTTAAGCCGAAGGTTCGGTTGCCGGGCCAACTTCCGAGCCTCGATTTGGCCATGGGGAAAACACGTAATTTGTTAGCCAAGCGCGGGTCTGTGCCAGCTGAAATGAGGGCCAAGAGCTTGGGAAAAAAGATGGATAATGGTTGTGTGCGGAAAAGACTCATGCTTCAACAAAGTTGACGAAATTCACGAAATTGACAAAAATCGGATTGCTTTGAGCGATAAATGATTACGGCGGGATTTTTTACAGCGTGGTTTTGCGACATTGTTTGAAACGGTTTCTTCTTCTGCGATCTGGTGTCGATGTCTTGGATCTGGACCTCCGGACGGTCATCACGGAAAAAAAGAGACTCTGGATCCCACAACGATTTTATGAGGAGAGTCTGAGGGGGCTTTGAGGGATTCTATCGGCCATGGCGCCGGAAGGCGATTCGCCGCGGCGCGCACGACGACATCGAGATCGAACACGCGAGAGGGAAAGCGATCGAGAGCGCGACAGGGAAAGGGAAAGGGATAGAGACAGGAACCGAGACCGCGAACGAGATCTGGAACGGCAAAGGAGGAGGGATCGGACAAGAGAAAGAAATGCGGAAGCCGGGACAGACCGGGCTAGAGATCGACAGCGGGAACGCGAACGAGAACGAGAGCGAGAACGAGAACGAGAACGAGAAGCTAGACGCCAGCGAAGGAGATCCTCTGCACGTCCGCCTTCATCGCGACCCCGTTCCGAAGAATACGAAACCCACAACGACAACAATCGAAATAGCAGACACGAGAGGAGACAGAGCCGAACGAGCGGACCGACATTATCAGCTGAAGCGATAGCCAGAATCGAGAGGGATCAGAGGAGAAGCGCGCAGAGGCGGTCGAGACAGGCGCGGATACCGCGGGAGGAATACGTGGAGGTTCAGGAGGAGAAGCCCCGAAAGAACAACAATAAGAAGGACAAGCGGAAGAAGAAGAGGGTTGTGAGTGGTGCTGTGCTTGAGGAGGGGAGGGGGAAGGGATATGCTGGTGTACGGGGGAGTGCGGGGACGGATGATAGCTTGCTCAAGGAATATAGGTATCAGCAGCCGAAGTGGTGGAAGAGGAGGAAAATATGTAAGACTCTACTTCTTTCTTTTTCCCCCTCTCTCTTCGGTTGTATCAATCTCCTGGGAAAAGCTCGCTAACTCGCAAATTAGGGATGTTTATTGGCGGTGGAGTCCTCGCCCTCATCCTCATCATCGTCATCGCCGTTGTCGCCAGCAAGAAGAAAAAGTCGGGCGACTCCGACTCCAGCTCCGGACCATCAACGTCGGGCTTGGATGGCAAGGACCGCAACAGCATTCCCGTCGAGTATCAAGGCACCGACTTAGACCCCTGGTCCTGGGCCGACACGAACGACTTCAACGTCACTTTCACCACCGAGACCGTCGGCGGGCTCCCCGTAATGGGTCTCTTCAGCTCATGGGACGACTCCAAGGCCCCCAACGGCAAAGTCCCCGCCCTCAACAAACCCTGGGGCTCCTACACCGACCGACCCGCCCGCGGAGTCAACCTAGGCGGCTGGTTAAGTCTCGAGCCGTTCATTGCGCCGTCCATGTTCGATTACGATAGCCGACTCGGCATCGTCGACGAGTACACGCTCTGCGAACACCTGGGCGACAAGGCGAAAGAGACGCTCGAGAGACACTACGCTTCGTTTGTGACGGAATCGACGTTCAAGGAGATTGCCGATGCAGGGCTGGACCACGTTAGGATTCCCTTTTCGTACTGGGCCGTCGAGGTGTACGATGGCGATCCCTACGTATTCCGCACGTCGTGGAGATATCTCCTCCGCGCCATCGAGTGGGCGAGGAAATACGGCCTCAGAATTAACCTCGATTTACACGGCCTACCGGGGAGCCAGAACGGCTGGAACCATAGCGGGAGACTAGGGGCGATAGGTTGGCTCAACGGCCCTGATGGCCAGAAGAACGCCCAGCGCTCCCTCGACATCCACGACAAGCTATCTAAATTCTTCGCGCAAGACCGCTACAAAAACATCATCTCGCACTACGGGCTCGCCAACGAGCCGAAAATGACGGCTCTAGATCCCGAGGCGGTAATTTCCTGGACTTCCGACGCTTACAAACTAATCCGCGACAACGGCGTCTCAGCCGTCATCGTCTTCGGCGACGGCTTCATGGGGCTAGGAAAATGGAAAGGCCGACTGACGGGTCTAAAAGACCTCGCACTCGACGTCCACCAATACGTCATCTTCAACAAGAACCAAATCGTCTTCACGCACAAAGAAAAGATCCAATACGCCTGCCAAGGGTGGACGAAGCAAGCCCTCGAAAGCATGGACACCTCCACGGGGTTCGGCCCGACGTTATTCGCCGAATGGTCCCAAGCGGACACGGACTGCGCCAAACACCTAACAAACGTGGGCTGGGGCAACCGGTGGGAGGGCACCTACAACAACGCGGGGGTGGACAAGGACGAGATGGTGACGACGCCGAGGTGTCCGGCGGAGGACGAGACGTGTAGCTGCGCCTCTGCGAACGCGGCGGCGAGCCAATACTCGGATGGGTATAGGAAGTTTTTGAAGATGTTTGCCGAGGCGCAGATGCATTCGTTTGAGAAGGGGTGGGGGTGGTGGTATTGGACTTGGAAGACGGAGAGTGCGGTGCAGTGGAGTTACAGAGCGGGATTGGATGCGGGGATATTGCCGGCTAAAGCGTATGACCGGGACTTTGACTGTGATGGAGATGTGCCTGACTTTGGTGACTTGCCCGAGTATTACTAGGAAAAGAGAGGAGTGATGGAGCATCACGGATCGGAGGACGGGGATGTGATGAGGAGGCGGGATTACGTTCTCTTCCGGGGCAAAGGTGGAAATGAGTACGCTACTCATGGGCCGGAGGAACTTGTGTTGGCTGCATCGTTTTCGGCGCTGGGGCATGGGGAGTTGGGAGTTCTTGATTTCAGAGACAGGCAGAAACACCGAGCTGATCTCGGTCAATGCTGAGAGTGCTGGCTGCAACTTGGGCACAAAACGCCAGGCGTCGGCTCGACGACGGACTCGGCTTCTCTGCCCTGTCGCTGTATCTGCTTGTATTAGCAGTGGCTTCTTGTTTTCATGGATCTAGTTGGTATATAGACGGACACCACCATCGATAGAGGCTACGATACCTACACAATGAGAAACGAGGATATATTGTTACGGGTTTTCTGTAGATCTCGGAATATTCTTTTTACTTGAAGGAGCCACTATTTCTTTGGGGTTCTCGAGATGGGCTTTGTCCTCATGTGACGAGAAACACGCCGTCGTGATCGACGCGCTCGTTGACGAGAGTGGTGGCAAGATATCAATATTACGAGCGGCTTCCGGCTTCTCTCCGAGTCAAAACCAATATTTACCGCCGCGCCGACTTATTGGAGATGGATCGGAACGAAGTGGGACGAAGTCAAGAATATCTCCCAAGAGAATAATAAAAGTTAAATTAAAAGGCGCCAAGTTAGTTGTACGTAGTGATGCGATGCTTCCTCGTCCGTGGCTTCGCGGCTCTTCTCGACTCTGATCTCGACCACTACTCACAAGAAGAGCCATTTTAATTCCTGAAAATTAAAAAAAGAATAATTCGGATATGAAAGGGATGGAGAAACAGAGCTGAAAGCGAATGGAGATCTTGTTCGACAACAAAGACCATTTACGAGCTTCACGAGTGAGGATCACTACTCCTTGAATCCGCTCATTACCCTGGCCACTTGAGCGCTCCGGAGTTCGATACCGCCAGGGCATCTATCTGAAAGGGCCACAATCCTACTCGAGCTGCTTGGTTAGAAATTATTTCTCGATTATCGCTTACACGACCTAAACAGTCGAATCGCAGATGGTTCTGCGCACGAGCAGAGCTCCTTTTTTTCCCCCATCCTTTACCCATCCTTCTTCGATGTAGGACTCGAACTCGCATGGGCCTCCTGAAAAAGGTAAAATAGGCTTCTCGGCACTCGCTTTCACTTTTAGAACGGCAAGAAGAGGCTCGTGGAGCAATGGCATAAATGTAACCCATGTTCAACATGGAACAAGGGAAGGACGAGGCGCCCTGGATCGGACGGCAGTGATAGACCAATACGACGTTTGTGCTTCGGTGATATGGCAGCTTTGGAGAAGAGCATCAGGTTTCAGACGGGATCAGGCACTCTTGGGAGCGCAGGTTGGACACGGGAATAGGCAAGATATGGACACAGCTCATTGAGGTTACTCGAGGGCCCCGTACCGAATCCAATAAGGTGGCTTCGGGGGCGTGGGAATGAGCAGCGAGATGCGGTGCTGATTGGCCGGGCTTGAGGTGATATCTTTTTGCTCCCGCTCCCTCCCTTTGTTCTTGTGCGCTCCTCGCTGCTTCGTCACTCGTCGGGGCTTTTCCGCTCTATTGGGAACAGAGAGTGTTTCGGAGGGTGTCATGGGAAGCGCACCCCGAGATGGATGGGCGGACCGTTAGTAGGTGCGGGCATCATGGGCGGAGCGGACGAGAGCTGAGAGGCTATTCAGACTCAAGCTTGGCGAGGTGCTCGGCCATATATGATATACCCATGCGAAGCCGAAGTAGAAGATCGCCTGCCTATATCGCATATCATTCACCCATCATATGCTGATCTTTCCATCGCATCTCCAAGACCTTCTTCCCGCCTTGAACCATCCACACACACCATGCACAACCAAGAAGATCGTCGGCTTCACAACATCTGCACATGCCACGGTCCATCAGCCTTAGTCATGAATGAATAAGTCGCACGCCTCCTCTACGTGGGGGAAGAATGGGGGGAGAGGGGAAAAAGGCTCGAAAGCCTCGTTTCTCCAAGAGAGGAGGGCTGTTTATGCAAGCACCCGTCGGTAGGGTGTGCTGTGGACAAGATTCCTGGGAGGGCTTTTCGGTTTTATTTAGCACCTAGATGCATTTTCCAAACTCCATTACGGTTCTCGGCTCTTTGAGGAAGCTTTTTCTTCGAGGTGAGGAGTATAAACGAAACAAAAATGCAGCGTATCGTGTAACACACAAGCGCAATAAGAGGGAAAAAAAAAAGAGTCAAGTGAAGTCATGAAGTCACCCTCTCTTTCGTGCCTTTCTGATCTTCGCATGTCTGCCTCGTCGAGGGCCTTTCGTGAAACATTGGGCTTCCCTGTCGTGTCTATTGAAACTCTCTGCTTGCAGCCGTCCGTCCCGCGAAGCTTTTTTTCCCCAGTGTATCTTCTTTACACCCATCTTTGAGCATGACGTAATAGCAGAGCTTCACGAAGTCACAATGACAAGAGACCATCTCGCGTATGAGTGTATGGACAAAATAGATCAATCCTAAAAGACAAGTCGCCACGAGCTATAGACTCATGTCGTGTCTTCAGCTATGCTCCGCCCCTGGAGTCCTTGCCCTGGCTTGGGATGGGGCCTCCTGCATGCTCCTGGGGAAAGACGCGACTGGTCATCCTGTCATAAAGGATGTGGCTGCAGTAGAACCAATAATAGTACCGATCGTGAAGTCATGAGGAAGGACGAAGGACTTAGCTACAGGACTGGCGTCAATCTAGACATCAGGTGGGAAGATCCAACATTGTCGATAATTCAATATCATCAACATCATCGGATGCAGAGGCAAAACTAATCTTGGCCTGCATAGTCTGGGCCGAGAATAGCAGGAAGAGATTATCACATCTTACTATCTCGAGTTCAATAAAATGCGCGCTTGATTTGATTTATGGACGCCTCTTAACTCCGTCCGTATTTGAAGGGGGTGTGCAGGTGTGCCAGCACATATCAATTCGATGGGTGCAGCATTCCTTGGTGTTTCAATTCCCCCCTACTAGTACGACATAGATAAAAGGAGACCCTGATTCGGCGGACGAGGTTACTTCAATGGATGTTGGCCCGTCTTGCACAGCTGGAATGGCAAATGCGTACCTGAGACGGGGGCAAGAACAGGGTCATCTTGATGGCGAGTCGATGGCAAGCTGCATGTCAGTCAGACGATGCGAGCATGCTGCGTACACTACGGAGTAAAACTACGAAGTTCAAATCCAATTGGGCTTGAAAAGGGGAGACTGGCGCAGGGCCAAAGACGAGTGCCAAGAAGTAGCAAAAAGAAGTACGGAAGTACTTTCGAGGCAGCTCTGATCAAGAGTTCGTCTTCGCTTTTGAGGGGGAAGCGGGAACCGCTGGTCTAAGCCGAGGTAGAGGAGGAGTGGGGACGAATGGAGAAGCCTGTG
The DNA here is from genome assembly GCF_000732125.1 of Scedosporium apiospermum. Classification (NCBI taxonomy): domain Eukaryota; kingdom Fungi; phylum Ascomycota; class Sordariomycetes; order Microascales; family Microascaceae; genus Scedosporium; species Scedosporium apiospermum. Next base: position 38,491 of record NW_015971822.1, on the reverse strand, counting down.
GAGGGTTTGGGTGGACTGGACTGTGGACGCGACGAGTGACAATGGATCATCTCGACAGATGGAGTTGCTCAACTGGGTACAGTTACCAGGAGGAGAGAGACATTGATGGACATGGGGACATAGGGACATGGGGGACAAAGGAACTTGGGGGCCAAGGCAAAAATAGAGATCAGAAAAATTGGGATCATGCATCGGCAGGTATTAAGCCTAGTCCTCGGGAGACGGAAGACGGAAAGCTGTCACACAGCAGGCTGAGGCACAAGTGCCGTGAAAAAGCCTGGTCACGGTAGATGAGATGGCGAATCCCTCAAAAAGGGGGGGAACAAAAAAAAAAATAAAAAAGATAGAAAAAAAAAAAAAAAAGCGACCAGACTGGGATGTGATGTGATATCAATTGAATTAATGCATCAATCGCAGATACCGGCCGGCTCCTTCGCGGTGTACTCCAGAGCAAGCCACTCATTCCTTTCGCACGTTACACGACACGGGCGCGGGCTGAGTGGATACATCCAGGGGAAAAAATAAAAAAAAAACCGAGTCGAAAACATTTGCCAGGTCTGGAAATCGTGAATAATGCTTGAAGATCTAAGTTTCACTGCGGACGCTAGGAGGATGTCGGGTTAAGAAAATCTGGGGTAAGGATCAGGAGGAGGATATCGGGTGAGACCGGGATGTGAAGGCGAAGGGGCGAAGGGCGAGGAGGCATCGAGCCTGGCAAGGGGAGATAGGGATAGGGACAGAGGCGTGGGAGGGCCAGACTCGGGCCAGGCCCTGGATAAACGGTGCGCGTTCTTGGGAGTTTGAAAGACGCTCTATTCCCAATGTGGTGGGAGCAATTGAAGTGTGTAGTTTAGAAGCAAGAAATGGTTTGCATTTTGGGGAACGGAAAAGGTAACCTCATGGGTTCAGAGGTTCATAGGTTCAGCTGGTACTCCGGAAGGAAGGCGAATGCCGAGTGTGATCAAGAAATCCAGGATCCAAAAAAGTGGCGGCGGGAAATGAAGTGCGAGTCCAATGAATCCAATGAATCCATCGGGCGGTCGCGAGCGAAGTGGCAATTGCTACCCCGCATCGCGCTTGCCCTTTGCTCCGGGTCCCGGAAAGCCGTCTCGGGTCTTCAAGTGTCTGAAGTCTGGCTCTCTACACTATCTCCCTCACCACCTCACGATGCGGGCGTCTCACGATGTTAGGGACGTATTACGATCTTAGCACGAAGAGGTTGGTTAATTTTTTTGCTCTGAAACTTCTAGGATCAGGGTTTTCGTTGGCAAAGCTGCTACCGCAAAGTGACCCGTTCTCTCAACAGAGTCGACGTTATTGTTGCATCGCAGCGAGCACTTACATCCATCCACGTAGCGCGTTGAGCCGCCCAGGCATATTTTTACGACTTTTTTTTCTCTGGTTTTTTTCTCTGGTTTTTTTCTCTGGTTTTTTTTTTTTTTTTTTTTTTTTTTTTTTTTTGCTCTGGACCCCAAGGCAGCCAATAAAGATGGGAGAAAGCCAGTCTGAATGAGTACCTCGGGAATGTATCGATTTAATGCCGGGCAGAGCACTTTGTAGACTGAGCTTGACTCCTCACGATGTACGAAGGTATTATCTAGTGAATTGCTTGCTGGGAAAAAGCAGTTCTTGAAGGATCGCCCATAGTTGAGAGTGATGACGACATCATAGGCCCGATCAATTCGCGGCTCGGACATCGAAGACTCGCGGCGTGGTGATAAAAGGGCAAGCTATGGGACACATTCGCAAAGCCTCCAACCTAGCTACCAGGGTCGGTGAGCTTGGCTGAAAGCCACTATCAATATCAGCTCTCTGATTTCGAGCTAGGCAATCTTCAAATTCACTATTCAGTCCTCAAATGGAGCACCTCGATGCGAAAACGAGGGGGATAGCGCCAACCGAATCCACCACGAGGTGTAAGTAATAGTTCGCAAGGGTAATAGTTTCCCAACTTGCTGCCCCGTTTTGTCCTGTTTGCGCCTAGATCGCGTCAGCTAGTCCCATCGAGATGCAAGTCAGCCAGGCAGACGTGAAGGAGCCAAGGAGCCCACACTAACCGACGCCGCCAACGTACGTGCTTCTTGCTTGCTTTAGCAAAGGAGGGTAGCAAGGTACTAGAGTCTGCCACATTGAACCGCCCCTCCTTTCCTGCGGCGATGGAGCTCCAATAAACTCGGCTATGGCTGTTGGGAGCGAGCGGGGCAGTTTTGCTGATTTGAACATTGAAAGCCCCTCCCGCTGCGAGCCTCAGAAGAGGCACACGGGTTCGGCACAACGCCCGCGCGTCGCAGACCATCCAAGCATTGGGATTGGATCCGAGGACCCGGAGCAAATGGGCGGTGAAAGTTTGGTTCGTCCGCCCTTTCCTCAGTTCAGGGACAGGACCCTGAATACTTGTACAGGACGGGTAGGCATACATGGTTCGATAAATCTCCTAGTGATGCGGAGGAATAGTTATTTTTTTGGATTAATTTACTCCTGCATACGAGGATAGCTCATGTGCTTTACTGCTTTTTATGCTCTCTCACATACTGTTTCCCCTGGATTGGATTTCTCATGTCATTTTGATGGAAATGCTGCGACAAGAGTGACAAGCGTGTGGAGAGCTCTCTGCTCGAGGAGACACTAACACAGCCAGCTGGCTAGGCAGGTACGAGACTACTGGCCCACGATACGACTGTACTTCGTCCTTCGTACCTTCAGAGGGGAGTCATCCAGCGATCACGAACCCTTGTAAAAACCCTTATTGGACCGTGCACAGCGTGCGGCAGGGAGGGGCTGATGGCTGATGGAGAGGTGAGAGGGAACAATTTCAAAGCCGCACATGGGGACTTTGATGAACAAGGAGCACGCGACAACGAACATGTGTGTCGCAATTGGCCAGAGAGAAGAGCATAAGTCTTGCAAATAAACACCTCATGGGGAGTGAGGAAGCTCAACATTTATTTGTGAAATCCTGCCGCGTATAGGCGTGTTCAATTCCGAGTCCAAAGAGGGACATCTTTTTTCAATCTTTTTTTGTCTGCTCTTTTTTTTTTTTTTTCTCTTTGCGATTGCGAGACCTTCACGGCAATCCTTGCTTAGCCCCACGAGTCGGTCAAGTCTGACCGGCGCACTGACGAAAGCAGTGGCCCTTGGTGGGCCCAAACGATGGAGCTTTACCTGCATTAAATCCCATTAAATCCAAGTAATCCAGCTCCAACAGTTGAGAAAAACCGTTTCCTCCTCACCGAAACGCGGCTAAGGTGCTCGACATGAAGGGCTCAGCGAGTACCGAGTACCCGAGGTTGAGGTATCTCTTACGAGTGCAGTATCCGCTTTTGCACTCTTGGAATCCATTCGAATCTCTGTACCGTGTGCTTTACCAATTCAGTACGGGGTACCTGTTGGTGGGCACGTTCCAAAGGCTAGCTTCGGCCCCATTGCGAACGGATCGAAAGCTGACCGAGGCTGAGCAGCCAATAGTTCGCCGTGTAATCTAGGCCGCAAGGTACTTGAGAGCAGAACTGTTAACCAGCAGGGTGTAAGAGTCTCTTGAAAATTATTTGAACCCCGCAATCATAAAACCGATACGAGGGTCAGGTATGAAATATGAAACGGTGGCTGAATCCAGTATTAAATGACGGTGAGCGATGTCACAAGGGAATCCCAGTTTTCCCGAGTCCCCTAAAACCCCAGAAACGGCAACGGAATATGTAACCAACGCCCCAGGTCCTTCCTTTCCTTGTGAAGTCCCCGTCCCCAAGGCTCCGATTTTGTTCCCACCGCCCTCCGCTGAAGCGAACATTTGAAGCGGGTACTTGTAGTACATGTAAGTACCTTGTTCCCCCATCCAAGGCAGTCCCAGTATTTTCACTGCTTGTGTCGCTCTTGCCTGCAAATTTCTTTTGCCTCTGCTGTTTGCCTCTGCTGTTTGCCTCTTGCCTCCTTCGCTTCTTCAACTCTGACGAACTTGCGATCTTCCAAACAAACAGGTCCTCTGCTTCGTGCACTTTCTCGCGTTTCTCTTCCAAAGGCCTGCATTTGTGATTCTCTGCCTTCGCCCAGCCTGCTGTCTCGATAACCGATCAGACTAATCTTGTTATCTGCACCAACCTGTACTTCGCTTCAGCCACCGGGGCACAAAACCGATACCTCCCCTCCCCCCCTTCCTCGGCCCAATAAGATAGACAACCAATTGACCCTCGATCGCCAATCCACACCCATATCTCGCCGTGTTCTTGCTCTTGCCGATCGCTCTCGTCTTATTGTTTCTGAAGCCCATAAAGTATGCACACCGGGTAGTTGCAGAATCCCGTCCATTCCTCATTCCTCTCTCTCCCTCTTGCTCTGGTCGTCGCTCCAGACCTGACCTGGGAATTCCAGAACCTAGGTTCAATAATACGCTTCCTCGACGCCGCGTTTTTGTCTCGCTGAACGCGCTGCTTCGCCTGCACTCTTGACGGGATTCTTGCGCGATTCGACTCTTCCACTCTTCCAGGGACCACTCAATCTCGATCTCCACCCACCCCCTTCCCGCCCTTTCGCTCTTTGCGCCGTGACGACTTCGCCTGCCGAACAAGTGTGCTACCTACTCCTCAGGTCTTCTTACCCACGGTTCTTCACACACGTCGACCAACAGCTACTGCTGCTGCACCTCTATTTGCGAAGCAGGATACCACGGCTTCCTTTCTCCTCCGATCTGGACGAGATAGTGCTCGGGCCGTGTCTCGCGCCGACTTGGTGATACGAAATACCGCTCTGTTCTGACCTCTTCTGCTCTCCTCGGGGCAGCCATTTTCCGGCACGACATTCCTCGATTCTTCGTCCCACTAAGCGACACGAAACTGGCTGTTTCTCTACGGGCTCCCTCCACCTCTGACATCTCTCCAGACCCGCGTCGGATACCGTGGACCGTGGACAATACCCAACAAGGCCTCTCTCGGGAAATACTGGCACTTCTGGTGCAGTTGAGAGGCTATGGTTGTTACCAATGGCGCACAACAAGTTATAACCCCCATTCGACATCCTCAAGAAAACCCAACGCTTGTGCTCTAGCCGTCACATAAACCATCACCCCCTTGGGCAGCCTGTGACACGATCGTTGGAATCCTCTCCATCCTATCACTTCTTCCCCTTGCGCCTTCGTCACAGTCACAGCAGCCTTCTTTTTAACTGGCTGCTACGCTAATCATACTTCTTTGCCTCTTGCTGCCTCCTCCACGCCACTCAAACCACCTCTTCTGTTGAGAAGCCGTATTTGGCGCTATATAGTGTTTCGCAAAAGCCTTACGCGATCGACAGGATCACAAGTACCTAGGACAAACTCCCTGGCATTCCAAGGTCAAAAGGTGTGGTTTCGCAACCGGTGCCTTACCCTGCGTGTGAACAACGGCAACCAACCCCTTATGCGCTGGCTCTTATTATTATTATAATTATTACTTTGGAGACCTTGCCTTTGTGCGCCAAACGAGAGACATTTCGACTACGAGACGTCCTGGCACATCCTGGCACGGATCTATAACCCCCACTTCTTTTCATTTAGTCTCTCCTTTCCCTCGCCTTTCTGAGACACCCAGCAATTTTCAAGCGCATATATATATACTCATACAAACAAGACCTAAGACACACCACGATGCCCGCCCCCAACGGTTCAGTCACAATGACTGAGAACGGAGAACAGTACCACAACGGCAAGGATATGGGCCTAGACGCCGACGACAGCAAAATGACTGATCAGAACCACAATTCGGACGTCGTTGTTCAGGTTGAGGAGGTGAAGAAGAAGTATGATCCCAAGGATCCTTTCCGCCCGCGAAGGAAGAAGGCCAGGAGAGCTTGCTATGCTTGTCAGAGGGCTCACTTGACATGCGGTAAGATTGGTCCGGGCCTTATCTTTCCTCTCTCCCCCCATTTCATCTGTGACGTCTAGTGAAGCTACAGCTATCAAAAGCCCCTGACTTACATATCACGCAAAATTGCTCCCATCCCTGTTTCCAAGCCGGAAAGGGAGGGCTCTTCCACATCCATTGACTCTCTCTATTTCCTTCAACCGCTCTTCCCCTACCCGCTGCCCCTCAAACCCATCCTACCTGTCTTCCACCATGCTGCCCCAGCGCCTGAACTTCGGCGGAGGGGTGAAAGTGCGACTAGGCAGTGGAAGAGAGGTGGCTTGAACACCACTAACTACTTTTCTTACGCTCCGTTTAGGCGATGAAAGGCCGTGCCAACGCTGCATCAAGAGAGGTCTCGCGGACGCCTGCCAGGATGGAGTGCGTAAAAAGGCCAAATACCTCCACGACGCGCCCCCGGAAGCGCTGCTTCCCGTGTTGGGCCCCAACTACAACCCAAACTCTCCAAGTACGCGACAGAATGAGCATAACAAGCCTCAAGTGACTCAGGACTCGGAACCAACTTCGGTGGCTGGCAGCAACTTTGCATCCATTCCCGGAACGAACCAGTCCTTCCCGGTTTACTCGACCGTGCAGCCTCCGGTGAGCGGAATGCCCGAGGGTCTGGGTTTCGCCACGCAGACCTCTCCGGTTTCGCCATCGTTCCAGACTCCCCGAACGAGCCAACTCGGCGTCATGGGTCTCAGTAGCATCCCGGATCCCATCGGCATCAGCGCCATCTTCGATCCTAGCAACCCGGCGCTGTTCAACTTTGACCTGGACAATCTGAACTTTGGAAGTCAGTACCCGGCCATGGAGTTTGGAATCCTAGCCCAGATGTCATCAGGAGCTGCCGACGTCAACCCTTCGGATCCGAATATGCACACGCCTCCAACCTCGGGTGTGAACTTTCCTGGAGTGTTTGCTAATAGTAATAATAACCCGCAATATAACGGACCTCTGGCGTACGATGGTTTACCGGATTTTGCGGCTGCCATAGACTCTAATTCCCAGAATTTCGGCCTGCAAGGAACATTGCAGCATGGTCTTCCTCATGCATACGCCATTGCCGCTCAGGCGAACAGTGCAGGTCTTGCTAGCCCGAGCACGGAGACAACGGCGAGCCCACAGACAAACCTGTTTGAGGGCTCCCCGCCGACTGGACATTATGCGCTTCCTGCGGCTGGCCAGAACAACAACTCTGCAGGACAGCAGGCTGCCGCGCCGCACAACAACCAAAGCAAGACGAAGTCGTCCATGACGAAGAGAGGACCGTCGCAGTCGCTGCTCGGCAAGCGTCGGCGCGACTCGTCTTTCATCTACGAGACGGTCAAGGAGCCGTACCCATATACCAATGGCTTCCATAACCTCATCGCCTTCCTTCAGAAGCGGTTCAACCCAAACAAGACGCTGCGAATCGCAAAGTCTCTGGCAAGCATCCGGCCTTCCTTCATCTCGTGCACAAAGACACTCAATCGTCAGGACTTGATCTTCATGGAAAAGTGCTTCCAGCGAACGCTCTTCGAGTACGAAGACTTCATGCAGCACTGTTCCGCACCGACGATCGTCTGCCGCCGAACGGGCGAGGTCGCCGCCGTCAACAAGGAGTTCACCGCCCTGACGGGCTGGACAAAGGATGTCCTGCTTGGCAAGGAGCCCAACCTTAACACCAATACCGGATGCGCAACTACCAACGGCAACTCGTCCCGCGTAGGAATGGCACCCCACCTCCGCCCGACGACGAGCTATGACACCGCCAACGGCGGCGAGAAGAGGCCGCAGCCCGTCTTTATCGCCGAGCTACTGGATGACGACAGCGCCATCGAATTCTACGAAGACTTTGCCGAGCTCGCGTTCGAGAACAGCCGCGGTAAGGTTAATCGCAAATGTCGCCTGCTCAAGTACCGTCCCAGCGCCGAGGGAGGATCATCTTCTTCCGCCGGCACGAACAGCGCGAGCAAAGACGGCCACAGCAACCGCGGCAGCATCCTCAGCGGCAGGGTCGCCACGATTGATGGCGAGCATGGGATCCGTGGGATCGAGAAGGACGGCAAAGTGGATTGCACTTATTGCTGGGTTATTAAGCGGGATGTGTTTGACATTCCGATGCTGATTGTGATGAACGTGAGTGAACCGTTCCAATATGGATGACTTGCACTAACTAACGGTTTGCGATAGTTCTTGCCCTGCTATTACAGGAACCAAGGACCTCGTCAATTGGCTGTCTAGACGCGCAAATTTGTACGTTCGTGTTGTTGATAGATGCGGATTTACTGGGTTACAAAAAAAGGGATCGTGGGAACAAGAAAACAAAGGGAAGAAAGAGAGAATAGCGGCATCGCTTACCCGTTGGAGACGGAAGCCATTTTTATATAATGTTTTTTTTTTTTTATTGTTCACTTGGAATTGGCGTTCTTTCGGACTGGGAAGGTTTTTATCTTTTTTTTCTGGGAGTGGGATACTAAAAACAAAACAGTTCAAGAAAGATGGAAGTAAGGAGCCCTTCATGGGACCTCGTTTGGGAAAATGGTTGGGAGGGATTCGTTGGATTTTCGAGGTTGTCCTTTTTTGTATTGTTGAGGGAGGTTTGTAGTGATTACCCGTTTGAGAGGGCCGGGTTTGGGTCCTGCATTGGCAATATACCCCTTTTGCAGCCACGTTTGAGGATGTCTTTGTGATTTGTGATGCTTTGGACTTCATGATCCAAGGAGTAAGAAGGGACCCGGGGTCATAGAAGTAGATGGTCGAGGGGGGAGGGGGGGCTTATATCATGCGTGGGTGTGAGTCTGTCGTCAACCTAAGTAGATCCGCCAGCTTTGAAGAGATCTACCGTGTCTATCGAAAACTTGCTCGTCTGTCCCTGGAATCGCCCAGGATGGAACAGTGGCAGCATCTTGGGAAGACTTCAAGTCTTAAATTCTTTTCCTCCCTTTTCCTTCAGATAATGTTTGTTTCAAGACCTTGGATAAGGGATAGTGCACACATTCACAACTTACACCCGTAGCCCAGATGCACCCAATTTGAAGGCTATACTACCAGTCTGACCACGAACGCCTCAGCAACCAGCTGTTCTGATGCTATTCACACACATCATCATCCTTCCCGTAACGCCTCCTATATCCACACCCACACACCACCAGCCCAAACTCACGAAAACATACCCATGGGATCATCCTCCTCCTCCTCGCTATCCACAACCCTCTCCGCCTTCTTCACGAAATCCTTTCTACAAAGCGGACAACACCCCTTACTCTGCAACCAAGGCCCCACACACTCCAAATCAAACCGATGACTCTTATGACAAGGCAGCTCCACGACCAAGCAATACTTGTCATCCAAAAAGCTCTCGGCGCAAATCGGACAAGCGTCCTCCTTACCCAGCCTCTTCCTCGGCACCCTATCCAACCCGTCCAAGAACTCCTGCGACACGCCGCGCACGTCCTCGGGGGGGTCGAGTATATCCTCCTCGAGAGAGGCGATCAGCCGCGTGAGGAAGTCGCGGTTGGCGTCGGAGGGCGCTGTGGTGGCGAGGGTTTCCATTTGTTCTTGGACGAGGCGGAGGAGGCGGGAGATGTCGACGGGGGTTGGGGTGGCGTGGGGGTTGTTGTGGGGGGTGGTGGAGAGGTGGGAGGAGGGGGTTGGGTTGGAGGTTGTGGAGATTTGGTCGAGGAAGGAGTGGAAGGTGGACATGTCGATGCGGCGGGAGGGGTGGGTGGATGGTTTGGGCTTTATGCCGTGTTCGACTTGAAAAGGCGGGAAATGTTAGCTGTTGGATTGTTTTGAAGGGGGAGGGAGAGGGTCGGGAAGGAGGATATTACTCTCGTATTGGGTCGACATGTTAGCGATCGAGGTCGTTCTGCGATGAGGATGGAGAAGAGTGTCGTGATGCCGCAACGTTTGGTGAATTGAGGGGGGAGAGAGAGGACCAAATGTACCGGTTATGGTCGGGAACAAGATGTGAGCGGACGTTAGGTGCGCGGCGGACTTGCGCTTCAGGCAGAGGTGACGTCGCAAGCTTGCGGGAGATGCGAGGAGCTCGAGCTGGAGATCAATTGACCTTGACAATTGGTGTACGTTGACTGTGGATACCTGGAATTGCGGAGGTACCAAAGTACAATTGGACCGAGACCCCGCATCAACCGGTTTGGTGCATTGCTTCAGAAAACGGTATCCTCTCTTATTCAATATTTGTCCGGTCTTAATCCGGATATATCGGTAATGACATGCGAGTCTTGCATTTTGTCGTCAGTTTGATGGTGCCTTTTGGTTTCATAAGTACGTCACCGGAATTAAGACAATTCTCGAACGATATAAAGGTTCCTCGCGATGCCACCTCTCCTCCATCATCGAATCTGTGAGGGTAAAACCTAGCAACGAACAGCATTCTCCCGCAGTTCTGAGGACATCCGTTGAAAAGGAAGAAGATAATAATTTCCAACTCCACCACAAAGAAGCCCTTTCCCTCCCCATCACAATGACAACCGCACTCCTCTTCGGCTCCACCGGCCTCGTCGGCAGCAACATCCTCGAAACCCTCTCCAAACTCGACAGCTTCACCAAAATCTACACAGTCTCCCGCCGTGCCCCCAAGACCCAATCGCCTAAGATCGAACCCATCATCAACACCGACACCGACTCCTGGGTCAAGGCCTTTTCCACCCTCACGCCCTCGGTGCTCATCTCGGCGCTGGGAACGACGCGCGCACAGGCGGGGGGCATCCAGAACCAATGGAAGATCGACCACGATCTCAACGTCGACATCGCGAAGCAGGCCAAGGAACAGGGCATCAAAACGTTCGTGTTCATCTCTAGCGCCGGAACACGGGGCTTCCTGTCTTCGTACCTACCGTATTCCAAGATGAAGATTGGCGTCGAGGACACCATCAAGTCCCTCGGCTTCGACAACGCCATCATCCTAAGACCGGGCGGGATCCTCGGCGAGAGAGAGACGCCGCATGCCGGTGGCCCGCTGTTGAATGCGGCGATTCGCGGGCTGGGCAAGATTAGTTTGGGGCTGCAGGATACGTTTGGGCAGGAGGCGGAGGTTATTGCCAGGGCGGCCGTGCATGCGGCGAAGATTGCGGAGGAGGGGAAGGCGCCGAAGAATCCGTGGGTTTTGGAGGCCAAGGATATTGTGAGGTTGGGGAGGGATGAGTGGAAGAATGTCGAGGCGCCGGCGCCGGCAAAGTAAGAGATGATAGGGGTCGAAAGGGAGAATGAAGTCAAGACGAATTCACTATTATCGGCGACGGGAGGTTTGCGAATTGGCGGCGGCGCGAATGGATGTTTTGAGTCGCGGAAATGGATCACTACTCACTCTAGCCTGACGGGATCGGCTTTATTTATTATTGTATAGGATTTTTCTATTGTCTAATAGTCCGGAGGCTTCGATCATACCGTCGATATCCCAAATGATGATGCCATTCTTATGATGTCTCCCATTCTGCTCTTCTCCCAGTTCACGCGACCACAAGTTAACAACCAAAACCAAGCCGGGTACAAGCCGAGGCAGAACGCCGGTAGAGTCGTATTATTCACACCACTTTCCCCAAACCTCGATGCAAACTTTCTTAGATACAACTTATTCAGAGCTCCTCGAGATTGTGCTTCGTATCAATTGATGGATGCGAGCGTCAGCAGTGTCGCGCGGATCCGGACCGAATAAGATGGAAACCCCGATAAGAATAAGACGCTATTACTGAGGTAGAAATTCGAAATTCGAAATTTTTAATCTAGAACTTGGTTGCGCCTGCCCCGCGATAAGGACCCCACTTCGCCCACTTTGCTTACTTCGACTTTGCGACTCACTCGCGAAGTTCAGAGCCGCGAACTAGATCGATTCATCATCCCCTCACTACGGCTTATCCGATCTCTTAAAAATCCGACCCGGAGTTACCGGCTTATATTCTCTCTCTCGTCGCGCGCAAGGCATCGTGTAATCATCGCTGGCTTCTCTACTTTGCGACAGGATTTCTACATATAATCTCTAAACTGTCCCTCCCCGATAGCGGCCCGCCTTGAGACAAGACCCTTGCAAGACGACCCCGCGACTCTACTCCAACTCACTATGGCTACGCCAGGACGGCCTCTGATAGTGGGCAATGACGATGGCCCGGAAGCACCCTTTCCATACCAGATGGAGGGTAAGATCACAACGGGATTCCAGCGTGGTTCAACTCTTGTACGTTCATTCCGTATTTCCTTCTCAACTCTGTATTGCTCTCTTCCCCTGTCACGACCGGTCCTACCCTGTTCACTCGTTAAGTTCTGACTCTGCTTGTCCACTAACACCCTTCCCAGATCGGCTTCCCCACTGCCAATCTCCCCATAAACCTCACCCGAACCCCCTGGATAAATACAATCCCAACAGGCGTCTACTATGGCTGGTCCGCCCTCCGTCTCCCCCCTTCCCATGCTGACTACCCCTTCTCTTCCTCCGCTTCATCTCCCCCTTCCTCACCTTATGCTCTCTATCCGATGGTCATGTCCATAGGATACAACCCGTACTTCAAAAACACCGTCCGCACGGCAGAAGTCCACATCCTGCACAAGTTCGAGCAGAACTTCTACGGAGAACCCCTACGACTGTTGATATTGGGGTATATTCGGCCCGAAAAGGATTACCCGTCGCTGGAGGCCCTGATTGAGGATATTCGGTTCGATACCAAGGTGGCGAGCGAGAGTTTGAAGAGGAGGGCGTGGGCGCCGAAGGGGGTTGAGGTTGTTGGGGGGTGGGAGGGGGGTGAGTTGGATGTGCAGTGGTTGGTGAGGGAGGAGGAGGATTATGACGAGGTTGAGGTGAATGGCGTGGAGGTGAACGGAGTGGACGGTGAGAAGAAGATTGAGGAGAACGATGACGCAAAGAAGGAGTAGGTCTTACTTGGGCTTGGAGTTCAGGGGCTGAATGTCACTCACGTTACATGATAGATAAAAGTTGAGGCGACATATATATTTATTTTGAAGCCAAGCCTGCCAGACCCTACCCTATGAGACTCCACCTTACGCCCTAGCAAGCCGCCAGGCATGCCCTGAGAGGTAGCCCCCTTAGCTCTGCTCACTGGCTTGCCAAGTCCGCCGATATGCTGTCGCACGGGGTTTTCGTTTCCATCGCCATTTGCTCGAATTGGGTGCCCTGTCGCTCGCAGTTGTTGTTTGTCGGGTGGTCGCCAGCTCAGCTCCCGAGATTTTCTTTGGTGCGGTGGTCAAGTCGTCAGATCTGTTGCCGACCGTCAAGAGGCCGTCCTCCAAGGAATGGCCCAAGCTCTGATTCTACGCAACGAACCTGCATGTAATTACTTCTGCTCTTCTGGGGAGTGCTTGGCGCTGGAAGTCGTTGTCTTGGACCTTGAAGTCTCATGCCTTGGCGGCTATAGAGCTTGAAAAGGGGAGTGTCCGTCCCGAGTCTTCTATTTATAGATTTTATCCATCGGATCCAGGATCATATCCGGCTCATTGCTGCTTCGGTGCAGATTCAATGTTGTTGTTACTTCTCAATTCTTATACCTTCCTTCATGTGTAGTCCATCATCTGTGATCTTGCCAACATTGGGACTAAACCCGCTATTCCTTGCAAGGAACAATATCAAGTTCAGCTCGCTACTCCGGTTTTTTTCCAGGCTCTCCTCAGGTTTTCTCCCAGACTCACAAGATGTTATATACAATTGTTCCACGTTAGAAAACCTGGATATCATGTGGCAAGCCTCCTCAAGGGCACCGTCCAAGACCCCGCGCCTGCGGATGGTTACCAGGTTTGCTCCACGCTTGTCGATTCTGCGTTACTTTTATATTTTGCACTTCTAGCCAGTCCTAAGGAAAAAGGTAGGCAGAAGAACAGAGGAAAAGCCACCGGACACAAGATGACGTCTTTCATATACGGGGTGTGACTCATATGAGGTGCGCGAGTCCTCGGCTGCTTCAATTTTCTCCTTTAAGAAGACAGTTTCCAGAAATCGAGCCCACGAGAGGGTATATAAAGCGGATCACATTCCTGTAGTAGTTGTCAATCAACTACTCGAAGTGTTTATAGTCTTGGGGGCTCCCTGAGCCCGTTTTCCCTTTCCTTGCGGAGCTTGAGAGGGGAGGAATCGGAGCAGGAGCGTCAACGTCCTCGTTTGACAAGGCACCATCGCCCCCAGAACCGCCCGTGTCCGGGGCCCTCTGCAAATATATCGCTAATACTTGATTCAGATATCTGAACTGATGTTTCAGGCCACTCAGGTGTTGTTTTGATGGGCCTTGTTTTACTTCGGATAGCCTCGACACAGCAAAATATATATTCCCGGAGGGGGCTTGGCGACTGACTGCCGGGCCTGCACCTGGCACCGTGATCCCGCCATTTTGCAGTTGCCGCAGGCGCCATCGAAGTGGTCGGGAAAGCGGATGCAGCAGGGGAATGGACTCTTGAAGCCATCGACGGGGGAGCGAAGCCTCTGGCACTCACGGCAGGCCGGGCGGACGTCGACGCCCCTGGATTGGATGAGCAGGGCGTTGATGTAGCTTGGCCTGTTCGAGAACACCTGCTGGGCGTTAATGGCGCCTCGAACGACGAGGACATTCTGCCCGAAGCTGCGCTGCCAGCAATGAAGGCTTTGATTTCTGCCGGAAGATTGCTATATACGTCGAGACCGTCCTCATCCGCGAACATCGGGAGGACTGGAACATGTATATAGAGAACAGCGCCTTAACCTTCACCGCAGGTGTCCTGCTGCTCGCCGGGACTCGTGTGACGGTGCTGAGCTAGCTATATATCCCTTGCACGGAGAGTCCGACGCAATACCCGATCGCTACACTTGTACCCTATACCGGCTCAAAGAGATTGCAGGCACTCCGGAACAGATGCTCATCTCGACGCCGCTCAACTTGCTCTTCTAGTTGTTGGAACCGTTGCTCGTCTTGATAGTGAAACTCTTCCGACGACGACCTAGTCCTTTCTATCTGTGCCAGGTCCCGGGAGGCTGGTTCCTCTGCGGGTCCTTGCTCGGTTTCCATGGCAGGCCCTCTAGCTCTAGTGTGCCCTTGGCGGCCCCTCTCAACACGCTGCCTTCCATAATGCCGGCAAAAAGGAGTGCTCGCCAAACGCCTCTGGACCCAGCTGAACAAACCTGGAGAAGTGTGCCCATGCTTGATCTAAATTATCAGCCCGGATCCTGGCCACCTCCTCCCTAGGGTTTGAGACGAGGCGTACGATATCCACGAGAACGCCAGAATGCGCGTGTAGTAGCTAGGCATGCAAAGCAGGCCCGAGAGGGTTAGTAGGCAACAGGGGTACACCGGCCGGGAAGGGGAATGGTAGCTTGCCAAACTTGTTAGCGAACGCAGATGGTGTTGCCGGGTTGGGGGGGGGGGGGGGGGGGGGTTGCCTGTGCGGTAGCACTCCCCTAGGTCAGCCCACGTTCCCGCTTCGGGAGAGTCGAGATGGCCGCTTTCATCCTAGGACACAAGCCAGGGCATGAGGGCACGGCGGACTATTGTGGCCGGTCTGGGAGAGCCCTGGGGTTTGAGGGGGGATGATATTCGGAATGTCCCGGCTTTTGCAGGCAGCCACTCGAATGTGTGCCCGAAATATTTCGCATCTTCCGAAGTCCAAGCCCCCTAGCCTTGTAAGTTGTAAATGGGGCCTGCTGATGTAGCACCCTGATCCTTGAGCCTGGCAGCCCACTTATGTAACTTAGCCCTGTTATCCTTATTGAATTCTAGTATCATTTTAGTGCAATTCTTATGGTCTTCGTCATCGAAAATGACTATTCTCTGGATGATATTAAACCCTATACCTGGGTTGGGGTTGCTATGCTTGTTGACTACAGCCTAGGGGTTGCAGTCTAAGTGTCTGAATGTGGCGGGGTCTCCTGGATTTGTATACTTATAATAGTAAGGATATGAAGCCAGGTTCCCTAAATCATCAGGGCGGAGCGCGATGTGTATGATATACAATACTGGATCTGTGCGTATAACTATCTGGGTGGCGCTGTAGAGTGCAGTCAACCCAGCTGGCTACGGCGGCCTCGGTACTTATGCCGCATGTGGTGGCGGAAGCATTCCATCTCTAATTTCAGGAGATCTATGAAGTGCCGACTGTATTCGTTAGGTTCGTAACAATACTGAAATGTGCCGGTGAGCATCAGGTTCCCATTCTCCACCCATTCGTTCCACATCTCTTCGGCAGTAAGGCCGCCAGGCCTGTCCCGCAGTGGTGTGATGAACTGCCTGAGTAGCTCTAGGCCTTGGATGGGAGGGAGGGAATACTGGACTGAGGGGTTGTGATAGATTCCGAGCTTGTTGAAGGTACGGTTGGTGTGGTACGTTGGGGAGAAAGCCGAACCTCGGCCATTCCTGAATGCTTGCTCTTGCCCTGACGTAATGGAGGCGATGTACTGTAGGAGCCCGGCGCTGAGGCTTTGGTTGTTGAGGCTGGTTCGTAGGGTAAAGAAGCGGCAGGCATGCCGCAGGTGCTCATTGCAGAATTGGCGCTTAGCGGCAGCAGGCCGAATGGCCACAGCCGCCGTCCCGTCCTCGAATCGCAATTGCTCAGGGGCGGCCGGTTTCCTTTCCGTTTCTCCTCTATATCCGGTTATACTCCATCTGGCTTTAATCCTTGTCTTTTCATATTCCTCGCGCCGTCAAAGGACTCCTCCCTCCATAGCCGTCGTCTGCAGGAAGACTCTTTGTAAAAGAGATCGCTGTCTCCTCATTCAGGATGCACAATCTCTTCCTACTGACGAACTTTATGAAAAGGATTCCAACTTAGAACCGCTCTATACAGTTCCCCAGGAAAGAGGCTTCCAGACCGTCGTCCCAAGGGGGGGGACCGCTGACAATGATGCGCGTAGAGCCAGCAGGTGTCTTCGAATAAGCCGGTCCTCGAGTGTATCCTTGCTGTCTATATCCGGGCCGTCGATGGAGGCTTCGATTTCCAGCGGAAGATATATAGATATACTGCTGCTATAGAAGTCGGGACCGCCGTGCTCGCGAATATCCGGAGGACCACGGGCTTCTTCTGCTTTGTATGGAGAGCCCGAAGCAGTACCTGTTCACTGTGATTGCTCCTTATGCCCGCTTCAAGAATGGCTGAGAGGCTGGAACGCGACGACACAGACCGGGAGCGCTGGGCCGCAAATGTGCTGGTGTGGACGGGTGGATCCTTGGTCAAAGGGACGACAGTGGAACTCGAGAAAACAGATCCGGGCTGGGTCGGAGCAGCAGAATATAAAATCGAACGAGTCAATGGAGAACCCAAGATACGGACCCCACGAAGGACAAGGGACAGAAGCCTATTTTCTTCAGGTTCCAGACTGCCCGTCAACTCCACCGTCCATAAACCTCAGGCCTACTCTCACCTCACCCGGGAACTATCTCGTTTTCTAGGAAGATGTTCCAAAGACGAGTCAGTCATGGCTTGGTAGATATCTAAAATGACCCTCGAGGGTCATAGATCGCCTCCGGTTATGGAAGTTTCTCGGTTGTATTTATATGTGTTAGACCCTTTACACTTCTACCTTGTCGGACACTCGCATTGTAACTTCGTCGAAGGTTGGGGCTTCTCACAGTGAGGCCTTCAGCGGTCTTGGGACTGGCGAAGGTATATAATTCCGCGTCGCTGAACTCGGCGCGCGGAAAGGGGAAAGTGCAGGCTTATTCCGATGTGCCTCAAGGCCGTCCTGGACTTGTTGACCATGAAATCCATCCGAAGCCTGTCCTCTAGGCTATCCACCATCCCTTCACCTCCCATCATCACGCCCCTGTCCTTATATAGGAGGGAGCAGCGTCTCTTGCTCGCCCTAGATTTTGCTGATGACCGAGAAATCTATATTACCGGCAAGGCGGCGGCCCGTAGTAGTCGGCAACGGGGTATCTATAGGAGGGGTGCCTCCTCCAGAATCATGCCTTTGGCCACGTTCCTACTAAAGCCAGCGTACGATCTTTCCCAGGTAATGTGCGTTGTCACGCAGATGGCATCCGCAGTCGTAACAATCTTGCGGAGCAGGCCCCGTTCAGGTTGGAATGGGCTTTCACCTGATGCGTCTCCGGGTGTCGACCATGAAATTTCGCCAAAGTCGATCTTACCCCGCACGAACATCCGGACCCTAGTAAACTTGCGGCCCTCCTCGATTTCTTTCTGCAGGTCGGAAAAGGCCTGGACGTCGGCGGCGTGCAAGGTAAGCTCATAGGCCCCCGTATCTGTGGGTAAGAGTGTGGTCGCTCAGTTCGGCTCCGCCAAACGACAGGTTTTCAACACGCAGGCCACGGCCTGGATACCGCATCCTTCTATGGTAAGCCTCCCATACTGGTGTAGAAGGACTTGACATAGTTGAGATGAGAGGGCCGCCCGTGGTGCGCTACGAAGCGGCGGCAGCATCTAGGCTGGCCCATGTGGTTATAGACGGTAGCAGCGGTAGTATTGCCAAGCAACTGGAACGTATATAACTCTGCGAGATAACCGCGTGCGTACATGTATAATCGCGGCTATCTCGAGATTGAAGAACCCAGACCAGGAAGTTAGGAGAGTTGATTCTCCATAAAAGCGCACTCGTATAAAGGCCGTCGTATCTGTGATACTGATTCGGGTGTAACATCGAAATATATAAGACCATGCCTTGCTGGTGAACCTGCGTCCGAATCCCTGCTGGAGACTTCTCAAAAGCAGCACCGTTTTATCTTCTTTTCCCGGTGAGCTCAAATCTAGCCAAGAGGAGTAAGCAATCGATGTTGGACGAAGGTGATATAGGTCTTCCATCCAAGAAAAACTGTATCGGCTTCGTACCTTGGAGAATTTTATGCCATGGTATATAGGCCTCTGCAAATAAATGCACTGTCCACCAACAAAAGTGAGTGTATCTATAAATCCGTCGCCCCAACCCGCAGCAAACCGTTCGCTGCTAGACCAGGGAATTAGAAGATGAGAATGTGGAATCACTCGCCACCTTTTTGAGGTATCCCCCCTGTCCAGTTATAGCTGAAAAGGCCTTCCCTATGGTTGATCAACCGTTCGGCTGGCTGTTGGGGGTCTCCGTCGCCCAGGAAAACAGTAGGAGGGGTGAAAAACGACATCTGGCAGCCCTAGCGTAACAAGGGTTAGACCTGCTGCCACTTCTTCTCCTGGCAGCCATCCCTCCTTCGCTAGCCGCTCGTCTAAGGAATAGAGCTCGTCGATAAGAGTCTGGAATGGTATTCCATGGACGCTTCCAGCCCGAGCCGCTGCCTCAACGTCGGGGTCCAGGGCTAGTTGAGACCGGAGATTTGCCTTTAGTGTTTATCTTGGCGAGACGACGAGAGGTGGAATTTCACTCCGCAGAGTGAAGAGGCCCACCCCGTCAAAGCACTTGACAAGGATTTGTGCCGTAATCGATATCAATACCTGGATGTGCGAGAAGCAGCCGCATACAAGCAGCATGCTTATTCCGAGCTGCCCGTGCCAAAGCACCAGTATCCAAAAGGATCCGATCAGTATACACATTGTTGACCCTCGCGGACAGATACGCAAGGTGATTCTCCACTTCATCGCAAGGCCTGGCAGTGCGCCAATATAAATCAGCCTCATTGACGCCGCAGTGTGGGGTCCTGAGTAAAGCCTGCATAACACCAAAGCGGCCTTGGGATGCAGCAACGGCTAGCGGCGACGCCGCTGAAGCGCGTTCCTGTGGTTTCGCCTCCCCCTTTTTTGAGAAACCTCTCGGTCCACCACAGGCCAAATCGATCTGGTCATCTCACGTACGGGGGGTACGTAGTCTAAGCTTTGCTCGTAAGGTCGGACGAAGTTATATTGATCACACGAAGGTGGCAGATTCCTATTCTTGGTTGCCCCAGTCGCTCTCAAGAAAAGGGGGCCAAACAGTTGAATTTTCCGCATAGCGAAATATATAAAGTGATTTTCGTGGGGTATCTCCCTCGAATAGCATCAAAGACTCTGCTGTGTCCTTGTCTAACAATGCCAGGGGCTGCCCTTCCAGACAGACCAATATGGGTAGTAGCTTTCCCGGAGCGCCTATATATTGAACTCATCTGCGTCGCGCTCTCTCTCCTCAAGGGCCCGCGTTTCAAACTGCCTTGTATCGGCGGGCTTTATATAGCGGAGGAGGGCTAGGTGCTGTGTCGATTTCTTGCAGAGTGCCTCACAGGTAGCTGTGTGCCCTTCAACCCCTAGTTCTCGAAGAGGCGAACCCATTCGCGCGGATCTTCGAGGAGTAGTAGGAATGGGTTCCCATTTGGCATGCTTCCCAGGGATATTTACCGATCGTCCTCCCGTCCTTGCAACAAGATCCAATTGATCCATGGGCTTCTTAACCAAGGGGAACGAACCCGATGAGACTTTTTTCTGCCTCGTCCAATGTTGGCCTGTTGCGAGGTCAGGGTCCACTTATGCTCTTTAAAGCAGCCGAGCGGACCTATACATGTCTCATCCGGGGTGATTCTTTGGCTATATATTAGGCTTAAGTCAAAAAGACGACCGCAGCAGCGACAATGCAGCTTCGTTCGTTGGCACTTTTAGCATCTGCTACACATGATCCTGAGCGAGCATTATGGTGCCAGATTGGAAAGTGATCTAGTCTGACGCCGTCTCCATCTCCTATAAGTGACGACGGGTCTGAAAAGAAATACGAAGACGCCAACGCTCCGTGGGTTAGAAGTAGCAGGGAGGTCTCCAATTCGATAGGGCAACGTATATTTTTGTCCTGAAGCAAGAGGGGAAGCGATGGAGAGCAAACTGCAGGCCGCCACCTTGGGGTTCTAGTGCGGTTGTCTTAGACGAGGAAGCAGAGAAACGACGATTGGGTTGTTCCAGAACTCGACATTCCGGCCCGACTAAATGCCCTTTTGGGCCTGTCCGTGGGCTCGACCTATAAACGAACAGAACCGTCCTGAAAACGTCTCCCATATAGTAAGAGAGAAGTTCAAAGCGGTCGATTCAAATGAGGAGGCTCAAATCGATGGTGGTTGACTGACGAAGAAGGGCCACAGGAGCGCCATATGTTCGCTCGCTTTTCTGGGAACTTTCAGGACAAGTAGGTGCTTGGGGTGGCTGTGGTCTGGTGCGGTCTCGATGTGCTTGTTGTCAGCGGTGTGGATGATGCCGTAGAGCTTGGGGAGCTTGGCGGAGCCCGCGGTGAGTCTATCTAGGTTCTCGCGGAGGAATATGATACCTGGTGAGCCCGGCTCTAGCTGATCTTTAATCTTTAATTCCCTAGGAAGCTTGGGTAGGTGTTGATGAAGTGGTTTGGTGTCAGGATTAGCGTGGAGGGTAGGAAGGTGGGCGGACGGTGGCATGGTCGAGAACCCGCAGTCGGTTTGGGCGGCCGCTATGAAGGCCTTGTTGTCGGCTTCGCTATGCAGCCCAGCCTTGTGCTTGAAACGCTTGGCCAACTTGTGCATGCGCCGTGCGGCGGCTGGAGGTGTGTCGCGGGGGACAAAGGTCGGGTTTACCTTCGGGGTTGTCATGATGGGCTGTCCACTAAACTTGCCATGGCTTGGGCGGCGGAGCATTCCCACCCATCATTCAAGGGAACCGAGCACACCCACCGGATACCGTTCATATCTACTCCCTCCACTCAAATTACAAACCCTGCGCCGGAACTCTCGGTACTCCGCTTCGGGTTCGTCGGCTTCAGTAGGCCACAGCCCTGGTCGTATGTGTTCGGCGTAGCAAACGTTCCAAGCCTCCATTGGCTGTCCCTCAGGCCCCATTGGCTCATTCCGCCAACGAAACATATTGCCATACCAGGGGTCTCTCCACTTTTGCCGTAAGCCTTCCCAGTCCTTTGACTAGTTGCGAGACTGTGCCTTCGTTATTCGTTGGAGTTGTGGCTGCACTCGCGGCGTGCTGTCAGGTCGTCATGCCGTGCTCGCTATACGATACGAACTTACACACCAACAGTTCTTCCCTGGTGGGCAGAGCATCCCCCAGGTCCGCATCGGGGACTGCAACATCTCCCTAGAGCGAGAGATGGCAGGTCCTTGCTAGTCGCACTAC
Source organism: Scedosporium apiospermum (assembly GCF_000732125.1). Lineage (NCBI taxonomy): Eukaryota > Fungi > Ascomycota > Sordariomycetes > Microascales > Microascaceae > Scedosporium > Scedosporium apiospermum. Next base: position 16,661 of record NW_015971822.1, on the reverse strand, counting down.
CGAGCCGCCGCAAAAGTATGCGCCCATCGGCAATCCCATTGTCTACTTTCCTTAATACAGTCGGCACCTTTGAGTCTCCATCATTTGGCACCCGTTCCACACGTTGCCATTTACGTTGCCATCCACATTAATGGCTCAAGTGCCTAGGCAGTGAAATTCGACCCGACAAAGGTAATGGCGCAGTGCGATACGTTGGTAATATCCTCGTTGCCCTAGCTAGCATTCGGCAACTTCAGGGTCTCATCGCGGAGGCGGTATGGGTTGTAGACGGCCAAGGCCCCAGCAAATAGAGCCAGCGGGGGAGCCGGGGGTTTTGCGGCGACGTCTTCGGACGCGCCGGTTCGTTTTAACTGGATGGTAAAGTAGGAACAGGTACTCGGGCACCTCACGAAGGTGCATTCCTCAGCTTGCAAGCGGGATCTTGTGGCCATGCAGAGGTATGCCATCTCTGGCATAGACCTCTACGTCGTGAACCTGGAGATCTTTGTCGTTTGTAACCACAAAGTAACCATATTGGGTGTTTGTATTCCTATCGCTTGGCACATGCTGAGGCTTGGTTAGATCTCTTCGGACTTCATATTCCACGCCAGATCGGAAAGATTCATGGGCGTCAACCAGCGAGCACACTGTTGGCTCTAGATCTGGAAAGAGAGCCTGCGTTGAATCCTAAGCCAAGCGGACCCTCATTCGAGCCATTGACGGTAGATAAGCGATTTCTCCTTCAGGCAATTGCGGCTATAGTAGATGAATTATCGGTGGCTCAAGGGGCTACCACGGTCCTGTCCTAGGGGTTGCAGGCGCCTAGTGGCAGCAGAGCGACATGCCATCGGCCGAAGTCTTCAACCGTCTTCCGAGTTGGCTGCTTGATCTTTATGACTTCTGTAGATTCAGAGAAGGCAGCGGTCGCCGAGCGCGTTGCGCTGCCAAAATATGTTCTAGGGCAACGGCCGGGGGGTATCCCCCATTTCCCAGCATTCGCAACCTTTTGGCTCCTTTTCTATATTACCATCGATCGTTGCCAGATGTCTAACTGCCAGATCCGTCCCACTTCTGGCATTCGATGCCCTTGAAGCAGTGGGATAGCACGGATTCGTGTATTTGCAGTAGTAAGGATAACTGGCCAAGTTCCACGACCGATGGGTATATAAGTTGTAGTGGATGTACGATTATCTTCCTCGGGGTAGCTTAGCCTTGGAGACTTCCCAATTTTACCAGTGACAGAGCTCATGCAGTACGCCGTCAAAACTCTGTTGCCGGATAGTTCTGCAAGGTGTTTGTGTCGGCGGACGTTGATATGCCTCCGTGTAATATGTTTCCGAATCGAGACATTGGTCGCATCACTATTCTCACGCTCGAGGTCTTGAGGCATATATATCATGTTATGCGCCATGTGTAGAATAAAGACAGCATTGGATGTGGTTTCGAATCTTCCGTTTAGTACGTCTTTCTCTGGGTCCTCGAGTTCCTTTGGAAGTATTCCACTGATGAGGTCCGGGACCACTGCAGATAATATTCGCGTCGTCTGGACGGTGCCCGCCCCACAACTAGTAAAAGAAAAAGACGCGCTTAGGTGAACGGCTTTCAGATCACCCATGAAACGGGCTTTTTGCTTCTCGTGGCGATTCCCAGTAAGAGGGATGCCTCTCCAGCTTCTCGGCTTAACAAGATTATCAGCAGTGGTTCTCCATAGTAGAATATAATCCCAAACTCGCATCCTCGTCCTGGACTAACGCCAGCAGCTTTTCTTGGCTCCCTTTCGTTGAGCAGACACTTCGTAGTACTCAGTTTCCCTTTTTAAAGTGGAGAATAGTGGGACAGCTGGCAGGAAGAGTGCCTATTTCAACTGAAAATATATAAGGTCTTTTTTTCATAGAAGGAAGCAATGAAGAAAACGGGAACCCAAAACGAGCCACCTGGCGAAAGAACAGAGCACAATGGGTCAGAAACTGATAGAACAGCAAAAAGCTGTTGTTCTTGGAAAGAAAACGTCTCCCAAAGAACTATTTCGCTGCCGTTTTGGACAAGAGCAAATGGCGAACGAGGAGGGAAGGAGCACCCTACCACCACAGAGCTGAGACTCTATCGCAGGCATATGGTTTTCTCGGATATGCGCCTCAGATGTCATCATTGGAGCGCTCGTCGCAAACAAACACCCTGGGGGGCTGTGATATAAGTGGCACTGTCCGGAGACAGCAGCTCGTGACGCCCCTCTGGGGCCAAGAGATGAGAGTGCGCGACTCGGACACACCACGCCAAGGCCGAAGTGAGATCCGGAGAGAGCGCAGAAGGCCCTAGGAGAAGGTAATCCGAACGGCTCGTGATCGCAGTGGCAGTCGTCATAATCTCGACCACGCTATCTACAAGTTCGATCACTTCATCGTGGGTGTGATGTTCATCTCTTTTTCGTGGGTTGACACCAGTGCGCCGACGCCAAGCCGGGCCGGAAAATCATCGGGTTGAAATCGGGTGGGGCGCCGGCCCGATTCCGTCAGACGCCAGAGACCTTGGATTCGGTCCGTCCTTCGGTGTGTTCTCCGGGACGCGCTCGGGTCTGCACAGATCACAACTTGACAATTTGATATTTTCGGTTTCGGCAACGCTTAGTCGACTCTCTAGTGACTGGAAGTCTTGCTGGTAGACCCGTTGAGTGAGCAATGGAAGGCCGGCGTCGGGAGGCGGATATTGGTCGGTCTGACAGATGTCCGAAGGTTGTGTGCCGTGTTGAGTTAGTTGGAGCGCATCAGGCGCTAGTGAAACTGTTCTGGGAGAACTTGAGCGAGAAGCCCGGTGATATAAAACCACGCTTTTCGCAATCCTGCTCTCTGGCAGCCATGATATCTTCTTTCGTAGTACTGCGCTTGAGGGGGTTGCTGCTGCTCATCTCGAACAGAGGCGCCCTTCGAATACCATTTGTGAATCTTTTCGTGTCCTTCGCTTTGCCTCCTAGACGAGATGTTTTTTTCAACAGTTGCGTGGGGGTGGATGATTGCGCATTTCTTCACCGAACTGCCCCGCGACGGTTTTCGTCTCTGGTATATCCAGATGTGATGGCATCGTATTATTCACGAACCTCGTCCTTGTCGTTTGTACGAGACCTCGCGATGCAGGCGTCGAAGATGAGTCGGAACCCGGTCCCCCGAGGGTCGTACAGAGCGAGGTTGTATCTTTTCTGCCTCATGCGAATAATACTGGTGGCATTTGCAACTCTGTGTGGAAAATCCATGGACAAGACCTACGAAGTAGTCCTTCTGGTCCCCGCTGTTTTACCCCCGTGAGCGCAATAGCTGGGCAATGTCGGTGTCGAACAAGGGCCTTAGGCGCTTCGTCTGCGGCAAGAGTTCTTGGGAAATGAGAGTGTGATGGCCGGACAGCCGACCTTAAACTTGTTCGCACTCTCATCGGAGATACACCGCAAACGGCTCGCCTTTCATCAGCCAGAAACATGAACATCCTAGTATCGGTATTTCGCTTGGCTTTGCTCTTCAGCAGAACACAGTCCGCACTAAGGCGAAGCGTCGACGCAAACTCCGCGACAGGCAACCACAACGAGGGAAGAATGTACTGGGACTGCCCAGGCACAGTTTCAAAGGCTAGCCGGATTTCCGGCTCCTAACTGGCCAGTTGGGTGTAGGCACGGCCGACAAGAGATGGAAACGACGGCCACCCCACCGCCGCCGTCGAGACGAGCAGCGACGAGCGACCACAGCTTCTCAAAGCTTCCTAGCCGCGATCGGAGTTGTTTTGCCACATCGAACGACAGCGGTATGTTAAAGTCCGTCCTGGGCTCTCTTCCAAAAACCGTAATTCCTCTACTCTGTGCTTCGATACATCTTTAAATGCGTTTAAAATCCGTTTCCTTGATTTATAGATTGGGTTAGACACGAGCGGAACTATCGGTATTAAGAGAAGAAGAGTAGCCATCTGATGCATCCTGCGTACGTGTTCGAGCTGCGAGATGCGGGCGAAGCGCGCAAACGCGTTTTCAGCCCTCCTCTCAACCATTCCCTCCTTCGTCATAACTGTGCGCTCTTCGGATAGTGTCAACACCGTGGGAGGCAGCTGTTAGGGGTCGTCGGCCACTCAGAGTCGTATTCGAGAGGGCCGTCATCGCTCTTGGGAGTGAGTCTAACGGCGGCTGGTATGTTCAGTGATGTCTCCTTGACCGTCATTCTCGTACGCCTCCAGAAGCCATCCGAAGAAGCCATTCCTTATAAGCCTTCCCTCAGAGTGCTTCCAGAAAAGAAATGTGAAAAAACGGTATAGGAAAGGCCGTGCCTTTTGATGTGTTATCATATATCATATATCCTTCTCGTCCCGGGTTCATGCCCGTCCTTGGCCTCAACAATATATAGTCCACGAGGTGTTTTAGTAGTTGGAATAACAGGAGCTTGCCTAGCCTCCAATCTCTCTTGTGTTTGCGTAACCTCAAATTCGATGGAGTGCAGCGTGTGCTTGTTACACCATGGTCCTTGGTCTTTGGGTTCTGAGACGCAATAGCTCCCTGCCGCCGAGTTTTTGCCTTACGAGGTTCAAGGATAGTTTGACGAGCTTGGATTAAAGCAAGGTCCAAGTCTCGCTTCCAATACCAATGGCGATGGAAAAGAGCAAGATCCAAACGCATCCCTTGCTTCAGATATTGCCAGATAGCATGTTCGCAGGGAATCCCACGGGTTCGTATATATACAGCCCACGAACGTCTCCCCATGGCCCCAAAACTCCCCCATGACCCCGTCATCGCCCACGGACATCTTGAAACATAGATGGCTTTCCACTTCGTGGATGACTTCTCAGAGCCTTAGGGCCTCATATAGCCATGATATATCTCCATCGCCAGAGGACGCAAGATTGCAGGCAGGAAAACGTCGAGGAAAAGAACGAAGGAATACCACCGAATGTACTTTAGCCTTTTCGTTGCTTTCCGACGCCGCGACACGTCATATAATCAAATACCATAAGCGTGATAATGAGGGGAATGGAAGGATGCCCAAACTATATTGAAGCTGGTTTCTATAAAGATTGTACGCCGCCCACTCACGCAGCTTCTCTCCGTTCGACTGGCTGAAACCCAGCAGCGTCTTGGTGCAGTTTTTGTGGTCCTCGTCATCGAGGACCACCATGCCCTGGACCATGTTGTATCCCTTCCCCGGCACGGGGTTGCCCGCCTCGTCCATCACGCCCCAAGGTTGCAGTCGATGTGGCGGAACGCGGTGGGATCTCCCGGGTTAGTGTACTTGCAATAGTACGGGTAGCTAGCCAGGTTCCAGGAGTGGTCCGGGCGGAGAGCTACATGCACCACGTACATCACGGGGTCGGCCCGTATGACCATCTGGGCGCTGCTGTACAGCATGGTACGCAACCAGCCAAGCTGGCCTTGCTTTCCCCGGTACATGTGGCGCATATGATGGCGGAAACACCCCATTTCGAGGGTGACGAGGTGTTGGAAATTCTTCCGGGGGTGGACTAAAAGATGGGGAGATGAAAAGATGCGTTATGTGGTATTGCGGATCGAATCCATCTGAGTGATCCGCTATATAATGGCGGATGGTTGTTGCAGGAGGCACTATTGAATGAAACAAAACGTCGTCGGAAGATAATCGCGGATTTTTCTGGTGAGCGCAGGCAACACTAACCCTTCGACTCATGTCCTGAATCAGGTTCTATAACGGCAAGAGCCCTGCGATGGGTCAGCCTCAATCCCGGCACTGATCACAAGACGTCAGACTTGTCCCGTCCCTTTCTCGCTACACGCTACCGTCTCCACTTCCGCAGCGGCCTTCGCTATGAAAAGGGAGTTAGAGGCAATGCGGGCGAAGTCGGTTCCGGAGACCAAATGCGCGATGGCGCTTTTCCAGCGATTGTACCCGAATATAAACACAGCTTCGAAACAGAAAACGATCAGGACCGAGAAGAACCAGAGTGGCAAGCCTGATTGTGTTGCCGTCCTCCGGAGCACATGGCGCAAGCGGGCGCTTCAAGCAGGATGTGTTATATCTGGGCGGGCAGCGGACTCGCTGAGCATCTTACCGCTCGTGCGGTGTGCGGCTATGAAGGAGCGTTCAGGAAATCGAGATCCGAAAGGATTTCCGAGTTAAACGGAAAACAAAGGAGGCCCACAGTGATGAAATATTTGTGGGTGTAATGGGCTCTTCACTTGTGAGTCGTTCTTGGGCAACATCCGGAGACCGCTGAATATATTAAAGCAACAACAAATCATGCCTAGGGACTCTCAATTCGTGAGGGAGAACCCGCATGTAGCTCGTTGAGCAGTGTTGTGAATATATAGCAGCAACAACAAGTTATATCCAAGCACTCGTGGGTCGAGGTCGTTACCGTCTAATGTATAGAGGAACTGGCGCACGCTGTACCAAAAGCGCCATTTCATTACGCTAAGAGTTCGACGTATCTCTGTAATTCCGAGATAGCGCATTCAAAACCTCTCGGACCTCTTACCCGCGGAAGTTCTGCCACAGATACAAGGGCATTCCAGTGAGGTAATGGGTGGCGGCCTCCGGTAAGCATGGGGCGTTTTTGACCGGGAGTTCTGTATTATGCAGATATCCCGGTCTCCTCGATGTGACTGTTCGCGCCCTCCCCACCCGAGCTGAGGGCCGAGAAGGGAGTCGCAACCCTGCAGGTGTTAAAGTCCTTGGGCCAGGCCAAACAGCCGGATTTCAGCCCAAGAGTCTCATGGAGGCATGCGCACGGAGAACCAGCGGAGGTGAGGAACTCCTTTTTCTGCAAATTGTAGAGGGGAGTAAGAGAAGGCCTCCTCCTCCAGTGACCAACAGCTTCCCTACCGTCCAACTAGCTTGGAGCGGACCGCAGGGCTCTGTGACTTCTAGTAACTTTCCAGAGCCCTCGGAATCGGCATATACAGTTTTGAATGTTCCTGCCAGCGAACCCAAAATGGTTAGGATGCATTGGACACAATCAAAGGCGTTAAAGAGGCGCATGGAGACATGTACTTGAGTCCTTGCCGACCACCAAGACATGGAGCTCTCAGTAGAATTCTGATCCGTCATCGTTCGGACATCAGCTTTAGGGGGCAAGATTGCTTGTGAGTATATACTGCTTGCTTGCTTTTTTTGAGGATCTTCCCAGCACAAAGCAGCAATATGATCCTAAGTGAACTTTGGGTTTAACGACGACCAGTCAAGTACATGCCGCACCAGCATATCCAACACTTTGGCCAAGTGTGACTTCTTGCTCTCAGACTTGGTCACTAGTAACAAGCCACAGGAGTACAGAATTGCTTTCACGCAAAGCTGTTGTGTTTAGCTTTTGAGTTCTTAGAAGAAGGGGGGCAATGTTGATGATTTTTGAGATGCCAGCAGCATAGTAGAGAACAATGATTTCTTCATAGTTGTGCTGGGTGGCAGACCCCAGCTGAGCCTCAACCCATCTAGGATCGTCACCAAGCTCAAAACAACATCGCATTCTCAACAAAGGCCGCCAGCCAGCGAGGTTTTGAACTCCCTCGGGGAGGGGCGGCAAAACAAACGTCAAGTTCAATAGGCCTCATTGGCCTTTAGACTACAGGGAGCTGTGAGACGATTCCGTTTTTCTTTACGGAGACGTACAAAAGCTCGTTTTCCGGTGCGGTTGCGAAATACAGTCTCTGCCGCATTGCCGTAGGCTTCGGATCCACTCAGAGCCGTATTCAATCTCCAGTGAAGCCCTAAAGAGCACGAGGGAGGCCCCAAAAGTCGATGAGTCGGTCGCATCAACTCATAGATGCGACGAGCCGGATTTTGCCTGGGAAGACACCCCGGAGCCTGGCTTCCGCTTAGAGTTGCCTTGCCCATTTCAGCAAGGTTGGTGCTCCTTGTACTCGAGAAAACTCCTTGTACTCGAGAAAAGAGAACCCACTGGCTTTAGGATGCGAAAATCGACCAGCCTTTTGTGTCCGAGCCAGAAAACCGGCTCGTGTTCCAGTGAAACTACAGTATCAGGCCCTTGCAACAGCAGGTCTGCATGTTCTGACATCTCCAGTCACCGCATTGACGAGTAGAAGGCAACCGACCGGCGTTGACAGAGCTGGGACCTTGTTTTCGGGTCCCACCAGAAATTTGATAGGGAAAAGCTTTACCAGGAGCCACAGTCAGGGACTGTCTCTGAAGTGGTTGTGTGAGCTACACAAGTCACGGTAGAGGCTCGAGAAATTTGTTCCCCACCGTCGAGAATTCACCACCAAAAGGCGTGGGAAGACACGACTGAGATGGGCCCTTTTAATGGTCCCTCCAATCTTGAAGCTCGCGGATGGGACACCAAGTTCAACAGATAGGCTGCACGCCGGTCTGCTTCAGCTTTTCATTCTCTGATTTGGCGGTCTATAAGTTGAGCTTATGGATATCCCCAAATCAAGACTCGGTAACGGCCTGCACGGGACTGAGCACCCACCAGGCAACGGCCACGTCGACGAAGCGAGCCGAGATATTAGGCCACTCGACTACCGGGAAACAGAAGAATGTGCCGAAATAAAACAAAATACGAATGAGGTGTTAGCAGGGAGCGATCAAGTGAGTGTTGGTGAGCGTAGAGCTTTTTTTTTTTTGGAAAAAGGGGGGGGGGGGGCGGAGGTTGGTTTGGCTTCTCTCAGCCGTTGCCCATGCGTCATCAACCAGGGACCCCAAGTCCTCTCGAATCACCCCTAGGAATGTAAAACCGCAAGCCGCACTAATCTCATTGTGGGTGCGTTGATCCTGGTTTCCGCAGGGGAGAGTCGCATTCCGGGCACGTAACGGTCCCCGAAAAGGGCACAAGAAGAGCACCTTCCAGAGACTGCCTAATCCGCCAGAGAACCTTTTCCCCCTCGGATTGCCATGTCAGGGTATATATAGTCTGCACCAATTTGATGATTCGCAGTTGGGAAAGGACCACCCATGTTGTGGAGATATGTGATGAGGACGAGATAGAGTATAGAAGCAGCTCGTCCGCTGAGAATGGGCGTGAGGGCTTGGCTAACCTCCCTTGCACTTTGGGATCTTGTCCAGACCACAGTTTCGGCCATCCTCGCGATATTGTGGGACATCTGGCCCTCACCCAGCTGGAGAGGGATCCCATTCCAGCCAGGTAGCCCAGACGACCTTTGGCACATAGGTTCAGCACGAAGACAACATCGGCCGTCGTGATGAACTTTGCAAAGAGGGAAGGTTTGCGGGGAGTAGCAATGTTTCTCGCTGGCCAATCCGGTCCAAAGCGGAAGCCGCGAACTTCAACTGGCCCAAGGACTTTGCTGAAAGCCCCTTATCGGGATTCCATCTCGGGTCGTCGGTTCTGCTTTCTTTCAGATGAATTTTGTTACTTCCAGACCCTATGCCGGTTGCCGCACCTCGTCGAATTCTTCGAGCTTTCGGAGTCTGTTCTTTACCTGGTCCACTGATATCTGCCATGGCATGAGGAGAAGAGGGCGTCCAGCATCCAGAGTCCCATTCTGGCGGGCATCCGCTGGTCCGGGTAGTCTGTTAGAGACTCAGTTCGGGCGTATCCCAGGATATGAGCTGCTCACAACCTCCGATTAGCATTGCCCACTGGTCGCAGACTCTGGAATTCTGCACTTACAGTATGCATTTGTGTGGCCGCGTCAACTGGGCAAGCCATAGACTCCACCATCTGCAAGGAGCCTGTGGGCGCCGCCTGCGTACTCTGCCCAAGAGATGTTGAGGGTACAATGGTGCTGAAGAGGATGATTGTGAGAGGGACATCTGGGTCTTTGGACAGTTGACATCCTAGGTCGCCTCTCATGTCCTTCTTTACGGCCTCGTCAGTGTGCGCGGCTGTGAGCGGTGCAGAGCTGTCCGTCGAGGTGGCAGTGGTGAAGCGCATCTCCTCTTCAGCAAAACTATCTAGGAGTGGTCTCATGTGTGGGTATGGAGGTGAGAGGATGAGGACAAGAGAAAGGGATGGTGGCGGGAGGGTATGTGTGTTTATATAGTTTTCTGGAGGGGGTTTGGCAGCCCCATGTGATTTCCCACAGATCCAATGGACCGTTTTTCGTGAATCATCTCGACTCTATAAGAGTGGAAAACAGGAAGGTGTCGGATCCAATGACTTTATTCGTGATTCATCGAGAAGAGCAAATGTCATGCTCGTCAAAGATTCGACAATATAAGTCTGTATCGGAAGCCTTTTTTGACTTCCAGAGGACAAAACAGAGGCCATCCTCACGTCGCCCTTTCTCAAGACGAATATATAGAGATATATCGAAGCATGTGGCTTCGGAACTCGACAACACGAGCGAGGGTACTGAATCTTGCGGTGGAAGGAGGTAATACAGTATGTGCCTGAAAGCGCAGCTCACTATTGAATTACTGCGCAGAAATCGGCCCTGCGCAGGCGGTCTTCATATATATAAGAACGTGGAAGGAGTGTTTGACGAGGTGCGGCTGAGGAAAGAAGAGGACGAAAGGCCAAAATCTATACAGGAATCTTCAGATGTTGAAATTAGAAACTATCACAAGTCGACGCTAACGTGAATGCAACCCTGCCGTTATATAGCACACCATATATACCCATTTTCGCGCTCATGGGAGCTGTTGAACGCCCCGTTCCTTCCCATCACTCCCTCCAGCCGAAGCAATCATGTGGATCATACCAGTTTTCTACAAATGTCCTGGTTTGGCAAGCAGAAGCATTGCCGCATCAGGAACAAACAACCAGGAAGTCATACCCTCCTCATTACTGCTACCATGCAAGCCCAAGTGCTCCCCACAGCAAGCAAGCCTCCGCCGTCTAGCAAATGTAGCCGCCCTCCTGCCGCACAAACACCAAAAAAATGCTCTCCGTCTATTCCGCCTTCTTGCTCCCCTTCTTCTGAGCAGCCCTCTCCCTATCCCTCTTAGCATAGATACCCGCAGTGAATGGATTCTCAAACGCCAAGGCAACCTTATACACGAGGAACACCCACACCGTAAGCAACACACCAGCCGGCTTTCCATAATACAGCGCCGCGGCGAGGAAGCTCATCGTGGATCCGTAGTACATGGGCGCATCGGTAACGTTGAAGGGAAAGCCCGTCACCATGTCGTCCATGAGAATGCCGAAGTAGTCGCCGAGGAAAGTACCCGTGATGCCAAGGGCCCAGGTCGACGTGATGACGAGGATGTTGCCAGCGGCGAAGAGGGCGTAGGAGGCGAGCTTTACGGCGTCAGTCTCGAGGGCCGGGTGGCTGGGTTGCGGGGCGAGGGCTTCCTTGTAGAGGTAGTCGCGGACCATGCCTAGCGAGAAGATGGTGAGGGCGAGGAAGTAGCAGGCGATTTGGGAGTTGCCCAGGAAGAGCTTTGTGAGGATCTTGTTGCGGTATTCTGTTTGTTTGTTTGCGGCTTCCGTGTTAGATATGGCATGGTCATTTTTTCTAGGGAGAGTATGGAATGTTCGGACCTTGACGGGCAACGATGCTTGAAAAGGCAAAAGAGTTAGCTTTCCTGCCGGCGACTTGCATGAAGGGATAACGGTGTAAATGCTCCCGACTTACTTCCAGAATAACGGGTTGAAGGCGATCGCAGCAGCCGAAACTAATTCCACTTCGTCAGTCTCTCTCACTCACACTCACACATCCTCTCTCCGTCACACGGAAGCAAAGAGCCCCATCAAGGTCTAATCCTTACTGTAGAGGCTCTGCTGGTCGAAATCGACCAGATCAGTAATAGAGACCGACATCCTGACGAGGGAAACAAGATACGAGGGCGGCACAAGGAAGCAAGAAAGAGGATCTGGTGGTTTGCCGGGTAGTGGTTTGGGAAAGCTAAAGGTGGGAGAGGTTGGACGGAAGAAAGACAACTATCTCGGATGTTTGGCAAAAAATCGGTGGAGCTCTCATCTGCCGTGTCCGTGCCTGTGCCTGTGGGCTAAAAATTGTGTGACGACATTAAACGACAAGCAAAAAAGTGCTGGGAAATCAACAGAACTGAGCGACACCGCAAGTCACTCATGCAACTGCCTGGCCTGAAGTGGAACAGCTCCGGTTTAGGGGCCAAACTGTCTAATAAACACGTGATTCTCAGGCGGTTTTAGCAGCTAAGGAGGATTACACGACGCTCCACAGCACGAGCACTGAACCCCCACGGATCCGCTGTTAATATCCCGCATTCCATCCCAACGCCAAGGGCGATGGCGGCTCAACTCTTTGCGGTTTCTCTTCTGGGGAAAGAGCTGGGGAAACGGAACTACATCGCAGGATCATGAGTTGAGGATGATACATTAGTAAACTTACGTTACAGGAGTACCGTAATGTTCTGGGGTAGGAGTGGATTTGCGATACATCTTGGTTGCATGTGATCACCATGTAGCTTCAAAGCTCAAGCTTGCAGACGGGCAATCACAATATCGCCATGAGAACCCACCAATGTATTCAATCGTGAAATATATTCATATAATTGTACAAGTCTCGGTTTGCTCTGCCACCATTCTACAAGCCAATTTTTCCCTGGTATCAAACATAATAGACTGAAAAAATTTACTCGGCAACCCACACAGCGCTCATACCCATACCCGTTCCGATACACATCGAAGTGTTGCCAATCTTCTTTCCTGTCCTCTTAAGCTCGTAGAGTAGGGTCGACACTTGCCTAGCACCAGTGCATCCAAGAGGGTGGCCGAAAGCAATAGCACCACCCTTGGGGTTAATCTTCTCAGCAGGGATGCCGAGTTGGTTGGCGCACCAGAGGCACTGGCTAGCGAAAGCCTCATTGATCTCGTAAATGTCGACATCGTCACGGCCGATACCGGCAAGGTCGAGGGCCTTGGGGATGGCCTTCCAGGGACCCTGGCCCATGAGAAGAGGGGGAACACCGGCGACGGACGCGCACACGAACTTGCCGATGATGGTCTGGCCGAGCTTCTCGGCGGTCGATCGCTTCATGAGGAGGACGGCGGCGGCACCGTCGGAGATCTGGCTGGCGTTACCGGCGTGGATGCTGCCATCCTTGGAGAAGGAGGCCTTGATCTTGCCGAGGGACTCGGCGGTGACGCCGGCGCGGACACCGTCGTCCTTGCTGACTACGATCTCCTTGACCTCGCTGGTCTTGGGGTCCTCCCACTTGACCTTGAGGGGGACGATCTCCTGGTCGAATAGGCCGTCCTTCTGCGCCTGGAGAGCCTTCTGGTAAGAGGCGGCGGCGAAAGCGTCCTGGGAAGCACGGGTGATCTTGAGGTCCTTGGCCATGTCCTCGGAAAGGCGGCCCATGGGGACCTTGCAGTTGGCGGCCTCGGTGTGGCCATTGAGGAGGTCGGAGAACTCGGTGACGGCTCCGGGGCTAGAAGACATCAAAACATGTCAGTATACAAATTCCAATTCGCGCAGAATGTCGAGATCGAACGCGCATACCCGTATTGCGTGCTCATGCTCTCAACACCAGCACCGACACCAATCTCAATCATGCCAGCCTTGATCTGGTTCGCGACATCGACGCAAGCCTGAAGACCAGACGAGCACTGCCGGTTCAGGGTGCGGACAGCGGTAGTCACGGGGAAGCCGGCAACCAAGCTGGCCGCGCGCATCTCGGTCGCACCGCCACCGGGGGCGAGCACAGTTCCGACGGCAATATCCTCGACCAAGGCAGGGTTGATCTTGGAGCGGTCGATGAGGGCGGCGAGGACGCCGGCAAGGAGATCGGCGGCGGCGGTATCCTTGAAGCCTCCCCTTCCACCCTTGGTGAGAGCAGTTCGGCAGCAGGCAGTGACGACGATCTGTGGATGGGTGAAGTTGTTAGTTCCGAGTGTCCCTAATTGGAAAATGTAGTATAGAGGCTTGAGGCTGGTTGGTTGAATTGTAGACGGGCAAGCGAGGAGATACGGACATCGTCGGGGTTCTTTTGGAGAAGCTTTTCGCGACCGTTCTGGCCAGCGATCTGGCCGGAGATCTGAGATAGCCTGTCGAAAGCTATCGCGGAAAAGTTAGGTACGGCGCCCAAAAGTCATCAGTACTTCTCGTGCGGACTTACCACCCATTGTGATGAATCTACTCGAGTTCTCGTAGCTAGTAGGAAAAGAAGGAGGAATCGGATGAAGGATGGAGAAAAGTAAAATGTGTGTATGTCGAGTCGAAATGGATTAAAAAAGAAGAATTGAAGACGAAAACGAGCTGCGGACGCCTTATTAAGAACTAAGTTTCCAAGAGTCAAAGTTACCTCGGATGTTGGTCGTGAAGAGGGAACACAGGCTCCATCACCAGGCCAGAAACTCCAGACATGGAAATGTGTCCGACGGAGCACACTTCCAGAAGGCCTCTGATGTCACTTGCAGGCCGAGGCATGCCGGCGTTTAGGGAGCGTCTTGGCATCCACCTGACCACACCAGTGAGCACCACCCCCCACACCTGTGATGGGTGTCGCGCATTTTCACATGCTAGAATCCTGGGAGCCAACAGGTTGGGCAGGCAATACGGAATCCGGAAGTCAAATATGGCCCAAACTTTACCTCGTGTGAATGATTACTTCCCCGGACAGCCCGCTCGTTCCTAACTTGTAAACTAAAATTGTGGCAGCGCCTTCCAGCACTTGTTGATTCTGGACCGTTCGATTAATAATAATCTCCGTTCAGGTTGTCTTCACTGCCCCGGTACAACTGTACGGAGTACAATTGTCGTGTACCTTTGTGGGGTTGATCATGATCTTTCCACGTGCTGCTGAGAGGATTGAATCCACGTTCAATTCAATTCCGAAGATAGGAAGGTGCATCTACAATTTGTAGCTCAGAAACCTTCGATTCGAGTACCCAAGTGTCCTTCACTGGCCACCTCAATCAGATACCCGCCGACGACCAGATCCATGAGGCCCAACCCTACACTCTTGTATATCACATTCCCCTCGCTTAACCATCGAGCTCTAGCCTCGTCCTTGTGCTTAGCCTCTCCCGCGGCAGAGCTATTCTGATCAAGATCAACAACCTCTCCCAGTCTGGATTATAGTTAGCTCATGTTCCCCGAAATTCCCAGCGCATGAGCACGAAATAACTTACTCGACAAGACGGCTCGGGCCAATCTTTGCATGAATAATCTCACCAGCCTCGGTCATGACTCCCTCCAACGTGTCTACCACGATTGCCCCTCCATCAAGAGGGTCGTTTCGAGGCGCCTTCGCCGACTGCAATAACAGCTCTTCGGGAAGCTCCCTCATGGCTGGAGTGTAGCTCCCAACAGCAACCACCAACCGGGTCTTTTTCCTTCCCTCCCCACTCGTAAGAATGCTGCCATCAAACAGGTCCTCGGTCGAGGGCGTGCAGCAGAAAATGATATCAGCTTCCCGGAGCCGCTGTTGGAGAAGCCCCTTATAGTCTGGGGTGTCGGGCGAAAGAACGTCGAGCTTCGCTGCCTGCCATCCTTCGCGGGCTTTCACCTCTGAAGGGACGTTATCGAGATCCCTGAGAACTTCCTGTGCGGTGGTTTTGTTCCTGTTGATAACGGTGACGCGCGCTGCCGTGCTGCCCTTTTGTATCAGAGCCAGGCGTACGTGCCAGTATGCTTGCTTGCCAGCTCCGAAGACGATGATATCTCGGACAGTAGACCGCAAGTTGACAAGACAAGACGATGCCAGTGCAGTTCGGAAAGCGGTTACGGCTCCCGCATGCAATAATCCAGTTGCCGTGCCATCGGGGGCGAAGAGCATAATCGCTCCCGTCGGCTTTATGGCGGGTGCAACTTGTTGGCCCGGCGTACTCAGAGTGACGACTGGTGCATGTTGGTTAAAATGCTTGTATCAGATATCCCGGATAATAAGTTTACCTTTAATTCCCATTCCAGTCGGTCCCACCGAGGGCATGAACAACGTAGTGGTCCCGGTCCTTGGATTGCTGTGGTGAGTCCTCGGAGGTTGGTGATACGTTCCATCTTCTATGGACTGGGTATTTGTTGAGTATTCTCGAAGCGCTTTCGATAGATGCCTCTGGAAGCCAAGAAGCTGGGTCGCCGTCAAGTTGTCCAACACGGACTTGGCTTGGGCGTCAGTCAACACGGTCAGCGACATGGTGATGGTCAGTTCTCAGATGTTATAAATATGTTATTATTCGGTAAAGGTGTTCCATGAACTGCTTTGGCGAGCTGAGTTTCCCCAGATTGTTGATCTTGACTCGGAGGTGATCGCTTGAGATTCCCCATTGACAAGAGGCCGCTAAGCCGACAACAACCTTTCAATCGCCAAACTCCCTCCGATGCCGCACCCGTTGGGCCGACCCCGTTGCGGGCCATTAATTCACTAACATCGGGTGATGATTAATTACAGCGCATCGAACCTGGTTTTTTGAATGTGCCCTCTGCGTGAAGTTGTGGGAACGATGAGGGTGCAAGCACTGCTCCACTAAGCCAAGCTCAACTTGAAGTTGCGTTCGAATTCCATCAGGATGCCGTACAGAACTATCACGAGGTGCCTCAAATTGGGATTGTTTTCCTGAACTCGTAAGAACTGGTTAACCACTATGCTTATTATGAATAATATTGCCTATTATTAGACCTGCTCCCTCGACATGCATTAACAGCAGCGGGGCAGCTCACAGGCATATTCAGGAACTTGACAGAAGAACTGGGGTTCATTCACAGCACTCGAGCACATATAGACCCTTATCCTCGAAAGAAAAAAGGTGGACGACGAGACGAAAAAAAGAAAAAAGAAAAGGAGGGGCAGCAAAAATGACAGTTGAAATCTCCCGAACCTGAATCGAACAGGTGACCC